>NC_089251.1:140158062-140850866 GCF_963930625.1 Muntiacus reevesi | reverse complement strand
ATAGGTCTAAGTGAAATGAATAAGCCCTTTTGTGCACTATGCACTTCTCCCTCCTCACCCAGCACAATCTTAGCCCTCTGGAACATTTTCCTACTCTACAAAGTGGCCCTGAAATACATTTGACAATCCTGTAATGATTGCATTTTGTTTCTGATTTCTGATATACCTTCATTCAAGGTTTCATCATCTCTTGCCTGAACCACAGGAACAAACAACTTATTGGTCTCTGTGTCTTCCCTTCTCTTTGTGACTGATGCTGGAATTGTCTTTCTCAACCATATGTCTACAGTTGTCATTGTCACCTGCTTTGTTGGTGTCCTTTGGTTTCCTTTTCCCCTAAATGAAATGTAATATGGAATCTTCTATGAAACCCTGAAGCAGCCCTGCTCTGTGGAAGTGGGCGTGGGTGTGGACAGGGTCCAGGCACATTCAGCCTGTCTCCTGAAAGCATTCACCTCGTTGACCTTGACCAGTTTCGGTCCTCTCGGGGGCGTCCACAGGATCCTCTAGAACCTGTCTGGAGCATGAACACCCTAAAGCACGCAGCCCAGTTCCTCCAGCCTCCTTCTCAGCTCTCCTCCCACACAGCTTCAACTGCAGAGCCCTCAATGTGCACTCCACCTTTGCCCAGGTTGCCTCTTTTTTCTGGAATGCTCTCCACCTCATCTCTATCCAATGATCTCCTCTGATCTTTTGAGAAGGAGTTGAGATGTCCCCTCCTCTTAGAACCATCACAACATCCCTGAGGAGGGCTTGGTCCACCCTTTGTGATCTCCCTGCCCTTCTCCAAGTCACCATTCACTGCCTTGTCTTGCAATTTTTAATGTGCATCTGTATCACCCGTCACTCAGCTCTCAGAGAGCCCATGTCTTACTGTGTATGTTCCCTCATATCCTATCTCCTAGCCTAGTGCTTGTCCGTAGCCGGTTGTAAATGAGGAAAATCAGTGCACTTAGCTCACTTTGGAGTCAAAGAGTACCTTGAGTCTCAGAGAGTTTAGCAAATTTGGTGAAAATCAGTGAATATTTTCTTTAGTCTTTGTGGAGTAAACCAACACTGTGGTTTTGTCCTTTAAACCACATCTAGATAAAATGGACTTTTAAGGCTATAGTTTCAGTCAAGATGTCCAGAATCAAATGAAATGGAAGAAAATGGTTCCCCAGCATTTCTGGGAAATGATCCCACTTCTCCATCAAGGCCCAGCTCATGCATCATCTCCTCCCTGGGGCTTTAGTTGGCTTCTCATTCCCGTGTTTGTCTCTTTTTATTTAACTCTTCTAATGATGATTGGCTTTACTATATAACCCATTCTCTAATTCCCTACCCTGCACTCAATCAGTATTTTGAGTTGAAATATGTTGATCTGGGAAAGCAAAAGCTGTGTCTTGTGACTCTTTCCACTCTGTATTTTCTGTTAGGCAACAAAGGAGTTGAATCTCCTAGGGCTTTTTTTCTTTCTTTCTTTTTTTTTTTGCCTTAGCCCTTCCCCCGCAAAAAAATCAGAGGAAGAAGGCTTACTGGAACATATGCCATTTGTTAATTTGAGCACGTGGTTCTTCTTTGGAAATCTTTTAGGAAGGTAATGATTACCGTTCCAAAAAAGATTATTTAGCATCTTCTACGTTTCAAGGATGTAGCAGAATTTAACGAAGGGCAAAAGATGTCTTTGCCAAGAGCGTCCAATAATGGGCATCATTTGGTGTGCAAAAGAAAGCACCAGGTGGGGCGAGCCAGGTGGTCTGTAACAGGGATGCTCACTTTTTCTCTGGTAGGCAAGATGCTGGGAGCTGGAAGACGAGAGTTGCAAAATGGGAATCTTGATAGGGATGGAAGTCCTGCCAATTTGGTAGCAGGCGCTGATACCCAAGGCAAGAAAAAGTGAAAGTGAAAGTCGCTCAGTTGTGTCTGACACTTTGCGACCGGATGGGCTACACAGTCATGGAATTCTTCAGGCCAGAATACTGGAGTGGGTAGCCTTTCCTCTCTCCAGGGGATCCTCCCAGCCCAGGGATTTAACCCAGTTCTCCCACATTGCAGGCAGATTCTTAACCAGTTGTGCCACAAGGGGAGAAAGTGATGGTAAAAAATTTCCCCTGTGGAGATGGCTGAGGAACTTGAAGTGCACTGTTCTCCTGTAGCTGATGTTCATTTGTTTATTATTTCATGGAGGGCCAGTTCCTCTTCATTCCTCCCAAACACTCAGAAGAGTCTGTTGTGCACTATGGCTTTTTCATTAGTGGTGTATTTTGGAAGAAATGAAGACCAAGGTGGCTGCACATAGCACTGGAAGAGGAGAGAAGTCACAGGAGAAGGACAAGTCAGTCAGTTAGTCAGTTCAGTCGCTCAGTCTTGTCCGACTCTTTGTGACCCCATGAATCACAGCATGCCAGGCCTCCCTGTCCATCAGCAACTCCCGGAGTTGAGTTACTCAAACTCATGTCCATTGAGTCAGTGATGCCATCCAGCCATCTCATCCTCTGTCGTCCCCTTCTCCTCCTGCCCCCAATCCCTCCCAGCATCATAGGTATCAAGAATTCAGAAGAAGCAGGAAGTCTGAGCAAGAGGTAATTAGGATGCTACCTATGGGGGACCACTGGGGGATACCCTGAAATCTGGAGGAGCGGGCTGTTCATCTCCCAGTTCATGGATTGAAGATGCCAACTATTTCGTTTGGATGTTAAGGGGAAGGGCACGTCTTTCCTTTCAGGCAACAAAAGGGATGTGCTGTATTGCAGAAGAATGTGTGTACTTTCTTACTAGCAGCGCTATTTTAAGACACCTCTAAATCTTGGGCATCTTGATTTTGGAGGGCTCAAGTTATATTGTCACAATAAATACAACACTGTATTTTGTTAATAAATGTGAAGCCATCTTGATAATCTTGTTTTGATATTATTATACATTCTCGACATAATTATTAAGTTACTTTTTATAGTGTTTTTTTTTGACCCAACACATTTCTTAAAATCAGATCTTAAATATTTTAATCTACCTTTGCAAGGCTTACGAGCCTTCAACCCTTTGCTTGCTTTAGCTAATGGATAAAATGTTCATATGTGAAAGTAAGCTCTTTCTTGAAGAGGTAAAGCCAATTCCTAAAGAAGTGTTATCAGCTTTCCTTGACAAACACAGATATTTCACTCACATCCAAAAATGACTTAGACCCTGAGTTTTCAAACAGGATTTCAGTAGGTTAATTAAAATAGCATAGAAATAATTTTTAGTGTAGGTCTTTATCTATAAGCCTTTTGGTAATCAATTAGGGTCTTATTTCTAATTAAAAAGCAAAACAAGACAATACATATAGTAATTAGTAAATGAAAACCTTCAAAGTAAACCTCAAGGCCTGATAAGAACTGTATAATTTTTTTAAGCATTTTTGTGTCAAGAGACTATTCAAAGTACAGGTTTTATAGATATTTTCCTTTCAAAGAGAATTCTCTTAGCTAATCAGATGCTGTGCGGCCTTGCCTTTAATTTTATCTGGCCAAGCTTCCCGCCATCTGTTTTCCCATAATGCTCTCACTCCTCCAGATGTTTGGCACAGTGTCTCAACTTGATGTCTATTTCTTCTTGTTCCCCTTCACCTCACATGAACCTTCCAAGTCATAATTCTTTAGAAATAGACACAAGGAGCTTTATTTCAAATCACCATTTTTACTGAAGGAGTTCCATCTCCAAGGTCAGTAGAAGTCAAAAAAATTTCTTATTGTAGAATTCCTTGGCTGTGTGCATTTTTTAAAAAGAAAGGAAGAAAAGAAACCAGAAGCATAAGATTGTTAAGCAATATCCTCATGTTCACGTAAGCCAGGGACTCAGGAATGGGAATTAAACATCAAGAATTTTACTTTTGATTCTTTTTTAACATTTGATTTACTGAAAACTGAAGCTATTCTATCAGTCACTTGGCAGCTTCAACTTTGATCAATGCCTCTATTCAATAGGGGGTCAAATACCTGAAGGGAAATAAAAGAATTCTCTGGAACATATGGCAGGAAAGGATCATTTGTGTGTGCCTGCTGAAAAGACAAATGACTCCCGTTCTCAGCTCCCTTACTGTGGCCGTGTTCTCTGCCGCTCAGCTCATCATAGACAATCTTGGGCTCCAGCTAATCTGCTGCTTTTCAAAGCAAGCTAAATGGAAATAAAGGTTTAAATATCTGGAAACGAAGTTATGATTTAAGAAAAAAAAAAGCTAGCAGTCTGAAAAAATTTTCCTGACAAAGTGTACAGCATGTTAGGAGAATTCTTTTCTGAGACCACCTGCTGATATTCTATTTTATAACTAGAGAGAATACAGCCTTCTGGCCAAAACTTAGATGGAACTATAGCTTTTGGAAGAGGAAGGAAAAAATTACCCTAAACCTCATTGAGAACAGAAGTGGTTTTCACGGTACAAACAAATCTACAAGATAGAAAAGTTCTCCTTGCTATCTTTTGAAAAATATTTTGTCCTTAAGGTCTCATGTGTACCCTCTCTATTCTCCTACGTTTACTGCTGAAATCTAGGTCAAGTCATTATCAGCTCATGCTGCGCCTGGGCCATGGCCTCAACACGTGTCTTCCCACTTCCAGGCTCACTCAATTGCATTGACCTATCCTCCTTGAACTCCTCCCAGCGAGAACCCTGCATTGGTTTAGGAAAGATATCTCACAAGGTATTGGGGAAGAAGACAAAGCACTGATGACCCACCCAAGGGTATGGATTTGTGTCAGAAAGGGAGTCAAGATGTGGACAGAGCTAGAGTCTGTCATACAGCGTGAAATAAATCAGAAAGAGAAAACCTAGGATTGCATGTGGGATCTAGAGAACTGGTACAGATGAATTAGTCCCAGGGCAGGACAGAGATGCAGACATAACAAACAGAAGTGTGGACGTGGCGGGGAAGGGGAGCGTGGGATGAATTGGGAGAGTAGCGTTGGCATATACCAACACCGTGGGTCATGTAGCTGCTAGAAAGCCGCTCTATAGCACAGGGAGCTCACCCTGGTGTTTGTGGTGACCTAGAGAGGGAGGGATGGTGGTGGGGACCCAGGTCCCCGGGGGAGGGCATGGATGTATACATATTTCTGATCGACTTCTTTGTACAGCAGAAATTAACACAACGTTGTAAAGAATGATACTCCAATAAATTTTTAAAAAGAGCTTCAATCTACTTATGTGAGAATTATCTGGAATAAGCTCAGGAGGTTGTTTCAAGAATGAACTGTGATAACATGTAAAAAACTCTGTACCTTGCTTCTCACCCTATAGACACTCAGTGGGTCTTACCTGCCACTGTCTCTTGTGAATTTTTACCTTACCTGTCTCTTGTGAATTTTTCTTGCCACACCCTTTGTCTTGTGAATTTTTCTTGCCACACTCTTTGTCTCTTGTGAATTTTTGCTTCTA
The DNA here is from genome assembly GCF_963930625.1 of Muntiacus reevesi. NCBI lineage: Eukaryota > Metazoa > Chordata > Mammalia > Artiodactyla > Cervidae > Muntiacus > Muntiacus reevesi. The sequence continues at coordinate 140,845,474 of NC_089251.1, read as the reverse complement.
CTGGTCCTTTTACATGATTTGCTCTCCCCTGCCAAGTTCAAAGTCTACTTACTTTGAAATACTACCATACATTATCACATCTGGCCTAGTAGTCTGACTAATAATGACTCTCCCATCTCCTCTTACATATTGTAAACATCCCAAGAACATGCATCTTTATATTCCTTGTAGCATTTTAAAAGTTTGCAAATAGCGTATGCTCTGTATTTATTGAACAAATTCCTATTGTTTACCAAAACTCTCAACATGATTTTCAATCATAAACATTTCAATTTAATCCATTAAGAACTGAAAAATCAGGTGGAATTTCTCTACTAAACATTTCTCACCCAGTTTCTAAGGATCACATCTTAAATAGCAAACCATATTCTCTTGAAGATGTCTCTTCCTGCCAAGGTCATCACCAGTACAATGTTTTGACATAAATCAAGCCAATAATATGAGACTGAATAGAACTTATTTCAAGCTCACACAAATGAAGGAAGAAAAATTAAAATCCCTTGAAAAAGAGCTGCCAAACATTGGACAGCCTGCTAATGTTAAAAAAACGAGATGTTTCTTTTCACCATCCCTAAATTATTGAGATGGCAGGTGTGCCTGTTTTATGTTGTTGCTTATGTCTGTGATTGAGAAGTAAACTTTGCCTGTAGCCAGTTAATCATCTGAGCCTTTTGGAAAACTTAATTGAGAGGTCATTATTTGCTTTGCTTCCTTCTTCCTCCGCATCTCCACAGCATATCAGCAATCATAGTGATGCATCACTCTGCTGGTAATTCATACGGTATATTCAGAACCACAGATCATGGCTGCTTCAGACCTGCCAGATGTTCCAAGTCTCTTGCTGCAATTAAGTTCCAACACAGCCCAATTTGAAAGAGATGGAGAAACCACAGTTCTAATTAAGAATATTCATGAGTTTGCACCTTGGAAAGCCAGAAATCACACAATGTCCCAGAGTGGACAATATCCTTTCCTTTGAGAAGACAGAAAAGATGCAATTTAAAATAAGTCACCAGATATGCACTAGGGGAAGCTCTGAAGTGAAACAAAAGGTGTGGGATTGAATGAACTATTTGAACTCTCAGCTAAACCTGCCTTAATAAGAATTTAAAGGGCTAGATCAGGGCTCCTAACACTGACCATACATTTTCATCTGAGAAGCTTAAAAAAGAAAATCACCCTTGCCTGGGTCCACTGCAGAGCTAGTCTAGATCAAGAAGAAGAAACAGTATTGTCGTGAGTATTCCCATCTCCACACAGGAGTCACCGCTAGACTGTTGCTATGGTAACCACAAACTGTGTTCTTCTTAGACATTTAAATGAGAACTCAAGTCATCTTTAGCTGGACTAGAAACAGGTGCCAGCATTTGGAGTAGGCTCAGTCAACCAAATTAGGCAAGGCTGAGACTTTCTGCTACACCTACGATAAGTGATCAGAGCATCTTCAGAAGAAATATAGGAAATGATCTTCATTAGGATACTTGCTTGAGGTGGTAGAGTTCACATTTTGTGAACCATTTTATGTTGAGTGCGTTGTGATCCCTGGAATTAGAACCCTTGAAAAGATATTAAAACACAATATGGTGAGTTAAGGGATCAGGATTCAATGTCTATCATTAATTATCTGTGAGATGGGCAAATTATTCCAACTTTCTGGGTAATGATCTCTTTACCTAATAAAGAAAAAGTTTCAAGGGGCAATTTTAGGGGTTCAAGGGGTCTTAGAGGCAGTTGTTTTATCCTACAGTGGACATCTGTTGTTCTGAACTTTCAAACCTCACTTTTCCTCTATCCTACAGCTGACCCTTGGTTTTTCTCCAGATGTCAATCTTCCCTCACTCTCAGGCTCTGTAGGTATGGACTCTACTCCTGGCTCCAGAGCCCAGCATGTCACCTAGGTCTGGCCAGTTGAAACACTGCATTCCCTGTTCATACAGTGAGTGGTTTAGGAATGTGACTCAAGTCAATCAAATTCAGTGAAACTCAGTTCTGGGATTTTTTTTTTTTTCCTGGAACTATGGTGTACGATAAATTCTTTTCTCTGGGTTTTAAGTTTTAGGAAGTAAGCTTGGAGCTGAGAGGAGAGATCTTGTCATCATAGAGGGATAACATGCCTGAGGATGAAGCCAACACAATACAAATTAGAGCTAACCAAAGGAGAGCTATCATTCCCTGGTGGCATAATTTAAAGCTCCTAGACCCAGCTATGCCTGAAGCTGTTACGCCCTTTTCAGTAGTCTATATCAATAATGCCTCCCCTCTTGTAAATTAAGCCAGTTTGAATTGGATTTCTTTTACTGGCATCCAAAAGAGTTCTGATCAACACCAACTCCTCATTTTATAGGCTTTGGAAAATGACACCAAAGGTGGTGACTTGTCCAGATATAGATAAATTCAGAGGCAGGATTGGAACCAGCTTCTGAGCTTTCCAGTTCAAACACTTTCAAAGTACATCTAAACCTTGAATTTACAAACAAAACAAAACAAAAAAACCCACGAAAACTGCTGATTTCTTGGAAATTTCCGTTTAACCAACTCTTTCCTCTGTTCCAGTAATATTATTCTTTGTAGTTCTTGAGTGATTTATTTTCTTGCAGCCTTTTGCTATCTCTGAAGTCACTTATTTTGTAACTAGTGTACCTACTAACCAAGTTAATGAGAAACAAACCTGGCAGCAATCCACCACTCAAATTATTATTTTGGTGCAGTTGAGAACAACTAAACAATAGGTTGTCTGAATTTCTATTTTTCATCATACTTATTTTTCAAATCTATTTTTCAATAGATTTTTCAAAATGTTGTAGCACTGAGACCTCAATTTCCCATTAGAGGCAGAAGAGGTGAATATCTTTAAAAAGAAGAATGCAGAATTAGGGCTTACTGTTTTGCTAAATGTGAAATGCCAGGCTGGATAAAACACAAGCTGGAATCAAAATTGCCAGAAGTATCATCGACCTCAGATATACAGATGATAGCACTCTAATAGCAGAAGGCAAAGAGGAACTAAAGAGCCTTTTGATGAGGATGAAAGAGGAAAGTGAAAAAGCGAATTTAAAACTCAACATTCAAAAAACTAAGATTATGACATCCAGTGCCACCACTTTAAACAAATAGAGAAAAAGTGGAACTAGTGACAGGTTTTATTTTCTTGGACTCCAAAATCACTGTGGATGGTGACTACAGCCATGAAATTTAAAGATGCTTGCTCCTTGGAAGGAAAGTTATGACAAACCTAGACAGAGTATTGAAAAGCAGAGACATCACTTTGCCAACAAGGATCTGTATAGGTTTTTTCCAATAGTGATATACAAGAGTGAGAATTGGACCATAAAGAAGGCTGAGTGCCAAAGAATTGATGCTTTTGAACTGTGGTGCTGGAGAAGATTCTTGAGAGTCCCTTGGTCAACAAGGAGATCAAACCAGTCAATCTTAATGGAAATCAACCCTGAATATTCAGTGGAAGGACTGATGCTGAAGTTGAAGCTCCAATCCTTTGGCCACCTGATGTGAAGAGCTGACTCATTGGAAAAGACACTGATGCTGGGAAAGATTGAAGGCAAAAGAAGACTGGGATGGAAGAGGATGAGGTGGTTACATAGCATAACTGACTCAATGGACATGAATTTGAGCAAACTTAGGGGACAGTGAGTGAAGCACAGGGGAGCCTGGTGTGCTGCAGTCCATGGGGTCACAAAGAGTAAGACACAATTTGGTGGCTGAAAAACACAACAATTTTGCTAAAAATTGATCTCCATCAATCATTATTTTCAATCTGTAGCTAGTGAATTAAGAGCCAAATAATTAAATATTTTGCAAAACAGTGAATTCAGCTTAAGATCTTCATTCTACATAAACTGTGTATTCCGATCACCCATGACCCCTCTATTTAACACGTAAATTGAATCCTTATGAATTTTTCTTCCCCATTGAGCCCTGAGCTTCTATATGTCAGGGATCTTATTTTAAACATTTCCAAGTCTCATGAACACTCAGTCACCATGCACTGTACGTGTGCATGGAGTGGTGGTTAGGAACATGGCTGTTTCCAGTTTATTACTCGGAATATTGAATCAGCATGCTTGCTACAACTATCTCTGTGATCTGGTATCAAGTTCATTTGTCTGTTATTAGTATGTGTGAGAAGAGTTTGTAATATATTCAAACTAATTTCATGTTTTGAAAGTTTTTGCATGGACCATTTCTAATCAAGCAGAATCTCGTGGGATTTTAGACCCTGAAGTGTCAGATCTAATTGTTATATTTTCATTTTCATGTCTTCAATAAGCAGCTAGAAATTAAATTATGGATTGACACTTGGGGGCTGTGTGAACTGTGAGAAGGTACATTCTCAAATCTTCTCAAGTCTTACTTGCTATCCTTCCAATTCATCTCACATCATCTGGGGTAGAGAAAGCGTGAATCTTTTTCATTTTACACACCTGGAGCTACAGAAACCAACCAGAGAGAGACTAGACTAAGGAACATTATGGAGTTTTATGTTGTCACAGACATGTGTGAATTTGTCAAGTTCTACCTCATTCAGAATAGAGAGATTGGGAATGCTTTTTCATCCAGAAAGGGAAGATATGAAATTTATGGGTACGGATCTATTAATATTTATCTTTTAAACTAAAGAAAGAAATCAGAGCAATGTTTATTTAAAAAATAAGAGAACACATCCAAACAGCTTTTACTGGAGAGTTCATTTTCTTTTTCCATTTAAAAGTGAAACATTGCATTAAAATTTGCACATTTATGTCAAAGGAGAGAGAGGCCAGATCTCCATGTGATATCTCATTCACTCCTCACAATACCCCTAAACACGTGAATATTATTATCCACGTTTTATCAGTGAAAGACCATCTTGATGGAGGTGAAGTCAATGGTCCATGGTCATGTAGCCAGTGAGCTGCTGAACTGGATGGAGGTCAGGCATGCTTGCCTCACAGTTTCTGCCCTGACCACTCTGCTGCAGAGCTTCTCACGACATGGTCTCGACAGCTTGAGAAGACCTTCATGTATGAGCTGCGGGCTGTTCAGCTACATGCTTCACACCGTTACCTCCACTGATGCTTGTGACTACTCTGTGACTGAGATATTACTGTCTGCACTTTGGAGATCAGGGAAGCAGCCTGGGTAACTTGCCCAAGGTCACAGAGCTCACACATGTGGCAGAACTGTGCTATTAGACACCACTCCTTCCTTCAGCTCATGTTTATTACACACAGCCTCTCTGCCAGGGTGAGGAGGAAATGCATGATTTCTGTTTTAGCTACTTTAAATATGAGTTAAATATTTTTTGAATGAAGGTATTGACTCATGCAAAAACTAAAGAACAGACATCATCAGAGCATTAGTGTTTCTGAAATCTGACTTTAGGCCCCCTGCAGGGCCCTCCAGTGCTGTCCTGGAATACTCTGAGAGTTTCTGAGCTGAGTTTGATCCTTGTGCTTAGGAATCTAGGTCTTGCTAGACTTGGCTTACACCCTGGGCTAAAAGAAATCACTGTCTTCCTTTCCGGTCTCTTTTGGGCCCTCCCTCACCAGTTCTCTCCTGCAGAGGAGAGGCTTGACCCTCTGATGCCCACCCACCCACTTGCCCCCTCACCCTCATTCTGTCCTCTTTCTTCTGCTGCCAGGCATTTCCAGGGAGAAGCTTATCTCAGCTGCTTCCGTTTCCACACCTCCCAGTTCTTCCTTAAGTCCCTCAACTACCATTATCCTCACCCAAACCCTGTAGGTTCAAAGTCACCCATGACCCCTGGTCACTAATCTAAATATTCTTTCCTAGTCATCTCCACCAACTTCTGACTGGATAAAGTCCAGGTCTGATTTCCCTTGTTCTCTGCAGTCTTTGGGCTTGGAATAAAGTTCTGCTTTCCTCTCTTGTGACTATGATATAAACAGCTTTGCTTCAGCAAAACTGGTTGACTCCATGTTTCCTGAAGGTATTTTACACATTTTTGTGTTAGGCAAACAAAGCTATTTTCTTCTCTTGTCTTTTCGGTTGGGTGCAGGCAGGGAGCAAATCATTTTTAATTTTAATTCTTTTTTCTTTTACAAATACACTGAAGAATTATGCAATGCTGTCAGTGCTGGATGCAATCTTGGGCCACAAGTCTGCACACTCCTTTGCATCTGGTCCTGTGATGGCAGAACCTTTCATCTCTCCCTTATTGTTTGCTATGTATAATTCCTGTGTTATCTTCAAAATAAAGAAACACACTATCTTTTCTCCGGTATGACTTTCATTGTTGAATTACCACTGCTGGATGCACCTTCTTTCTGAGCTCTGGTTTGCCTTTATTCACTGTGACCATCCCCATGTCACCCGCACCAGCTGCAGGAAGTCTATTTAGTCGTCCCTTGCTCCCTTTCACAGAGATGATATACAAATTTTTGGCTCCTGTGTTGCCAGAGTGGTTGATCATGGTTCCAACTGGAAGAGACAAGGAAATCTGGAATTTTGCACCAGAGAACTTACCATGTCCCTACTTTGACATCTTGAATGCCAGAAAGAGATAAAACGCAGCAATTTTCTTATTGGGTAGATGCAATATGGCTTAGAGCACCAGTATAAAGGCCCAAAGGGAAGAGAAAAGTGAGGCTTCTGTTAAACTATTCAGAATTTTTCTATTAGAAAGTCTAGAAAGAAGCAGCGTTGATTTCAGCACACATAGATGATCTGTACTTTAGAGATCAGATTGTGTGAGTATGTTTTCATTATCTAAGGTGTGAGTTGATGTATTTTTCAGTGTTTAGTGTTTGAATCTCTTGAATGTCCCTAATTCGATCTAAGACTTTGGGATGGTTTTCTAACACACTGAGACTCAGTTACCTCATGTAAGAAATGGAGGTGATTATGGTCCCTGCCCCATAGTATTGTTTGGAGAACTAAAGATATAATGCACATGTATTAGTTTCCTGTAGCTGCTGTAACAGATTATTACAACCATGCTGGCTTGAAACAACAAAAATGTATTCTCCCACAATTCTGGAGCCCAGAAGTCTGAATCCAAGGTAGGAGTAGGGCAATACTTCTGCCGGAGGTTCTAGAGGAGAATTTTCTCCATGCCTCTTCCAACCTCTGATGTCTGCTGGAATTTCTTGGTGTTCATTGGGTTTGTATTCACATCACTCAAATTTCTGCTTCTGTCTTCACATTGCCTTATCTTCTGTTTGGGTGAGACAAAGCTCCATCTCTCTCTGCTGATATTCAGGGTCCACTCAGAGAATCCTAGTGGAAACAGTGACAGACTTTATTTTCTTGGGATAGACACAGCAGCCATGAAATTAAAAGATGCTTGCTCCTTGGAAGGAAAGCTATGACAAACTTTGCATATTAAAAAGCAGAGATATCACTTTGCTGACAAAGGTCTGTATAGTCAAAGCTATGGTTTTTCCAGTAGTCATGTACGGATGTGAGATTTGGACCACAAAATAAGCTGAGTGCTGAAGAATTGATGATTTGGAATTGTGGTGCTGGAGAAGACTCTTGAGAATCCCTTGGACTGCAAGGAGATCAAACCAGTCAACCCCAAAGGAAATCAATCCTGAATATTCATTGGAAGGACTGATGCTGATGCTCCAGTACTTTGAACACCTGATGTGAATGTCTGACTCATTGGAAAACACCCTGATGCTGGGAAAGACTGAAGGCAAAAGGAGAAGAGGGCAGCAGAGGATGAGATGGTTAGACAGCATCACTGACTCAATGGAAATGAATTTGAGCAAATTCCGTGAGACAGTGGAGGACAGGGAAGACAGGTGTGCTGTAGTCCACGGAGCCACAAAGACTTGGACACGACTTAGAGGCTGAATAGCAGCAACAACAATAGAGAATTCAGTTAGCTACTCATTTTTAGATCCTTATCGTAATCATATTTGCAAAGACTTTATTTTTTTCTAAATGAAATGATAGTCACAGGTTCCTAAGAGTAGGAGAAGGAAATGGCAACCCACTCCAGTATTGTTGCCTGGAAAATTCCATGGATTGAGGAGCCTGGTAGGCTACAGTCCATGGGGTTGCAAAGAGTCGGACACGACTGAGTGATTTCATTCGGAAGCCGCTATCAGCCTATCACACCAAATTATCACACCTATCACATCAAATTTCACATCTTGAAAGGTGTGACCTGTTTCCTTCATCTTGGTATTTCCCACAACACCTAGAACTGTGATTAGAGGATGATGGGTGCACAGGAGTTCCTACGTTATTAGTAAGTAAGTAAATAATAAACTATCAAAAAGGTTCATGCTTGGATCAATGATGGAAGTGTTTGTGCTTCTCAATTAAAAAAAAATTAAAACTGTGGGGGTGTTCAGTTAACATCCACTGAATGAAATCCTAATAGTAAAGATTTTATAACTAGTCAGTAGCTTGATGGGCTCCTCTGGTGGCTCAGATGGTAAAGAATCTGCCTGCAAAGCAGGAGATGCAGGTTCGATTCCTGGGTTGGGAAGATCTCTTGGGTTAGAGAAGTGATGGCAACCCACTCCAGTATTCTTGCCTGGAGAATCCCCATGGACAGAGAAGCCTGGTGGGGTACAGTCCATGGGGTCACAAAGGGTCAGATACAACTGAGTGATTAAGCCCAGTAATTTGATAACACTATTAAATTATTATAAACATTTAAAATTTCAATTAAAAAATTGTAATATGTACCAAGCTATGTCCATTCAGTCCAATCCCATCCTGAGCAGTTTCACACTTGAAGAAGCATAACACAAAAAGGGATTCCAGTGTTTATACACACTTCTCACAGACATTTAAAGGTCTGAGCACAAGTGCACAGCAATTTATTAAATCTTCTAGTCTGGTCTCTCATCTACTCTGCAGCTTCTGGAACAATGGAGCCTCTCACTGTTTTGACCCCAAAGAGCACTTCCATTCATGATGTCCTACTATGCTGGGCCTTTCACAGTAAGTGTGGCCACACCCTCTGTTTACCTCACCTCTCTCTCACCCAGGAGGCTGGGGTGAGGAGTGGGGGGAACATGACCTCTCTCTTAGGACACAGATGGAGGGTACACCCTGGAGGACTTGGAATTGACCAGCCACTGTTTGACTGAGCCAGCTGACTTTTACTTCTTGTCTCCTTAGAGGGTTCACCAATCACAGAAATATTTTAGCTCTCCCCTGGTGATATATACAATATCTAGAAATCAGATGTTTGGCAAATAGCCCACCTGGGTCCAGTCAAAATAAGATGAATAATTCTTCAACTAGTGTGAGATTAAAAAGACAGTGTCTGTTTGTGTGTACAAATCCATTTTCTTTCTTAAAATCTCTGAAATCACAAAATGTGCACCACAGTAGGCTCTGCACTTTTCACTGCCAAGGAGAAAATTCAAAATAAAGGCCTGCTACTGAATGGATTGCACCGTCAGAGGAGAGCCATGCCACATTAAATTCAATAAACCACTCAAGCTTCTGATTGAATATATTATGGGAACTCTACAGGCTACAGTTTAAAAGATTAGTCCAGGAAGAAACAATATACTACTGTATTGGCTTTCTTGCTGGCAGTCTCAGCTTCAGGCACAAGACGATGCTACCTGATAGTTGCCATGGTAACCATGCAAGTACTCAGCTGGAGCATTTTCAAACCAAAAAATAGAACATCATACACGAGTTTGCTGTTTAAAGTGGAAAAGGATAGGCAGCAGCTTTGAAAATGGGAGCCTCCCAGTATAAATTCTGCAATGTCAGGCTCACGAGTCTTCTGATTTTTGTGAGGCTGGTTGAGGCTGCCAAGGCATGCCTGCCTGTGGGTGGCCAAAACTGGCGGTATCCTGGGTGACTTTCAGGGTGAAAAAATAGGATAAGAGGTGCACCTGTGATTCGGTGGAGGTTGGAGAGGACTTTCCGTCCTGCAGAGACTGAGGCTTGCCAACTTCCCCCAAACTAGCCCTGTAAGGTCTTACTGAATCTGCCAGGTCCTCTATTCACAATAGTTATAGATCCACTTGGCTTAATGCATTCTGCCTAACTCAGCATCCATGCTCTGCACACCAGTTCTTTGTTGGTTATAGCTTTTGAAAGACTGAGGGATTTATTCAATGGTCCTTTCAACCTATCTGAACATCTGCCCTACAAAATGAGGTTCCTGCCTTCCTTCTGCCTTCAGCTGCCTCTCTCATAAGCACTGCTCCTTCCCTGGCATCCTCTTCTCTTCACCAACTGCACCCCTCATTTGCAGTATGGCTGCTTTGTTTTCTGAGTTGTCAGTTTCCTGGGTCAGTCAGTCAGTTCATTTCAGTCGCTGTTGTGTCCAACCTTCTGTGACCCCATGAACTGCAGCACGCCAGGCCTCCCTGTCCATTATCAATGCCCGGAGTTCACCCAAACCCATGTGCACTGAGTCGGTGATGCCATCCAACCATCTCATCCTCTGTCATCCCCTTCTCTTCTTGCCTTCAATCTTTCCCAGCATCAGGGTCTTTTCAAATGAGTCAGCTCTTCGCATCAGGTTGCCAAAGTATTGAAGTTTCAGCTTCAACATCAGTCATTCCAATGAACACCCAGGATTGATCTTCTTTAGGATGGACTGGTTGGATCTCCTTGCAGTCCAAGGGACTCTCAAGAGTCTTCTCTAACACCACAGTTCAAAAGCATCAATTCTTCAGCACTCAGCTTTCTTTATAGTCCAACTCTCACATCCATACATGACTACTGGAAAAACCACAGCCTTGACTAGATGATCTCTTGTTGGCAAAGTAATGTCTCTGCTTTTTAATATGCTGTCTAGGTTGGTCATAACTTTTCTTCCAAGGAGTAAGCGTCTTTTAATTTCATGGCTGCAATCACCATCTGCAGTGATTTTGGAGCCCCCCAAAATAAAGTCAGCCACTGTTTCCCCATCTATTTGCCATGAAGTTATGGGACTGCATGTCATGATCTTAGTTTTCTGAATGTTAAGCTTTAAGCCAACTTTTTCACTCTCCTCTTTCATTTTCATCAAGGGGCTTTTTAGTTCCTCTTCCCTTTCTGCCATAAGGGTGGTGTCCTCTGCATATCTGATGTTATTGGTATTTCTCCCAGCAATCTTGATTCCAGATTGTGCTTCCTCCAGCCCAGCATTTCTCAAGATATACTCTGCATATCAGTTAAATAAGCGGGGTGACAATATACAGCCTTGCCGTACTCCTTTTCCTATTGGAACCAGTCTGTAGTTCCATGTCCCGTTCTAACTGTTGCTTCCTGACCTGCATACAGGTTTCTCAAGAGGCAGGTCAGGTGGTCTGGTATTCCCATCTCTTTCAGAATTTTCCACAGTTTATTGTGATCCACACAGTCAAAGGCTTTGGCATACGCTACTGGAGATCAGTGGAGAAATAACTCCAGAAAGAATGAAGGGATGGAGCCAAAGCAAAAACAACACCCAGTTGTGGATGTGACTGGTGATAGAAGCAAGGTCTGATGCAGTAAAGAGCAATATTGCATAGAAACCTGGAATGTTAGGTCCATGAATCAAGGCAAATTTGAAGTGGTCAAACAGGAGATGGCAAGAGTGAACGTTAACATTCTAGGAATCAGTGAACTAAGATGGACTGGAATGGGTGAATTTAACTCAGATGACCTTTATATCTACTACTGTGGGCAGGAATCCCTTAGAAGAAATGGAGTAGCCATCATAGTCAACAAAAGAGTCTGAAATGCAGTACTTGGATGCAATCTCAAAAACGACAGAATGATCTCTGTTCATTTCCAAGGCAAACCATTCAATATCACTGTAATCCAAGTCTATGCCCCGACCAGTAACAATGAAGAACTGCAGTTGAACGGTTTCCTGGGTAGAGATTGCAAATGAATGACAGAGCTTTTGTTGGACCTACATAATGGTTGCAAAACTAACCCAACATTCAATCAGGCTCTTTCACACCACATTCCAGATTCTGGCAACTCTACACCCACATTCTTGGTATAACAGCAATGAGCTAGAGTGGTGGAGTAACTGCCCCCTTAAGATCAAGGTTGTGTCCCATCATTTTCGGCTGTGTTACCACAGTTACTTACCTGCTGACTCCTGTAACACCTGGATGGACTCCTGTCCTTGAGGATGGGGACAGCATCACAGCTTGTCCCCCCCTCCATGTTCTTCCTATATTTGTTTCTCCTTGGGCCCTCGTTTCTTCACTGGGTAGATTCACAATATAGATTTATTGATGAAAATGAAAGGTAAGATCAGCTATCTGATGAAACTTACTGCTTACTCAGGCTCTCCTCCTCAGATAAACTGAATCTGAGTTGCTTGTGCGCTTGGTGATATATGTGGTCTCATAACAAGATAACTCTCCCAAAGGGATGGGAAGGAGCTTCTGGTAGTGAGAGGGGTGACTCCAGCTTGGGTATCATTCTTTAAATGAACTGAAGGGAAGGCTTGGAACAGCTGGTACCTAGGCCCTAACAGTTGCTGCAGGCTGCTCTAGGGAAAAATTCTTACGGTCTTCCACCCATCATCCAGGCATCCATTCACTCAGCCGTTCCATCAGGGTTTACTGGGAACATTTCACAACCAAGCATTATGGAGAGTGATAACAGGAAGGAAAACAGTCCACGTTTCCGTCCTCATGGTGTTTATAACAGTCCAGTAGACTTTTTTTTTCCCTTATCCGAAGGGCTAAATCAGCTGCTAATTGAACTTTATGAGCAATTTCAGAGAGATCAAATTGTGTCAGAGACAAGTTAAAAAATGAAGGAAACAAAAAAAAGAGAGAGAAGGAAAGGAAGAGAGATGTAATGTCCAAAATATAGATGGAAATTGTTTAACTTCTCAACACACAAAGAAATAAAATTGAAACAGTAATGATTTAGATTTATAACCACTCAATTTGGTAAAAATTATTTTTAAAAAATCATAATGGCTGCTGTGGAAAAGATGTGAAGTAATGAACATTTTTTCCCCACAGGAAAGTAAATAGGTACAGTGTTTTAAGAGGGCAATTGGCACTAAATGCAAAAATATATTAATATGTTTTTATTTAATCACGCAATTTCTAGGACTTACTCTCAGGAAATACTTGAGAGTAGGGACAAAAATCTAGCTAGAAAGATTTTTATAACCCTCCTACATTGTCAGTGGGAATGTGAATTTGTGTAGCCACTGTGGAAAACAGTATGGAGGTTCTTCAAAAAACTAAAAATAGAGTTTTCATATGATCTAGCAATCCCTCTCCTAGGCATATGTCCATACAAATGGATACATGCAGCCAATGTTCATACCAGCACTATTCACAATAGGCAAGACATGGTAACAACCTAAATGTCCATCAAGAGATGAATGGATAAAGACATGGTACATATATATTATACAGTGGAATACTACTCAGCCATAAAAAGTGAAATAATGCCATTTGCAGCATCATAGAGGGACCTAGAGATATTATACTAGTGAAATATGTAAAAAAAAAAAAGGAAAATACCATATGATATCACTTACATATGGGATCTAAAATATAGCAGAAATGAACATATCTATGAAACACAGGCAGAGTTACAGACATAAAGAATAGATTTGTGGTTGGCAAGAGATGGGGGGGAGGTGAGGGAGGGAAGGACTGGGAGTTCGGGATTAGCACATGCAAACTATTATATATAGGATAGATAAATCACAACGTCCTACTGCATAGCACAGGAATGGTATTCTATATTCTATGACAAACCATCATGGAAAAGAATATAAAAAGGACTGTAAGTATAAGCATAACTGAATCACTGTACAGCAGAATTCAGCACTGCATTATAATTCAATATACCTCAATAAAATAAATTTTAAAAAAGATTTTGTTGATAATAGTAACATTCCATACAAGTAAATAATAAGAATGAAAGCAACTAACGTGTTGGCTGTGTTCCCTCCACTAAGACACCACACAACCCCTGCAAGAGAGGCGTGGTGGCTGCTATAGGAGGTGGCTGGGAGATTAGTCACTTGTCCATGCGGACACAGCTCGGAGGAAACAGCGCTGGCGGGGGGCTGGGCCCATTTAGTTATCCTGTGTTTGTTGCTTTTGTTACTGAAAAAAGTGTCAGAGTCTTGCCTTAGGGAACTGGCTTAATAAATTATGTAGTCATGCCAGGGACTGCTAGTCAGCCATAAAAAATAACACAAATGAAGATACATCCGCCTGGAAAGATGTCTAAAATACGCTAGTAAGCTGGTTATCAAAGAATGTTTATAGCGTGGTCTCATGTGTGTAAGCGAATCACTTTATAAGCACACACAGCATAGAAATGTCCAGAGGCATGGATACCAAGGTTTCATCAGTGACTGTCTCTGGTGGTAAGATGATTGTTTTTTCTCGTCCATTCATATTTTCTTTATCTATATTTTTAAATTAAAAAAAATCACCTTGCATTGTTTATGTAAAAATCTTTATACATACTTAAAAAAAAAAAACACCGTGGCATATTGACTTTGCATTAGCATTCCGAGTCAGTCTATGACACACGGACTCTTGCTTCCCTGAATTAACATTGCTTCCCCCAGGGTGTGATAAAAGTCATCCTGGATTGAGAGCAGCAGAGCTGGGTTTCCGGCCGAGCTCATCTATTGATGCGTCCAGGATGTGTCCTGAGGCAAGTCACCGGCTCCCCTGGCCACTGCACGCTGATGGCTGGGTGAGCTGAACTCTGAGGCTCCTGCCAGCTCTAACACACTATGTGCTTTTATGCATTCATTTTCTCCTGTGGAGACAGCCTGTAACCATTTCCAGTCTATGGGAGAAAGATTCGAGAATGCAGAATCATTTTGGTCTATAAAAAAGCGTGGATAAACACCTGCCTAACCCATTTTAAGAAATAATAACATGACATTTATAAACCACTTTGCACAGTGCTTATGAATTCCCTCCCTGGAGGCTTGAGTTTGACTCTAGTTATTCTGGTTATTTACATGCCTGCATTTGGGTAGAGCATTTACAACTGTGAGAGGGGAAAATGCTTCCTCCTGAGCCTGCTGTGGACTCAGTGCAAAATATCAGACCCTTTTCTTTGACACAGAATATGGCCCTCCAAAGCAAAGCGACACTTCATTTCAGCCCCATCTTCTCAACTGTATCTATGGACAAATGTTGTTCCTGAAGGCAGATGAGTTGGGCTGAAACTATATATCAGAGTTGCCACTTCTCCTCAAAAGGGGAGTTTAGAGCAGCAGGACCCACTACGAGGAGGATTCCTTTTCTCTGAGAGTGAAGAATTTGAGTTGATGTTTAATATCCTTTACTTCCTGAAAAATTAATTCTGAGGCCATTGATCAGGTGGGTCTTTAAGTGCCCTGGCCCTGAAGTCAGAGAAACTAAAATTCACTTCTTCATTCTGCTTCCTGTTACTGTGGAGTTTGGGGGGAAATTACTTAACCTGGTTTTTGAAATCACCATCTGTAAAAGGAAATCTGATGCACACGTATTTAGGGTTGTTGTGAAGATGAAACAAAAGATTTTCATGACCCAGATAACCATGATCGTGTGATCACTCACCTAGAGGCAGACATCCTGGAATGTGAAATCAAGTGGGCCTTACAAAACATCACTACAAACAAAGCTAGTGGAGGTGACGGAATTTCAGTTGAGCTCTTTCAAATCCTAAAAGATGATGCTGTGAAAGTGCTACACTCAATATGCCAGCAAATTTGGAAATCTCAGCAGTGGCCATAGAATTGAAAAAGGTCAGTTTTCATTCCAATCCCAAAGAAAGGCAATGCCAAAGAATGCTCTAACTACCACACAATTGCACTCATCTCACACGCTAGCAAAGTAATGCTCAAAATTCTCCAAGCCGGGCTTCTACAGTATATGAACCGTGAGCTTCCAGATGTTCAAGCTGGATTTATAAAAGGCAGAGGAACTACAGAGCAAATTGCCAATATCCGTTGGATCATTGAGAAAGCAAGAGAATTCCAGAAAAACATCTATCTCTTCTTATTGACTATACCAAAGCCTTTGACTGTGTGGATCGCAACAAACTGTGGAGAATTCTTAAAGAGACGGGAATACCAGGCCACCTTACCAATCTCCTCAGAAATCTGTATGCAGGTTAAGAAGCAATAGTTAGAACCAGACATGGAACAACAGACTGGTTCCAAATTGGGAAAGGAATATGTCAAGGCTGTGTGTTGTCACCCTGATGCTTTTGAACTGTGGTGTTGGAGAAGACTCTTGAGAGTCCCTTGAACTGCAAGGAGATCAAACCAGTCCATCCTAAAGGAAATCAGTCCTGAATGTTCACTGGAAGGACTGATGCTGAAGCTGAAACTTTGGCCACTTGATGCAAAGAACTGACTCATTAGAAAGACCTTGATGCTGGGCAAGATTGAAGGCAGGAGGAGAAGGGGACAACAGAGGATGAGATGGTTGGATGTCATCACTGATTCAATGGACATGAGTTTGAGCAAGCTTCAGGAGTTGGTGATGGACAGGGAAAGCTGGTGTGCTGCAACCCATGAGGTCGCGAAGAATCAAATATGATGGAGCTACTGAACTGAACTGAACTGTGAAGATGAAATAAGAAAATCTGTCAGGGACCTACCGGGTGCCTGACCCATAGTAGGTACTCAATAAATAGAAAGTGAGAGTGTTAGTCACTCAGTTGTGTCTGAGTCTTTGTGACCCTGTGCACTGGGGCCCACCAGGCTCCTCTGTCCATGGGACTCTCCAGGCAAGAATACTGGAGTGGATTGCTATGCCCTTCTCTGGGGGAGCTACCTGACCCAGGGATCAAACTTGGGTCTCCCACTTTGCAGGCAGATTCTTTACTGTCTGAGCCACCAGGCCATTAATATTGCCATGAATACAATAAGGTGTCTGATTCCTTTCATGCAGCATTCCCAGATGCAGCATCAGGAGATGTGAAGTCAGATAACACAAGATGAGCTGAGGGTAAGAGATTCAAATACAAATATTGTTACAGTGAACACTGCATACCTTGCCTGTGGTTTGTGATTATGGAACACTGGGGCAAAATTAATTATGATCTTTACAAGATGCTTTTAGAAGACAACCAGAAAAAGGTAACAGATAATGTTATACTGCATATATTATTGATTCTTCTCTCTGATATTTCAACTTTGGGGGGCTTGATTTTAGCATTTTTTTTTCAGTAGCACACTCCCATTTGGAAAAATCTTATCTGTTGAGTTGGCCCTTTGGTTATTTTATTTATTTTTTAATCTTCATTTTATTTTTATTTATTTATTTGGTTTGTTTTTTAATTAATTTATTTGTTTTACTTTACAACATTGTATTGGTTTTGCCATACATTGACTTGAATCCGCTATGGGTGTACATGTGTTCCCCATCCTGAACCCCCCTCCCACCTCCCTCCCCATCCCATCCCTCTGGGTCATTCCAGTGCACTAGCCCCGAGCATCTTGTATCATGCATCAAACTTGGACTGGTGATTCATTTCACATATGATAATTTACATGTTTCAGTGCCATTCTCCCATATCATCCCACCCTCGCCCTCTCCCATAGAGTCCAAAAGACTTTTCAACACATCTGTGTCTCTCTTGCTGTCTCGCATACAGGGTTATCGTTACCATCTTGGTCCTTTGTTTAACCTGTCCTGTTTCTTAGTTGTTTATTTTGTTAGACACTAGATTGAATTCCTTAAATCATTCATTTTGGTTCATGCTAGTTCATGCTGAACCCAGACAACGTTCCAGACTCTGTACTAGACATTCAGTACAGTTATGGTTCCTGTCCTGAAGGAGCTGACACTCAAATGTAGGGATAAAAATGGCGTTAACTTCATTTGCAATTTTTTCCTCTCCTCCTGCCTAAGGAGGACCAATTGCTGGATTCGCCTTTGTTTAATAGGTTCAAAGTGTAATGAAACATTATAGATGCTATGGGAGAAGATGTCCCAGGACAGTAAAGACCTCACTGTAGATTCTGTAGAAAAGTAGATTCTAGCAAGGGAGGTGCAGAAAAGACTTCACAGGAAGAACAATTGAAACAAAGGGCTGAAACCATCATATTGGTATTTCTGTTCCTAATTCTCTGTTCCCTGTCCTTAACACCTATTATAGTGTCTTAGACATGCTGTCCTTTGGACTTAATTGAATTCTTCCTGGCTTGCAGAAATGTCTCTTCTGTTTTTATTTTTTTTTATTAGAGTACAGTTGATTTACAGCGTTGGGTTAGCTTCTGCTGTACAGCGAGGAATATCAGCTATACACATACACACACTCCATTCTAGATTCTTCTCCTGTACAGTCACTGCAGAGTGCTGCTTAGGGCTCCCCATGCTCTGTAGGTGTTGTTGTTCTGCTGCTAAGTCATCTCTGACTCTTTGCGACCCCATGGACTGCAGTACTCCAGGTTTTCCTGTTCTTCACTGTCTCCTGGAGTTTGCTCAGACTCATGTTCATTGAGTCAGTGATGTCATTCAACCATCTCATCCTCTGTCACCCCTTTCTCCTTCTGCCCTCAATCTTTCCCAGCATCAGGGTCTTTTCCAATGAGTTGCCTCTTCACATCAGGTGGCCAGAGTAGTGGAATTTCAACTTCAGCATCAGTCCCTTCAATGAATATTCAGGGTTTATTTCCTTTAGGATGGACTGGTTTGATCTCCTTGCTGTCCAAGGGATTCTCAAGAGTCTTCTCCAGAGCCACAATTTGAAAGTATCAATTCTTCAGTGCTCAGCCTTTTAAATCTATTTATCAGTCTTATTAGTTATCTATTTTACATATAATGGTATGTATATGTCAGTCCCAATCTCCCAGTTTATCCCTCCCCACCCTTCCCCCACCACCCCCCCTCCCCCAGTAAACATAAGTTTGCTTTTTACATCTGTGAGAAGTATCTCTTCTTTCAGTGGGTGGTGACTTCCTTCTGGGAAGTTCAATGAGATGAGACCAGGAGTTGTGTCTTAAAGAGAAAAGAAACATCCATCAGAACAATGTTTAAGAACTAACTTCTGAAAAATAAAATGCAAATGGATTTAGAGTTATATAGCCTGGAACACACATCCCGGATTCACCACAGAACAGTTGTATGAACTTGAATGAGTGACATAAACTCTTTGATTTTAAGTTTCTGTATTTTTAAAATAATAGCCAGGACATGGAAGCAACCTAGATGCCCATCAGCAGATGAATGGATAAGGAAGCTGTGGTACATATACACCATGGAATATTACTCAGCCGTTAAAAAGAATTCATTTGAATCAGTTCTAATGAGATGGATGAAACTGGAGCCCATTATACAGAGTGAAGTAAGTCAGAAAGATAAAGAACATTACAGCATACTAACACATATATATGGAATTTAGAAAGATGGTAATGATAACCCTATATGCAAAACAGAAAAAGAGACACAGAAGTACAGAACAGACTTTTGAACTCTGTGGGAGAAGGTGAGGGTGGGATGTTTCGAAAGAACAGCATGTATATTATCTATGGTGAAACAGATCACCAGCCCAGGTGGGATGCATGAGTCAAGTGCTCGGGCCTGGTGCACTGGGAAGACCCAGAGGAATCGGGTGGAGAGGGAGGTGGGAGGGGGGATCGGGATGGGGAATACGTGTAACTCTATGGCTGATTCATATCAATGTATGACAAAACCCACTGAAATGTTGTGAAGTAATTAGCCTCCAACTAATAAAAAAAAAAAAAAAGTAGTGACACCAATGACACAATGAGATAAAGAGTACAAAAACCACTGTGCAAAGTGTATAACATTTGGAAGACATTTTAAATTGTAGTTTCTTTCCCTTGCTTCCAAAACACAGTCCAGAATATTTTGACCAGCCTGCCTTTCTATCCTTCCACCTGACTGAGGAGCAGAGGACAATCTATTTCAGATGTTATCATTTTTAAAAAATATTTATTTTTAATTGGAGGATGATTGCTTTACAATGCTGTGTTAGTCTGTACAACAACATGAATCAGCTATATGCATAAATATATCCCTTCCCTCTTGAGCTTCCCTCCCATCACTCCCCTGCCCCCATCCCACCCATCTAGGTCATCAGAGAGCATGGGGCTGAGTTCCCCCTGCTATCAGATGGTATCATTTAGACATTCAGATATGTAAGTCTTGATTAAATGATCCCTTAGCCATAGTTCAGTGTTAATGTCTTTTAACGATTGTTGCTTTTACCAGCTGGCATTTAATTTAGTTTTAATTTCAAGTCCAAATGGCAGTTTTTAGGGTTGCTTTCAGCAAAATATACCACTTGATTATCTAAGAATTGGCACAGCCCTTATCCAAGTGTGATAAGTAGTCTTAAGTCTAGAACAGAGTTATCAAAAGTCACAGAAACTTTAAATTTATATCAACAATTAATTCTCTGTAGCTACATCGAATCTATTGGTAGATACGTCGGATAAGGCAGAAGAACAGTGACGCAGAAACACAGCATTCTTCAGCATTGAGCGATGACAGGAGGCAAAGGGCAGCCTGAAGGTGAGAAGAGCAAAGAGGGAAGAGCATGTGTCTGACGTGGCTAATTCAGTCTTTCTCAGAACTGTAGGAGAAAACCCTTGCGAGTATAAACTCACTTAGCTTCTTTGCAATGAGTCAACCTAATAGGCTATATACATCTTGAAATTACTTGGTCTGTTTTTAAAATGGGAAATTGAAGTTTGACAAAGTCATTTAGACTAGCCTGAATCTCATGCAAAGCAATTGGTTCATAGCTATTAGCACAGCAGATTTCTCGGTCCATTGAGAGTCTGATATAGTAGGGGAATCTCCTTGTAATTCTTTCCATTTCAAGCTCCAGATAAACTGCCCTTTCTGGGTCTTTGGCTTGTTTCTTGGATTACATTTTAAATGTCTCTTAGAAAAGTTTTTCCTCAATTTGATGCTCACAGTTCCAAGCCTTTCCTTTCTGCCCCTCTCTCTTTGCTCCCTGCTTTTTTTTTTTTAATACACCATCTTTGAGAAACCACATCATATGGAGAGCTCCTAAATTTACTGTTCTCTACTCTTCCCTTTCTTGGCTGTCTACTCAAATTTCTCCCTCATATTCTTGCAGTAATACTCCACATATTCACTTTTTTCCTCTAAAGGGTTGCCAAAACAGGCAGCTGCTCCCTTTTGAATATTGTGAAGATCCACTCTCTTATCTATCAAAAAGGGGGAGGAAGGGCTTTATTTCCAAACCCTAAATTCCAGTTAACCATATAGGAAATGGCTAGAGTCCCTAGACATCTGACCTTTGGTCACCTGGTGTTTATTTTCTCTTGATTTTCCTGCTCCAGCTTCTCTTGGCTGGGTCCACCTAGGCTCAGGCAGCCACTGACATCTTTTCCATGGCCTCCACTCCACAAAGCACTCTGGTGCCCTGTCGGGGCAGCCTCAGTGGACACAGCTAAGGAAAGCACACTGTACACCCAAAGCCAAATCCTCCTCTTTGGCTGGGTTGCTGGAAGGAGTTTTTTGGAGGGTGTGGACCTATGGCGGAAACCTTCTCTCCCTCCTTCCTCTTCCTGGCCAATAAAGCAGACATTTCCAGGCCTGTTTGAGGCAAAGGAAGGTTTTTTTTGTTGTTGGTGGTGTTTCTCCCTTTTCTGGCTCCTTCGCACAAAAAGAGGCGTGGTGTGCCTCCATGCAGTGTGATGGTGAGGGGTGGGTGCTCCCTGGTCTGCTGTTGGGTGGAGGTGATGTGTGAAGGGTGGCATGCACTGGTGGCCTCCTTCACTTTGTCTCTACTAATGGGATGGCTGCATTCAAAGAGGATGAGGCAGGCCAGGAACCTCTACAAAGCTGGGGGTGAGTGGGTGGTGAGTGTCTGCTCTGTAGGTCTGAGCTCTTGGGTACGTGAGTGGGGGAGGGAAGACTATTAGGAAGCCTATATTGGCCTCAAGTCCTAGCTATCTTATTCAATATAGTTTTACTAATCAGATTTTTTAAACCCTGCTATCAACAAATTTCATGCAAAGATGGGCTCAATAAAGGACAGAAATGGTATGGACCTAACAGAAGCAGAAGATATTAAGGAGAGGTGGCAAGAATACACAGAAGAACTGTATAAAAAAGATCTTCATAATCCAGATAATCATGACGCTATGATCACTTACCTAGAGCCAGACATCTTGGAATGTGAAGTCAAGTGGGCCTTAGGAAGCATCACTATGAACAAAGCTAGTGCAGGTGACGGAATTCCAGTTGAGCTCTTTCAAATTCTAAAAGATGATGCTGTGAAAGTGTTGCACTTAATATGCCAACAAATTTGGAAAACTCAGCAGTGGCCACAGGACTGGAAAAGGTCAGTTTTCATTCCAATCCCAAAGAAAGACAATGCCAAAAAATGCTCAAACTACCACACAATTGCACTCATCTCACACGCTAGTAAAGTAATGCTCAAAATTCTCCAAGCCAGGCTTCAACAATACATGAACTGTGAACTTCCAGATGTTCAAGCTGGTTTTAGAAAAGGCAGAGGAACCAGAGATCAAATTGCCAACATCCACTGGATCACCAAAAAAGCAAGAGAATTCCAAAAAAACCATCTATTTCTGCTTTATTGACTATGCCAAAGCCTTTGACTGTGTGGATCACAATAAACTGGAAAATTCTGAAAGAGATGGTACTACCAGACCACCTGATCTTCCTACTGAGAAATCTGTGTGCAGGTAAGGAAGCAACAGTTAGAACTGGACATGGAACAGACTGGTTCCAAATAGGAAAAGGAATATGTCAAGGCTGTATATTGTCACCCTGCTTATTTAACTTATATGCAGAGTATATCATGAAAAATGCTGGGCTGGATGAAGCACAAGCTGGAATCAAGATTTCTGGGAGGAATATCAGTAACCTCAGATATGCAGATGATACCACCCTTATGGCAGAAAATGAAGAAGGACTAAAGAGCCTCTTGATGAAAGTGAAAGAAGAAAGTTAAAAAGTTGGCTTGGAGCTCAACATTCGGAAAACTAAGATCATGGCATCCGGTCCCATCACTTCATGGCAAATAGATGGGAAATAGCAGAAACAGCAGCTGACTTTATTTTTGGGGGCTCCAAAATCACTGCAGATGGTGATTGCAGTCATGAAATTAAAAGATGCTTACTCCTTGGAAGGAAAGTTATGACCAACCTAGACAGCATATTAAAAAGCAGAGACATTACTTTTTCAACAAAGGTCCGTCTAGTCAAGGCTGTGGTTTTTCCAGTAGTCATATATGGATGTGAGAGTTGGATCTTTATAAAGAAAGCTGAGCACAGAAGAATTGATGCTTTTGAACTGTGGTGTTGGAGAAGACTCTTGAGAGTCCCTTGGACTGCAAGGTGATCCAACTAGTCCATCCTAAAGGAAATCAGTCCTGAATATTCATTGGAAGCACTGATGTTGAAGTTGAAACTCCTATACTTTGGGCACTTGATGCAAAGAGCTGACTCATTTGAAAAGACCCTGATGCTGGGAAAGATTGAAGGCAGGAGGAGAAGGGGAAAACAGAGGAAGAGATGGTTGGATGGCATCACTGACTCAATCAACATGAGTTTGAATAAACTCCAGGAGTTTGTGATGGACAGGGAGGCCTGGTGTGCTGCAGTCCATGGGGTTGCAAAGAGCTGGACATGACTGAGTGACTGAACTGAACTGAACTGATATGAACAAATAGGTTTTGGATTCAGAGAAGCAAGGGGAGAAAGATTATCACCTCAAAGTTTAATAAGGCCAGGTTGTCTATTTCTTGTTACCTTCTCTGTGCCTCAGGTGGCATCTCTGGCAGTAGCCATGTATCTTCTCTGGATCCAGTTAACACCAGGAAGCCTGTCAAGGTTTCAGTTTCCACCAAGTGATCCTCACCTCCCTGGTTTTCCTTGCAGCCTAGTGGATAGAAGCAGTTTCTTATTGTTCTCAAGTTCTGGATTGTCTCAATGTCCTCTGGTTGACTTTCTTGACCTTTTCAATCACCTGTATAACCAATTCTCTTTATGAAATCTCTTTTTATTAAATAAGTGTGTTTTCTGCTTCCTGATTAGATCTAGTGATACATCAGTGAAACCTGGGAAACCTAATGCTTGAGTCAGCTATTGCCATAACAGTGCTGCTTAACAGGCTCCAAAACGCGAGAGTTTAACATAACAGATTTTCTTCTGACATTAAGGGTGTGCAGGCTGAATGTTGCTTGGCTGGTTAGCCTGAACTCCAGGCTTCTGGCTGAGTTCAGGCTTGTCCCATGTGTCTCTCTTTTTTGGATCTGTGGTTACCCAGAGCATAGGGTACGATCCTTGTATCTCTTTCTGGGGCCAAGGTTGAAGGGGCAGCAGCTACACTGGGGCATGTTACTCTGATGGTAAGCAGGAACGCACAAAAGCTCAATTTTACAAGTTTATTTCTAGCCTGGTCACATTCCCTAAAATCTCACAGACTGAAGCAAGTCACATGTCAGAGCACAAAGTCAAGAGATAGAAGAGTACATTCTGTCCACCATAAAGCTAGGCAGAGGTGTGGCTGTATGATTCAATTATGAAGGAGGAAACACTTGGGACCAGTAATTAAATCCACTACATTTGGCTTAAAGATTCACCATCTCAGTGAAAATTGAGCTATATCATGGGTTATTGTGCCTGTACAAGGGATGGCTAACATAAAATCTGTTGTACTTATAGTTGATGTTTTATTTTTTCTGTGTTTTTAAACACTGATATTGATTTGAAATTCAGAGGCACAGTCCACTTTTCACTAAAGACCTCCTTTTCCCCACCAAACAGTAGAAGTGTTAACTATTCTCACCTTTGAACTCACACTTCTACCTACTTCTTTCTGATGCAGAGACTGGAACTCTACATATCATGTTTTCTTTGCCTCCTGACTTCTGCTTGGTTTTACCAGTAGGAAGTGCTAGAGTGGATCGACGGTTAAGCTAGAGCAGGAAGTATGGACTTTCTTTTTCCTGTTGGCTTGCTATGGGCTTCCTTTCAGCTCCATGTCTTTCGAGAGTTACCCAGGAAAGCGTTTTTACATTGGAAACAGCAGTTCATTCCAGTAACTGGCATTGAATCTAGTTTGTAGTGTTTCCAATGCTCACAGCACTAGCTGAGTAGCATTCCCACCTCAGAAGTGCCCCTATTCCATGTGCCTAAGTTTTGATTATCCCAACCTCTTTCATTTTTAAAATAAAAATGTATATTTATGTTCATTTATCTTTATGTTTAAACAAGAAGAAGTGATGTCTGCTTCTTGCAGTTGTTACTTTATCTCACCTTTGTGAGCTTTCTTTCAGGTAACAATTTTTTTATATCTAATGTACAATTGTCAATATTAAATTCCTTCTTTTAAAATAACTGTGTAGAAAGAGAAAAACAAATATCATATAATAACACACATATATGTGAAATCTAGAAAAATGGTACTGATGAACCTATTTGCAGGGCAGGAATAGAGAGGCAGGCACAGAGAACAGACTTGTGGACACAGTGAGGGGAAGAAGGGGATGGAATGAATTGAGAGAGTAGCGCTGAAACATATATACTACCATATGTAAGGATAGCTAGTGAGACGTTGCTATACAACACAGGGAGCTCAACCCAGTGCTCTGTAACAACCTAGAGGGTGGGATGGGGTGGGGAGTGGGAGGAAGGGTCAAGACAGAGGAGATATATGTATATTTATGGCTGATTCATATTGTTGTATGGCACAAGCCAACACAACATTGTAAAGCAATTATCCTCCAATTGAAAATTTAAAAATAATAAAATAACTGTTGAGATTTTGTCTCCCAGTGTACAGATGTGAGAACCGGACAATAAAACAGGCAGAGCATTGAAGAATTGATGCCTTCAAACTGCGATGCTGAAGAAGACTCCTGAGAGTCCCTTGGACAGCAGGGTCAAACCAGCCAATCCTAAAGGAGATCAACCCTGAATATTCATTGAAAGGACTGTTGCTGAAGCTGAAGCTCCAATCCTTTGGCCACCTGATGAGCTGACTCATTGGAAATGAGTTGACTCATTGGAAAAGACCCTGATGCTGGGAAAGATTGAAGGCAGGAGGAGAAGAGGATGACAGGATGAGACGGTTGGATGGCATCACCAATTCAATGGACATGAGTTTGGGCAAGCTCTGGGAGTTGGTGAAGGACAGGGAAACCTGGCATGCTGCACTCCATGGGGTCCCAAAGAGTCGGACACGATGAACACCAACAAAATAGACCTACTGATACAAGCGGATGCTCTTTTGTAGACTCTACATTCACTTAATAAGATTCACCTCCATTTTTAAGGAAGACACACATTGCCAGAAGGAAGAAGAAATATAGGAGGAAGAACAGTCCATCATTGGAGCCAGACTAGCAGAACTCAATTGGATTTTTATTGTAGTTTTCTAGAAATATAGGTTAGTTTCACTAGACATGCTGAAGGCCTTCCAGATGGCTAAGGAAACAGAAAGGTAGTGTGGACTAGAGAGAAAAGAGTTAACAGCCTTCCCATTAATATAATAAAATAGTTTTAAATTTCTTCTTTGAGTCCTCAAAATTATGAGTAGATTTTTTGCCAAGTGGTTTCATTATGATTGTCAAGTTCTAAACATCTCTCTGTGCATACAGTGGATATATTCTAAATGGGCTGAAGCATGGCCTGTCCTGTACTTTACAGATTTTTTTGGAGGCTTTATCATGCATGTTCGATCCATTATTAATTCAATTTTTAGCCCCTTTTCTTTCCCTAGAACATGGGAGATGGAGCTGAAAGTTCTAAGCTTCTAGTCATGATTGGTCTTTCTGGTGACCAACTGCCATCTTGGAGCCTACTAAGAAATGTTCTATAGAACAAAAGAAGCTCCTAGAACCCAGGAATTTTTAGGGATTTAGGAGTCCTGTGTAAGATGCTCCTATCACCCCCAAAATCTTAGGAATTACTAAGACTTTGGAATCTCTGTGTGAGGAAGTAGGGTCAAAGACAAAACATTGGCAGGAACCTGGGGCAGAGACCAATATATTTTTATTGTTTCACACCCATTCTCACTCTAGACCTTCATATGTGTTGTTCCCTCTGCTTCAAGTGATATTTTCACTTCACTTTTATCCCCTCCATCTAACTCATTCCTACTTGTCTTCTCTCATAGCCTTCCCTAGACTAGGCTAGGTACCCTAGCTTTGTCCTGTGATACAGGCATATTCTAATTTTTTTTAGCACTCATCACAAAATAGTGAAATGACTACTTTTCAAACCTATCTTCATCACTAAAGTATAAACTCTGGAGGAGGGACATGTGTGCTTAATTCTACTGTGTGTGCAGTACCTGGCAATAGCAGGTGTAGTAGACATTCCACAAATGTTTAATGGAGGGACTGGCAAAGTGCTGGGTTTATGGGGGTGGTGATGGCAGTCAATCACATATAGATTTTCCACCTGTCTGTTACACTTTGCATTCTGTGACTCTGAACCAGTACTCCCAGGTATGTTGATAGCATTTGCTAAGGGACCATAGTTTGTGAAGCAAGTCTAGACATTTGGACAATATACCAAAAAAAAAATAGGAGCACCACAACTAAAGCCCTGAGAAGGGTAGAAGTGAAATGAATATTACATGGACCCCTTCTTCCATCCAGACTTGCTTGCTTTTCTTCCCACCCTTTAGATCCTGGACTCATCATCTTCCCCTAACCAAAAGTCTATTTCTTGGGAAGTATTCACACTCCTGGGCTAATGGTAGAGAAGTTTAAATGAACATGTTACTTGTTCAATACTACTTGTATTTTTCAAACAAGGAAGAAAGCCTCTGTTTATTTTGAATCAAAAGAACGGAACTCTAATTGTGTGATGCCAGGTTTAAGAAACTAGTAGGGAAACAGGAGACCACAGTTGAAGGTGACCGTAGACTTGACTTATTTAGTAAGCACAGTGCCAAGATCGGTACCCAGGACAAGGTAGGTACACAGACATGTTTGTTGAATCAATGAAGTCAGAACAGTCTAGCACATCCCTCAGTGAAAAGAAAGAGTATAAATTGTACATGCACAGAAAATCTGTGCTATTGTGAACCTTCTGGAGTTCTCTGGGAGATTCATTCGAGAAACTTAAAAAACACATCCTACTGACAGAGTGCTCGCTCACTCTCCATGAAAAAAAAAAAACACTCAAAATAAAATGTTGTTAAAATAGATGTCATTCTGGCTGAAAATGTGCACATTTGGTAAATGAGTCACTCTATTAGGGAGGCAGAAATCAGTATAGCGAACTTGGGGCAAGCCACTAACTATTGATCAGATGCTTAAAGTTAAAAGTAGGAAAGAGTGTGAATTTCTGGGCTCAATTCCTTATATTCTCCCACCATTACAAAAGATTCTAACATTTTCTTTCTTTTTTTTTCTGACATTTTCAAAATGTAGAGATTGGCAGTCTCTGATTTTGGGGAATTTCTCTTGAAGCTGCTGGTGTTTTCAGAAATGATTGGTTTGTAATACTTGGTAGAGGAAACCTGTACTGTGGAGAATAGGAGTTGTCACAGGCTTTATAGAGACCAGAGAGGACCACATGCTGTGGTCTTGGGCATCATTACTTCAGTGAGAACACTGTTGTTCCTTATTGATGAGCCTTGATGAGCCCCCGAGCAGCGCTGATGAATTGGTGAGGCTCACACTCTGACTCCAATATTCCATCAAGGTTAGAGACCCTCTACTTTGTTGCCTTTTTGGTGGTTTTATGCTTGCTCCACTCTTTTCCTTTTTGTACACGCTTCCGTGTGACACTTAGCTGATATCACTGTTGCTGAGTTTGGACATCCTTCCAAAGAGGCTGGGATTTGCTCTAACTTTTCCATCCAATAAATTCATCTGTTAAGTATTGGAAAAAGAATTCTGGAAACTCCATCACTAGTTGGCAACTATCACATTTTTTAAGAGAAGAAAAATCCTCCATCTAGTCAGAACCATATTTCTTATGCTGGAAATGGATTTGAGACAAAAATATATTGCACATTTGGGCATGGACCTTGATTTTTCAACATACATCTTTCATGTGGTAGGAACTGATGATGCACATTTTTCCCCCTTGAGATCTTCTTTTCCTTAAGGCACTAAATTGCTTGCTGAGATGTATAAGGTGTCTACTACCTGGAACGGATTTGCTAATTAGCAAGGGCAAAGTTTATGTACATACACTGAGAAGAAAAGAGAAATTAAAATTAAAAATTCTATTTTATTTAAGTATTTTATGTTTACAAAAAGGAAAAAAATTATGGTAAAGTGACTTCCTTTATCTAATAACAATTTAGAAATG
Source organism: Muntiacus reevesi (assembly GCF_963930625.1). Taxonomy (NCBI): domain Eukaryota; kingdom Metazoa; phylum Chordata; class Mammalia; order Artiodactyla; family Cervidae; genus Muntiacus; species Muntiacus reevesi. Next base: position 140,816,295 of record NC_089251.1, on the reverse strand, counting down.
AAAGGCATTCATATATTATGTGGAAGGAGGAAAGCAAAAGCTGACATTCTGATGTCTTTCTTGCAGACATTCCACACTGACAGTTCTCAAGCCCTGCCACCCATGAGCCCCTGAGAAGGCTCCCACAGTTAGCCTTTGCACTGTCCATGCCTCTATCCTTTGCCTTGACATTCCTCTATCCAACCACAGCCCTGTTCATCTTGTAGCTTACCAGCACTACTGTTCTTTCAACCCATAACAACAGTAAACCATTGTTTATGGTTCTAAGGGAACAGTTCTCCAGGAGCAGAACATCATCACCTGGGAACTTGTTAGAAATGCATATTGTTGGTTGCAACTCCAAACTTCATGAATAATAAATTCTGGGGTGGTGCCCAGCAATCTGTGTTTTAACAGGCACTCCAGGTGATCCCGATGCAAGCCCTAACTGGAAAAATCTTGCCTCCTAATTTGGAAATGAGGATTGAAAGACTGTTCTTTGGTCCTAGTCCAAAGTAATAAACAAGTAACACAGAACAAGTATTAAACCCATACTAATCAATTAGTGATAGTCCCACGCTTTTGAAGGTCAGCCAGCCAGCCAGCAACAGCATCACTCCAGGAACTGCTTCTGAAAGTCAGTTAATCCCTAAACTCCACGGCTGAAAGTCAGCCAATCTCTAAACACTCCTGCTTCAGAAACTCTGCCAATCCTTGAACTCCATGGTTCCTAAAACCCTTTATGATATCAAGTCTTGATTTGTACTGAGAGATTGAGACATAAGAATAGCTAAATAAGCAATACATTTAGCTTCTTTGCTTCACATATATTTGTTTGAAAATTTCATCCTTCAACAAAAGGATCACTGTAGATTTTGAGAAAGTCAAAATTTGTACTTAGGATTTGCCAGCGTTGTTGAAATTTTAGTGGTGAAGAGTTTTGAGGGATATGACATAACTTGTCCAAGACAAAGACCAACTATGAATCAGATAGAAGGTGTAGTTGCTAATCAAAAATATATAAGAAAAAAAATTGTTTGGCTGGCTTACTTGGTAGAGCAAAATTATCTATCCACAAGAAAAAAAATTAAGGGATGAGATATACTCATTCATTACTATATGTATATGTATGTATATATTGTTACAGAGTAAACAATGAATATTCACTTTGTAAATAGTTGTAACATAATAATATCAGGAGAATGGGGAGAGAAGCAAAGAAGGCATGAAGGGTGGTGGTGGGGCTAAATCATAATTTTCTACAACAGGAAGCCAAGAAAAAGAAGAGATACCTGGCCCAGTTGGAAGTAGATAAAAATAAATGATGTCACAATTGACATCAATTAAATTTAGAGTGGTTCAATAAATATTTGTTGAGTGTACACTTTGTATTGTTAGATATTGCAGTTATAAAGATCAAATTCTGTCAGAGGGGCAGACTGTAAGTAATTTCAAAACATTCTAAAGAAGAAATTAATTCTGACAGTGGTGACAGTAGTGAGGAAAAGTTGTGAAGAGGGGATCATGTGAGCTAAGGCTTTTAAAGATGAGTACGTGCTTCCCTGTGGCTCAGATGGTAAAAAATCTTCCTGCAATGCGGGAGACCTGGGTTTGAACCTGGATCAGGAAGATTCACTGAAGAAGGAAATGGCAACCCACTCCAGTATTCTTGCCTGGAGAATTCCCTGGACAGAGGAGCCTGGAGGGCTACAGCCATGGGGTGGCAAAAAGTCAGACACAACTGAAACGACTTAGCACTTACACATCCTGTAAGTCACAGGATATTTAATATCTCTGGTCCCCAACTATGAAAGACTAGCAGTGCTCCTCGGTCACTATGACAACAAAATAATATGCCTACACACCTCTAAGTGCCCCTTAGTGGGAATAGCACTGTTCCCGGAAGAAAACCACAAAAGGAAGCTATTAAGAAGACTGCTATAATTAAAATAAGATTCATCATATTTCTTGATCTCTTAGCAATTGTCAGGGAGGGCTTTCACTAATCAAGAGTGAGACAGTGTGGTACAACAAAGAAAGAACAATCTTTGTATTCTCCCCAAGAGTCTACAGGATCAGGAAGGGGTTCTTTTGTTTTGAGAAAGCAAAACCGATCCCTTGTCTTGCCACCAAATGACTAATGCATTGTATACCATAGTGAAAAAGCAAACAAAATAACAACAACAAACATTTTGCCTCCTGAGATACACCAAATCAAACAAAAGAAAGAAAATGAGGCAACACTCTGTTTAGCACTAGTCTTCAAAATAAATGAAATCTCGAGTCCTTCCCATTAAGGTGTTCACTCTTTAGAAAAAAGTTATTCTTGATTTTTGCAATACTGAACTTGTCAGATATGTGATACCTTGAAGACATAATTGTGTGAGGAAACTTCAGTTTTTCTCACTCTGAAAAGACTAAATGCAACCTTGTTAATATTTTTTTGGATTCCTTTTCATTACAAGTTATTACAAGATATCAAATATAGCTCCCTGTGCAATACAGTAGGACTTGGTTGTTTATTTCATATACAGTAATGTATATATGTTAATCCCATACTCCTAATTTGTATCTCCCCACATGTGCTTTGGTTAACCATAAGCTTAAGCTTAATTTTTATGTCTGTGAGTCTATTTCTATTTAGTAAATAAGTTCATTTGTGTCATTTTTAAAAATTCTACATATAAGTGATACCATATATTTGTCTTTCTCTGTCTGAATTACTTCACTTAATATGATAATCGTCTCAGTGGTAAAGAATCCGTCTGCCAAGCAGGAGACACGGATTTGATCCCTGGGTTGGGAAGATCCCTTGGAGAAGGAAATGGCAATCTGCTCCGGTATTCTTGCCTGGGAAATCCCAGGGACAGAGGAGCGTGGTGGACTACAGGAGTTGACAAAGAGTTGGGCACGACTTAGTGACTAAACAACAACAATATGATAATCACTAGGTCCATCCACATTGCTACAAATGGCATTTTTCATTCATCTTTATGACTGAGTAATAGTCCATTATGAATTTTTAAAAAAATACCTACTGTGTCTTTTGCTTGGAGAACCCCCCCCCCACCCTTTTTTAAATTTTTTAAAAACTCTGTGAGTAAAAATACTTTAGAACATTTCAACCACAACTGAAAGCATGATGCAATTTTTATTACCATCGATTAATTTTTCTCTTCGTAGACTTCATATAAATGAAATAAAACACCGTGATTCATTTGAGTCTGGCTTTTCTCATTCAACACATTTTTTAAAGACTCATTTCTGTTCTGTTGATGCACATGTGGGTTGTTTACAACTTTTGACTATTATGAATAAGGCTACTAGGAACATTTTTGCGAAAGTGAAGTGTTAGTTGCTCAGTCGTGTCCGAATCTTTGTGACCTCAGGACTGTAGCCTGACAGGCTCCTCTGTCCATGGAATTCTCCAGACAAGAATACTGGAGTGGGTAGCCAGCCATTCCCTTCTCCTGGGCATCTTCCTGACTCAGGGGTCAAATACAGGTCTCCTGCATTGCAGGCGGATTCTTTACCATCTGAGCCACCAGGAAGGCCCAGGAACATATTTGTACACATTTTGTGTGTGTGTAAATATAAAATTTCATTTCTTACCTAGAAATAGGAGTTGTTGAGTCATGGGAGTAGATGTACATTTAACTGTATAGAAAACTGAAAAACAGTTTTTCATAGTTTTTATAAAATTTTATAGTGCACCAACAATTGAGTTCTAGGTGCTTCACATTCTTGCGTTATGTTAGTCTTTTTAAATTTTAGCCATTATAAGTGGTTGTGAAACAGTATCTTGTTTTGATTTTAATTTGTGTTTCCATGATAACAATTGTTGCTCAACATCTTTATATGTGCCTTTCATAAATCTCTTTTGGTCTACTCATTTTATTGAACTATTTGTCTTTATAGTGTTGATTTGTAAAGAGTTATTTATATTTCTGGATATAAGTTATTTCTTTCAGGTTTTTTAAGCATTCCTCCCCCCCACCCCCGAATTGTGACTTGTCTTTTATTTTCTTGATGGTGTCTTTTGATGAGCAGGCACTTTTAATTTTGATGGAATCCAATTTTATCAATATTTTCCTCTTACATAAAATGCCTTTTATGTCCTAAGAAATCTTTGACTAGCCCTGAATCATAAAGATATTCTCCCATGAGTTCTTCTGGAAGTTTTACAGTGTTTACTTTTATCCTTAGATCTGTAATCCATCTCAACTTATTTCTGTTGGTAATAAAGTAAGGGCTGAGTCTGCTGTAGACCGAGTTCTCCACAAAACATTTTCACATGCATGTTTATTAGTGCATTATGTCAGGAAAAGTACTTGTAAAAGGTGAAAGAAGCAGAATTGAGCAGAAGGAGAAAGTGAACTGTGATGCAAAAGGGGCCTCAGTTACTCCTTTCTAGAAGGAGCTGGGAATTTTGGGTGGTTCTTAAGCATTGTCCCCAGTGATTCAATCGGGATGGCCCTTGCACCTCTAATTACCCAATTACTGGATCCCAGCTTTCACCAGGAAGAAAGTGTAACATTGGTTGGCCACAATTCCCAGAGAATAATGGGTTCGGCTGCAAGCCGTCAGCAGCCAGCACTCCAGTGGTAAAAAAAATGAGTCTGAAGGAGGAATCTGTATGGTATACCACAGCAGCCATTACCAGATTCTTTTTGCTTTATTTTCTATACAGATATTCAATTTTCCTCCACTGTTTGTTAAAGGAGGTCAAACTAGTCAATCCTCAAGGAAATCAACCTTGAATTTTCAATGAAAAGGACTGATGCTGAAGCTGAAGCTCCAATGCTTTGGCCACCTGATAAGAGTCAACTCGTTGGAAAAGACCCTGATGCTGGGAAAGATTGAGGGCGGGAGGAGAAGGGGATGACAGGGGATAACCTAGTGTGCTGCAGTCCATGGGGTTGCAAAGAGTTAGACTAAACTTAGCAACTGAACAACAACAATTTGTTAAAAAGAAGTTTCTTTCTCCCATTGAATTGACTCAGTGTCTTGGTCAGAAGTTAATCGTAAAGATATGTCTTGGTCTGGGAAAGAGGCAGGCGTGTTTGCTCTTTATCAGTGATTGGGGTTCCTAACCTTGGAATTATACAGCTATGACACAAACCCACTGTGTGCACATCATCTACCTGAACTGCTCATGTCACCCAGGCGATTTCAAGGATCAAGGAAGAACCTACTCAAACTTAAAGCATACAAGGCTTGTTGTGTTATGAATAATAACAGACTTTGTCTCTGACCCAAGAATTTTGTGTCTTCTGCCAGTCACAGGAGACTGCCAGGCTCACTCATTAGGTTGCAAATATAGTGAAATCTTTACAGTTCTTGACAATTGGCATAAATTGCTTATAATGTCCCTTACTATCTTTTGAATGTAGATTAGTGGTAAAACTATCTTTTATTCTTGTTACCATTGTTTTTCTCTCTCTCTCCTTCTGTGTATGTGTGTTCTGATCAATCTTGATAGAAGTTTATCAGTTATATTAATTTTTTAAATGACAACTTTGACTTCATTGATTTTCTCTATTATTTGGTCTTTTTTAATTACCAATTTTTTAAATTTAATTTTTAATTAATTTCTACTCTCATATATATTATTTCCTTTATGGTATTTATTTTGGCTTTAATGTTTTCTTCTTTTCCGGCTTCTAAAGAGGAAACTCAGATGATCAGCATCATTTTTATTTTCTAATAAAGGCATTTAAAATAATAAAGTACATTCTAAGATTTGATTAAATGTAACACAAATTTTAATATGGATATTTTCATTACCATTCAGTTAAAACTATTTTCTAATTTTCCTAGGGATTTCTTTTTTTTTTTTTAACTGTTAAGAAAATTTTCATGCTTTTATTGTTTCATGAAGCATTGAAACAACTGAACAGCTCAATACCTGGTCGGTGAGGCAGCTGCTTTCTCCTTCCCTTCTTTGGGTTACTAGAGCAACTTGTCAGTAGATTGAAAAAGAAAATGACAACCTTTTGCATTACTTAAGTCTTTCCAAGGCATGAGCTGGTACAACACAAACTTCTCCTGTCAGATGCAACTATTCTAGCATTCAGACCTCATGCACGACATCTCGGAAGCAGCAGCGCACTGCACCTATGCCCACCGCAGCCCTGCTCATTTGTGAATGATATTTGGAGCATCTGGAAGCGTGTGAATAGTATTGGGAAGAGGAGGGAGGAAGAAACAGCATGAGTGCCTGGCTGGGAGGAGGTCAGCCAAAGTTGTGCAGGGCAAGCCTAAGCATGTCATTGGTGCAAACCCAAGCATCATTGATATTCTTTAATACGAACATCTGGTGGAATCCCATGATGGGGGTCTTCATCGGCCTTGAGCTGGCCCACAACCATGCTGGTGGTCCAGCTGTCCAGCGTGGGCTGACGGTCCTCCGCTGTGATGCTGTGCTGGATTTTCTGGAATGGAAGGCTGGACAATTTCTCCAAATGGCAGCTTTCCCCTAGAATTGCTGTCCCTCCCACGTGAGGCATGACACATCAATCCAGGGGCTGGCATGATGGCGGCCCTAGTGATTTCTTCTTTGACCCATGAGTTATTTAGATGTGTATAGCTAAATTTTGAAATGTTTGAACATCTCCTAGATATCTTATTATGATCAATTTCTAATTTAATATTATCGTGGTCAGAGGACATACTCTATACTTCCACCTTGGTGAAAGCTCTGCGTGCATTTGAAAAGAATGTATCTTTGAGGCATCGCAGTTATTATGTATATGGTTCTAAAATATCAATTAGTTATAGTACTGATAATAGTTTTCAGATTTTTCTATCTCATTACAGATTTTTGTCTATTAGTTTTGTAAGTTATTGACATAAAGGTGTCAAAACTCCCTATATCCACCTTTTAAAATATAGGTATATTTCTCTATTTTTTTCTTTGATTTTCTTGGCTTTTGGTCCATGTATTTTTAATCTATATTTGTTAGGTGCATGCTCATTTAGAGGATTATTATGTCTTCTTGATGATTTGACCCTTTTGTCATTAAGTAACGTCCCTCTGGTCTCTCCTTGATCTTGAAACCTATTTTGTCTGATATGATTATTAGCCATATTACCATTGTTGTGCTTAATGTTTACATTTTTATCTGAGCTCATTTTTACTTTCACCTATTTTTGTCTTTTTACTTAAAGTAGGTTTCTTGCAAAAATCATGGAATTGTATTCTGTACTTTTAATCCAGTCTGGCAATCTTTGCCTTTTAATGGGATGGTTTAATTTAAAATTAATATAGCTTTTTGATACAGTTGGCTCCAAATCAACCATATTGCTATTTGTTTCTGATTGTCCCATTTAGTCTTTGTTTTTCTGTCCATTCTTTGATGACTCCCATTGGTTAAATTGATTATCATTTTTTTGCTTAAAAATTTAAGCAAATTGACTTTATATGTGAGCATTTTTGACTGCTCTATATATTAAAGTATGAATCTTTCACTTAACAGAGTCTATACTTTAACAATGTTTAAATTATATCTTGCAAAGTGTAGAGAACCCTACATTGGTGTAAAGAAACTTAATTCCCTCCTCTAATTCTTTATGTTATTATGGTTATAAACTTTAATTTTACAAATGCTCTAAGTCCCATTATACACTGTTACTACTTTTGCTTTAGACAATCAATAGTAATGTATGTGTGTACATTATATATGGATAGAATGGTCTCAACATATTTACCATTTCAGCTGCTCCTCATTCTTCTTTGTGGTTCCTCAGAGATGATTTCTCTCAATTCTCCTGCCCTGTCCCCAGCCTTCTGAACACTAGCCCCTAGAACTTAGTGAAGAACTGAGGGAGAGTTGCTAACTTAGTGCAGACTTATTCTGTGGCTGGAATCCTTGAGTTTTATTTTTTTATTATTATTATGAAATAGTATTAATTTATTTAATGTTTCTATCTCCTATGGTCCCTCTGATTTAGAAGACAATTTGTGTGTAATTTATACAAATTACATACATTCTCAGTCAATTCAGAACAAGTTTGAGATTATTGTATTATGCATTTGTCTTCTAGATCCTTGGGTTTTAAATCTACTGTGTCAATCTACAGAAGGTCATTCAAAGCTTAGTTAGATTTTGCCTTTTTTTCCCCTTAACCCTGCTTATATCAGACTTTTCCATTTTTATCACTCTGCCAGGGATGAACATAGTCATGGCTCTCTTTTCTCCTAGGAAGGGTTATCACTTTCTGGAACTTAGAGTTTATTTAAATTTCTATGTAAACACACACTGCAGAAAAATACAGTTTGGTTCCACTTATACTTATTCACCTTAAATGTAAATGGGTTGAATGCCCCAACCAAAAGACAAAGACTGGCTGAATGGATAAAAAAACAAGACCCCTATATATGCTGTCTACAAGAGACCCACCTCAAAACAAGGGACACATACAGACTGAAAGTGAAGGGCTGGAAAAAATATTCCACGCAAATGGAGACCAAAAGAAAGCAGGAGTCGCAATACTCATTTCAGACAAAATAGACTTTAAAATAAAGGCCGTGAAAAGAGACAAAGAAGGACACTACATAATGATCAAAGGATCAATCCAAGAAGAAGATATAACAATTATAAATATATATGCACCCAACATAGGAGCACCACAGTATGTAAGGCAAATGTTAATGAGTATGAAAGGGGAAATTAACAATAACACAATAATGGTGGGAGACCTTAATACCCAATCACATCTAAGGATAGATCAACTAAACAGAAAATTAACAAGGAAACACAAACTTTAAATGACACAATGGACCAGCTAGACCTAATTGATATCTATAGGACATTTCACCCCAAAACAATCAATTTCACCTTTTTCTCAAGTGCACACGGAACCTTCTCCAGAATAGATCACATCCTGGGCCATAAATCTAGCCTTGGGAAATTCAAAAAAATTGAAATCATTCCAGTCATCTTTTCTGACCACAGTGCAGTAAGACTAGATCTCAATTGCAGGGAAAAAAAAAAAAAAAAAAAAACATTAAGAATTCCAACATATGGAGGCTAAATAACATGCTTCTGAATAACCAACAAATCATAGAAGAAATCAAAATATGCGTAGAAACAAATGAAAATGAAAACACAACAACCCAAAACCTATGGGACACTATAAAAGCAGTGCTAAGGGGAAGATTCATAGCATTACAGGCTTACCTCAAGAAACAAGAGAAAAGTCAAATAAATAACCTAGCTCTACACCTAAAGCAACTAGAGAAGGAAGAAATGAAGAACCCCAGGGTTAGCAGAAGGAAAGAAATCTTAAAAATTAGGGCAGAAATAAATGCAAAAGAAACTAAAGAGACCATAGCAAAAATCAACAAAGCTAAAAGCTGTTTTTTTGAAAAGATAAACAAAATTGACAAACCGTTAGCAAGACTCATTGAGAAACAAAGGGAGAAGAACCAAATCAACAAAATTAGAAATGAAAATGGAGAGATCACAACAGACAACACTGAAATACAAAGAATCATAAGATTACTACCAGCAGCTCTATGCCAAAAAAATGGACAACTTGGAAGAAATGGACAAATTCCTAGAAAAGTATAACTTGCCAAAACTGAACCAGGAAGAAATAGAAGATCTTAACAGACCCATCACAAGCATGGAAATTGAAACTGTAATCAGAAATCTTCCAGCAAACAAAAGCCCAGGACCAGATGGCTACACAGCTGAATTCCACAGAAAATTTAGAGAAGAGCTAGCACCTATCTTACTCAAACTCTTCCAGAAAATTGCAGAAGAAGGTAAACTTCCAAACTCATTCTATGAGGCCACCATCACCCTAATTCCAAAACCAAACAAAGATGCCACAAAAAAAGAAAACTACAGGCCAATATCACTGATGAACATAGATGCAAAAATCCTTAACAAAATTCTAGCAAACAGAATCCAACAGCATATTAAAAAGATTATACACATGACCAAGTGGGTTTTATCTCAGGAATGCAAGGATTCTTTAATATCTGCAAATCAATCAATGTAATACACCACATTAACAAATCAAAAGACAAAAACCATATGATTATCTCAATAGATGTGGAAAAAGCCTTTGACAAAATTCAACATCCATTTATGATAAAAACTCTCCAGAAAGCAGGAATAGAAGGAACATACCTCAACATAATAAAAGCTATTTATCACAAACTCACAGCAAACATTATCCTCAATGGTGAAAAATTGAAAGCATTTCCCCTAAATTCAGAAACAAGACAAGGGTGCCCACTCTCACCACTACTATTCAACATAGTTTTGGAAGTATTGGCCACAGCAATAAGAGCAGAAAAAGACCAGATAGGAAAACAAGAAGTGAAACTCTCACTGTTTGCAGATGACATGATCCTTTACATAGAAAACCCTAAAGACTCTACCAGAAAATTACTAGAGCTAATCAATGAATATGGTAAAGTTGCAGGATACAAAATTAACACACAGAAATCCCTTGCATTCCTATACACTAACAATGAGAAAACAGAAAGAGAAATTAAGGAAATAATACCATTCACCACTGCAACAAAATGAATAAAATACTTAGGAGTATATCTACCTAAAGAAACAAAAGACCTATACATAGAAAACTATAAAACACTGATGAAAGAAATCAAAGAGGACACAAATAGATGGAGAAACATTTCACTTATAAGAGAGCTGAAACAGACAATTTCATAGAGTCAGAAAGTACACTGTTAGATGCCATGGGCCAGAAAGTGAAGGTTTGGGGGGTTAGGGTTTAATGGGGATAGAGTTTCAATTTAGGAAGACGACAGACTTGGGAGACAGGATGGTGAGAGTTACACAGCAGTGTGTGCTTAATGCACTTAGCGCCGCGGAACTGTACAGTTAAGTGTGGTTAAAATAGCATACTATGTGACTTTCACCCAATAAAAAAAATAATTAAAAAAGAAGGAAACATCACTATACAACTCACATGAATTTAAGAAATAAGAAGAAAATATATCTTTGCATCATAAACTTGATAATCTAGAAAATGGACTAGTTCCTTCAAAAACTACAAACGACCAAAGCTAAGTCAAGCTGAAATAGGTACTTTTTTTTTGGTTGAAAAATACTTATTTGTTTTATTTTAATATTGTATATAATTTTAATGAAAAACCTAGTAAAAACTGTGTGAGATATAAAATAAATTTAAAAATATGAACTCTGAAAAAAAAAAAAAAAGAAGAAGAAGAAGAAGAAGAAGGAAACACCTACAGCCATGATTTAGGAACTTCTCTGGACCTGTCTCCTGAGAAATCTGTATGCAGGTCAAGAAGCAACAGTTAGAACTGGACATGGAACAACAAACTGATTCCAAATTGGGAACTGAGTCCGTCAAGGTGTATATTGTCACCCGTCTTATTTAACTTGTGTGCAGAGTACATCATGAGAAACGCTGGGCTAGGTGAAACACAAGCTGGAATCAAGATTGCCGGGAAAAATATCAATAACCTCAGATATGCAGATGACACCACCGTTGTCGCAGAAAGAGAAGAAGAACTAAAGAGACTCCTGATGAAAATGAGGGAGGAGAGTGAAAAAGTTGGGTTAAAACTCAACATTCAGAAAAATAAGATCATCTGATCCCATCACTTCATAGCAAATAGATGAGGAAACAATGAAAACAGTGAGAGACTTTATTTTGGGGGGCTCCAAAATCACTGCAGATTGTGACTGCAGCCATGAAATTAAAAGACACTAGCTCCTTGGAAGAAAAGCTATGACCAACCTAGACAGCATATTAAAAAGCAGAGACATTAGTTCACCAACAAAGGTCCATCTAGTCAAAGCTATGGTTTTTCCAGTAGTCATGTATGTATGTGAGAGTTGGACTATAAAGAAAGCTGAGTGCTGAAGAACTGATGCTTTTGAACTGTGGTGTTGGAGAAATCTCTTGAGAGTCCGTTGGACTGCAGGGAGATCCAACCAGTCCCTCCTAAACGAAAACAGTCCTGAATATTCATTGGAAGGATTGATGCTGAAGCTGAAACTCCAATACTTTGGGCACCTGATGTGAAGAACTGACTCATTAGAAAAGACCCTGATGCTGGGCAAGATTGAAAGAGGGAGGAGAAGGGGACGACAGAGGATGAGAAGGTTGAATGACATCACCAATGTGATGGACATGAGTTTGAGTAGGCTTCAGGAGTTGGTGATGGACAGGGAGGCCTGGCATGCTGCAGTCCATGGGGTTGCAAAGAGTTGGGCATGACTGAGTGACTGAACTGAACTGGACTGTTCTTGTTGCTTGTGTAAGAAATGGAAGTCACCCAACATCTTTTTCAATTTATTTGTGGAGCTCAACCTTCATGTATGGATGTAAAGTTGGACTATAAAGAAAGCTGAGCACAGAAGAATGATGCTTTTGAACTGTGGTATTGGAGAAGACTCTTGAGAGTCCCTTGGACTGCAAGGAGATCCAACCAGTCTATTCTAAAGGAGATCAGTCCTGGGTGTTCATTGGAAGGACTGATGTTGAAGCAGAAACTCCAATACTTTGACCACCTGATGCAAAGAGCTTACTCATTTAAAAAGACTCTGATGCTGGAAAAGATTGAGGGCAGGAGGAGAAAGGGAAAACAGAGGATGAGATGGTTAGATGGCATCACTGACCCAATGAAATGAGTTTGGGTAAACTCTGAGAGTTGATGATGGACAGGGAGGCCTGGCGTACTGTGGTTTGTGGGGTTGCAAAGAGTCAAACACAACTGAGCGACTGAACTGAACAATCTCCATGAAATCTAGTGTGATCCCTGTGACTTTTCTGATCACTTTTAGTTAATAAAAAGGTCTTATAGTAAGCCATTCAAATGTTCATTCCAATATAAAAAGAAATCCTTAAAATTTCATTTCTCCCCTTTCTCACTTCTGGCTCACTGCAGACTGGAGAGATGGGGCAGAAGAGTAGCACTAGCTTTCTCTAACATTCCTCTTGTCTTTCTAATGTGCTCTCAGACTCTTTCAAGATGGGAAGAGTGGGGAGAGAGGAGTGAGGTAGCAGAAATACTTCATTCGACCAACACCACTTTTGACTGTAGTAGACTTTTTAACTTCATTCTGCCTTGAGATCGTTCATGAGTTTTTGGAGACATGCATCTGTCTCTCTTGTGACCAGGGGATATTTCATCTGATTTACCTTCCATTAAGTTATATCTATTTCTATTCCAACTGGTCTTCCATACTTTCCTCAGCCCTTATGACTTCATTTCTGCTGTGATATTTTTTTTCTTTAAAAGATGGAAAAGCTCTATACAGTCAGCAAAAACAAGACTGGGAGCTGACTGTGGCTCAGATCATGAACTCCTTATTGCCAAATTCAGATTTTAAACGAATAAAGTGGGGAAAACAACTAGAACATTCAGGTATGACCTAAATCAAATCCCCTATGACTATACAGTGGAGGTAAGAAATAGATTTAAAGGACTAGATCTGATAGACAGAGTGCCTGATGAACTATGGACGGAGGTTTGTGACATTGTACAGGAGACAGGGATCGAGACCATCGCCAAGAAAAAGAAATGCGAAAGAGCAAAATGGCTGTCTGATGAGGCCTTACAAATAACTGTGAAAAGAAGAGAGGTGGAAGGCAAAGGAGAAAAGGAAAGATATACCCATCTGAATGCAGAGTACCAAAGAATAGCAAGGAGAGATAAGAAAGCATTCCTCCCCAATCAATGCAAAGAAACAGAGGAAAACAATAGGATGGGAAAGGCTAGAGATCTCTTCAAGAAAATTAGAGATATCAAGGGAACATTTCATGCAAAGATGGGCTCAATAAATGACAGAAATGGTATGGACCTAACAGAAGCAGAGATATTAAGGAGAGGTGACAAGAATACACAGAACTGTACAAAAAAGATCTTCACGACCCAGATAATCACGATGGTGTGATCACTTACCTAGAGCCAGACATCTTGGAATGTGAAGTCAAGTGGGCCTTAAGAAGTATCACTACGAACAAAGCTAGTGGAGGTGATGAAATTCCAGTCGAGCTATTTCAAACCCTGAAAGATGATGCTGTGAAAGTGCTGCACTCAATATGCCAGCAAATTTGGAAAACTCAGCAGTGGCCACAGGACTGGAAAAGGTCCACTTTCATTCCAATCCCAAAGAAAGACAATGCCAAAAAATGCCCAAACTACCACACAGTTGCACTCATCTCACACGCTAGTAAAGTAATGGTCAAAATTCTCCAATCCAGGCTTCAGCAATACGTGAACCGTGAACTTCCAGATGTTCAAGCTGGTTTTAGAAAAGACAGAGGAACCAGAGATCAAATTGCCACCATCTATTGGATCATTGAAAAAGCAAGAGAATTCCAGAAAAACATCTATTTTTGCTTTATTAACTATGCCAAAGCCTTTGACTGTGTGGATCACAATAAACTGGATAACTCTTCAAAAGATGGGAGTACCTGCCTCTTGAGAAATCTGTATGCAGTTCAGGAAGCAACAGTTAGAACTGGACATGGAAAAACAGACTGATTCCAAATAGGAAAAGGACTATGTCAAGGCTGTATATTGTCACCCTGATTATTTAACTGATATGCAGAGTACATCATGAGAAACACTGGGCTGGAAGAAGCACAAGCTGGAATCAAGATTGCCAGGAGAAATATCAATAACCTCAGATATGCAGATGACACCACCCTTACAGCACAAAGTGAAGAAGAACTAAAGAGCCTCTTGATGAAAGTGAAAGAAGAGAGTGAAAAATTTGGCTTAAAACTCAACATTCAGAAAACTAAGATCATGGCATCCAGTCCCATCACTTCATAGCAAATAGCTGGGGAAACAGGGGAAATAGTGGCTGACTTTATTTTCCTGGGCTCCAAAATCACTGCGGATGGTGATTGCAGCCATAAAATTAAAAGATGCTTACTCCTTGGAAGGAAAGTTATGACTTACCTAGACAGCATATTAAAAAGCAGAGACATTACTTTGTCACCAAAGATCTGTCTAGTCAAAGCTATGTTTTTTCCAGTAGTCTTGTATGGATATAAGAGTTGGACTATAAAGAAAGCTGAGCACAGAATAATTGATGCTTTTGAACTGTGGTATTGGAGAAGACTCTTGAGAGTCCTTTGGACTGCAAGGAGATCCTACCAGTCCATCCCAAAGGAGATCAGTCCTGGGTGTTCATTGGAAGGACTGATGTTGAAGCAGAAACTCCAATACTTTTGCCACCTGATATGAAGAGCTGACTCATTTGAGAAGACCCTGATGTTGGGAAAGATTGAGGGCAGAAGGAGAAGGGGACGACAGAGGATGAGATGGTTGGATGGCATCACCAACACAATGGACATGGGTTTGGGTGGACTCCGGGAGTTGGTGATGGATGGGAGGCCTGGCGTGCTGCTGTTCATGGGGTCGCAAAGAGTTGGACATGACTGAGCGACTGACCTGAACTGAACTGAGCTTGCCCAAAACCTAAGACATTTTACATTGCCATTGCTTGGGATCCTCTCACACATCCTTTTCCCAATCCTAGGAGTGTGAGCTTCCCTGCAGCCATCTCTTTGTTCACCTTCTAAGCAACTAGATTTTTTTTTTTGTTCAGTTGCTCAGTCATGTCCAATTCTTTGTGACCCCATGGGCTGCAGCGTTGCAGACTTCCCTGTCCTTCACTATCTTTCAGAGCTTGCTCAAACTCATGCCCACTGAGTCAGTGATGCCATCCAACCATCTCATTCTATGTCACCCCCTTCTCCTCCTGCCTTCAATCTTTCCCAGCATCAGGGTCTTTTCTAATGAGTCAGTTCTTTGCATTAGGTGGTCAAAGTATTGGAGCTTCAGCAGCAGCTAGATGCACATCTCTTATTCTCTAGGTTTTCTAGGTAGACAAAATGGCCACGTAAGAAACTCTCTGGGTAATCATCTTGAAGCCTCTTCCTTTGTCATGAAATGAAGGATAAGGATTCCAAGCGACTCTCATAGAATTCATATCCCCTGAATGCGGTCTCCAAATGCTTTCTAATCTCTAAATTCCAACCCCATTTTATCCTCTCTATGGGTCAGAAGCTTGAGAGCACAAAACTGGCTTTTCACCTCCTTTAGAAATTATATGCTCTTTAACCTCACTTTGGAATGTAATATCTTGATGCCTCAGTGGAACCTGCATTAAAGAAAATTTGGTTCCACTTGCAATTGTAAAAAATTAAAAATTATCCCAAATATAGCAATAAGGGATTAGTGAAATAAATTGCTCTATAATATGTAATGGATTATTCTACAACTCCTTCACAAAAAAGAATGAAGATGCTCTTTATTTGTTGATTTGAAATGATCCCTAAAATATAGTATTAAGGGGAAAAAGCAGCAGTGTATTGGATGTAATTGCCATTTTTAAAATAGTGAAAATAGATATATTTTTGCTTGTGTTTAAAAAAGTAACTTTGATAGGGCACATAGGATATTGGTTGCTTCTAGGGAGGAATATTTGGGAGCTAGGGATAGATTTTGATACTTTTTGAATTTTAAACCAAGTGCACATTTCAGTTCAGTTCAGTTCAGTTCAGTTGCTCAGTTGTGTCCAACTCTTTGTGACACCATGAACTGCAGCACACCAGGCCTCCCATCTATCACCAACTCCCGGAGTCCACCCAAACCCATGTCCATTGTGTTGGCGATGCCATTCAACAATCTCATCCTCTGTCATCCCCTTCTCCTCCTGCCCTCAGTCTTTCCCAACATCAGGGTCTTGTTAAATGAGTCAGCCCTTCCAATCAGGTGGCCAAAGTACTGGAGTTTCTGCTTCAACATCAGTCCTTCCAATGAACACCCAGGACTGATCTCCTTTAGGATGGACTGGTTGGATCCCCTTGCAGTCCAAGGGACTCTCAAGAGTCTTCTCCAATACCACAGTTCAAAAGCATCAATTCTTCTGTGCTCAGCTTTCTTTATAGTCCAACTCTTATATCCATACATGACCACGGGAAAAACCATAGCCTTGACTAGATGGACCTTTGTTGACAAAGTAATGTCTCTGCTTTTTAATATGCTGTCTAGGTTGGTCATAACTTTCCTTCCAAGGAGTAAGCATCTTTTAATTTCATGGCTGCAATCACCATCTGCAGTGATTTTGCCCCCAAAATAAAGTCAGCCACTGTTTCCACTGTTTCCCCATGTATTTGCCATGGGACCGGATGCCATAATCTTAGTTTTCTGAATGTTGAGCTTTAAGTCAACTTTTTCACTCTCCTCTTTCACTTTCATCAAGAGGCTCTTTAGTTCTTCTTCGATTTCTGCCACAAGGGTGGTGTCATCTACATGTCTGAGGTTATTGATATTTCTCCTGGCAAATGCATGTGCAGTAGGAAGTAAAAATTATAGCCTATTCTTTCAAAGAGCTTGGCTGTGGAGAGAAGAGAAAAAGGCAGGAGCTAGAACTGGATGCAGGATTGAGAAGTGATGCTTTATTTTTTTGTAGCAGAGTCATGACTAGTCCATAGTTTGTGTAAGACGATGGTGGGGTTGAGTGCACAATGCTCCAAAATATGGCACCTTGGCATATTCAATATTTTAAACTAAGAGAGTTTGAGATAACAGAAGAAATAAGAATTTTACTTTGACTTCCTCCACTTTTTCTCCCCTGAGATAGGTCATAAAACCCTCAGGTGAGAGGTACCCTCCCTAGGCCCAGAGGAAAGTAACATCTTTATCTATGAAGACAAAGTGGATGCTGAGAAGAATCCTAACAAATAGGGCTTGCTATATTTCCTCCAGTTTATTATGCATGCCTCATACTCTCTGACTTGTCACCTTTCTACATGACTGCCCACTCTTCATCAATCCTAGCACAAAAACACTCAGATCTAACTATTTCTTCAGGTTCTCATTTTCTTATGAAGCTTCCTGTGTCACATAAAACTTACATTAAATAAATGTGTATACTTTTCTCTTGTTACTCTGTCTTGGACAGTACACTTTTCACACCCAAGGCCCTTAAGAGGGTGGAGGAAAACTTTTCTCCCCTACAGCTACCATATTGAGCTGTGACACTCATAACTATCCAGGTATCTGTTGACACCCACTGATTTACAGGAAGCTGAGGACCCTCCTGGGAAGCTGAGCTGTAACCACAGTGGGAATTCAGATGCACACAGACATGCCTAGCAGATGGGTTTTGATTGGAGGTGGGCAAGCAGAGGCTTCCCTGGTGGTTCAGACGGTAAAAAAATTTGCCTTCTATGTAGGAGACCAGGGTTCCCTCCCTGGGTTGGGAAGATCCTTTGGAGGAGGGAATGGCAACCCACTCCAGTATTCTTGCCTGGAGAATTCCGTGGACAGAGGAGCCTGGTGGACTACAGCCCATGGGGTCGCAAGCACAGCCTGGAATATTAGACAGCACTGCCCCCAAGAGAGGACTCTAAAGAGTTTGTTCTGAGTATGTTATTCACATAGAAAAGAATGTGCACGGGGTCCCCTGGTGTTGTACAAGGCATCATGTGTGTAGAGGACATGCTTGCTTTGGGGTTTCTTAACAGACACTAGGGCAGATGCATGGAAGCAATTACCTTCCCTTCTGTTTGCACGTCACACCTGTCCTGACATCATGCAGTGTGATGGGGCTGGAGTCCATTTTGAGAACATTGGTGGGCAGAACCCTCAGGGGAACTCTGCACCCCAGCACGAAGCCATAACTCAGCTGAGGGGAGGCCAACAATAAGTCATACTGAAGATTCAACAGGAGTCTTGAGGGGCTACTGAGCCCAGGGCAGCCATGCTAAGACCTCGCCAGTGGTGGCGGACAGAACCTCAACACGGGGTCTGGCAATGGTTTGGCAGAGGCAGATCTCCAGCAAGGTGACAGTAAGGAACAAACACACCTTTTTTAAGAACACAAGTAAGAACCTCTTCCTCCTATTTGGGAATCTCAGATATACCTAGAGGCAGGAGTGGGTGGAGGTTGGGGTTAGGAAACTTGTTAAGGTGCAGGAAAATGTTTGTAACTAGTGGGTTATTTTTCACCTGTTACAATCTGGGTTTAATCTGGAATCTGATGAAGCCTAAGAGAATTTAGTTTGCTTTATTTTAAAATTTATTTATAATTTAGTGTGCATGTGCGTGTCTGTATATTTGTGTGTGTGTGTAAGAGAGATGTATATGTTTACTATTGAGTAATTAAGAGGAAGAACTTGAACTTAAGAAGATAAAAGTGAGGGAGGAAATAAACCAATTTTTTCAGGTTTTGGTCCCCAATTAATTGGGGGATAATGATAGAGAACTAGGATAAAAGAAGGGCACTGTTTCTGTTTTTACTGAGTCAAGAGGGGAGGCATTGAAATGGAAATGAATTTTCAACATGGAATGTGCTTACTCCTTGTAGACAGAGGCTATCTCATTTATTGCGAGGTGAGAAAGGCAAGAGTAATCTGGGTGTCTTGAGGAGAACCATGAGATCTTAACCATTCTTTCAGGGAAATTGTGGTTGACTAGATAACTAGGGGCTTCTCTGATGGGTCAGAGGTAAAGAACCCACCTGCCAATGCAGGAGACTTAAGAGACACAGGTTTAATCCCTGGGTTGGGAAGATCCCCTGGAGGAGGAAATAGCAACTCATTCCAAAAGTCTTGACTGGAGAATTCCATGGACAGATGAGTCTGATGGTCTACAGTCCATAGGATTTCAAAGAATCAAACACAACTGTTGTGACCTAGCATGCACTCAGACAACTATAGAAGATTTCTGAGTGGTGCTGGGGACCCCACTGGAATTGAAGACCATGAATTTGAAGTGTCATAGTCTTCCCTTGGCCCCCTCTATCTCTGGGTTAGGTGCCCTCCTGTGGGCTTTCTCTGTAATTCCATCCTGAAGATCCTTATCACGTGATGGTGTGATTGTTGAGCTTTCCTGCCCCATCAGACATTATTCTCTAAGAGGGAGTAGACCTGGCTTCATTTACTGTTACATTCTTCTGAGCCTACTATAGATTCTTCTAGTGTTTTTAGTGCATACTAGATGCTCAATAAATAATGAGTAAGCATCAGCACGATGGTAGTTGTGAGGCTTCACCCATAGCTCTCAGAAGGCAGAGTAGAAAAGCAAAGGAAGTAGATGAAATAAATGATCTAGCATGATCAAGAGGTTTGCAGGGTGGGTGTCACCTGGGGTAAAGATGTTAAGGATGCTGGCAGGAGCCTTGTTGACACAATGCTCCAGAAGGGCTGGTTTGGGTAGGATATGAGAGGTGGTGCCTGTCAAGATGGGGGAGAGGTCTGGGGTGAGGCCAAGGGAGTGGAGGGCTTATGGGAGGCATTAGGGTTGAGGCAGGGCTGGGATGTGACCTTGGCAGGTCTAAGAGTGCCTTTGGCCTTTCAATTCTACTTCTCAGAGCATTCCTCACAATCCAATGGGAACCTCCCATCCATCAAGGATAAGGAGGGGAGAAAAATCTAAACAATGAATAGATTCTACTTGGGAAGTAGATTTTTGAGTGGGAGAAGGGAACAAACATTAGAACTCAGTTTTTAAATGACAACATTGACATTAAATTCCTACAGATACTTTTTTAAGGTAGTTAAAATAAGATTTGCATAGTCATGTGGTTTAAGTTTGAAACTCTCTTAGCTTTTGGTCACTGTTATCCTGGTTTGGAAAGCAGAGTCCACACCCAAGTGATCTTTGTAGACCCTGGGCCTGGCAAATAGGATATTGTCCAGGAGGCTGACATTGTCCTGAAAAGTCTCCAGGTCTTGCATTCATTTGTTTTACTAGTAATTAGAACCTATTTCCAAGGACATCCCAATCAGTTAAATTTACATGCCTGTTTTAAAGTCTTATTTGAGCTACTCAAGAGTTTCCTAATTCCTTTTGGCTCTGCCATTTAGAGACTGGTCTTCCCTAGTAGCTCAGTCGGTAAAGAATCTGCCTGCAATGTAGCAGACCCAGGTTTGATTCCTGGATTGGGAAGATCTCCTGGAGAAGGAAAATGGCAACTCATTCCAGTATTCTTGCCTGGATAAACCAATGGACGGAGAAGCCTGGCAAGCTACTATCCATGGGGTTGTAAGAGTCAGACACGACTTAGCGACTAAACCACCACCATGCCATTTAGATAACCCAGAGAAGATCTGGAACTTTATAAGGAAGGAAAACTCACAGGTTCAGGAAGACTGCATTAAGACTAAGGACTGAGGGACTTCCCTGGTGGTGAAGTGGTTAAGAATTTGCCTTGCAATGCAGGGAACATGAGTTGGGTCTCTAGTCTGGGAACTAATTTCCCACAGGCTGGGTAGGAACTAAGCCCATACTGCAACTACTGAGCCTGTGAACCTCAACTAGAGAGCCCTTGTGCTGAACTAAGACCCAACACAGATAAATAAATGCATAAATAAATAACCGAAACTAAGGACTACTGGGATAATTAAGTTGCACATCACTCTTACAGAGACTGAATACTCTGTGGAAGACAGTGAACAAGGGAAAACAGATACTAATCCTGCTCTCAAGAAGTTTACAGTCAGAGAATGATGAAAATGAATCAAAGACCTATAAGAGAAAACAGGATTGTGAAGGAGTCAGAAGAAAGATGGAAAGGCAGTAGAAATTTAGCAAAGAGAAAGAAACTACAGTCTGTGATACATAAAGAGTTTTCACTAGTTACACTATTACAAACAACTGTATATTAGTAACATATTTTATATTTCTGAAATGTACATTTGTACAAACAACTGTATATTAGTAACATATTTTATATTTCTGAAATGTACATTTGTAATAAAAATATGGTATTAAATTATAAATAGAGAAGTCAGTTCATAGGATGCCATACCAATTACAAAGAATATAACTAACATGTTTTATGAAATTAATTCTTGGAAATCAAGAAGCAGTATAGTAACTGAGAAAGGAGTTATTAAATGATAAAAGAATGTCACAATTGTATATTAATGTGGAGAAAAATCATTTAAATTCATGCATCTTCCTTATGTATGTGCTTAGTCGCTCAGTCGTGTCCAACTCTGCGGCCCTATGGACCGTAGCCCACCAGGCTCCTCTGTCCATGCGATTCTCCAGACAAGATTACTGGAGTGGGTTTCCATTTCCTCCTCCAGAAGATCTTCCCAATACAGGGATCGAACCTGTGTCTCTTTCACTAGTGCTGCCTGGGAAGAAGCCTCATCCCTAAAATCTCATGAATAAAATAAATTAATAAATTAATTAAAATAAAATAAAAGTGTATTTCTCCCACCTACAAAGAAGAAATATGTGTCTATTAAATTACACATTTTACCTCATTTAATAGAATAAATCTAGGAAATATGACACATTTCTCTCAGAATGAAAAAATTAATATATGATAGAAACTTACTGTTAAAAATAGAGAAATTATATATATATATATATATATATATATATATATATATAATTATCTATAGTTATATTTCCATGCATGCTAAGACAATTCAGTCCTATTCAACTCTGTGACCTATGGACTGTAGCCTGCCAGATTCCTCTGTTCATGGGATTCTCCAGGCAAGAATACTGGAGTGGGTCGCCATTTCCTTCTCCAGGGGAACTTCCCAACCCAGGGATCAAATTCATGTCTCTCGTGTCCACCTGCATTGGCAGATGGGTTCTTTACCTCTAGAGCCCCCTGGGAAGCCCCATACAAAGTCAATATTCGAAATGTAGTGGCTTCAAATGATAGCCATTTATTTGACACTTGAGTCCATGGGTTTGGACTGGCTCAGCAATCCTTCTGCCTGTCTCTGCCAACTAACTCTGGCCTCTATGGTCCTGCCTCTAAGGGATGGCGAGCTGTCAGCTGGAGCCCTGGGGTCCCATGCTCTCATCACCTGAAAAGCTAGTCAAGCTTTGTTCACACATGGCAGAAAGTTTCCAAGTGCAGCCAGAGGGCAAACTCTGAAGCACATACACTTGGCATGTCTCTTGCTTACTTTACATTGGTTACCATGTGAACCAAAAGAGTCCCATGGTCAGTCTCAGAGTCAGTGACCTGGGGCACTACTGAAGTATGGAAGTGGGGAAGAGGCAGATTTGTGACCATCTTTACCTTGCTTCAGTGATTGGTAAAAGAGACTGCTTAGTTATGAAGAATAGTAGGTCATCACGTGAAAACCTCACCTTGTTACTGGTGATCAAAGAAGCATACATTCTTTAAAGAAGAATAAGAAATAAAGTCCTTTAGTCTTTATTTTGTAGAGAAGGAAACTGAGGCCCAAAGTCTTGGTAAGATGGTGCCATGGGCGACTTCCCAACCTGCAGACAAAACAGGGTCTCTGATGCCAAGCTCAGCAGTAAAACGGAAACTTGGGCTCGCCCTTGTTCTGCCATGTCCAATGGTGTAATTCTGTATAATATCTCTAAGCCTTAGTTTATTTTCATAAGATTGAAAAACAGCTACCTCACAGATTATGAAGATTAAATGAGATCATGTGAAAATACTTTGCACTGGCTCAGCTCACACTTCTTCCTTCCCATGTCTCTGATGCAGTCTTGTAAAAGCAGCAAAAAAGCAAAGCAAAACAAAAAGCCCAAATGAAAGCAATCAACAAGGAAATAAATAAAACTCTAGGAACCAAGAAGCAATTGCTACATCTGTGTATAAGTGGGGACTTCACACAGTTATTGATTCCACAATTATTTGGTGCCCTTCTGGGCATGACACGGTGTGAAGCACTGGAAATAAGTGATAAACAGAAAAAGGCAGACCCTTGCCCTCATGGAGCTTATAGTCTGATTCGAGAGTTAGACAACAACCAAATCATCATATCAATAAATTGCATCCTTAATTAATTGACAAAATTGCATCCTTAATTAATGTTACAAAGGATTCTTGGTTAGTGCTCATACGAGAACATATAATAGGAAGATAGGATCCAGTTGAGAGTAAAAGGGGGCAGGAAAGACCTTGAGAAAGGAATGAGTTGAGGTATTAAGTGGACACTGATCACTGTCTAGACCAGGATAGGGTTATAAGGAAGTATCAAAAGACACTTTCCCTGCAGGAATTGACAAGGAGATTATCTTAACCCTTAAAGCAATGGGAAGTCGTGGAAAAGTATGGCCAAAGTTGGGATTTCAAAAGGTTTCTCTGGGATTAGGGTAGAGAACAGACTGACATGGAGAGGGAATGGCAGCAGGTAAATATAAATTAGAAGACTGTTGTAGCAATCTATAGTCTCAAAGTAGTTCAATTTTCTATAACGTAGCTGTAGACCTACTAATTCTGTCTTGGTGAGTCCTAAGGAAATATATATCCCAAATGAGAATACACTGATCAAAAGTGATCAGTGACTAACATTATACTGATAATAATGCATTTCAGAATGAAAAAAGCTGACTAAATGAGTTTTAGAAAGCTGAGTCAGTATTAAAATCCATATATACTCTTTAAAAAATTTTTATTGAACTATAGTTGGTATATAATGTGTTTAATTTCTACATACACCAAAGAGACTCAGTTATATATATATTTTTTATTTGTATTTATATACATATATTGTTTTCATATTCTTTTCCATTATGGTTTATCACGGGATTTTGAATATAGTTCCTTGTGCTCTGTAGTAGGGCCTTGTTGTTTATCCATCTTATGTATGGTAGCAGTATGGATTAGCAGTTTGCATCTGCTAATCCCAAACTCCCAGTCCTTCCCACTCCCACCCCACCTTCCCTGTGGCAACCACAAGTCTGTTCTCTGTCTATAAGTCTGTTTTTGTCTCTTATTTTAGATTCCACTTTTAAGTGATATCCTATTGTATTTGTGGACGGCTACAGAGTATGAGATGATTGGAAGGCATCATTGATTCAATGGACATGAACTTGGGCAAACTCCGGGAGATGGTGAGGGACAGGGACACCTGGCGTGCTGCAGTCCGTGGGGTCGCAAGGAGTGAGACACAAGTTGGCAGCTGAACAACAATAACATGGAATTTCTCTTCCTTTTTCTGACTTAGTTAAAGCGTGAAAATCTCTAGGTCCACCTCATATACAGTTCCAACAACCAAGAAGCCGTACTTACATCATCATGATTAATTATAGAAATCCAGGTACTACAACCAGGTTGCCCCTGACCTGATGTTACACGGTAGGGAGACTAACTGGGCTGTGCCAGCTCAAGCATGAAGAGATCTGCACCGCTACCACGTACAGCAGGAAAGTGGAGGTGATGTGAAGATGCAAAGTACAGGACGATCTGAATCCAAATTATTGGCAGCACACGCATTCCTACAGAAAACTCATGAACAAAGTTCAGAAGAGAAATTGAAATTGTTCTTCTGGCCTGGGCACTTGAAAGATTTAAGAGTAACTCTTGAGTTTAGTAGTAGGATTGGGAATAAACGTGCTCTCCAAAGAAGGCTGAGAGACTGCACTTCCTGTACCATATCTTTGTACTTGATCTGCTAGTCACACATTCCCAGAAGTAAGGCTGTAATACATAAATCCTCAATCCAAATGCTCAACTTTAGCATCATCATGGTAATAACTGTATGTTCCAAGTTTCTGGTACTTTATAGCATCTTTGTGCTACAATTGCAAAATGCCTGTAGAGAATGATCACACCTCAAATATTTCAGCTTAATAAGAAATGGAAGTCAGAGGCAGATCTGGAAAAAAATCAGTTATTTGGAAAGCAATTTGTAAAATATTAGTGAAATTTGGTGACCGAAAATGAAATTTCAAGTTGCTGCTAAACTCCTCGAATAAATTTAGACCACACTGAGTGATAATCAAATTTTCTTTCTCAGGGTAAAACTATAGCTTCATAAAAAAAAATAAAGTTTTGAAGCTTTCTGGAAGTGACAATAAAAGAGCAAAGTTAATCTGCAACCTTAAACTATGGGAGAGAGTGTGGATCTTGGCAAAGATGGGTTTGGTTCCAATCCCTGCCCTTAGTTGGGCAAATCCCTTTGTATTTCTGACCTTTCATTTCTTCGTGGGAAAATGGGATAAAAGTGATTGCCTTTTGGGTTGTTAGGAAGTTGAAATGATGTATTACACAAACCAGTGAAAGTCACTCAATTGTGTCCAACTCTTTACGTCCCCATGGACTATACAGTCCAAGGAATTCTCTAGGCCAGAGTGCTGGAGTGGGCAGCCTTTCCCTTCTCCAGGGCATCTTCCCAGCCCAGGGATCGAACTCAGTTTCCCACACAGCAGGCAGATTCTTTACCAGTTGAGCCACAAGGGAAACCCAAGAATATTGGAGTGGATAGCCTATCCGTTCTCCAGCGGATCTTCCCAACCCAGGAATCGAATAGCTGTCTCCTGCATCAGAGGCAGATTCTTTACCAACTGAGCTATAAATTTAGACATTCCAATTCCTTCCCAAATGTTTCTTCTCATTTGCAGACTTTAATAAGCTTCTTGGTGCATATTCTCTTTCTTTCCCAGGATAGCCAACTTGATGATAACTCCTTTCCAACATCAGAAGTTTCATCTCATAACTAACAAAATTTAAACAGGCATCACAGAAGTCTGGGCTACTCCAGTTAAAGCTTAGATTTGAGCTTCACCTTGCCTGTAGTTACTTGAAGATACCTGTAGCTAAATTAATCTCAATCAAGTTCCTAATGAAGTGAGGCTTTTTAGTTGGTTTCCATCTAACCTTTCTATCTGTCCCAACATTCAACAGACCATAAAAACACTGAGTGTTATAAGGAAAAATTGTGAAAAGCTATGAAATGAACCACAAAAGTCATGAGACATCCACAGTGGAAAAATGAGACACTGTCTAGAGCACTGTTGTGGTTGTCTCCGACTTTCATTGTTTCTAATCTGCTTTATAACTCTGTACATAATAGAAAATGAATAATAACCCAAATGATTCTTGTCCATAAAAAAGAAATGAACAGCATTTGGTGGAGTGGAAGTGACTAATTTTGCATCTGTCTGTTCCTTATTGCCCACATATCTGTGGTTCTTTAAATTCTTCTTTGGACTGGTTTTAACATCTTACTGACTCCCTCATAAATAAGATAAATTTTATAAATAAAATCTTTGCCACATGTTCATACTATATGAAAGTCTTGATTTTTACATTTGAAAATCAATTATCCCTTTTCAGTATCTTATCAATCCTTTTCAGGTGTCCCTAGCACTGGGCTGGAGGCATGGGAGGTATGCCAATTTAATACATATAAAACAATTGCAAACTACACGTGAACGAATGGGGCAAGTCAGTAGATTTTATAATAGAGATTGCCATTTAGAGGAGAAAGAGATCAGATTTGGAGTAACTAGAAAGGTTTCAGATAAAATGTATATTTCTGAGTTAGGATCCCAGAAGAGATGAAAACAGAACTTGCTTTGAGAAGGGAAGACACCACTGAGGTAATATATGATAGAAATTGAGCTTCCATGGTGGCTCAGAGGTAAAGAATCCGCCTGCCAATGCAGGAGACATGGGTTCAATCTCCGGGTCAGGAAGATGCCCTAGAAGAGGGCATGACAACTCACTGTACTATTCTTGCCGGGAAATCCCATGAAGAGAGGAGCCTGGCAGGGCTACAGTCCATGGGGTTGCAAAAGAGTTGGACACAACTTTGTGATTAACAACAACAAGTGATGAAAGTCAGCTTGGCCTGTTCAGAGAGATTTTGTCCCTTGACAAGGTCTGGATAGGAAAATTAATAATCAAAACTAAATTTTATTTGGCATTCACAACATAGAAGGTAATGTGTGCCAGAGATTCTCAGACCTGAGCACCCCTTAGAATCACTGGTGGATATGTAATGATGCTGATGCCTGAGCCCCATTATCAGAAATTCAAATGTAATTGGTCTGGAGAAGGAGGTGCCAGGGAAAATTCCCCAGATGATTCTAAAATGAAACCAAGCTACTAGATCCCTGTGCTACATAATTTACTTGTGCTCTCTGGTTTAATTTAGCCCTCATAGTGATCCCATAAGAGAGGTTTTTTCATCCTTGCTTTATAGATGAGGAAATAAAAGGCTCAAAGAAATGAAGTGATGTGCTCAGGGAGGTTTCTGTGACTTGATGTTAAGAGAATGAGGGAGAGCTTGATGAAGGGCGGGAGTGTGTGGATAACTTTTAAATGTTGCTATCACTGTGTCATTAGGAAAATAGAATTCATTCACTCACCATATATTTACAAGATACCTGTTATGTGCCAGACTGTGTTCAAGGGACTGGAAATTAAGGCCATGGTCAAAGTCCCTGATGAATGGAGGGATTATCTGACTATGGCTATCTGACTCTCCCAAAGAAGAGCGCTCTAGGCAAGGAAGAGCCAAGGCATGGGGAATTTGACATTCTTCTAGGATGTTAAAGAAGCTCCTCATAGAAGCCAATAGGACCCACAATAAACAAATACAGAGATAACAAAATGTGAGTCATCTAGTTCAGTTCAGTTAAGTTCAGTCGCCCAGTCGTGTCCAACTCTTTGCGATCCCATGAACCACAGCACGCCAGGCCTCCCTGTCCATCACCAACTCCTGGAGTCCACCCAAATCCATGTCCATTGAGTCAGTGATGCCATCCAACCATCTCATCCTCTGTCATCCCCTTCTCCTCCTTCCCCCAATCCCTCCCAGCATCAGGGTCTTTTCAAGTGAGTCAGCTCTTCGCATCAGGTGGTCAAAGTATTGGCGTTTCAGCTTCAACATCAGTCCTTCCAATGAACACCCAGGACTGATCTCCTTTAGGATGGACTGGTTGGATCTCTTTGCAGTTCAAGGGACTCTCAAGAGTCTTCTCCAACACCACAGTTCAAAAGCATCAATTCTTTAGTGCTCAACTTTCTTCACAGTCCAACTCTCACTTCCATACATGACCAATGGAAAAATCATAGCCTTGACTAGACAGACCTTTGTTGGCAAAGTAATGTCTCTCCTTTTTAATATGTTGTCTAGGTTGGTCATAACTTTCCTTTCAAGGAGTAAGCGTCTTTTAATTTCATGACTGCAATCACCATCTGCAGTTATTTTGGAGTCCAAAAAAATAAAGTCTGACACTCTTTTCACTGTTTCCCCGTCTATTTCCCAAGAAGAGATGGGACCGGATGCCATGATCTTGGTTTTCTGAATGTTGCGCTTTAAGCCAACTTTTTCACTTCCTCTTTCACTTTCATCAAGAGGCTTTTTAGTTCCTCTTCACTTTCTGCCATAAGGGTGGTGTCATCTACATATCTGAGGTTATTGATATTTCTCCTGGCAATCTTGATTCCAGCTTGTGCTTCCTCCAGCCCAGCATTTCTCATGATGTACTCTGCATATCAGTTAAATAAGTGGGGTGACAATGTACAGCCTTGATGTACTCCTTTTCCTATTTGGAACCAGTCTGTTGTTCCATGTGCAGTTCTAACTGTTGTTTCCTGACCTGCATACAGGTTTTTCAAGAGGTAGGGAAGGTGGTCTGGTATTCCCATCTCTTTCAGAATTTTCCACAGTTTATTGTGATCCACACAGTCAAAGGGTTTAGCATAGTCAATAAAGCAGAAATAGATGTTTTTCTGGAACTCTCTTGCTTTTTTGATGATCCTTCAGATGTTGGTAATTTGATCTCTCGTTCCTCTGTCTTTTCTAAAACCAGCTTGAACATCTGGAAGTTCATGGTTCATGTATTGCTGAAGCCTGGCTTGGAGAATTTTAAGCATTACTTTAATAGCATGTGAGGTGAGTGCAATTGTGTGGTAATTTGGGCATTCTTTGGCATTGCCTTTCTTTGGGATTGGAATGAAAACAGATCTTTTCCAGTCCTGTGGCCACTGCTGAGTTTTCCAAATTTGCTGTCATATTGAGTGCAGCACTTTCACAGCATCATCTTTCAGGATTTGAAATAGCTCAACTTGAATTCCATCACCTCCACTAGCTTAGTGATATTTCCTAAGGCCCACTTGACTTCACATTCCAAGATGTCTGGCTCTAGGTAAGTGATCACACCATCGTGGTTATCTGGGTCGTGAAGATCTTTTTTGTACAGTTCCTCTGTGTATTCTTGCCACCTCTTCTTAATATCTTCTGCTTCTGTTAGGTCCCTACCATTTCTGTCCTTACAGTCAGCAAAAACAAGACTGAGAGCTAACTGTGGCTCAGATCATAAACTCCTTATTCCCAAATTCAGACTGAAATTGAAGAAAGTGGAGAAAACCACTAGACCATTCAGGCATGACCTAAATCAAATCCCTTATGACTATACAGTGGAAGTGAGAAATAGATTTAAGGGACTAGATCTGATAGACAGAGTGCCTGATGAACTATGGATGGAGGTTCGTGATTTTATACAGGAAATAGGAATCATGACCATCCCAAAGAAAAAGAAATGCAAAAAAGCAAAATGGCTGTCTGAGGAGGCCTTACAAATAGCTGTGAAAAGAAGAGAAGGGAAAAGCAAAGGAGAAAAGGAAAGATATACCCATTTGAACGCAAAGTTCCAAAGGATAGCAAGGAGAGATAAGAAAGCATTCTTCAGCAACCAATGCAAAGAAATGGAGGAAAACAATAGAATGGGAAAGACAAGCGATCTCTTCAAGAAAATTAGAGATACCAAGGGAACATTTCATGCAAAGATGGGCTTGATAAAGGACTCATCTAGGGATCTTGTTAAAGTGGAGAATCTGCGGTCAGAGTCTGAGGCTCTGCCTTTCTAATGGTGCTTGGGCCAGACAGTGCTAATTCTACTGGTCTCCAGCCCACAGATTTTTTATTTTATGTTTCAGATAAAACAGTCAATGAAGGTCTCTGTGACTTAGTCTCCTTTTCTGTGTGCTTAGTCTGTCAGTCATGTCTGATTCTTTGTGATCCTATGGGGGCCTATGTTCCTCTGTCCATGGTGATTTCTAGGCAAGAATCTTAGAGTGGGTTGCCATGCCCTTCTCCAGGGGATCTTCTCAACCTAGGGACTGAACCCAGGTCTCCCGCATTACAGGCGGATTCTTTATGGTCTGAGCCACCAAGGAAGCATGAATACTGAACTGGGTACCTTATCCCTTCTCCAGGAGATCTTCCTGACCCAGGAATCCAACTGGAGTCCTGCATTACAGGCAGATTCTTTACCAGCTGAGCTACCTTCCTTTTTGGTAATTGAGGTCAGTAAATGATCCCACCATGTAGTTTATGCATTAAAGCACAATGTCTGGAACATAGCAATTACTCTATAAACTGTCTTTGTAACTCTTTAATTAAAAAAATTTTTTAAGATATTTTTCATCAGTGTAACATGGTGTCTGTCTAGGGAATTAAGGAAGTGCTAATAGGAGCAAGAGGGACATAGGAAAGTTAGCATAAGGCACTCCACCCTTACTGACAATATTATTCCTGTGTATGCAAAGAACCAGTAGGAGTCTTGTGGAGTTTGGTGGTTTTAGTGTGCAAGTGTGAAATTGAACTTGCTGAATGTATTTGGTTTTATTAAACACCATCATAATGTTACTAACAACTACTTTTCTGTGTATAAAATGCATCTCAGTTTATGAAATAAGGTATGAGTCTCACTTCTATCCTTCTATAGAAATTGTTTTAGAGAAATAGGGAAATACACAGGAATAGGAATATGGGAATGACATTAAGTTAGGAATATTTTTATATAAGGAGTAATTATACTGAAAGAATTTTCTTATTTTATAAACAGAGAGCAATGATCATACAGATTATATACAGCTGATTTTAGCAGCTAAGCTATAGCTTTTTTTCAACAGATGATGCATTTCAAAAATCTGGTTTTCTAATGCATATAAAGCTGAGAAATCCCTCTAACCTCTGTCCCATGAAAATCCTTTCATGAACTTTACATTCAGAAATTTTGTGGTAAAAGAGAAAATAGTTGCACATTTTTCTTTGGAGGGAAGTTAGTTTTTCTCTTCTCTATAGTGTGGTTATAATAATGGAATAATCCTGTGTAGAACTATAATCTAGTTACAAATCCTTATTATTAGTGTCAATAATAATTACACTATACATTTTTGATGGTTTTTACAAACTTCAGACTGCTTTTACATACATTATTTCTTTTAATGTGTTCCATAACTGAGTGACAGGCCAGACAAGGATAATTGCTTATGAAGGAAGGCAGGTGAAGTCTGCCCCAAATTACATGACTGATAAATACTGGAATCAAAATTAGAATCCAAGGCTTCTGATTTCTAACTCAGGGCTCTGCATCTGGCCCACCTAATATTGCACTGAGATTCTGACAATAAACATAGTAATCCATAATGATCTATAATGATCATGCTAAATATAGTAATTGGAAACTAAAAGATGCAGGGAAATGACCTTGAGGCAAAATCCAGAGAAGGAGAGGAAGATTGTTCTAAAGATATTGTTTTATATATATACATATATATATATTCAGCTTTATTGAGATATAATTGACACATGTAAATTTAGGGAGAACAATGTTAGCTACCATCTCCATCTCCATCACGTCACATAATTACCATTTTCTTTTTGTGGTATAACATTTAAGATCTACTCTCTTAGCAGCTATCAAGCATAAAACACAGTATTATTGACTATGATGACCATGCTGTATGTTAGATCCCCAGAAGTTATTCATCTTCTAACTGAAATTTTGAATCCTTTGACCAAAATCTCCTCTTTTCCCCCAACCTTCATTCCCTGGTGACCACCATTCCACTCTGTTTCTATGAGTTTGGCTATTTTGGATTCCACATATAGTAGAGCATATTGGTCTGTCTTTCTCTGACTTATTTCTCTTAGTCTAGTGCCCTCAAGTTCCATCCAAGTCATAGCAAGTGGCAGGATTTTTTTCTTTTTTCATGGCTAAATGATACTCCATTATATATTTCTCTATCTACTTAAAATCTTCTTTATCGATTCATCTGTTGACAGACACTGAGGTTGTCTTCATATCTTTTGCCTCCCATTTGAATGCCTTCCATTTAAATATCACCATTGACAAAGTCCCAATGGTGATAAATCAGAAGTGTTATTTTTTTCTTTTTAATTTGATTTGTTTAAACTCATAAGAAGCAAAAACAGTTTTTGAAAACCGATTGGTGGCTGATGTGGAATGAGATACTATCCAACTGTGAAAGAGATGGAAAAGTATCCAAAGGGCTAATCCCTAAGCTAATTGCCCTTAGCATACCTTGGTTCTATGCCCATCTCACCTCCAGGCAGGTTGCTGGGGTTTCTGGAGGAAACCCAACCTCCTCACTGGTAGCCCCTCAGTCTCCTTACCCTTCCATCTACACTCCTGGCACTTGAGAGCCTGTATTTCCTTCCTGTTTCTCTTTCTTCCCCTAATGACCTAACAGAATATACTTCAGCACGAAAAAGAAAGAAAGAACACTTTGTTATCTCCAGGAGAAGATAGAGCACCTGCCATACAGTATTGGGAACAAAGTAGACAGGGCAAGCAAGCAATGAGATAAAAAAAAAAAAAAAAAAAAATATATATATATATATATATATATATATATATATATATTTAAAGCCAACTAGTATGTGGCGCTGTTTAGCTAGTGTATAATTTTCTGTAGTTTGCTGGCTGTGTTTTGGAAACCTGATAAGATCTGGCCATGGAGGATTGCTCCTGTTCTTCCAAACCTCAATCTTGTTTCTACACTTAATTATTCACAAAGTCCAAGAAGACTAAGACCAATTGTATTTACTTATTTTCATTTGTCCTGGAATCTGGTTGGTGTGTTGGCTGGATCATCTGAGAAGTAGATGCCAAGATGGAGTTGGAAGTGGAAAAGATTTATAGGGGGTAGTCCTTGTGAAAGATCAAAGGCATAGTAAGCAGGAGAGAACCTTCAGAACTTGATGTAGTTCTGACACTCATTAAAGAGAGAAGGAAGAAAGGAGGACTGAATAGACCACGGTACAGTTCCAAGAATATTGCTCATAGAATAACCCTGCATATATACAAAGAAGAGCTCTTATGCCATTTCTGTGTTCTATCATTGGTTGGGGAATGTCCAGGTAGCGCATAGTTTTAGCTTGAATACTGAGTAAGATTCTGAAGGCACCCACAGCCAGAGAATGGCAGAAGTTTCCTTCTTGAAGCTGAATCTCAATGGGGGTGCTCCCACAGCTGCTATAGCTGGTAGAAGGGAAGCAGGCAGAAACAGAAAGCTAAGTGCCTAGCTGTATACATGAGATGGTAGACATAGCCAAGATTTATGTCATTTGATAAGAACATGGATACAGATTCATGCATCCATCCATGCGTCCATGGATCCACCCACTTAACTATCCACCCATACACTCTTTTATCATCTTAGATGACAGCAGCAATCTCTGAAGCTTCTCTCAAAACAAGAATCTCATCCATGGTGCTACCTCAGAAACCAAATCTAGATTTTGCCTCTTTGCTACACAGCCACAATCTGTGAGTGACAACTAGCCTGTATCTCTACCCAATATGCTTCTGTTCCCAATTCAACATAGACTTCTGAAATGAAGTCCTTTATAAACCCTAATTTCTACCAGTCTGACACACCTCTTTCTTGAGTCTAAATGATACTTTGCTCCACTAGATAGACCATAATTTATGTTATAGCCCTTTGACTCAGCGTTGCAGGCATAAAAGGTGCATGGCAAGTGACGAGGCTCACTGTGATGTCCTTGGGTTCAGGGTCAATAAGAACAGCTACGGGACAGCAGAGGTGGTGAGATGGCTTGGCTGTGTGCCTTCCAGTTCTGAAGTCACTGAAACTGTTTACCTTCAAGATAACCCCGGCCTTTGGTTATAACATTTCATAGCATCCTCTTTCCAACTAATACGGCCACCAGCCATGAGAAATCATGGACTTGATTTTGAGAGCATATTATTTTGGAGGATCTTTAACCCAATGTTGGGATTGCCTAGGGCTTGGCAGATAATGAAAAGAGGTTGATTTTTTTAAAGAGATATTCTTGCCAATTAGAAATATATCTTCCACTATATCAGCAGTCTCTAAGGTCCTTTGCATTTCTTTCACCCTATTACTTATTCTAACAAAGGACATGGATCTCACCATAATAGGAACTAATTCCTCCCTTTTTCTATCTAAAACAATGTTTACACTTTGGCAGGCCTTCTCTCACATGGTTTAAAGAACCACATGTGTTTGCAGGCATTCTATCAAGTAGTTTAGAGAACATAAAACTTGCAGTAATAATTTTGGGGAGTAAATTTTATTGTTATGGCTTTAAAACACAATCAAATAAAAACAAGAATTCCATTAGTAGTTGAATATTGTAATAATAAAGTTGAGAATAAATTTTACTGCTATAAGAACTATGAAACAGCAATAATAAAAAACACTATTATTGAGAATAAATTGTGTTGAGATGACTAACTAGAAAGCTATAAAACACAATGATAAGGAATAATCTAATCACCAGAAAAGATATGATAATAATTCACGCTTGTTAGTGAGGAGTCCATGGTTCCAGTTCATTGGCCCCGGGTGCTCTAGGTTACTGCCTGCATTCCATAAGGTTGCAGAAAGATAATCTTTGACCATTGGGTTGGCAGGAGACTACATATTAGAGTGAAATTGGACATGGGGATTGAGGAAAATCCAATTATCAGTGATTGCTAGGAAAATCCTGTGTAGTACTGCCAAATGTCCTCACAATGTATTCTTAAAAATTATTTGATTTCCATTAACAATTTGTATGCATTATTTGACCATGCATTTCATGTACTTCTTATTTTTATTTATGTTCTTTTTCTTCAGAATGACTGCATGGGATTGCATATCTATTGAGGGGGAAAGCCTATTTAATCTTGCTTTTTATTTAAACTACCCATGCGTCCCTGAGTCCATCTGGGTCCCCTTCCAATTAGCAGAAGCATGGAAAGAAAACACCTTTATCTCCTATGTTCCTCTCTCCCTCTGTGGAGCTCTCAGCTCCGTGAAAACATTTGCTTCGGAGTTAGGACCACCCAGGTGGCTGGCCTGTCTCTGCATTTAGGTGAGGGGAAGAATATCACAGGGGCTCATTTTACTTCTCGTTCTGAACACCATCAAAATTCAAATTCAAGATTTCCAAATTGGCAATTTCCCCAAGGGGATGAAGGAAGATTATTAACAATGAAGTTTCTATTAGGCCACAGAGGCAAGCTGCAGAATTTTCTGTACTCCTCACCTCCTCTCTCTTCTCGGTCCTTTTTGAACCAACTCTAGTTGACTTTTGTCTTATCACATGGCATGTACTTACTGAAATTGCTCTTTTCAAGGTCTCCAGGAATCTCTATCCTGCTAGTTCTCGGCCATCATCAGACTTGACCTCTTTACAGGATTTAGCCCAGTGAATAACTCTCACTTTCTTAAAATGCTCCTCTCACTTGACTTCTGGGACACAACAGTCTCTCGGTTTTCTATTTACCTCACTAGCTGTTTTTTCTTAATTTCCATTGCTGGAGTACTCCTTTTCTATACCACAATCTCTAAATGTTACACTGACCTACACACCAGTCCTTGTTCTTTCCTTCTCAGTCTATACTTGGACCCTAGAAGGGCTCCTCTGTGTGGCTTCAAACACTAGCTCTTTCATCCCAGACAGTCACAAATGTATGCACTTCACTCCAGCTTTCCTTCCAGACCCAGCCTGCTATAGCTGCTGCCCATTTCTAAGTCTTTGGGGTGTCTAAGAAACATCTCAAAATTATCAACCCTAAATCAAATCTTGACTTTCCATCCCCTCAGAGTCACTCTTCCTTTGATTTCCCCCGTATCATGAAAAGTCACTACTATTCAATCCATTTCATGGCCCCTCAATCTAGGAGTTGTTCTTGAGTTCCTCATTTTCCTCATACTTTGTATTTATTCCATAAGCATATGTGTTAGTCTGCTGCTAAAATAAATTCCCAGTGCAACCATGGCTTACCATGTAGTCCATGACATTTAGCCCTGGGCCCCATCATCTCTCCCCTGGAATGCTGTGGTAACCTTCCCCACTGCTCTTTCTGTCTTCATTTTTCATTATAAATTTACTTATTTATCATTGAAAGATAATTGCTTTACAATATTGTGTTGGTTTCTGCCATACATCAACATGAGTCAACCATAGGCATACATATGTCTCCTCTTCTCTTGAACCTCCCTCCCACCGCCCACCCCTTACCACCCCTCTAGGTTGTTACAAAGACCCTGTTCTAGTTTCCTGAGTCAAGCAATAAATTCCCATTGGTTATCTATTTTATGTATGGTAGGGTATATGCTGTGTGGATCACATTCTAAAAGAGATGGGCATACCAGACCACCCGACCTGCCTCTTGAGAAACCTGTATGCAGGTCAGGAAGCAACAGTTAGAACTGGACATGGAACAACAGACTGGTTCCAAATAGGAAAAGGAGTCCGTTAAGGCTGTATATTATCACCCTGCTTATTTAACTTACATGCAGAGTACATCATGAGAAACGCTGGGCTGGAGGAAGCACAAGCTAGAATCAAGATTGCCTCAGATATGCAGGTGACACTACCCTTATGGCAGAAAGTGAAGAGGAACTAAAAAGCCTCTTG
Source organism: Muntiacus reevesi (assembly GCF_963930625.1). Taxonomy (NCBI): domain Eukaryota; kingdom Metazoa; phylum Chordata; class Mammalia; order Artiodactyla; family Cervidae; genus Muntiacus; species Muntiacus reevesi. Next base: position 140,778,882 of record NC_089251.1, on the reverse strand, counting down.
ATGAAAGTGAAAGAGGAAGTGAAAAAGTTGGCTTAAACCGCAACATTCAGAAAACTAAGATCATGGCATCCGGTCCCATCACTTCATGGGAAATAGATGGGGAAACAGTAAAAATAACTGCAGATGGTGATTGCAGTCATGAAATTAAAAGACGCTTACTCCTTGAAAGGAAAGTTATGACCAACCTAGACAACATATTAAAAAGCAGAGACATTACTTTGCCAACAAAGGTCTGTCTAGTCAAGGCTATGATTTTTCCATTGGTCGTGTATGGATGTGAGAGTTGGACTGTGAAGAAAGTTGAGCGCTAAAGAATTGATGCTTTTGAACTGTGGTGTTGGAGAAGACTCTTGAGAGTCCCTTGGACTGCAAGGACGTTCAACCAGTCCATCCTAAAGGAGATCAGTCCTGGGTGTTCATTGGAAGGACTGATGTTGAAGCTGAAACTCCAATACTTTGACCACCTGATGTGAAGAGCTGACTCATTTGAAAAGACCCTGATGCTGGGAGGGATTGGGGGCAGGAGGAGAAGGGGACGACAGAGGATGAGATGGCTGAATGGCATCACCCAGTCGAAGGACATGAGTTTGAGTGAACTCCAGGCATTGTTGATGGACAGCGAGGCCTGGCGTCTTGCGATTCATGGGGCCGCAAAGAGTCGGATGTGACTGAGCGACTGAACTGAGGGTATATGTTACCATGTTAGTCTCTCCATTCATCCCCAGTTCACCCTCCTCCCTCCAACCTATGACCCTAAGTCTGTTCTCTATGTCTGTATCTCCATTGCTACCCTGCAAATAGGTTAATCAGTACCATCTTTCTAGATTCTATATATATGCATATATATGATATTTGTTTTCTCTTTCTGACTCACTTCACTCTGTAATAGGCTCTAGGTTCATCTACCTCATTAGAACTGACTCAAATACCTTTCTTTTCATGGCTGACTAATGTTCCATTGTATATATGTACCACAGATTCTTTATTCATTCACTGTTGATGGATATCTAGGTTGCTTCCATGTCCTAGCTATTGTAAATAGTGCTGCAATGAACATTGGGGTACACGTGTCTTTTCAATTTTAGTTTCTTCTGTGTACATGCCTAATAGTGGGATCTCTGCATCATATGGTTGTTTTATTCCTAATTTTTTGAGGAATCTCCATACTGACTTCCATGATGGCCGTATCATTTTACATTCCCAACAACAGTGCAAGAGGGTTCCTTTCTCTGCACAGCCTCTCCAGGCTTTAGGATTTTTTGATGATGGCCATTTTGACTGGTGTGAGGTGACATCTCTTTGTACTTTTGATTTACTTTTGATATACTTTTGATTTTGAGTGATGTTGAGCATCTTTTCATGCGTTTATTAGCCATCTCTATGTCTTCTTTGAGAAATGTCTATTTGGGTCTTCTGCCCACATTTTTATTTGGTTGCTTTTTTAAAATATTGAGCTACTTGTATAAAATACATAACTAATGTGAGCATATTGTATAGCACAGGGAACTCTACTCAGGACATTGTGGTGGTGACCTGTTGAGGCTGTTCAATGACTCAGTTGTGTCTGAATCTTTGAGACCCCATGGACTGCACATGCCATCCCTGTCCTTCACCATCTACCAGAACTTGACCAAATTGATGTCCATTGAGTCGGTGATGCCATCCAGCCGTCTCATTATCTTCGTCTCATTTTTCTGCCTTCAATCTTTCCCAGAATCAGGGTCTTTTCCAATGAATCAGTTCTTTGCATCAGGTGGCTAAAGTATTGGAGCTTCAGTTTCATAATCATCTTCATAATCCTTCAAATGAATATTTAGGGTTGATTTCTTTCAGGATTGACTGGTTTGATCTCTTTGCCATCCAAAAGACTCTAGAGTCTTCTCCAGCATCACAGTTCAAAGGCATCAATTCTTTGGCACTCTCACATCTGTACATGGCTACTGGAAAAACCATAGCTTTGACTATATGTACCTTTGTCGGCAAATTAGTGTCTCTGCTTTTTAACATGCTGTCTAGGTTTGTCATTGCTTTTCTTCCAAGGTGCAAGTTCAGTTCAATTCAGTCATTTAGTCATGTCCAACTCTTTGCGACCCCATGGACTGCAGCATGCCAGGCCTCTCTGTCCATCACCAACTCCCGGAGTGTGCTCAAACTCACGCCCATCCAGTTGGTGATGCCATCCAACCATGGCATGCCATCTCATCCTCTGTCATCTCACTGTTTCCATTGTTTTTCCATCTATTTGTCATGAGGTGATGGGACTGGATGCCATGATCTTCATTTTTAAAATGTGTTTTAAGTCAGCTTTTTAGCTCTTTGTTTTTAGTATCATCAAGAGGCTCTTTAGATCCTCTTTGCTTTCTGCCATAAGGGTGGTGTCATCTGCATATCTGAGGTTATTGATATCTTTCCTGGCAATCTTGATTCCAGCTGTGCTTCATCCAGTCCAACATTTCTGATAATGTACTCTGTATATAAGTTAAATAAGCAGGGTGACAATATACAGCCTTGAGGTACTCCTTTCCCAATTTGGAACCAGTCTGCTGTTACATGTCCGGTTCTAACTGTTGCTTGTTGACCTACATACAGATATCTCAAGAGGCAGGTCAGGTGGTCTGGTATTCCCATCTCTTGAAGATTTAGCCACAGTTTGTTGTGATCTAGACAGTCAAAGGCTTTGGCAAAGTCCATAAAGCAGAAGTAGATGTTTTTCTGGAATTCTCTTACTTTTCTATGAGCCAACGAATGTTGGTGATTTGATCTCTGGCTCCTCTGCCTCTTCTAAATCCAACTTGAACATTTGGAAGTTCTCAGTTCACATACTGTTGAAGCTTAGCTTGGAAAATTTTGAACATTACTTTTGCTAGCGTGTGAGTTGAGTGCAATTGTGTAGTAGTTTGAACATTCTATGGCTTTGCGTTTCTTTGGGATTGGAATGAAAGCTGATCTTTTCCAGAGCTGTGGTCACTGCTGAGTTTTCCAAATTTGCTGGCATACTGAGTGCAGCACTTTCACAGCTTCATCTTTTAGGAATTGAAATAGCTCAGCTGGACTTCCATCACCTCTACTAGCTTTGTTCGTAGTGATGCTTTCTAAGGCCCACTTGATTTCTGATTTCAGGATGTCTGGCTCTAGATGAGTGATCACACCATCTTGGTTACCTGGGTCATGAGGATCTTTTTTGTATAGTTCCTCTGTGTATTCTTGCCACCTTCCCTTAATATCTTCTGCTTCTGTTAGGTCCATGCCGTTTCTGTCCTTTATTGTGCCCATCTTTGCATGAAATGTTCCCTTGGTGTTTCTAATTTTCTTGAAAAGATCACTAGTGTTTACCATCCTGTTGTTCTACTCTATTTCTTTGCATTGTTTACTTAAAAAGGCTTTCTTATCTCTCCTTGCTATTCTCTGGAACTCTGCATTCTGGTGGGTATATCTTTCCTTTTCTCCTTTGCCTTTTGCTTTTCTTCTTTTTTTAGCTGTTTGTAAGGCCTCCTCAGACAGCCATTTTCCTTTTGCATTTCTTTTTCTTGGGGATGGTTTTGATCACCACCTCCTGTGCAGTGTTATGAACCTCCATCTGTAGTGGTGACTTGAATGGGAAGGAAATCCAAACGGGATGGTGTATATGTATAAATATGATTGATTTTGCTGTACAGTAGAAGCTAACACAGCATATGTGCGTGGTCCCTTCAGTCATGTCCGACTCTGTGACCCTATGAATTCAAGTTGGCCATTTCCCTCTGTCCGTAGGGATCCTCCAGACAAGAATACTGGAGTGGGCTGCCATGTCCTCCTCCAGAGGACCTTCCTGACCCAGGGATGGAACCCATGTCTTTTATGTCTCCCACACTGGCAGGCAGGTCTTTACCACTAGTGGCACCTGGGTAACCCAACACAACAATGTAAAGCAACTTTACATCAATGAGATTAATTAAAAATAAAATATCAAAACACAACTTGTTCAGTGATTTCCTAGAAGAAAATCCTAAGTCCATACTGTGGCCCATGGTTTCTATAAGATCTGGCTCTTGCCTCTCTCTCTGACTTCATTTTCCATCACTCTCTCTTGCTCCCACTTCACTTAAACACTGATATTCTTCCAGTTCCTCTATCACGCCAAGCTCATTTCTTCCTACACCTTTGCTCCCCTTTACTTAAAATACTTTTTCTACAGACCTCTGAAGAACCACATCATTCAGAACTGTCTTACATCAGTCAGGAATGGCTGTCTATCTCAATATATTCTTGGCCCATATCTTCCCTTACTGTGATTTCTTTTACTCAAAATTGTATTATTTGTTTGTGAACTTACTTATTCTCTTCTCAATTCTACTTTGAATTCCATTTAAAGAACCTCATTCATCTTGTATGTATTGATCTTTGTAATAGTGCTTGGTATCTGGAGAGTACTCGTTACATTTTTGTAGAAAGAATGTATGGATGAATGATCATACATGGCAAAGGATTTAGATGGATCCCAAAATTCTAGAACCCTAATCCCCACCATGAGGGGAGATGCTTAGTGGCTCAGTTGTGTCTGACTCTTTGTGACCCTTTGGATTATAGCCAGCTACTGCCCTCTGTCCATGTGATTCTTCAGGCAAGGTTGTTCAGGAAGTGGATTGCCACTTCTTCCTCTAGGAGATCTTCCTGTTTCAGGGATTGAACTCGTGTCTCCTGCATTGCAGGAGGATTCTTTACTGCTGAGCTGCCCTGGTGACTCAGATGGTAAAGAATCTGCCTGCAATGCAGGAGACCTGGGTTAATTTCCTGAGTCAGGAAGATCTCCTGGAGAATTCCATTGGTAAAGGAGCCTGTTGGGACAGCGTAGCATCAGACATGACTGAACAACGAACACACACACAACCCAGATGCTAAGAACTCTGTTTAAACCCTTTACGTCTCTGCACTAAAATTTGCCTCGCTCAGTTAGATTTTTATCAGTAATCTTAACTTGAACCTTTGTTTTACTGGTCTCTGTTTGAGATTTGAGGCGTATCCTGGGTTTGTCTAAAAACATGGGGGTGTGAGGCAGTGTCTGACAAGAGTCCTTTATGTAAGAAGAATGTATGGGAAAATCCACTTGGGAAAGGATTTAAAATGTTTTCATTGCTCAGATATGGAGAGGCCTGCGTTTGGTTAAGAAGCTGATGATGTGGTCCATCAGAACAAGAGAAGACTTTTGACCCCAGATAAAGCCTTAGATTGCAGAGTGAAGACCCCAAATAATAATCATGCCCACCATGACCACAGCAGAAGACACAGCCGCTATTATACTCAGTGACCTGTGTGGAAGAAAGAGCAGGAGTAATCTGCTCTTGAATATAGGTGATGGGGATTCCTAGAACTGAGGACTTTACACAGGGAAGAAACTTCTTTCTGCATCTAGGGGAGCCAAGAGCTTTGATAAAGTTGGTTTTAAAGGAGAAAAAAGTCAAATAATTTTCCACTATTAAAAAAAAGTTGTTTGACGACACGATGGAGTTAATGAAACAACTGCTTACGTATTAACTTCTGTTGAGACATCCAGACTTATCTTATCTTGGCTGTGGAAGCCTATGCCCTATGCATTCTCAGAGACACAGGATCCACTGACCTGCAGGAGAAGCACAGGATTTTCTAGCTCTCTTTACAGAAGAATGAAACCTCTGCTTGGAACCTTTTACCTGTTGAGTATGCTGGTTCCTGGTTGGCTGGGATACCATAGGTGAGTATGAAGTGGAAGGAGGGGTGACTGATATGATTTGGATTGTCTAAATGGAAAGCTTCTCTTCAAGATCAGTGCAGTTGGATTCTCCACTCTTCCTACCCATTATGCATACCACCATGAAATGAGAATAATAATGACTGAAATTTTATCATTGAGATTTACTCTGTGTGTGTATGTCTCTGTGTGTGTGTGTGTGTGTGTGTGTGTGTGTGTTAGTCCCTCAGTCGTGTCTGGCTCTTTGCAAACCCATGGATTGTAGCTTGCCAAGCTACTCTGTCCATGGAATTCTCCAGGCAAGAATACTTTTCCAGGGGCTCTTCCCAATCCAGGAATCAAACTGAGCATTACTCTGCTGCTGCTGCTGCTAAGTTACTTCAGTCGTGTCCAACCCTTTGCAGCCCCATGCACCGTAGCCCACCAGGCTCCTCTGTCCATGGGATTCTCCAGGCAAGAATACTGGAGTGAGCCATTCCCTTCTCTAGAGCATTACTCTAATAATCTTTAAATAAATATATAGATCTTCAACAAAGATTTCCTAGCACAGTGTATGATAAATACCAATAGATATGTCATATCTTGTAATTGAAAAAAGAAAACTGTAGTGAAAATTCTATATCCCTCATTTACATAATTTCTCCATTGATAAATCACATTATTCTAATTATTCAGAAAATGTTTCAAGTGTTTAAAACTACCAAACAACTTCACTAAGACATAATTACTGTTGATGTTTTTGAACAGATAGTGAGATAGCTAATTAAGCATATAGTACTACTGCAAACATTTTTCAGTTAAGTTGTCTTATACAAAATTTTTTATGGCATTCATAACTTATTGAAAGCATAATGCAATCACTAATAATATTCCATCATTGCTACCCTATAAGTCAGAGTGATTTCTACTGTCATTTTATACATAATGCTGTGATGCACATCCAGCCATATGATAATTTTTGTTGTTATTGTTGCAAATTTTTTATTATTTCCCTAATATAAGTTATAAGAAGTGGAATCACTGGGTTAGAAGCTGCAAAAAGCTCAAGAATCTTGCTACATATTGCCAAAGTGCCCTCTAGAAAGCTGCCTCGCTTTACACTTCCAACTACAGTGTATGAAAGCACTTTTTAAGCACTTTCCAAGCACTTTCCAATTTGACAAGTGAAAAATAGCCACAGTTACTTATTTTTCATTTTGTTTATTTCTTATAAGGTTAAGTATTTTGTCTTATTTATTACTCATTTTATCAGTTTATAAATTGCTCATTCATGTCATTTGCCATTTTGTGTTCTTTCTCCACTCATAATGAATATATTTTTGGAATATATAATATATATTAAACATTGTGTGTATGTGTAGTTCCAACATTAAGTGTACTTTCCTTTATTAGTATTATGCACAGTTTATTACTCTGCACACTTAATATGTCTCATCATGCATGTGTGGTTAGAAACAGTGTTTCCTCTTTAGTTCCATGTTTAATCTAATCCTACAGCAAACACGCTCTCACTGAGCAGAGAAATCCAGTCCAATTTTTGCCCCAGATTAACTGTATGACCTCAGCCTGTCCCTCAGCTTCATAGACCGTCTGATTTCAGATACATAAAGGAAGTCCAGGATCTATGTGATACCTAAAGCTGTTTGGACATCACTATCTCATGTTTTCATTACTTTACTTGGGTTTCATATAGATACTGCATTTATCTTCTCTTCTGAGAGTCTTCATTCATAAATCATAGACAAAGACTTACATATAACACAGGACTTTGATTGGAATAAAAAACTTGCTTAATTTATCACAAACCTTCAAACATACATATTCTTTTTTTTTCCATTAATTTTTATTAGTTGGAGGCTAATTACTTTACAATATTGTAGTGGTTTTTGTCATACATTGACATGAGTCAGCCATGGATTTACATGTATTCCCCATCCCAATCCCCCCTCCCACCTCCCTCTCCACCCAATTCCTCTGGGTCTTCCCAGTGCACCAGGCCTGAGCACTTGTCTCATTCATTTGAATCAGTTCTAATGAGATGGATGAAACTGGAGCCCATTATACAGAGTGAAGTAAGCCAGAAAGATAAAGACCAATACAGTATACTAAAGCATATATATGGAATTTAGAAAGATGGTAACGATAACTGTATATGCAAAACAAACATACATATTCTTTGAACTGGTATTCCTTCTTTTGTAAATTTATACTGAGAAAACAAACTATGGAAAGAATCATAGGCACTGAGATATAGCTTTATTTATAAGAAACATGATATTAAATATTATAAAATTTGGAAACAACCTATGTGCCCCATATTAAGGTATGTAAATATTGATACATGACAGATGACAGTAGGATATTATTTATCCATTAGAATAATAACTATGAAAAAATTAATAGCATGGGAGAAGACATGTTTTATGGTAAAAGAAAGATGCAGAATACAAAATGTAATAAAAATACTTAAAAAAATAGAAGAAACCAGGTATGTACCAAAATGGACACTGCTATCTTTGGCTGCTAATTCTTTTCCTTTTCCCTCAATTATTCTTCATTTTGCAAATATCTACGAAGTAAATACATAAAATTTTTATTTTAAAAATGATAGACAAGCCCAAGTTAAATTCTGGAATTGATTTGGCTCAGATACGGGGAATCGGACAAGACGGCTTCCAGTGCACAGCTCCTCATCCCAGCACTTGAGCAAAACATTTCAAATCTGCTAGTCCTGGTCCTTGTTGATGGGTTTCATTTTCATTATTATTTACTGACAAAGTAACGTCCACTTTCATAAGGCTCTTACCAACTCAAAACATAGGTTAACTGCCATTTTTGATCCTCCTTCTGTACTTTGTGATGTAATCAGTTCAGTTCAGTTGCTCAGTCGTGTCTGACTCTTTGTGACCCCATTAACTGCAGCACACCAGGCCTCCCTGTCCATCACCAACTCCTGGAGTCCACGCAAACCCATATCCATTCAGTCAGTGATGCCATCCAACCATCTCATCTTCTGTTGTCCCCTTCTCTTCCTGCCCTCAATCTTTCCCAGACTCAGGATCTTTTCAAATGAGTCAACTCTTCGAATCAGGTGGCCAAAGTACTGGCGTTTCAGCTTCAGCATCAGCCCTTCCAATGAACACCCAAGAATGATCTCATTTAGGATGGACTGGTTGGATCTCCTTGCAGTCCAAGGGACTCTCAAGAGTCTTCTCCAACACCACAGTTCAAAAGCATCAATTCTTTGGCGCTCAGCTTTCTTTATAGTCCAACTCTCACATCCATACATGACCACTGGAAAAACCATAGCCTTGACTAGACAGACCTTTGTTGGCAAAGTAATGTCTCTGCTTTTTAATATGCTATCTAGGTTGGTCATAACTTTCCTTCCAAAGAGTAGGCATCTTTTAATTTCATGGCTGCAATCACCATCCACAGTGATTTTGGAGCCCAGAAAAATAAAGTCAGCCACTGTTTCCACTGTTTCCCCATCTATTTCCCATGAAGTGATGGGACCAGATGCCATGATCTTGGTTTTCTGAATGTTGAGCTTTAAACCAACTTTTTCACTCTCCTCTTTCACTTTCATCAAGAGACTTCTTAGTTCCTCTTCACTTTCTGCCATAAGGGTGGTATCATCTGCATATCTGAGGTTATTGATATTTCTCTGGCAATCTTGATTCCAGCTTGTGCTTCCTCCAGCCCAGCGTTTCTCATGATGTACTCTGCATACCAGTTAAATAAGCAGGGTGACAATATACAGCCTTGACGTACTCCTTTTCCTATTTGGAACCAGTCTGTTTTTCCATGTGCAGTTCTAACTGTTGCTTCCTGACCTGCATATAGGTTTCTCAAGAGTCAGGTCAGGTGGTCTGGTATTCCCATCTCTTTCAGAAATTTCCACAGTTTATTGTGATCCACACAGTCAAATGCTTTGGCATAGTCAATAAAGCAGAAATAGATGTTTTTCTGGAGCTCTCTTGCTTTTTCGATGATCCAGCAGATGTTGGCAATTTGATCTCTGGTTCCTCTGCCTTTTCTAACACCAGCTTGAACATCTGATGTAATAGTAGTCCAGAAAATCTACAATCAACAAGGATGACAAGCTTTGTAATCTTTCCCTTGATCATTTAGGGAGGTGATCTATTATATATATTACATACTCCCAATACGTAGAATTGTTTGTATCTAGCACTATGAATCAAGGACAGATGCTTCTGCATGCTCAGTCATGTCCAACTCTGTGACCCTTTGGACTGTAGCCCACCAGGCTCTTCTGTCCACGGAATTTTCTAGGCGAGGATACTGGAGTGGGTTTCCATGCCCTACTCCAAGGGGTCTTTCCAACCCAGGGATTGAACTCCTATCTCTTACATGTCCTGCACTGACAGGCAGTTTCTTTACCATTAACACCACCTGGGAAGCTCCAGTAATTACTGTCAAATACTATACAGTCAATAAAAATATTTATAATGAGTTTCTATTAGTTTGAGAAAATGTCTCTGGTAGAATATATAATAAAAAGAAGCAAATACAAAATTATATATAGAGATAATTTGCACTGTGTTTATGAAAAAATATTCACTGATAAAAGCCTGAAGGGAAATATGTCAAAATATCAGCAGTGGTTAACTCAGGAAGATGGGAGGATTATTCCTTCCTTCTCTTTTCTATTTTTCTTCTCTCTGTACTTCCTAAATTTTCCACTTATAAGCAAATGTTAATTTTGTAAGAAAGAAAAAAATTGAAAATACATTTCTGTCATGAAATATTCATGTAACTGTTTCCTAAGTATTTAAATACAAAATTTGCATCAATATACATTAGGATTTTTGCCTCTTTCAACATTCTAAAAAAAAATTCATCAGACAATCTTTGATCTGCAGTATTTATTAATAATGTACCCCAAGAGATCATTTTCTCTGTTAAACATTTTATGAATTCCTATTCGAAAAGAATACACGACGTACAATAATCTTTTCATTTGATCGTGAGATGAGACTGGTGATAATTCGGGGGATTAGCCAGCTTTTTCCTTCGCTCTCTACATGTATTATGCATCAGCCAAGAAATTGCCTGGAAACAGGAAGCTGCCTTTTCTAAGTATATGGTTTATATGTTGCTTGAACTAAGTAGCATTTGGGGTTTTGAGATATAAGTATTGTGTTTAATTTCATGTAAAATAATCAGCACTTCTAGTATTAGGGGTTTTCATTCAAATCTCATGTGGCTAACTTTTTTTGTATATCACATGCACCCAGTCATTCAATGCTGGGCTTAGGAAGCATTATACTCACACATTTTCCAGACATTTAACTGGGCAAAGTTGAAGGTTGGTGTTTGAAAGTGTCCAGTGACCTTTCATTTATTTCCTTCCATATTGTGAAATTACCTGGGAATACCAGCTCAGTTGAAACAGGAATTCACCAGCTGCCAGGCTGCTTTTTAGTGTACTCGCTTTCATATGTCACCAAGTAGATGACTGTGATCGAAACAGACCTTTGCTGAACTATGTGATGGAAAGAACCGTGTTGCCTTGAACAACCACTATCCCTGGTCCCAACCCCACAGGAAAGCATCTGCAGTGATCTCCTTTCTCAGTTGGACAGCCAGTGTGAGGAGTGAGAAGGAAGGGCTGAAAAGACTCTTCTCATTAGCTTCATTTCCTCTCCTCTCCCCATTCTGCAAAAGCACTGAAACTAGGTCCTGATGCATTTATAGTGCTAACATTTATTTAACTTTCTTTGTAGTCTAAATTAGAGATCGATAATTAAAAAAAATAGGCTAATAAACATTTTAATGCATATTTTCTAGAGTATAATAAATGTATAATTTGACTTCCCAGGTGGCACTAGTGGTAAAGAACCCCCCTGCCAATGCAGGTAGATTCGAGATTCGTGGGTTAGATCCCAAAGTCAGGAATATCCCCTGGAGAAGGGCATGGGAACCCACTCCAGTATTCTTGCTTGGAGAATCCCATGGACAGAGGAGCCTGGTAGGCTATAGCCTGTGGGGTTGCAATGAGTTAGGCATGACTCAAGTGATTTAGCATGCACACAAATGTCTAATTTAGTCTCTGTAACAAAATCTTCACAGGAGAAAAAAAATCCAACAACCTAGGATACTAGTATTTACCTTAAGGATTGTTGTTAGGATTATATGTAGAGTTAGAACAGTGCTGACATGCATAATTGCTTGTAAAATATTGGTCGCTATTATTACCAACTACTCTTCAGTTTGGGATTCTCCCTCTCCTGTCCTCAATACACTTAGTGCACTATTTAATTGGTAATTAGGCTCTAGCTTATCATACCTCACTTTATATTTTTTAATAGCTAAGTTATTTTGCTTTTCATGTATTTATATCTCACTTCCTTAAGTAGATTTTAAGCTCTGTAAGGAAGAAATCTATATTCTATTACTATTACTATGTTATCATTTTTGCATAGAGTCCCAAGGGTGCCCACCTATTGGGTTGTTGAATGAATTAGGTAAGATAATAATGTAAATGTTTAGACTGGTGCCTAGACTATAGTGCCCAAAAGGGTTAACAAACGTTAATATAGCATATATGTACAAGATGATTATTTGATAATAGCAGATGAAATGAGCTTCTGAAAATTTATGGGTAAGTTGAATTTTTTTAAATTTTAAACACACCAAGGGATGTATGTGTTTTCTTTATAAAATGATAATATGTTTTGTAAATAATCGGCCTCAACATATTACACTTATAGTATTTTTAAACTGAAATTGTTCATTCTGAAGCACTCTAGTTTTCTTAAAAAAATCAAATTGATGATAAGCATTAGAAATGCATCCTTGACTGGAAAAGTGTATTGCTCCACAACAATTACAATTTTAATAGCATTTGTTTCTTGTAATCTCCTTTTAAAATTCATTTCATTGTTTTAACTAATTATCTAGACAATCATATCTTGTGAGCTTTTCTTGGACAAGCTAAATGAAGTACTACTCATTTAACAATAAAACATCTACAGTTTTGAAGATAAAGAGCTTCTGCTAAGTTCAGATTATTATTATTAATATTAGTAACAATTAAAATCATGGAATTGTGTAGAGAAATTGATTTCTACTCCAGTGGGTGATTATTATGGTACATGGTGCTAACTGAACAGATTAAAAAATTAAATATAGTCAGTTCTACATTGGAGTTATATAATGTGAATGGAACTTGAGTTTTAATTGATTCTATCAAAATATTTTGTAGTTTGATATTATTTGAAGATAATATCAGTAAGATGGCTAAATTATTCTCCATATAATTATTATTTTCAATATTATTGTAGCAAAATAGGGTTTTTACTCAGCATTGTTTTGAATTGCTACTGTGTTTTCATGTACATTAAGCATTAACTACGTTCCAGAAATTAGCTCATTTTAAAACATGGACTAACTAATTTAATCCTCATAAGAATCTCTTGGAAAGATATTATTCCCATTTTACAGATTATAAAATGAGGCTAAATATGCCAGAATGTTCAGAGAAAAAAATGTGAGAAAACAGATAAAATCATTGAAACATTAGCTAATTAGATCACTAAACACATTTCTTTCTCTCTATCCAAAAGTTCACACCCTAGCTTCACCAAAAACTCACATCCTAGTGCTATTAACATAGAAAGAAATCACTCCAAATATAGTTATTGGGTAAATGAATGATCGGTTACTATGCTCTCATAATGAAAACATAACTCTACTTTTAACTTAGGTAAAGACTTTTAGTTAGGGAACCAAAACATTCCTCAAACATTTGTGTGGTTTGGAGACAGAGAATTAGCTCCAAGACTTACTAACTCTGTGACTGTTTGCAAGTTACTTGATTTCTCTTGGCCTACTTTCCTTATTTGTAGAACATGGATGATGACATTTCACAGAATTGTAATAAGAATAAATCATATATTGTGTATTATTGTTCTGGCACAAAGGAGAGGCATTGAATACTTTTATCAAACTGTTTCTTAAAATATAAGCCATGCATGGCAATCCATTACATAGGCCTTTATCTATTATGGGCTTCTCAGGTGTCTCAGTGGTAAAGAATCCATCTGCCAATGCAGGAGACCTGGGTTCTATCCCTGAGCTGGGAAGGTCCACCGGAGAAGGAAATGGCAACCCAATCCACTCCATTATTCTTGCCTGGGAAATCCCAAGGACAGAGGAACCTGGTGGGCTACATGGGGTCACATGACTTAGCAACTAAGCAACAAAGAATATGTTATAGAAATTGAATCAATAGTTAATAACCTTACAAAACAGAACGCACCAAGCCCAGATGGGTTCAGTGAATTCTATGAAATATTTAAGGAAAAAGTTATATCTCTACAATCTCATCTAAAAAATAGAAGCAGAGGGAATACTTTTTAATTCATTCTTTGGGGCCAACCAAATATCAAAACCAGTCAAAGACATCATGAGGAAAAAACACTATAGATCAATATCTCTCATGAACATAGATGTAAAAATCCACCACAAAACACTAGCAAATTAAATCCAAAAATGTACAAAATGAATTATACACCATGTCCACTGACTGAATTTATCCCAGATATGCAAGGCCAGTTTAACATTTGAAAACCAATTAATGTAATCATGATCATATCAGTAGATGCAGAAAAAAAAATTGAAAAAATCCAATAAATGGTGCTGGAACAATTGGACATCCACACACAAAAAAAGTGAATCTAGACACAGACCTACATTCTTTATAAAATTAACTCAAAATGGATTATAGACCTAAAAAATGTAAAATGTAAAACCATAAAACTCCTAGAAGATAATGTAGGAGAAAGTCTAGATAAATTTGGGAATAGTGATGATTTTTTAAATACATCACCAAAGACATGAACCATGAAGTAAATAATTGATAACCTATGCTTTATTAAAATTAAAAATGTCTTCAAAAGATAATGTCAAGAGAAGGCGAAGACAAGCCACAAAGTGAGAGAAAATATTTGCAAAAGACATATCTGATAAAGCACAGTTATCTAAAACATACAGAGAACTCTTTGTTAGTAATAACAAAGAGACAACCCGATTTTTAAAATGGACAAAGGACCTGAATGGGCACACCTCAGCGAAGAAGATACACAGGTGGCAAATAAACATAGAAAGCCTTGCTGGAGAAAATGAGAAATGGCATAGTCCCTTCAGTTGCTCTGGAAGACCATTTGGTAGTTTGTTACAAAACTAAACATACTCTTGCCATATGATCTAGCAAACACGCTCTGTGGTATGATCCAAAATGAATTGGTACGATCCAAAATGAATTGAAAACTTATGTCCACAAAACACTGCACACAGCTATCTGTGGCAGGTTTACTCATAACTTCCAAAACGTGGAAGCCACCAAGATGTCCTTCAGTGGGTGAATGGATAAATAAACTATGGCAATATAGACAGTAGACCATCAGACAGAGCTAAAAACCTGCCTGCTAAGGCAGGAGACATAAGAGACCTGGGTTCGATCCTGGGTTGGGACGATCCCTTGGAGGAGGGGACACTCCAGTATTCTTGCCTGGAGAATCCCTATGGACAGAGAAGCCTGGAGGCTACAGTCCTTAGGGTTGCTCAGAGTTGGACACGACTGAAGCGACTTAGCACGCACAAAAAGAAATGAACCATCAAGCCCTAAAAAGACATAGAAGAAAGTTAAATACATATTACTAAGTGAAGGAAACCAATCTGAAAAGGCCACATGCTGTATGATTCCAACTACATGACATTCTATAAAAGGCAAAACTAAAACTGAAAAGATCAGTGGTTGCCAGGGGTTAGGTGGGAGGGGAAGATGCATAGGCAGATCAGAGAAGATTTCTAGGGCAGTGAAGCTCTTCTGTATGATACTATTAATATAATACTGGCTACACATCATCATGCATTTGTCCAAATCCATAGAATGTACAACAGCAAGAGTGAACCCTCATGTAACCTATGGACTTTGGGAAATAATGATGTGTCTATGTAGGTTTATTATAACAAATAGACTGCTCTGGTGTGGGATGTTGGTAATGGGGGAGGTTGTGCGTGTCGGAGGGGGCAGGGAACAGTAAGTATATAGGAACTCTCAGTATTTTTCATCCAATTTTGCTGTGAACCTAAAACTCCTCTAAAAAACAAAGCTTGTTTTAAAAAAATATAAACCACTGCATTAAGATTCTTACAACTGTATACACAGTATTGAGGTTAATACTTCAGGCTTTTCACTCAGGCTGTCAGAGTTTAAGTCCTAACAATACTTTCCCCTGTGACCCAATTTCTTCATCTCTGAAATGGGGGTAATAAGAATACTTCGGGCCTTCCCTGGTGGCTCAGTGATAAAGAATCTACCTGGAAACACAAGAGATGCGGTTTGATCCCTGGTCTGGGAAGATTCTGTGTGCTGTGGAGCAGCTAAGCCCGCGTGCCATAACCACTGAGCCTGTGCCTTAGAACCTGGGAGCTGCACCAAGAGAAGCCACTGCAAGGGGAAACACCAGCACTGCAACTAGAATGTAGCCCCTGCTCACAGCAGCTAGAGAAAGCCCACTTGTAGCAACACAAAGACCCAGTGCAACCAAAAATAAATAAATAAAATTATCTTTTTAAAAAGAGAATACCTTATCTTAGGACTTAACCAGTGGTCCAGTGGCTAAGACTTCACTTTCCAGGTCAGGAAACATGGGTTTGATCCCTGGTCTGGGAACAAAGGTTCCATATGCCTTAGGATGTGGGAAAAAAAAAAAAAAAAAAGAATATCTCATCTTAGAGTTTTCCAGAAAAGTGAGAGATTTAAATTGGTTAATCTAATGGATGTCTCACAGTAAGTTTCAGTTCAATAAATCTTATTCTTTATTTTACAAATGTAAAAAGTGTTCTTATCTACAACATCTTGCTGAATTATTCCAGCCTCCCTGCAAAGTGGGAATGCCTGTCCCCAACCTGCAGATGAAGAAACTGCAGTTCAGAGGGGCTTAGTGGTACCCATGGTCTCACAGTGAGTAAGCTGCAGAGGTGAGACTTGAGGACTGACTTCTGTCCTCAAGGTGCTGTGCATGTTGGTTTCCACTACTTTTATCATTAACCTTCCAACCCTCATGATATCCTGGTTTCATTGCTGCTTTTTGTCTTTGCAGATCCCTCACACAACAGAGACGAGAAGTTGTGGATAAAGTGGCGAGTCCATGGAGAATCCTGGAGACATATTCTTATAACAGATACCACCCCATGGAGGAGGTGAGCACGGACGCATGGTGGGGGGGGGGCGGGGGGTTGGTGGTAGTTACAACTCCTTTATGGTGGGCAAGGGATAGTTTACTGTTAATATCTGCAGACCAGAGGGCCTCAAAATGAGAAGTTGAGATTTGTCTGTGCACTGAGGTCAAGGGATTCACAAACATCATTCTGTGACCATCACCATTACAGATACAAATCTAGTGATAGAAATAAAAAGGTAAATCAACAACCAAAAGAAAAAAAATGGAAAATAATGCCCATTTTTCTAGTGTAAACATGGGTCAAAATTAAATGTTACTCTTGTTCATCAAGTCTTTTAGCTGCTTTAAGTAGGGCAGGATCAGTGTGTATATGGATGTAAAACATGGGTGGAGAAGCCTTCTGATTGAATCCTGTTTAGCTAAAAGAGTGGTATTTCCAGTAGGATAGAAGAAACACAGGCAACCTTTCTCAAAAGAAATATTTGTACTGCTATGAAGATATGTTTAGTGGTTTCTGAAACTGGATACAGTAAAAAGTATTTATGCATATATGCAGTGTATGTATGTATGTGATATTATGTAACACTTCTTTTGAAGTATAAATTTCTAAAAATAGAATTGCTGGGTTAAACAATCATTTATATTTTTTATATAAATGCCCAAGTTGCCCTCCAGCCAGGCTTTGCCACTTATTTCCTCAGTCTTGAGGAATATATTAATATTTTCCATATTTTTTTCAAAGAGTACAAGAAAAAATTTACATTTTCCTCTGTAACATTCACCCCAAAATACTAAAGTCTCTTAGATTTTTTTTTTAAACAAGATCCAGTAAGACCCATGAGAAGTGTATGTGCTGGTATCAGAGATGAGATATACTTGGCTTGGTTACTTGCTCTATGACCTTGTCCAAAACATTTAATCTCTTTGTTCCTCAGTTTCCTTATACGTGAAAAAGGAATAGCAGTACTTCTCCCGCAGTTTGGTTGTGAAAGTAAATGAAATAGGCTACACTTTTACTGATGAAGCAATAAATAAAATGATAGCTGCAACTGTGATGTGCTATTTATATCTCTCGCAGGACTCAGGGCACCTGCATCTGATCTAGTCTCATCACAGAAAAGCATATAGTACCCATGTGATGAGTTGTTAATCTCTTCGAGGGAAGAGATTTAATAATGCATTTTATCCATAGATATTCTATGCTAAGATGAAAGTCAATTGAGACACAGAAATTTGTGTCAGAATTGAGACAAAGTCAATTGAGACACAGAAATCCAAATAGAATTTGTTATGCCAAATTAATTATTATCATTTACCATAATTCTTATCATTCAGATAATTCTACTATACAGAAATTGCATGTGGAGGGTATCATATGCTGAGGACTGTCCTAATATGTCTTATCTTGGTTAATTGCTTATTTCATTCTCCCTTAAAGGACCCTTAAAGGACCTTATTTCATTCTCTCCTTAAAGTTATTAACTTGGTCTTGATTTAGAAATTTCACTGTTCTGTGAAGGGGCATACCCAGACTCTTCTCTAATTTTGGATTCATGGACATTAACAAAGGATATTTTGGGGATTCAAAGAAGATTCCACAAAATAAGCTTATCCTGAAATTTCTGGCATGATTGAGTGCCACAGCAAAGTCCAGAAGTCTGGTGGCTATTTGAAGATTGTGTGATTGGACAATGTTTCGGAAGTGTTATTCTGCATTGTTGAACTTGATCATTCTCAATCATTTATTTGTGAAGTTCAACAGGGTGTCCTAGCCTGGGTGGTGTTAAAGAAAAGGGGAGAAAGGACAGTTGTAATTCATTGGTTGTCTTTCATTTGTGTGCTAATGAAGAGCCAAGAGTTGAAAGTTCAGTATCTTGATGAAAGAAACAATTATCTTAATTAGAGGCAAGCAAAGGATCTTCTAATTGATAACCTCAGTCCTCCCTGGCCGTTTCAGATCTACCAGTGGATGAGTGAGATAAGGGAGAAGTACACCGAAGTGGTGACACAGCATTTCCTAGGAATGACCTATGAGAGCAGGCCCATGTATTATTTGAAGGTGAGTGAGAAGGCTGAGAGTTACAGCCTTACCCAAGGATATTTGCTTACTATTCGGGGGCTCTAGTCACAAGTACGGACAAGGTTAAAGAGACAGGACAGAGAGATGCTGACTTTTCCACCCCAAACTGGGTTTTTTAAATTAACAACTTGTAAATGCTTACATATTAATCACCGGGGTGGAATCATGTTCAGAAGCAAAGAATGGTTGTGTGACACCATGGGCTTGCCTGCTCAGTCTCTCAGTCGTGTCCAACTCTGCAGCCCCGTGTAGCCCATTGGGCTCCTCCATCCATGGGATTTCCCAGGCAAGAATACTGGAGTGGGTTGCCATTACCTTCTCTAGGGGATGCTCCTGACCTAGGAATCAAACCTGCATTTCTTCAGACTCCTTCATTGGCACTAGGATTCTTTACCACTGCACTACCTAAGGCCCAGAAATAAGAACTTACTCCTTAGTTTTCCTTCCTGCTGTGCCTCCCTTGTCCCTGCTAAAACTGAGGAACTTAGAATTGCGGATGGTGGCTGAAAAGAACTTAAGACATTCTGGCTGAGCGGTTTCCAGACTGTGTTCTGTGAAGGCCTGGATTCCTCCAGTGTTCCCACAGTTGGGGTGGGCGGGGGCAGGAAGGATGGTCTGCAGAAGGGTGAAATCCCCAGTTCACTTTTCATGCTTTTGAGTTTTTACAAGATTGTTTTTTAGCACATTCATTTCAGTTCAGTCACTCAGTCGTGTCCGACTCTTTGCAACCCCATGGACTGCAGCACGCCAGGCCTCCCTGTCCATCACCAACTCCCAGAGTTTACCCAAACTCATGTCCATTGAGTCGGTGATGCCATCCAACCATTTCATCCTCTGTCATCCCCTTCTCCTCCTGCCCCCAATCCCTCCCAGCATCAGAGCCTCTTCAAACGAGTCAGTTCTTCACATCAGGTGGCCAAAGTATTGGAGTTTCAGCTTCAACATCAGTCCTTCCAATGAATATTCAGGACTGATCTCCTTTAGGATGGACTGGTTGGATCTCCTTGCAGTCCAAGAGACTCTCAAGAGTTTTCTCTAACACCACAGTTCAAAAGCATCAATTCTCCGGTGCTCAGCTTTCTTTAACACATTATTTTCCATAAAAAAAATTTGAACATTATGGACAACCTTTATTTTTCATTTCCTCATTTTATGAGGGAACAAAGACCCAGAGAAGTAAAGTGACTTGTGCAAAGTCACAACGTCAGATCATAGCATAGCCAGAGGAATAAGCCAGTCCCAAAGTTCTCTGCCCCTTTTGCATATGACATAATGAAAAGTGTTTGAGGCTGATTAACCACTATTCCACAGACTTTCAGGTTCAGACCAGTGATTTTTCAATCCTGCTTGCTTAATACTGATGCCTGGGTCCCATTCACAGAGATTCTGAGCTAATTGCTCCAGGATGGGTCCCAGGCACCCCTTGAAAGTTCCCTAGATGACCCTAAGGTACAGGCAGGGTTGATGACTGCTGCACCTAATCAGCGGGTTTTCAAAGGGTGGTCCTGGACCAGCAGCATCAACGTCACCTGGAAACTTGTTAGAAATGCACATGCTTGGGCCTAACTGCAGATCTACTGAATCAGAAACTCTGGGGTTGGGCCCAGCAATCTGTGTTTGAACAAGCCCTCCCCCTGGCCATTTTGATGCACACTCAAGTTTCAGAGGGCTTCCCTGGTGGCTCAGACGGTAAAGAATCTACCTGCAATGTGGGAGACCTGGGTTTGATCCCTGAATTGGGAAGATCCCCTGGAGAAGGCATAGCAACCCATTCAGGTATTCTTGCCGGAGAATCCCCATGGACAGAGGAGCCTGGTGGGCTACAGTCCATGAGGTCACAAAGAGTTGGACACGATTGAGCGACTAGACACACCCCACGCACACGTTTCAGGACCACAATGCATTTCTAACAAGTTCCCAGCTGGTACTTATATCACCGGCCCAGGACTGCTCTTCCAGAACCACCACCAAAGCAGTTTGGCATTAAAAACTAGCATTATTTGTTTGCTGTCCTCTTACTACTTATTATAGACATGTTATTTTGCAAAGCACATCCTCAAATTTTAGTTACTCACAGTTACAAAAAAGTCTATTGACTTTAAGACAGAATTTACCGAGGAGTTGACTGCTATGTTAAATGTGGGCCACCTACCTATGTGACTTTCCATAGGTTGTCAAGCTGAGCTGAGTCAGCCAAGAAGACATCTAAACATCCTTTGCACATGACATCTTTTTAAAAAGAGAATTGGCATGTAATAAGGAGGCAATAAAGATAAACTTATGGTCATATATATATATACTCATAAAAGAGGGAATTATAAGACAGAATTTAAGGTAAAAGGAAGATTAGGAGCTTTGAAAATGGGTGAGGCTAAAAGGAAAAATTCCTTGAATATGATGAGTTCAAGCTGCATATTTCAAAATTTGTAACTTTCTCATAGATACAGAGGGAGAACCTTCATCAGTCCAACTCCCGAGAGCTTTCAATGATCAAGAGTCCAGGACATTTACAAAACAGAACCAGATGTGACTGTTACAAACATGGGCATGTTCACAATTTCTCCATCAAAGAGAATCTTTAATTGCCAGGTTAATCCATAATTACCCTGAAAGAGGAGAGGATCTCTATTGCTTGACTGAGGCTGACCTGATAGACAAGAACAAGTGGGAAGAGGAGAAAGAAGACTGGGTCAGCTGGTACTGGAGGAGTCTCTAAGGAAAGAAGAAATTAATGAATTTAATAAGTATTGCAGGACATTGTGTATTTGGATCCTTTCACAGTTTTCAAGAAGTTTAAACGTAGTGCATGTGTGCATGTTAAGTCACTTCAGTCATGTCTGACTCTTTGCGACCCTATGAACTATAGCCTGCCAGGCTCCTCTGTCTATATGATTTTCTAGGCAGAAATACTGGAGCAGGTTGCCATTTCCTTCTCCAGGGTATCTTCCCAACCCAGAGATCGATTCGGTGTTTCTTATGTCTCCTGCATTGGCAGGGGAGTTCTTTACTGCTGAGCCATTGGGGAAGTCCTTAAATGTAGACTGGGATTCAATTTTACTTCTTTTGATTCTTGAATGTTACTACTTGTATACTTTTTCACTGTGAGTGAACTCTACGTGGGAAGGTTTCATAATGTTTATAGAGATTTAGCATCACAGTTTGTGGCTTGGAAGTTTTAGCCTTTATTTAAAGTTAGGGAATAATTTAGGTATAGGGGAGACCAGGCTTTATGAAGGGGACACAGGGGAGTCGGTAAGCTGTCCTAAGAACAACAACCAAGGTAACAGAAAGAGAGCAAGTGTAACCATAGGAGGGTCATATTGGTGGGTGTCTTTGCCAGCAGCCTTGCCTCATCCTTGAAACCACAGAATGGAGAGAAACAGAATAAAATGGAGGGGAATAAAACAAAATCTAATAACTTTTCACAGTGGCCTGCAATCATAAGCAATTGTTTGATAATGGAACACAAATATCCCCTCCAGATCAGCCAACCATCCAATAACCCCAAGAAGATTATTTGGATGGACTGTGGAATTCATGCCAGGGAATGGATTGCCCCTGCTTTCTGCCAGTGGTTTGTGAAAGAAGTAAGTGTTTTTAATGTCCTCACAATGGCTAGTTGTGCTTAGTCGCTCAGTCGTGTCTGACCCTTTGCAACCCCATGGACTGTAGCCCGCCAGGCTCCTCCGTCCATGGGGATTCTCCAGGCAAGAATCCTAGAGGGGGTTGCCATGCCCTCCTCTAGGGGATCTTCCCAATCCAGGGACTGAATCCAGGTCTCCCACATTGCAGGCGGAGTCTTTACTGTCTGAGCCAGCAGATGGCTAACTACCCTACAAAGCACCTGTCACGTCTCAGCTATTTGCAGAGCATGTTTCTTTTCACGTATCGGCAAGGCAGTTCTCCACTGAGCTGCCCCTTCACCTCAAAGTGAATGGAATTCATAAGTAGGTTCACTGAAAACTGAGTTAGATGTTCTGTTGTCTTTCTAGTGCACCCCAAATCACTTTTATTGGAAGGTAAACAAATGTAAATGGAGAAGAAAATACATCTTGGGAGTTAGAGATGAGTTTAAATCCCAGAGCCATCTCTTTCTAACAGCCTGGTGCACAATTTCTAACACCAGGACCCCTAGTTTTTCACCTGCAAAAAGTGTGTGAAGTGACTACTTCAGTGCCTGTTGTGTGGATTAAGAGATTAACACATAGAAACTATCAATACCTTGCTCCGTGAATTCTCACATATTACCTATACCCCTCCTTAGGGAACAAGACTTTAAAATTAGTATAAGATACTTTTGTGTCAAGCCTTTTCAGAAGCCCAAACAGGATGATATCCACAAGGAGTAGTTCTCAAAGTCTGGTTCCTAGACCCATAGCATCAACGTAACTGGGAAGTTGTTCAAAATGCAAATTCTGGGTTTCCACCTCACTACCTCATACCTAGTGAATTGGGGCTGTGGGTGGAGATGGGGCTGTGTAACCAGGTGGGCAGTATGTTACAAGCCAGCCTCCAGGTGATTCTGATGCATGCAGAGGTTTCAGAAAGACCACAACATTGAACAGGACAAGTGAGGCAGGATTGATGGGCAAAGGCCAGTGCACACTAACCTCCTACGATTAAGCTGAAATTGTTAGAAAATTGAGAGAAAAGACCTCTTACCAGGATCATTCCAAACATTTTTCTATTAAATGTCCAGATTCTACAGAACTATAAAGACAACCAAAGGATAAGAAGGCTCCTTAAAAACCTGGACTTCTTTGTGCTTCCAGTTCTTAACATAGATGGTTACATCTACACTTGGACAACTGTGAGTACATTGAGTTTGGTGCTGGGATGGGTTCACAAACCAGGTCTTGATTCAGATTCATTTTCTGACTTCAGTCACTGCAACTATAAAAATGTTTTGTGGTCATTTAAAGGAAGAAACCTCATTTGGGATTAAAATCCACATTTTTAAGTCGACAATCTAAGGATTGGGGACGCTGAAGGCCTTTTTTGAACATGTTTTTTTGTTTGTTTTTGACATATTCCCAGTTTTTCAGACTTAATGTTTCTTCAACTCCATCTTCTTAAAATTTGTGGATTGCCTCCAACTAATAAAAATAAATGAAAAATAAAATGAAATAAAATTTGTGGATTGCCTGTCACCTGATAAGGATTATGTTGGTATAAAATTCCCATACTACCGTGTATCCTTAAATCAGTTCTTGAAACACAAGTGGCACAAATAATCTATAAATTCTAACCCAACTTTTATTTTTCCATGATGGCCATGCGTATGGAGTTGGGGGCAGGGGAGCATCTCATAACATTATCATTTTGTGGGGGGTGGGGGGGGGCTGCGTTGTTGCTTTGTGCAGGCTTTCTCTAGTTGTAGTAAGCTGGGGGTACTCTTCGTTGCTGTGTGCGGACTTATCATTGCGGTGGCTTCTGTCCCCGAGCACAGACTTGCAGGTGCCCAGGCTCAGGAGCTATGGAGCACAGTCTTAGTTGCTCTGTGGCATGTGGGGGTCTTCCTGACCAGGGATTGAACCCTGCAGCGACAAGCGGATTCATATCTGCTACACCACCAGGGAAATCCAAGATTTTTATTTAATAGACAACTTCCTCTTTTAAAATGTTTCTAAAGCACACTGCTCCAGAAGTCAGAGCCCCTGTTTCTAGGGAGTCTTCATTCCTCCCACTTCTTCTGGCTCCCCCAGACTTTCAAGGGACCCCTTTCTCTGTAACGGCCTCTCTGGCCCAGTATAAATCAAGCCCTTCCCTCCCGGCTCGTCTGGTGAAACATGTCTTTAGCCCTATCTCTACTCGTCGGTTGTCTGCCTCCAGAATGTGCACAAACCATCTCTGATGCACCTGGAAGAGCCTTTTTCCATCTGCCAAGCCATTTCTCTTTCATTCTTTATCATTTGAACCTAAAAAAATGACTCTCTGAAGCTTTTCCTGATTAAGCAGATTACATCCACCAGGCACTATTAATCCGCCCATGAGGGAGAGGCCAAATTACCCCTCCAAAGTGATGGTTTACACACATGTGCACTTAGGGTGGTACAGATGTTCCTGTTATTAGGGGTTACTAACCCATCTGGGGGACTAAAAATTAAATGCACTAGCTTCATAATGTTGAGGCAGGTTCTTCCAGACAATCCTAGGAACTATTTTTCATGTTTGAGGATCACCCATCATCACTAACACTGTGATTTATGAGACCTTAGAATGACAACATTGCTGTTTGTTTCCCTGTTACAGGATCGGCTTTGGAGGAAGTCCCGTTCATCCCATAATAATGGCACATGTTTTGGAACAGATCTCAATCGAAACTTTGATGCATCCTGGTGTAGTAAGTACATGCTTACTAAGTACATCATTAGTAAGTAGATGAATAACAAAAAACAAAAAAATGGAGCAGAGAAGCCAGGAAAGAAGTGCATTACTAGAGTTAGTATTATTTATATATGCAACTTTTGAAATAAACATCAAATTTTGTATAGCTTTCTGGACTTCCTGGTCAGTGTTACTCTGTCTAAAGAGATGATATTATCTATGCAATAAGAACAGCAACACTCATATGCAGGACTCTTTTCAAGTGAGATTGCCTAAAAAAGGGCAACGATGACTTTGATCGGTGTGAATATGTTTGAAATCCATCACTTTGTTTTAAAATATATTGTTCAGTCACTGAGTCATGTCTGACTCTTTGTGACCCCGTGGACTGCAGCATGCCAGGCTTCCATGCCTTTCAGTATCTCCAAGAGTTTGTTCAAACACATGTCCGTTGAGTCAATGATGCCATCCAACCATCTCACCCTCTGTTGTCCCCTTCCCCTCCTGCCCTCCGTCTTTCCTAGCATCAGAGTCTTCCAATGAGTCAGCTCTTCACATCAGGTGGCCAAATACGAGCTTCAGCTTCAGCATCAGTCCTTCCAATGAATATTCAGGATTTGTTTCCTTTAGGATTGACTGGTTTGATCTCCTTGCTGTCCAAGTAACTCTCAAGAGTCTTCTCCAGCACCACAATTTGAACGAATCAATTCCTTGGTGCTCAGCCTTCTTTATGGTCCAACTCTCACATCTGTACATGACTATTGGAAAAGCCACAGCTTTGACTATATGGACCTTTGTTGACAAAGTGATGTCTCTGCTTTTTAATATGCTATCTAGGTTTGTCATACCTTTTCTTCCCAGGAGCAAATGTCTTTTGATTTCATGGCTGCAGTCAGCATCCACAGTGATTTTGGAGCCCAAGAAAATAATCTGTCCCTGTTCCCATTGTTTCCCCATCTGTTTGCCATGAAGTGATGGGGCTGGATGCCATGATCTTAGTTTTTTGAATGTTGAGTTTTAATCCAGCTTCCTCACTCTGCTTTTTCACCTTCATCAAGAATCTCTTTATGAATTGTTATAAAGATAAGTCAGAGAATTATCCTTGCAGATATTTTTTACAACATGGGGGCAGAACAAGACAAATATTTTCTTCTCATTAAGGCATTTTCATGTTTCTGAATCCCAACACACTCAATACATTGGAAGCAAACAGAAATAAGGATGGTTAAGAGCAGTCTGGTTAAAAACCAGATGACAAAGGTTCAGATTTGGTGGCTGTGTGATCTTGGAAAAATTGCTCTATCTCAGCTTTAGTTTTCTCTTTTAAAAAAAAAAAAAATGTGGCTCAACATAATACCATCTTATCAGGAGGTTTCAATGAGATGTATCAACTTGAAAAACATTCACAACCTAGAAGTTGAGAATTATGTTTTATTCGGTGAGAATTTTTAGGATTTCAAGCCTGGGAGACAGTGTATGAAGTGACCTTGAGAGAACTGCTCTGAGCAGGTGAGGGGAAAAGCCAGGTTTATGGAGAGTTTCGCAATAAAGAGCAGGTGATCTGAAGGTCAAAATATTATTGTTAATGAAAGAAAACCAGATATACCAAGATAAGGAATTTAACCCTTTCTTTGTATGGGAAGATGCAAGAGTCTGGACTCACTGAAATCTCCTTTGATATGCACCTCAGCTATCTGGGGCCAGTATTGTCTGTTTTTCTCCCCCTGAACTTCCTTGGGGTTCACTGCAGAGAGTGGCTGCATTTTGATGGCTGCTCGATGGCAAGTATTCTTCCCCTTCCCGAGTTCTCTCAGGGCTCAGCTCACCTTGGAGGGCTGCAATTGGTGATGACTGTGATATCCTTGTTTACTGATATGGTAGGAAGTATCCCATTTCTCAGATGTCTCACAGGAGGGCAGAGTACAGTGCCCAGCATGGAAAAGGTGCTCTCTTGATGGTCCTTATTATTACTGGTGAGGACAACTGACTGAAAATAACTGTTTTTCTATCCTTGCAAAATAGCTCTAGAGAGACTCATGCCAGTAAAACAGCAAGAGAAACTTAGGACAATAAGACTATGACAGAGGCTGACCCTGGGACCCAAGAACTGGTTCCCAAGCATTTGTTTCAGGGTTCACCAAAAATTTTAGTGAAAGGTTGCTGAAAATGCTCTTCCTTTTTGCATCTTCCTTCCCCAGCCACATAAGCAGGGAGTTTGTTTCTAAATCTGAACACCAGCCCTCCTGCCTTTCTATGCTCCTCCTTAAATGACTTATTTAACCAGGACAAACTTAGACAAGCAAAGGCAAGCCTTGATTCCACCCACAGATGCCCTGAGTAAGAGTGATTCCTCACAACCCAACCCCCCCGCCATCTCATCCCCCACCCAGGTCAGTGCTAAACAGAGACCATGATGCCTTTCTTGGGGTTTCCTGTATATTTCAGGTATCGGTGCAAGTAACGACTGTGAAAGTTTAACATTTTGTGGAACAGGACCCGTGTCTGAACCAGAGACGAAAGCTGTTTCCAGCTTTATCGAGAGCAAGAAGGAGAACGTTGCCTGCTTCCTGACCATGCACTCTTACGGGCAGCTCATTCTCGTGCCTTATGGCTATACCAAAAATAAATCAAATAACCATGAAGAATTGGTAAGCCCATACACGGTGCCGGAGCCCTGAGAAGCCTCAATAGGACTCTGCCTTCCTTTCCCCCCTCATTTCCTTTAACAGGGTTTTGGCTCCAGCCCTGCTTTTATTCCCTCTGCTTTTCCTTCCTTTCTTTCTCCTGCTTTTCTCACCTTGCCAGACGCCTGCTGGGAAGGCTTCAGGTTAAATGCTGCTTTACCTCCATTAATTAACTACCTGTTTCGAAAAGTGTCAAGTTGGGAGACATCTCAGGTATTCATGTATAATATAAATGAGATGATTATGTTAATAATCTGTAGGAATGTGCTTTCATTTCTGTAAATTCTCTTGAAGCTCAGTTCAGCAATTATAGCTTCTGAACTGTGCTTTAAAGAGCTTGCCAGCTGTTAGTGGAATATGGCATATCTAAAATAACATGGCTAAATAATATCTGCTCCCTTCTCTGCTCAACACAATGCTTTATTTCCTCCTGAACTCTGCCTCTAGTTTCTGCCTAGGAATATTTGTAAGGGGAAGTGCCAGTGAAATTCAAGCCGGGGCAGGGAAATTCTGCTTTGTCTTATCTGGGGTCCTTTTCTGAAGCTCTGTTTACCCAAGCCCTGGTGGGCAGAATTGCTGGAAAGTACTGGGTTCTTGCCCTTTTGTGAACCTGAGAACAATAGACATAAGTCAAAGAAAGGGTCAATTTAGAATTGTTGTAGTATTTGTTATCTTTTCCTAAAATTTATTTTTTCAACTTTTACTTGTGGTAGAATAGATATAACATAAAATTTACTATCTTAACCATTTTTAGGTGGACAGGTCAGTAGTTAAGTATATTCACATTATTGTGCAACCAATCTTCAAAACTTCCACCTTGCATCATCAAATATCTCTACCTGTCAAACAACTCCAGATCCACCTTGTTTCTGGCAACCACCATTCTAACTCTCTGACTCCTGAGTTTGACTACTCCAGGTAGCTCATATAAGTGGAATCTTACAGCATCTGTCCTTTTGGTGACTGGATTTTCTCACTTAGCATATCTTCAAGCTTCATACACGTTGCACCATGTGTCAGAAGTTCCTTTTTCAAGGCTGAATAATATTCCATTGTATGTATGCACCACATATTCTTTACCCATTCATCAATCAATGGGCAACTGAATTGTTTCTATCTTTTACCTATTGCAAATAAGGCAGCTATGAACACAAATGTACAAATATCTCCTTGAGACCCTGCTTTCAATTCAGAATCTGCCTGCAATGCAGGAGACACAGGTGATGCAGTTTCGATCCCTGGATCAGGAAGATCCCCCGGAGGAGAAAATGGCAACCTGCTCTAGTATTTTTGCCTGGAAAACTCCATGGACAGAGGAGCCTGGCAGGCTACAGTCCATGGGGTCACAAAGAGTCAGACACAACTGAGCACATGGCACATCCAGAAGTAGAATTGCTGAATCATGTTGTAATTCTATCTTCAACTTTTTGAGGAGCCATCATTTCCAGAGAAAGTACCCCATTTTCCGTTCCCTCCAATAGTGAATAAGAGTTCCAATTTCTCCACATTCTCACCAACACTTGTTATTTTCTGTATACCCTTTAAAAATATTTTTTAAACAAGTTTCTCATTATCAACAAATGCTGGGTTGGATGGGGGCCTGGCTTGCTCTGTTCTTAAGATCACAGAAGGCTGGCTGCCCATGGACTCTGTCATTCTTCATGTCTCTCTCCCCCTGGAACATCACTTATAAAACACACATCGGGGCTCTACAAGAAAAACCACTGGAGATCTTTGCTGAGGGGAATACCTCCTCCAGTAGTCAAAAATACCCAGCAGTACCCCAGTGTCTTTCCACAATTGTTTTTGGGCATTTGTACTACCTGATTATTTTGTGTGAGGTAGAAATAACATTTACCTAGAACTTTAAAAATTACAAGGAGATTTTATGGCCCTTATCTGATCCTCATGACAATATAGTAAACTCACTTTGGAGATGCAGAAATTAAGACCTTGAGTTAATAGTATTTCTAAAATCCCTGTAGACGGTAAATGGTGGAGTCTGGGTTGGAGCTCACGTCTTCAGATTCCAAGGGTCACATTCATCAGGCCACCAGACACTGCCTCTCCTCTCCACTTAAGAAGGCTTTGCAACTTCTGGAAGCTGTCACTGACTTTAATGCCTGGGCCACCGTGTCCTATATTCTCATTTCTGTGCCCCAGAAATTCTGTTTCTTCAGGAACGTACAGAAACAGGGATTTCAGTGAAGAAGCCCAGACCCTTCCTTATCTCCCAGTTCCCGTGATGCTTGCCGTTGTTGCTGTTGTTCAGTCGCTCAGTTGTTTCTGACTCTCTGTGACCCCATGGATGACGCCAGGCTTCCCTGTCCTCCACTATCTTCCAGAGTTTGCTCAAACTCACATCCATTGGGTCAATGATACTATCCAACCATCTCGCCATAGGCGTTTGATTTCCTCTTAAAGGATTCTGTGACAAATACAAATGAACCACCATAGACAGGCCATTGTAGATCTTTGATGCAACAGGTCTTCTACCAGAAAAAAAAAAATACTGGCTCATATATCCCAGTATTTTTCTAGGCAATTTCATTCCCTTTTTTGGTCCAGGAAAACAAATACTACATCACCATGTTGCAAGGTTTGCATTCAAAGGTCACAGGGTCTTGGGCTACTGATGGCTGTCTCCTTAGAACCCTCTGACCACAGAGTGGGCATTGACTTTACCACTAGCGGAAGGTGGAACTCTAAGATGAGAATTACTGGCAATCCTTAATACTCTATGTAGAGATTGGAAAATTGAATTGACAAAGATTGCTTCAATTCTGTGTCTCTTACAGTATCAGGTGTTGAAAAGTTAGCATAACATTCATCACTAAGACTTCTCCGTAAAAAGTCAGAAAATGTTGCCGCCATGTGTCAAACTCACTGAAGCTAGTTAGCAGTGTTTCTAGATTCTCAGTGGTAAGCTTTGATAGAGCCCACAAAGACAGAATCACACCAACTGTTCCAGGAGTTTTCCATTTCTGGTGTATTTACAACCACCAGAGACTAGTAATTAATCTCTATGTATTTACAAAACCAAAAATTTGTAGAAATCATGATAAATATTGTACTGCGTGATAGACAACTTGGCAATCACTAAGTAGGGGAAATAGAACTATATATAGCCTCATTCAAAACTTCTCTGGAAATTAGAATAGCTATAAGAAGTCTAATGTTTCAAATGCTGACATTCTTTCCATTTGAACTCTTTCCATATCAACCCCTATATCCCATTCCAAGTTCCATCCTCCCACACAGATGCCAGGGCCTTGCTCAATCTTGCTGAGTGCTTGCCTGTGAATATATGCCTATAGGAAACTCTCTGGGCCCAGGAAAGAAGTTATTAAGCATGCACGAGGTCTTTAACAATGTAAATTACATACTACTAGCAAAGAGATTTTTTATTATTTTGGCTAGAAGGAAACTTTAGGCTGAAAAGAAGGACAGCAGAGGAATTGACTCTCTATGGTCTTGGAGTATAGTGTCAAAAGGAGGCAGAAGAATAATCAGGAGGTCGACCCCTAGAGATAGGGAAATCATTTCATCTTTCAGAAAGGACAAATCTCATAAGCTAAGTATCACAGTTGTGTGCTTCTCATAGATGTTATATTTCCTATTCCTATCTACTTATCCATTGTAATTCCTGGTGTAATCATTAAAAAAAAAATCCTAAGTTCTTTTGTCAATAAAGAAAAGGAAACTGGAAAGACTCTTTCCCACCCAATAGGCAGGATTTAAGGAGAGGGAACTATATAAAATTAAGTTTGGCCATGAGGAGAAGGAATCTTGGTCTGGAGTGAGTTGCAAGAAAGAAAAAATGAGTGCAAGAACCCATCTGAATAGAAAATGTAGCCTGGAGCTGCTTCATGCAAACCAAATAACGGTTAAGACCCCACATTGACAAGTTAGCAGAGTTTCATTCAAAGAAACACAGAAACACATGGGAATTAAGAATAATTAAAAGCAATTCATATCTCTACCAGAGACTCCCAAAGAACTACAAAAAGGAGTGAGCTGCTAAATTTTAGCAACTCTTTCTCCAGGGTGTGTGTTTTAATTTCACTCACCACAGCAGCTACCCTGAATCCTTCCTTTCTCTCTACTCTTCTTTCTGATTTCCTTAATGGAATTTTTCTCTCCAGAAATCCCCTCTCTGACTCTCTTCTCCTTCTTATAATTTCCTCTTCTTTCTGCAGACAGCTCTTGTACCCCTTTCCAGAGGCTTCTCTGGTGACTCAGTGGTAAAGAACCGGCCTGTCTGATGAAGGAGACAAGGGTCTAATCCCTGGGTCAGGAAGATCCCCTGGAGAAGGAAATGGCAATCCACTCCAGTATTCTTGCTTGGAAAATCCCATGGACAGAGGAGCCTGGAGGGTCACAAAGAGTCACACATGATTTAGCAATTGAACAACAAAAACAGAAACTTCTTTCCAGTGTAAGTGATTAAAACCAGCTTTATTCCTTGCACTTATTTAACCCTTCCTACCCATCATTTCAGTTCTGGAGACAGGAACAGGAACCAGGAACTAGGGCAGATGTAGAATCTTTCCAGAAGAGAGAGAGAATATAAAACTCAGTAGTGAGTGGAGAGGAGGCAAAAAACTTGCAAATATGTTCAACTTAAAGTTCTAAGTCTTACCACTGTTGCATGGAACCCTACCGCCACTTATTACCTCTCCTGCTTTTCCTTTTGAATGTCACTGTGTCTAAATCCACTCTACCCAGACACCACACTGTCATACATTAGGATTCAGTGGGATAGTACAGGAGCAGGGAGAAAAAAGACAGAATCTAAAACAAGATCTGTCACTAGTCAAGGGAAGAAGTATGGGAACTGATGCTCCTGAAAGTGTAGTCTGGCTGCCCTAAGGGGTGAAGGAATGGTGGATCCAGGCAGGTGGTGACTAAGGGGATTTTCATGGTGTCTTATGTAGAACCCAAGGGAAAGTAGTGGGGTAATTCATCAGGTGACTAGAATATAGCACTAGGGAATCTAGGGTGGGGAATACTTAGACTTTCAGTAGGGTATGAAAGGAGATTTATTGCCTGGTCAATAAATATAGCCAATATACTTAGACTTCAGTTAGTGTTTCTGATCTCAGGAAAGGGTCTTCAGAGAACAAGGCTGAGACCTTAGACATCATCTAGTTCTGAAGGGTTTCCAAAGCAGTCAGGTGACATGGTGATAGGTATGGAGAAGGGTATCATTTCCTGTTCTGAAAATCTGTGAGCTTGTGAAAGATAAATATCAAATAACTTTAAATAAAAATAAGAGGGAAGCAATAAGAGGAAGTATGAACAAGGGGCTATGGGAGAAAAAAAAATGGGGAGAGATAATCTAGTCATGGTGCTCAAGAAAGACCTAAGAGAACTTGGCATTTGAGAACGTTTTGAGGTGGTGTGCAATTTCAGCAGAGATAAGAAATGAGACAACCCAGCCTTTTCTTGAGAAAAGGCAGAGAAGCTGAGGAACATGGGGGCACATCTGGGGAACTGTCAGAGAACTGGAGTTTGACTATAATCTAGGGTAGGATCAAGAGAACATGATGCTGGAAAGGTGGGTTAGGTCCTTATTGTAGAGAATCTGAAATACTACACTGAGCAGTGTACCCTAACTCAGCGGGCAACCAAGAGTCAGTGAGGGTTTTCAGCAGGATCATGATCATGGTCCTGCTCTCAAAGGTTCACCCTGTAGTCAGGGAGATCAGCTGGGATTAAGGATAGGTGAGAGGAAGGAAAACTTATGAGGAGATGACAACAGTCCATTTCAGAGTTAATAAAACTGAAATAGAGTGATGCTGTTAGAAGTGCAACTTGGTCATCATTTGAGAGAAGAGTCAAAGATGATTGTCGGAATTTACATATTGGGGCACATGATAAGACAGAATGATGAAAATCAAAACAGCCTTATTAGTGGAGGAGATGATGAAACTGGATTTGAGTATGTTGAGTCTGAAGTATCAGCAGATGACCCAGGTATAGGTGTTCAGTGGGAAGTTAGAAAGATGGTCTGGAACTCAGAGGATGGATTTGGACAAAATAGCAAACCCTCTGGATTGTTAGATTTATTTTTAACACCAGATATCTGTCTCTGCATTTCCCACCTACAGATCCAAGTTGGACAGAAGGCAGCAAATGCATTGAAAGCAAAGCATGGAACCAATTATAGAGTTGGATCTAGTGCAGATATTTTATGTAAGTATCTTTTTTTTTTTTTTTTTTGCTTCTTCAATAGTATCTAAGGCACAAAAGAAGTCAGTGGACTTTGGAGTAGGGTGGGGTGGACAGGATAAAAATGTTCCATGGATCAACAGGAAGTTGTACAAATCAAAGTGATCAAGGATAAAAGGCAGTCTGTACAAATCCAGAATTGTGTTCTCTAGGGATAAGGTGCAAGCTAACTAAAGGTAAAAATTAATACACTGGCTCAGCCCAGTACTCCCTCTGGCTTCAGTTATAAAGAGCTAGCCATGAGAAGGTACAGGAGTTAACAGGAAAGACCATTTCCAGTGACCCTTGATCAGTTGATTTAGTTCCCAGAGGACCATCAGGCTAAGAAAGCAAATGAGGTGGGGCCTGGAGTGTTTTTTAAAAAAAGAATTTAGTTGGAAGAACAGTGCATTGCTTTCTCAATCCCCAGCTACCACCCCCTCCAAGCACTGAAGAACCAGCAAGATGATATTTTCCTAATATTTTTCCTATAGGTCATTTTGTTTCTGTCCCCGATATGTCAGTTGACTCTTAACCATCCAATATCAGATTGTCTTGTCTTTGATTCAGCTGACAAATTTTAACCAAACCTCTGCTATGTGCCAGGCATAATGCCAGGTATTGGGATGGTGAGTGGAGACAAAGCCGAAAATATCAAAGAGAGGAAGAAGGCAGCTGTCCATAGATCCTAGTATGAAGAGTTGACTTTGCTAGGCTGAACCTTTAGTCCCTTAAATGGCTGTAGATATCTATCTTTTCCCAGAGTAACTTCTAACACTGCCTCCATGTTTTATTTGTAGATGCTACGTCAGGATCCTCAAGAGATTGGGCTCGGGACATTGGGATCCCCTTTTCGTACACATTTGAACTGAGGGACAATGGTACCTATGGGTTTGTCCTGCCAGAAGCTCAGATTCAGGCCACCTGTGAGGAAACCATGGAGGCTGTGCTTTCAGTCCTGGATGATGTGTATGAGAAATACTGGTACACAAACAGTGCCAGAAAGGCAAAATCTACTGCTCTGGTGCTGAGCTTTCTGATGCCCTTCATGTCTCTTCTCTGAGTGCATCCTACCCAGGCCTGCTCAGCCCCAGTGACATGGATATGACTGCCCAATAGGTACTTTTGCGAATACGGAGAAACCAAATAATTTAACTAGAAATACTTTCAATAAAGATGAATCATCTTTGTATGTTCATGTTTGCTCTGCTGTAATTAATTTTTATTACTTTAAAAGAGTATAATATTAGTTATTGGTAGAGTAATGCTATAAGTGAAAGTCACTCCGTTGTGTCTGACCCTTTGCAACCCCATGGACTTTATAGTCCATGGAATTCTCCAGGCCAGAATACTGGAGTGGGCACCCTTTCCCTTCTCTAGGGAATGTTCCCAACCCAGGGATCGAACGCAGGTCTCCTGCACTGCAGGCAGATTCTTCACCAAGTACCACTCTACAATTCAGTGGCTCACACATCTATAGGTCATCTAGGAAGTTCTGATCTTGCCTGTGCTCACAGAATCTGATCTGTGGTCAGTTTCAAGGCAGTTGCCTCAGGGTCTAGAAAGTTTTTTCCTATCTAAATTCTTTGAAAATTTTGCTCCTGCCTTTGATCCAAGTTTACTCTTAATTTTTTGCAACAGTGTTAGTAGCAGCAGTCAGAAGATAAAGTTATATAATTTCTCTATAGCTGTTGCTCGTTTTACTTATTTATTTAATGTTTTACTTATTCAAAAAAATTTTTTTAGAGAATCTACGAGGTACGTTTTGCTAGGTTTGCTGGATTTACAATGGTGAGTAAAGTAGACATGGTCCCTGTTCTCGTAGAATTTCTGTTCCAATGGGTGAGATTGACTGGAATGGACAGTATTGCTTATCAGGCAAATCTCCTTTCTGGGGAGCCATTATAATCAAGAACACAAATATATAAACTAACCATAGCAGCTTGTAACAGGGGCTAGGAAAGAAATAAAGAATAAGGAGAGAGGTAAGTAGGGCCAGATTATATGTTTCCAGGTACACACCCATTTAATGGTGCCATCTTGTCCATGACATTTTACATGCTCTTCAGGTAGCACCTATGACTGTCATTTCCTATGTATCTCTATGTGACACCTTGAAATGATGCTAAGCACTTGTCAGGCTTTGAACAAATGTTGTCACTGTGACCGACTGACAAGGCATCCTTGGGTGTTCAGTCACCCATTTCTGAATTTCCTTGTTGATCACAGTCACAATACACTTCTTGCTTGTAACCCTTTTATTGCCTTTCTTTGTCCTTCTTATTTTTTTGTGTTTTGCCAGTGTGTGGCTGATAAGGGTCAGAAAGGAAAATGTCAGGGGCAGCGGGGCTTAATGAATCAGAGAAGAGCTATTTACATAAAAATGCCAGCTCCACAATTGTGGCATTGTAGGGGAGCAAATGGTTGGGTTCCATCAATGGTCAGCCTGTGAAGGAAGAAAACTAGTATGGTCACCAATGCCATATCCTAGAAAAGAGCTGAGGTGCTGAGGCTTGAGACTTAGTTTATTAGCTTTCATTCAGTCCGTGTTTTAGATTCTAAGGCTGTCTGTTAGCAAGTTGGACCTCTGAGTATAGGAGTTACAAAGCTCAATTCATGTCTAAAGATTGAGTCCACGGCCAAATAAAGCTGGTAGGGAATGGATGGAAATGCAAGCTATCAGCTTGCCTGAAACCTCCTACAGGGATTTTCCAAAAGTTTCAGATACAACTGTAGCTTTCTCAGGGGCTTCACATCTCTCTGAGGGTATGGGAGACTGAGGGGCATGACATGTTTTTTACTTCTTCTGAAAGTATTTTATTCTATGTGAAAGGATACTAAAAGCAAGACTAGAACAGTGATGAATGACTACACTGATCTTTCTCAAGGATGTTTTCAACTTTCTAGTCTTAAATGGTAGTAGTTTGGGAAAACTTCACAACTGATGCCACTAATGCAATTTTGAAAGTATCCTGTACTGGAGAAGGAAATGGAACCCACTCCAGTATTCTTGCCTAGAGAATCCTGTGGACGGAGGAGCCTGGTGGGCTTCTGTCCATAGGGTCGCACAGAGTCAGACACGACTGAAGCGAATTAGCATGCATGCATGTATGCGTGCATTGGAGAAGGAAATGGCAACCCACTCTAGTATTCTTGCCTGGAGAATCCCAGGGACAGAGGAGCCTGGCGGGCTGCCGTCTATGGGGTGGCACAGAGTCAGACACAACTGAAGCGACTTAGCAGCAGCAGCAGCAGCCTGTACTGAGGCTTTGTTGGGTCTGAAATTTTATTTTACCCTACTTTAAAGCTGGGGCTTCCCAGGTGGCTCAGTGGGTAAAGAATCCACCTGCAATGCAGGAGATGCAGGAAAGACATGGGTTCAATTCCTGGGTCAGGAAGATCTCCTGGAGGAAGGCAAGGCAACTCACTCCAGTATTCTTGCCTGGAGAATTCCACAGACAGAAGAGCGTGGCGGAATACAATCCTTAGGGTTGTTAGGGGACGCACACTGACTGAAACCGCCCACCCTGGCCAGGCACCACAGTAACCATTTGCGTGAGTTGTTTTACGACGGGAGGTCCTGCTAAGGAACACAGAACTAATATGCCTCCATCAACCGGAAGAGTTCCGGAAAGGTCAAAAGGAGACACCACATGTCTGACCATCTCCTAGAATCCTTCTCTCTGGCATCCATCTTGGCTGAACAAGGCTGCACCACCAGGAAGGACTCTGAGTCAGAATGATTGGCTAAAGACAACCCAGAAACTAATCCCATCACCGTAAAACCCGAGACTGCAAGCCATGTGACAGAGCTGTTCTCCTGGGTTCCCTCACCCTCCTGCTCTCTGCCCGGGCGCCCTTTCCCAATAAAATCTCTTGCTTTGTCAGCACATGTGTCTCCTCTGACAATTCATTTCTGAGTGTTAGACAAGGGCCCAGTTTCGGGCCCTGGAAGTGATCCCCCTTCCTGCAACAGGGTCGCAAGAGGAGTCGGACATGACTGATGTGACTGAGCACACAGACACATTTTAAAGCTAGGAAGTTAGCTCGCTGCTGTTTCAGGATTGTTAGAAAACATGAACCCTCTGAGTCAGAGACAGGAAGTTATCACATGCAGCATAGGAAACAGCGTGAACATCAGCATATTTACATTTGTTTCCTTTGTTTCCAGGGCTTCCTGGGTGGCACAGTGGTAAAGAATCTGCCTGCCAGTGCAGAAGATGCAGGAGACATGGGTTTGATCCCTGGGTTGGAAAGATCCCCTGAAGAAGGAAATGATAATCCACTCCAGTATTATTGAGTAGAAAATTCCATGGACCAAAGAAACTGGCAGGTTACAGTCCATGGGGTCACAAAGAGTCAGACAGGACTGAGTGTGCACACATACTTTACTCCTAAGTTTAAATTTTTTTTTTTTTTTTTTTTTACTATTTCTTTCTTTCCATTACACTTGATTGATGCTTTTTCTCTCAACAATTCCTACAAAGGATTGAGATCTTCTTGACCCATAGGTGAATTTAGAGTTTAAAATGATGCAAAATGATAAACTCAGATGGTATCCAAGCTTCTAGCTCTTTTTTCTACCTCAGTGTCAAAATGAGTTATATTTTTGCTTACATTAGGTATGGCCAAGCTCTATTTCCCCTCCTTTTCTTATGCAGTTTAGCAGTCTTCTGATATGTTACTGAAAATACATTCTTCATATTGCCTGGTGTTATTCTTATCTTCTGCATATAATTTGAATCTGGTATAATACTATTATGTCACTAAGAGAGGCCCACTGCCCAAGAATATAAAATTACAATATTAAACATGAAAGAGTTTTTAAAAATTAAATTAGTAATTATTAATCTGATACTATAGGTAGTGATTAGAATCCTTTGTATGTATTCCTTTGCATAATACTCACAAGAATCCTGAGTTGGGCACTTTTATTAATTTGATGAAGAGCCTGAGATGAAGAGAATGTAAGTAGCATATATATGGTCACAGTGGTTTTTTTTTTTTTTTCCTATCAAATGTCCTTGCTTTTATTTTTTCAATTTTTGTTTTGTTTTTTTTTACATTTATTTATTTATTTGGCTGTTCCAGGTCTTAGTTGCGACATGCAGAAGCTTGATCTTCATTACAGCATGCAGGGGTCTTTTTGTTGGATGTGTGAACTCTTTGTTGCAACATGTGGGACCTAGTTCCCTGACCAGGAATTGAACACCAGGCCCCTGCATTGGGAGTGCAAAGTCTTAGCCACTGGACCACCAAGGAAATCCCCAAATGTCTTTATTTTTACAAGGCCACACAGGTCCAAGAAAACACATCTGCACCCTTCATGTGGTCACACTGTTCTTAATCATTCTTGATTGATCAAATAATTTCTTGGGATAGGAACTTCTTGGTTCTACCATGTTAAAAGTACTGTCTAGTGGCCCCGGCCACTGCTTCCTTCAGATCCTGTTAGGTCCCTTCTCCTGCATCTCTCTCTGTCCTTGATGTGTCTCTGTGACTCTTTATCCAATGTCTGCCCTTGGGCAGCTGCATGTGATTTGCCTGCAGCTACAGAGAGTTTCTCTCTCAGCTTGTGGCTCAGACGGTAAAGCGTCTGCCTACAATGTGTGAGACCTGGGTTCAATCCCTGGGTGGGGAAGATCTCCTGGAGAAAGAAATGGTGACCCACTCCAGTATTCTTGCCTGGAAAATCTCATGGATGGAGGAGCCTGGTAGGCTACAGTCCATGGGGTCTCAAAGAGTCGGACACAACTGAGTGATTTGTGAGTTCTACCCACCAACCAAAACTCCCAGCTTCTGCCTGGATAGAAACACGTGGGTCCAATAATATGAAACCCAGCACCTTGCAGTAGGTTGGGGAAAACTTCAAAGCATCACTCATGTCCCAGAGTTCCTGTGGGATACAGTTGACGTGACTCTCCAAACATTTCTCTGAGATTACAGCCATGCTTGGCTTCCACCTTTCCTCGTCCTGTGTCACTTTCTCTTGGTGGTACCTCCTAAACAAGCCATTTGTACATGAATCCTCACTTCTGGATCTACCTCTAGGGAACCCAACATAAGACAATCTCCTTGGGAATTATTACCAAAACATAATACTTTATTAATTTCCTAAAATGGCTTTTAATAAAAGCATATATATCTATAATATATATATGTATTATGTATATTATATGTGTGCTTGTGTGCTAAGTCACTTCAGTCGTGTCTGACTCTGTGACCCTATGGACTGCAGCCTGCCACGCTTCTCTGTCCATGGGATTCTTCAGGCAAGAATACTGGAGTGGATTACCAAGCCCTCCTCCAGGGGATCTTCTCGACCCAGGGATTGAACCCAGGTCTCTTGCATCAGTTGGGTTCTTTACCTCTAGCACCACCTGGGAAGCCCCATGTATATTACATATGTATTATATTTATAATATATTAAAAATATATAACTGAATCATGTGTTATATACCTGAAATGAAAATGAATGTTAATCAACTATACTTTAATTTTAAAAACCTAGAGATAAATTTTTTAAAGTATTACTATATTTAATATTCAGAATATGCCTGGGGATTACAACATCATATGGACAGAAATATTTCCTATTTTGAAGATGTAACCATTCTGGAACATGAAGAATCTTGTTCCAGAAAAGACTTTCACTTCAGGAAAACATATGCATTTCCAGTCTGGTCTCTATTGAAGGCACAGTAAAAAAAAGATTAGCCTTTATGGACTTGTAAATTTTGAAATATCTGGTATTATGATAAGACTTTATGAGAAAATAATAGCCACTTATAACAGTTTTCCACTCTGCCATAATCAAGACTACATAGTCTTTTCTTAGCTCCCCTGAAAAAAGAATTTTATTTCTTTCCAAGGAGTCATTCATTTAAAATAATACTAATAAAAAATAAAGCTCCAAAGAGCTTAAATGGTGAATGTATTAACTCCTTTCCTACCTGCATGTTCCTTTCCTCTGGAGCTCTTATTATGTTTTTTTCTGAGAATTTGTTCTTAAAAAAAAAAAATACATTTGTGCAAGTCAGCTCTAAAAATGGTGCCAATTAAAAAAAAAAAGTCTCCCTCCCTCTTTACATAAATGGTACAAAAGCAACCACAGAAACACAGAGGAGGCAAAGAAGAATGTGTATTCACGGGGTTGGAATGTGTATTCACGGGGTTGAAACCAGCAAAATCTGGTTGATTAGGTGGAAGATCCTGAGAAAGTGAGGTGGAAAGTCAAGCTGGAATCTGTTGTAAGGCCCTGAGCACTGGATAGGAGTTTAGCCATTATGCCTATAGACTGCAGGGAGTCCCCATATTTTTGCACAAAGAGGGTAATTAAACACATGTTGTGTAAATGTTGCAGGAAGCAGAACCCCTTCCAAGGCCTGAGAGTGGGCCCTTGTCTAACACTCGGAAATGAATTGTCCCTTGAGATACACGAGCTGACAAAGCAAGAGCCTTTATTGGGAAGGTTCCCAGGTGGAGCGCAGTAAGTTAAGGGAACACGGGAGAACTGCCCTGCCAAGTGGCTCATGGTCTCAGGGGTTATGGTGGTGGGATTAGTTTCTGGGTTGTCTTTGGCCCATCACTCTAACTCAGGGTCCTTCCTAGTGGGGCATACACACTGCTCAGCCAAAACGGTTGCCAGAGAGAAGGATTCTGGGAGACGGTAGGACACATGGCGTCTCCTCTTGACCTTTCCCAAATTCTAACGCTTGGGGGTGGCTTGTTAGTTTCAAGTTCCTTACTAGGACCTCCTTTCGTAAAATAACTCATGCAAACGGTTACCATGGTGCCTGGCCAGGGTGGGCGGTTTCAGTCAGTGTGTTTTTCCTAACACGAAGATCAGTCTCAAAGGACGGATTAGAATGAGACAGTTGGAGGAGAGACATATTAGGCAAACAGTTAAGAATATAGTGTATGGTGCACATACATAATTGACTAAGACTTCAGTTGAGTTGGTAGTCATAAAGATGGAAACAAACAGACATCAGAGATATTGTTCAGAAAGATTCAGTGTGGGGTCTTTTTGATTATGGGAATGTGGAAAAAGAAGGATTGGAATCATTGGGCATGGCCAAACAGAAAAACAGTGGTATTAGAAGATCATGAGACTTTGTCTTAATTCATCTTTACCCCATCACTACCAAGAAAGGTATAACATAGACCAACGCTGAATACAGACTTACAGATCCATGGAGCCCAAAGGGAAGCAGTGTGGAAAAATGATGAGCCATTTCGTTTCAGACAGGAAATAGGAAAAGCAAAATTGTCTCACTGAAGTATCTGTTAAAACTTAAGGTTTGCTTTGCAACTTTAAACCAAGTCTCTAGGAACAAGCAACCTTCATTTGAATCCACCAGCTTCTTCCTGCACATACACTAATTTGCCCTATGACATTTAATTTAGAATTACATGTGCACGTCTATCACTTTAAAGGCTGACTATTTTCTGTAATGCAGTTGCCTAGAAGATTTGTTTTGTAGCAGAATTATTATTTGAAATCAAAAATTTCCTTAAAGTGTGATATTAAAATCAGATAAAGACACATTTGCTCTGCCCGATCTTGGGAGGAGGATGGTTAGTAAGTAGGTCTGGAGATGTTTCTCTGCTCTCCTTTGCCCCAAATTTCCCTGAGTCTTGAAGAACTTGCTGTTTTCTTTCTAGGCACTTACTACTCGAAGTGTGGTCCATGAACCAGAAGCATCAGTCTCACCTGGCAGCTTGTTAAAAATTCCAATTCTCAGGCATCAGAACTTGAGTTTTCCTTAAGTAAAGTGATGTTCTTAAAAATACAGGAAACACTGCTTTAGAGTATGGGGCTTCCCAGGTGGTGCTAGTTGTAAAGAAGCTGCCTGCCACTGCTGAAGACATAAGAGATGTGGGTTCAGTCCCAGCGTTGGTCAGATCCCCTGGAGGAGGGTATGGCAAGTCACTCCAGTATTCTCACCAGGAGAATCCCATGGACAGAGGAGCCTGGTGGCTACAATCCATTGGGTCACAAAGAGTTGGATATGACTAGAGCTACAGATTTCCTGGGAAGCATGTTCAAACACAGATTCTCAGGCACAGCAACATGTCTGTGGTAGAGCATGAAATTTTGCATGTTTAACAAGCTCCCAGATGAGGCTGCTACTATTGGTGAATAGCAAGAGGCTAGGGCAGTGGAATCATCTGGAAGGGTTGTTAATAATGGCTTGCTGGGCTCAGCTCAGTCTCTGATTCAGCAAGTGGGGCCTGAGAACTTGCATTTCTAACAAATTCCCAGGTGATGCTGCTGCTACTGCTCTAGGAAACACACTGCAGAACCCTAATCAAGAGCACTTGGCTCATCATTGGGATATAGATGCCACTAATAATCGGGGGTACCTTGATTTATTTTCTTAAGTAAAAGGGGATAAAGCGTGAAAAGTTTCTTCCCTCAAGGATCTTAGAGTCTAGTTCAAAATACAGAAAAGCAAGCAAACGCCTCACATGGGCCACGTGCACAGAGCTAAGAGTAGAAGAGCCACGACCTCAGGCTCCGTGACAGTATCTAGGGTGGCCCCGGGGAGGTTTCCCCTACTTACCTTAAAGCTGGAGCAATACTTGGAAAGGGTCTGATTGCTTAAATGATATGTGTTCTATGCAAGACACATTCTTTCATTTGAGAGCTTATGAATAGCCATGGATTTTCCGTTCAGTTATGCTTTTGTAATGAAAGTATTCTCAGTCTTTTATGAAGGAGAATGAGGCAGGGTGAGATGGGGAGGGGGAGTATTGTTGGGAATCAGGAGCTAGGAGGAGAGTGGTGGGGTCGGGGACAAGCATGCACAAACCCTCTCTCAGAGTCGGGGAGAAGAGTGAAGAAACACCTGGTTGTCTCTGGATGTTTGCCTCTTAAAATAAAAAGCCAAGCATCTGATATTGGCTGCTCTCCCTGGTCACAGGAGGAAATCCTCAGGATCTGACCCTTGCAGGAATGGAGTTCTTAAACCCTAGGACTGAGGAGCATGCCTTCTTCCAAGGAACCACAGATGTCTTAGGGAGATTTTTTTCAGATACAAGGGACTAGAACCCCAAACGGTCTGGCTTTAAACCAATAAAAGGGGATTTACCAGTTTGGATCAC
Source organism: Muntiacus reevesi (assembly GCF_963930625.1). Classification (NCBI taxonomy): domain Eukaryota; kingdom Metazoa; phylum Chordata; class Mammalia; order Artiodactyla; family Cervidae; genus Muntiacus; species Muntiacus reevesi. Next base: position 140,734,548 of record NC_089251.1, on the reverse strand, counting down.
AGAAATGTATAGAAGGAGTTCAGGGAGAAAAGGATCTGGCAATTCCAAGTGTTATCAGAATTAGTAAATTTTCAGTTTTCACTTTTGCATCAGCATTTTTTTCTGTTGGTTTGACTGAAGCAGGTTCTTTCCACATAGGTGCCAGTGACCACCCACAGCTCCAGGCCTATATTTTACCCTCTCTGCAACACTGGAGGAAAAGTGCTTCTATTTTCCAACAGTTTCAATCAAATTCCCAAATACGGACTGAATGGGCCTCCTTGAAGATGACCAGGAATTTGGATACCTGGCCTTGACATAGATTGCTCTCCCTTGTCAGATTATTTGCAGTTGCCACCAGCAATCTGTGGATAATGAGAATGAGATGGTTGGATGGCATCATCGACTCAATGGATATGAGTTTGAGCAAACTCTGGGAGATACTGAAGGGCGGGGAAGCAAGCTTGGCGTGCTGCCTTCTATGGGGTTGAATAGTTGGACACAACTGAGAGTCAACCACCACCACAACAACAACCAGAAATCTAGCTCTGAGTTGAGGCACAAACTTAGAGAAACGAGATTGCCTTTCCCTGATAGGCAAACGTTTCATCTGTGCTCAGTCATCTACCCTTTATCCATCACCTTTATTTTATCCCAATCCTACTGGCTCTCGAAGGTCATTCTAAGGTGTTGTCCGTCCAATTTGTCTTCATCTGATTTCCTGATGTTGGCATTGCTCTCTTGCTGCTCCCTGTGAGCCTGGATCCTCATATTTCTGACCCAGTACCCTTTCCAAAAGAGTACAGTATCCCTGACCTGTCCAAATGAGTGCTGCTGCCACAGTGGGATACATCTCCCAAATTACTGAAAAGTGACTCTGAGTCTCAAAACATTTGACACATGTCAGTGTGGATGCTCAGGAGTCTGTTTACTCTGAAATGATGATATAAAATGTAAGCAAGTGTTCAGTAACTGGTGAATATTGGCAATTGTGAATTAACACCATAGCTACAACCTCCCTCTCTGTCCTATTTCTTATTCTTCCAGCTTTTTTCCTTATTAATAGCTTTCCACTCCTATTCTCATTTGTTTGTCTACATTAATCCCACTAGTCTGTGAGGGACAAGCTGTGTTTTCAAGAAAGCAACAGTGGCCTTTCTGATATAACACAGTAGTTATGAACTTAGGTTTTAAAGCCAGGCTGCCTTGGTTCAAATTCCAACCCTGTCCCTTAGCAGGTTTGTTTCCAGTTCTTCACCTTTTTCTTTCTTTGGTTGGAATATAATTGCTTTACAATGTTGTGTTAGTGTCTACCATACAATAAAGTGAATCAGCTATATGTATACATACATCCCCTCCCCTCATGAGCCTCCATCCCACGCCTCCCATCCCACCCCTCTCAGTCAATCAGTTCAGTTGCTCAGTCATGTCCGACTCTTGGCGACCCCATGGACTGCAGTACGCCAGGCTTACCCTGTCCAGGTAAGCTCCAGGAGTTTACCCAAACTCATGTCTGTTGAGTCGGTGATGCCATCCAACCATCTCATCCTCTGTCGTTCCCTTCTCCTCCTGTCTAGGTCATCACAAAGCACCAAGCTGAGCGCCCTGTGGTGTAGAGCTTCCCACTAGCTATCTACTTTACACATGGGAGTGAATATATGTCAGTGCTCCTCTCCCAGTTCATCCCACCCTCCCCTCCCCATCTCTGTGTCCAGATGTCCATTCTCTATGTCTGTGCCTCTATCCCTGTCCTGCAACTAGTTTCATTAGTACAATTTTCCTAGATTCTACATATACGTATTAATATATGATATTTGTTTTTCTCTTTCTGACTTACTTCACTCTGTATGACTGACTGTAGGTTCATCCACATCACTATAAATGACCCATTTTTATTCCTTTTTATGGCAGAGTAATATTCCATTGTAATTATGTACCACATCTACTTTATCTATATCTTGCAATGGACATTTAGACTGCTTCCATGTACTGGCCATTGTAAATAGTACTGCAATGAATATTAGGATATCTGTAACTTTTTGAATTATGGTTTTCTCAGGGTATCTTCACCCTTTTCTACATCCACTTTGCCATAGTTCCATCTTGGGCAGAGTGTCCTTTTCATTTCTGGAATTTAGGCTCACCCATGTGACGTGTGCTGGCTAATTTTGTGTAGGTAAAGGTGTCCCTGTATTAGTTCTGAGCCTAAGACTTCAGTGGCCTCATATGTTTCCACTTTGCTGTTTTCATCTCCACCATCTCTATGAGAAGACTATGCCTCAGCCAGCAGATTGGTCTAAAAAGGATGAAAAACGCAAGTAATAGAATTGCCCCAGCTGAATCCAGCTTAGTATAAATCCAACCTCCTGTAAACCCAGAGATACAGTCTAACTAGGTGCTTACTGCTGTCTGACATGGAGAATTTATAGCTGTTTGCTATACAGCATTATTTCATAACAGTTAACTGAATCTCCTCTCAATGTCTGAATTTTCTTTTACATGATTTGAAAAGAAGAGTTCATAATTGTGTCTTTTATAGGGTTGTTGGGGAGAGTAAATGAGAAAAAGCACATGAAGTACTAAATAAGCTGCCTGATACACAAGAACCAATTGGTATTAATCCGTTATTATCATTACTAAGTGCTAGGAGTTTATGTTCATTATCCTTATCTATGTGTGCTTCACTTTTCCATCTGCTAAGTGGAGAGAGATGAGGTTTAAATAGTGAAGTGCAGAAATGAAAGTGAGTTCCCAGTGACCTGCTGAAGTGGCCCAGGCAGGAGAGAAGCTGGAGGGTGAAACTTCTTTGGAAGCTCAAACCAGAAACTACCCATGTAACCACACAGCGTCTGCCAACAAATCAGGAAAGGTAAGAGAAGGCTTCCTTGCAGAAACTGTTGATAAGTATAAAATCAAGAAGACAAGGACACAAGCCTTGGGTTAGAAGCCTGGATCCCGGGAATGAATCCTGTGTGTCCATATTTTACTGCAATTTCAAAGGAGTTCTGACAATTCACCTCACCTTGGTGCCATGAAATTTGCCCTTTGTTCATACACAACAGTCCCCTGGAAGGGATGCAGGAATACAAACATGACCGTGTCAGAAGAGGTGGTGTTGCATCCTTCGGCCAAGTGGAAAGCCGCTTTCCCAAATCACTTTCATTAGAGTTTCTCTCCAGGCTCAGAGACACAGGATGTGTCTAAATAGGTGCCATGGCAGAACCCTTGATTCAGCTTTGTTTCCCTGGAGCCAGGCTGAAAACAAGATGTTATCAGAGCTTTTCAGATGTGTACCTTCACAAGCCCAGGGTTATCAAAAGATGAGCATTTAAACCTACTTTCAATATAAGTCCAGGGAGTGAAAGAGAAGGGAATACCTGTCCATTCCTTGTGGGTGCCATTGCAGGGGTCAGCTCATTTGCAAAGATTTCTAGGGCCTCCATCTCTCCCCCAAATAATCAACAAACCCACAATTTAAACCTGGAGTTGCAAAGTCAAGCTACAAAGGGCATTTTAAATTGAGTGCCTCTAAGACCACTCTGGTTTTGTCCAGGTGGTGATGATATTTTTTAAATCGAATGCAGACTGTGTCTTCATTTTTCTGGGGAAAGGATACAGACATTTTCACATTTTTCAAAGGGTCTTCCAAAAGATAAGAACTACTGATTCAGAGGGATGCTAGTTGAATTTAAACAATTCAGTTAATTAACTGAAATCAGTTAATTCAGTTAATGAGAATATTTTCTTATTTGCCTTTATGCTGACAACCTTTTTTATTTCAAAGCAAAGCTGTTGGTAGACAAATCCATTACCCCATTCTTGTTCATAACGATGAGGCTGATATTTTCCCAAGTGTATTTTGTTCTTCTAGGCCAAGCCTGACCATGAGCCAGCTCTAATCAATAAAGCTATGTTACAGAAGATCCACTGAACCTCTAAGACACAATCGTGTGTGCTGGCTTTCACATGCCTTGAGTTTCAGTGGAAACTCAGAGAGGCTTTTCTATGTCCTCAGTGCTTTCTGAAAAATATCTCACTAGTTATCGCATCACGCCTGTAAGATGGAAACAAGAAATTGCCACAGAACTCTCCCAAGCTCTGCCTGAGCAGGTGACTTCGGTCCCAAGTCCTCAGCACCATCCTCAACAGCGTAAATAAGGTTACAGCTTCTTCCGAAGATCCCGGAGGCAGGACTGTACTGGTGCCAGGCACTCATTTACAGGAAGCAGCGTCTGCTACCAGCCTTGGGAGCAGAAGGCGGGAGTAATGATCACTGTCTCAGCACCAGTGGCCTCCCCAACCTAGTTACTTGTTTTAATTAACAGGACAAAGCCACACCTTTTCGTGTCCTTCAGGGAATTGGAGTGTTACAAGTGGAAGGGGCAGGAGAAGATGGTTCTGTGTACCAAGATCTTGGGTTCTAAAGATAGAAGACCATGAGTAAGGCTTTGTTTCCCTCCTGGTGGCGCTGGGGGAGCCGGGACGGCAGGCCCCAAGGATAGAGGGTTTTCCAGGAGATGGCAGTGCTCTTCAAGGTTGGATCCTGGCTGTGCCGGCCTTCCCCATCCACTGAAGAGTACTGTAATTGAGACATAACATGATAATGCATTCTGGACCACACAGCTGCTCGAGTGTCACCTCAAAAGGCTTCTTACCAGCCTCAAAGTCACTGTAAACAGGGAAGAGAGATGGAAGGGAGATGGAGGGTGGGGACACATGGGAGGGGGCCCATGGAGACACCAGACAGCGCACTCGGCTTTGCTATCTGTGGAGTTTCAATACCTCCAGGCCAGGAGCTACCCTGATACATATTTACAGCTGTTCCTTGGTTCACCTCTGAAGACCAATAAAAGGAAATTGAAGGACGTGTATTGTCTGCATTTTAATTTCCAGGTTTACAAGAAATGTTTCATTATTCTAATTCAGGGGCAAAATAAGACATCTTTCCTTTGGAAATGAAAGATATCCTTGTTCAGGGTGAAGAGCATAGCAAAGCACTCTCTCTCCTAAGAGGCAGGGCTATTCCCGAAGCTGGCCCCAGATTCCAGACTGCTAGGGGAATGGTGGTGTGGGGGCGGTGGAGGGGGAGACGAGCCAAAAGAGAATACTGGCTAGTGACAGAATTGCCCTGTGTGATGCACACGTAAGAAATGAATTCACGTGACTGCATAACTGATGAAGCAGATCCGGTACTTCCCAGGACCTGACAATGACGTCTCAGGACAGACCTAGGGACAGAGGGATAAGAGGCAGGGTAAGAAAAAAAAAAAAAAAAAAGAGAGACAGGGTAAGCAAATACCTTTCCCTGCAAGAGACTGTTGGCTGAAGTGCTGATTTATACAGGCACGTTTATAGGAATGAATGAGCCTGAGAAGATCAGGGTCAGAAGGACAGTAATGAGTGTTCAGTAATGTCATGTAATTTACTAGATGTGTTCATGGTTCAGGAGTTGAACCTCTACTTCTGGGGCACTTATTTGTAGTTTTTGTTTATCGCTCCTTGGATTTTGCCAGAGACCTGCAAGTGGAGGAGAGAGCAGTGAGGTCAGCCGGGTAGATTGTTTAGGAAATCTGTGCAAAGGAAATTGATCCTTAAAGAGAAAGAGGCCAGTCTTTAATCAGCTTTGAACACCTCCAGAGTCTGTGTGTGGCTTCCTTTTAATTTTTTGTCCCAAACTAGTTGCTTTCTGTTTTCCTTAATCCTCTTCCACTGGACTCTGTTCTATATTCTCTGCAAATCCTCTCTTCCATGAAACTCTCTCTTATTCCACCCTCTTACCTAAGTTCAAGAGTCATCCTCACTTAGAAGCTGGAAAGAGTAGACCAGAAACACACAATAGTCTTTCTACTCTTTGCTGTTAGCACTTGAAACGTGCCTGCATTTGCCACAGCCAAGTGATGCATTAAAAGAAGACAAAGCAAGCAACAAAAATTCACATATAAAAATTCATTTTGAGGATTGGGGTGATATTTTTCCAAGAGGTCGGTCTTTCCTGGTGGAAACCAGGTTGCTTTCTGGGTAAGGAGGAAGAAGTAACCATTTTGCAGAGAGTGAGAAATACTTCTCAGAGAATACCTGGGCTGTTCCCTGTGGGTGGTGGCTGTTCAAGGAGCATTGTTGTTGTTGCTTAGTCACTAAGTCATGTCCCAACTCTTTGTGACCCCATGGACTGTAGCCAGCCAGGCTCCTTGGTCCATGGGGTTTTCCAGGCAAGAATACTGGAGTGGGTTGCCATTCCCTTCTCCAGCAGATCTTCCCGATCCATGGATATAACCCACATCTGCATTGCAGGCAGATTCTTTATCACTGTGCCACCTGAGAAGCCCTCAAGGAGTATTACCAATAATCAAGTGAGTGAGGTAGGGAGATGGAGGCTGGGAAGACAGACATGTAGGGTGGAGACTCAGCAGAGGGATGGAATGAAGTGGAGTATCCTCTAGGCAGCGTGAGACAGAGTTTTCAGACTATGGCCAAAGAATGCTTTACAGGAGGAAGGCGGTGGAGACCGTGGAGGTATGAAAATGATCAGCAAAACCTATAAACATTTATAGTGGGAGGGAGCAAAGTCCTATAAACAAAATAAATGAACACTGGGCAGATCACAGAGGGATTGCATGTTAACACCCCCTGCAACCTATGTAACAACAGGTGTTCTAGACAGAACACACAAATAGAGTCCTAAGACATGGACCAGCCCCGACAAGACAGCAATTACCAACCCAGGTGAGAAGCAGGTATGGTCCATGCTAAGCACATTCTTGCTACATTTATCTCTGCTGGCTAATTCTGTTTACCTCTCATAATGTTTATGCACTCTCAGGCTTAAATTATTTTCCAAAAAAGACTTCATATTTGAGTCTCCATCAAAGGAATCAAGCGTTTGTCTGATGCTCAAATATCTGAAACCATGTAGTTCCTATTGACCATCTGGCAGGAATGTTATATCATTAACCATATTTAAACTTGTAAATATCAGCCAGGAAGACTGAGGAGGTGGTGCCAGGATTATACAAATCATTCACCAAAAATGGTGTCTCTATTTTACAGAAATGGCCTGTACAAACCTCATTCAAATTCAGCAAGCACACAGAACAATATTCTTTCTCCTCCATCAGAGAGAGAAATTGAGAGTGAAATTCACAAGCAAAACTGAGATTGCACAGTTCCAGATGTGCAAGTCTGCAGCGTTTGACCATTTGGATGTTAGAAAGGGTTAAATTTCAGAGGCCAGCACCGGAAGATTGGTGGGAAAGCTATTGAGAAATCTTTTACATAAGCCTATTACTGACCTAGGTTTCTTTGTGGTTCCTGTTGGTTGTAACATCTGCATTGTGTCAGCTCCCAGATCTGCAATAAATATTTTCTTCTGTTGGTGATTTTCAAGCTTAAATGCATGGGACTAGGAACAACATCTAAAATTATCCTGTCCAAATTCTAATATTTTATCAGTGGAACTGGGTAAAAAATAAACAAAAACCAATCTTACTGAAAATTTATCCACCTAGGGTTATTTGGTTGTAGGCAACAGAAACTAGTGAGCTAAATAAAGCAAAAGGGGATGTACTGGAAAGGTATTGGTGATTGAAGGGAGGATGGAAGCATTATGCTGAGAATAAACAAAACAGCATGAACAGAAGTGGTGCTAGATTAACTCAGACCACTATTTTTGCCTTTGTAGTTACTGATCTGAGGGTCAAAATCTAGGAGAGAGAGTCTGATTAAACTTGGGTCACATTCTTGGTGGGTTTCCCAGGGGATCAGTGATAAAGAATTGCCTGCCAATGCAGGAGACTCAGGAGATGTGGGTTCAGTCCCTGAGTTGGAAAGATTCACTGGAGGAGGAATGGCAAGGCACTCCAGTATTCTTACCTTGAGAATTCCATGGACAGAGGAGTCTGGTGGGCTACAGCCCACTGGGTCACAAAGAATCGGACACGACTAAGAGACTGCGTATACAAGCGTGCAAGTGCTTGGCTGTACCAAGTGGTGAGAGCTTCTGGTAGAAGCCGCCAGTAGCCTCTGTGGCTGATGGGCAGGATAATTTGAAGTTGCACACAGCATGGAGGACATAATTTTCCAAATAGAAATTGGAGTGCTGAGGATGAATGGGTGCTAAAAAGCAAAATCCCATCAAATACACACATACATAATAAAAACAGATGAAAATAGTTTAAAAAAAGAAAAAGAAAGAAAAATAGGAGTACCAAGAACCCCATCCCTAACCTCTTACGGAGGCTTCAGAAGCAGTCATTCCATCCATGGCATAGGACGAAAACCACCAACCTGGTTCACAATCTGGCAATCTCAGATGATTTAAGTTATTATTCCCCAAATTTTGAGGGAATGAAGCCTACACTATCTTTTCACAATTTCCTTGAGGGATTCTTCATTATCACAATTACTTCCTGTCAACTTAATATGAACCTTCAATATTTACTGTTATCACAATCCTATTGGTGCCATCCTGAATCTGTCTTTCTACCTCTGGTCATGTGATATGATTGTGTTTCATTTTTTTCTTTGAAGTTGGGTGTGACCATGTATTGGCCAAAGAAATGTGAGTGCAAAGTACCCATGTCACTTCTAGGCAGAAGTTCCAATAGCCAGTGCACAATTTTCCATGTTTTTGGCTTGCTGCTGTGTGACATGGCAGCATGGTGCAGATCAAGCCTCCACGGGTCTCATCCTTAATTGGTCCAGGGATTCTGGATAGAACTCCAGGGATACAAGTGGGCCAATTAAAGTTTCTTCTGGAGCAAAACAATGGGATGGTGGAGTCCTGTCCAATCCTAAGTGCAAGAGAAAGCTATTTAGAGCCCTGGCCTAACTGTGATGATTTCCCCCAACATAGCCTGGGGAGTAGAGAAGGGACACAGTGAAGTAGATGCAGAGAGGAGAGAGAAGAGGAGAGGAGCATTTGAGGCCAATGGTGTTAATGGGCTTCAAGGCTTACCTGCAAGCCCTGAGCTCATCTGTGCCACCTCCATTTCTATAAGGCATCCTTCCTTTTACATTTGACTCACTTGGGTGGGGGTAGGGTGGAAATAGCAAAGTCGTACATTATTACAGGCTCCTTCCAACTTTTGTAACCTGTTAGATCATCAAACTCACCTGAAACCATGGCTTCTGACTTTCATTTGAGTGTTCGTCTGTGTTTTGCATTTTCCTCCTCTATACCAAGTCAGGTTCTGTAGAACCAGAGCCTGAGACAGAGATCTGGGTAGTGGTGATCTGAGAGGCTGCTCTTCAGGAAGAAGATGTCAGGGAGTGAGGGGATCAGAGTGGGGAGGGTGTCAGCTAAAACCTAGACGTGGTCTGAGGCACAAGGGGCTCAGAAGACAAACTGCTCACCAGATTTGTTTCAGCCTGAGGAATGAGGGCAAGAATTTTGTATCCCATTAGTCACCAATTGGCTGAGTGTCTGGGAGCGAGCCAAGGTCAACTTCTTGAACAAAGCAGCTCCCATCGGCCAACAACAGTTCCCCGAAGAGAAGGATGAGAACTAGCTCCTAGCAGCCACCTCTCAAAGCAGCTGCGAAAGGGCCCCAGAAGGGCCCCTGAACAGGGATATGAGTGGGCCACCAACTGTGTCTATAACTGCCTTCTGATTATTCTAATTATTAAGTCCATCTTTCTTATTTTAGAATGTTCTTTCAAGGATAGTTCCTATCAGATCTCACAGAATACAGGAAAAGTTCTTTCATTTTTCTATAAAATACACCGAAATTGGCATCAAGAGTAGTAACTATCAGGTGAAAGGGGACCATTTAGTGCAGAGGGTAGTCAGTGGTACTGGTCAGGACTCTGAACATACCTGGAATTTTGCTCCCGTACCCCTTTCCTCCTCTTTCATGATGATAACATTCCAGATTTCCATTGGGGAAAAGTCCCACTTCCAGTAGAAGTTCCGATTGCTGCTGTTGTTCAGTCACTTAGTCATGTCTGGCTCTTTGTGACCCCATGGACTGCAGCACGCCAGGCTTCCCTCTCCTTCACCTTCTCCTGGACTTTGCTCAGACTCATGCCCATTGAGTTCAGTGATACCATCCAACCATCTCATCCTCTGTTGTCACCTTCTCCTCCTGCCTTCAATCTTTCCCAGCATCAGGGTCTTTTTCAGTGAGTTGGCTCCTTGCATCAGTTCAGTTCAGCCACTCAGTCATGTCCAGCTCTTCTGACCCCATGAACCACAGCACACCAGGCCTCCCTGTCCATCACCAACTCCTGGAGTCCACCCAAACCCATGTCTATTGAGTCAGTGATGCCATCCAACCATCTTATCCTCTGTCGTCCCCTTCTCCTCCTGCCCTCAATCTTTCCCAGCATCAGGGTCTTTTCCAGTGAGTCAGCTCTTCGCATCAGGTGCCCAAAGTATTGGAGTTTCAGCTTCAACATCAGTCCTTCCAATGAACATCCAGGACTGATCTCCTTTAGGATGGACTGGCTGGATCTCCTTACAGTCCAAGGGACTCTCAAGAATCTTCTCCAACACTACACTTCAAAAGCATCAATTCTTCTGGGCTCAGCTTTCTTTATAGTCCAACTCTCACATCCATACATGACCACTGGAAAAACCATAGCCTTGACTAGATGGACCTTTGTTGACAAAGTAATGTCTCTGCTTTTTAATATGCTGTCTAGGTTGGTCATAACTTTCCTTCCAAGGAGTAAGCATCTCCTAATTTCATGGCTGCAGTCACCATCTGCAGTGATTTTGGAGCCCAGAAAAATAAAGTCAGCCACTGTTTCCACTGTTTCTCCCTCTATTTGCCATGAAGTGATGGGACCGGATGCCACAATCTTAGTTTTCTGAATGTTGAGCTTTAAGCCAACTTTTTCACTCGCCTCTCACTTTCATCAAGAGGCTCTTTAGTTCTTGTTCACTTTTTGCCATAAGAGTGATGTCATCTGCATTTCTGAGGTTATTGATATTTCTCCCGGCAATCTTGATTCCAGCTTGTGCTTCTTCCAGCCCAGCGTTTCTCATGATGTACTCTACATATAAGTTAAATAAGTAGGGTGACAATATATAGCCTTGATGTATTCCTTTCCCAATTTGGAACCAGTCTGTTGTTCCATGTCCAGTTTTTGACCTGCATACAAGTTTCTCAGGAGGCAGGTAAGGTGGTCTGGTATTCCCATCTCTTTAAGAATTTTCCACAGTGTGTTGTGATCTACACAGTCAAAGGCTCTTCATAGTCAATGAAGCAGAAGTAGATGTTTATCTGCAAGTCTCTAGGTTTTTTATGATCCAACAGATGTTGGCATTTTGATCTCTGGTTCCTCTGCCTTTTCTAAATCCAGCTTATATATCTGGAAGCTCTCGGTTCACATTCTGTTGAACCCTAGCTTGAAGGATTGCGAGCATTACTTTGCTAACATGTGAAATGAGTGCAATTGTGTTATAGTTTGAACATTCTTTGGCATTGCCCTTTTTTGGGATTGGAATGAAAACTGACCTTTTCCAGTCTTGTGGCCACTGCTGAGTTTTCCAAATTTGCTGGCATATTGAGTGCAGCACTTAAACAGCATCATCTTTTAGCATCATCATCACTCAGCTGGAATTCCATCCCCTCCACTAGCCATGTTCATAGTAATGCCTCCTAAGGCCCACTTGACTGCACACTCCAGGATGTCTGGCTCTAGGTGAGTGATCACACCATCGTGGTTACCTGGGTCATTAAGATCTTGTTTTGTATAGTTCTTCAGTGTATTCTTGCCACCCCCTCTTAATATCTTCTTCTTCTGTTAGGTCCATACTGTTTCTGGTATGAGCTCTGATAAGCTTATGCTGATCTGAAAAAGTCATCCACCCCCATCTCAGGCACAAGGATTGCCTTAGAGATGAGTGCATGACCCAGCTCGACCAATAAGTGCAAAGGATATTTTCTTTGAGATTTCAGGGGGGAAATGCTTCCCTACCATTATTAAAGGTTAGGAAAGATACTTTCTCTCCTGACTGGCATGGGAAAAGGATGTTTCAAACTGTGAAACCATTTCTGGAACCTGAGCCTGGGGCCAACCTGAAGAAAAGATCTGACACTAAAGATGGACAAAAGGTTCTCAAATCAATGGAGCCTTGGAGTATGTGGTGAATCTCTGAGTCAAACTTCACCAGAAGATACATGCCCCTGAATCATCAGTCTCTGAGCCAACAAACGCCATTATTTGCCTATGCCAGTTTCAGATGGGTTGGTTTTTTTTTTTTTTTTTTTGAAACATAAATATCCTAAGTGGTAGATTGTAGGGAGTGGCTGGGAGAATGGACTCTCATCAAGGAATGTTATCACTCACAGTTTCTTGGCAAACTTTCATGTGTAAACCTTCCCCTCCAGTCCCATCATTTTCAGATTTAAACGCAGGAATAAATAATTCAACATCCCTGATAACCCCTCAACTGGCATCCTGACCCAGAAGCCAAGTGCCTAGCCATCCACTGCAGGCATCCAATTTAGGATTTATTTCTAGTATGCTAAACCATTGACAAAATATTAGCTTCATTTGGAAGACCTCCAGTTGCTAGCTGAGTTTTGCAGAAACATCTTCTGAAATGAGAAGGAAATGACCTCCCCTTTGGGGGGTCTCTTCTAAAGTTTATTAATAAAATATGTGATTGAAACTGTGCATTAATATCCTGCTGAATCTACTTGGGAAATAGGAAAAGTGCTCGAGATAGCTTAGAGTTTGTACATATCATTTCACACCGTGGTCCACACTGTCCTGGAACCAGTTCCAGGTGTGGGACCATTGCAAGAGTCCACTCAGGGCCACTCAGGAGACACTAGGAGTCCATTTGATTCATTCCGCCTCTCTCTCTTCCTCTACAGAATCAATCTAGAGCTCTCTAACAAAAAGGCTATTGTTTTTCATCTCATTCCTAGAGGTTATAGTACCCCAGGATAGTTTTAAAAATAATAATTCCAGTTATTATCGTGGTTAGATATCTCTTTGTTTCTTTTCTCCATGTATGATGCCTAATGCTATCTTTGACCAGATGGAGAATGCAATTAAAATAAATATAATGTAATATAAAAATAAAACAGAACATATTGCTTTTGCAGGGCAATCTGGGACCAAGATTTTCTGCAGTGGAAATTACTGGCTAAATAAACCTATCTCCTCATTGACACAAAGCTAAGAAGAGAGATCAGTTATAACAAAAAAAGAGACAGAAATGTGATTATTTCCTAAATCGAGGTAAGAGAAGTTTTGCCCAAATGGAAAATTGTTGAAGTAGAAAGTTTCTTTTTTTTTCTTTTTACATGAACACCATCAGCAAATTCAATAGTATCACAGGCCAGGTGCTACAGGGGATGAAAAGATGAGTAAGTACAATCATCTCCCTAAAGATGCTTCCAGTTTAGTCGGAGAGAATGCACGTACATGGAAGGGAAAATAGAACTGCACGGTGAATGAACTTGAACAAAGCGATTTTTGTAGCTTTTTTCTGGCAGAAGCCCTGCTTTCTTGGAGGGAGCATGAGAAACTCATCCTCCCCTACAGGACACCTTTGGTACAGAGTAGCTGGATAATAATCTTGACCACTTAATTATCATACACAGTACTATGATACACACTACCTCAGTTAGAATTTTGGAACAAGTGACAGACTCAGATATGAGAAAATTAAAACTTGTTGAAAGAATCCTTGTCTATCTCATAGAGCTCAACAACCCTTAGGCTCCAGGAAAAAAGGAAATAGGGACTGGACAAACCATCAGAACCAAGTGGGCTATTGCCAGGTTTTCTGTGACTGTGAGGTTATTTTCTTCTGTATGCATGCTCAGTCACTCAGTAGTGTCTGACTCCTGTGGACTGTAGCCCACTTTGTCCGTGGAATTTTCCAGGCAAGAATTTTGGAGTGGTTTACCATTTCCTCCTCCAGGAGGTCTTCCTGACTCAGGGGTCTAACTCACATCTCCTACATTGACAAGTGGATTCTTCACCACTGAGGCATCTGGGAAGTTCTATTTCTCCCCAAGTGCCTATTTTATTTTAGTTTTTTCTCTTTATATCAGTTCCTTTTGCACATGGTGGAATATCACAGGCCCAGCCCTAGAACCACATCACCTCCCACCCATCAAGGTTTCCAACTAATTGAATACCAAAATCCTGAAAGAGAATCTCATTAGTCCAGTTTGGGTCCACTCTCCATCTTTAATCCAATCCACTTACAATCAGTAAAAGAAGTGTTAGTCAGCAAACATATAGCAACAAAAGCCTATCCACTTGGGTAGGTGGATAGTTCTTAGAAACACGGTGAAATAGAGACTAGGCAGACACACCAAAATCTACTACAAAATCTGGTTACAATTTGTTATATTGATTTTGGCAGTTTGCGAAATATTTTTATTTATGATCATTTCTGTGGATACAAACCCATAAAAATAGGCAGATTTTTTAAGGGAAAAATAATATTCACTTTATTAAAAATATAATCTGGCAAAGGAAGCAGAAACAACCACGGTCACTTGTCCACCCTGGTCACACATGGGAGGTGGCAGGGCTGGTATCAGGACCCTTAACTCCTCTGCCACTTCTATAATAAACCTTATTTTTGTCCAAAATGTGAGATTGGAGTGTCAGTCACTGGGGAGACAGGTCCATCATGGAGGTTGGCCTCTTATTGCCCTTGCTCAAGTAAGTGCTCTGGGGCCCTTTTCCCAACTATCTTTTTTCCACACTCACAGCTCCTTTTCATGGCCCAACCCCATTTCCACATTTAGGATAACCTTATCCTCAACTAGAGTTTACAATTTATCATTGGCATTTAGAACTCAGCCTCTCTGAATTCTGTTTCCCATTTCCAAAACCTGAGAGCATGACTGACATGGTTCAGTTCAGTTCAGTCGCTCAGTCATGTCCGACTCTTTGCGACCCCATGAATCGCAGCACGCCAGGCCTCCCTGTCCATCACCAACTCCCAGAGTTTGCTCAGACTCATGCCCATCGAGTTGGTGATGCCATCCAGTATGCACAGGCTATAGCCTCAGAAGAGCACCGTCTCCAGGCTTTATTCTTTTCAACCATTCTTTCTTTAAAACCCATACACATACTGAATCAGCATATCAAAGATAGATACAAAGCTTTTTGTGAAAAATTTAAATAAGGAGGCTTAGAAAAGATTAAAAATCTTTATTCTGCCGTAATGCTTGCCAATAGGAATATCTGAAAGGTCATCAAAAGAGGGAAACAGATATCTGTGTCGTGGAGGAGCCTGATCAGAGGCCATATGGCAGTCAAGGTTTGGTATTTCTGCTTGTATCTTGATTTTCCTTAACCAGGTATAGATCTTTTGTTCTGGCTACTCTTGAATAATTTGAGTGTTGACCAAGACTATTGGAGAGAACACTCTGTAACATTTCTTGAACAATTTACTACATGACAACTACTTTATGTAATGTAAGGACAACCATGCAATATTTGTGTTGATCTCCATAAGGCAGCTATGATTGTTATTAATTTGCAGATGAGAAAATGAAAACTTAGAGAAGTTGAGTGACTGGCCATAGTCATACAACTAGTGAGTTGACATATGTCCATGGGTAGAATATATCCCATCTCTGTCCACTATTCCAAGTTTGCCTCCTCAGACTTATGTCTCCTTTAGAGTTCAATGTGTTTAATTTGATGGTTTCTCATCTATGAGAGGAGAAGGCAATGGCACCCCACTCCAGTACTCTTGCCTGGAAAATCCCATGGATGGAGGAGCCTGGTAGGCTGCAGTCCATGGGGTCGCAAAGAGTCAGACATGACTGAGCGACTTCACTTTCACTTCTCACTTTCATGCATTGGAGAAGGAAATAGCAACTCACTCCAGTATTCTTGCCTGGAGAATCCCAGGGATGGCGGAACCTAGTGGGCTGCCGTCTACGGGGTCGCACAGAGTCGGACACGACTGAAACAACTTAGCAGCAGCAGCAGCAGCAACAACATCTATGAGAAGAAACAACAGGAAATGCAGAGGTTCTAGGTCCAGACTTTGAACTTAGTAGATAAACAAACTTCAGAACATTTGTTGACTTCTGCCAGCCCATTTTCTCCATTGATAACAAGGGGACACCATACTACACATAAAAGAGGTCAAGCAGCAAGAATTGTGTCAAAGTACTGAAACAAGAGAGGGGTTCCAAGTCAGGACCCTCACTATTATAAGATCCTGGCACTAATCATCAGAGAAGGAACCAACAAAATAAAACAATATCCTCAGTTTCCTATTACTTCAGATCTCTTGGAAGACAGCTTAGAAATGTCTATGAAAGTTTGGGTGGTAATAGAAGAGGAAAAGTTAGCTCTGCTTTTAATAATGTGGTATTTTGCCTATTGATAGAATGATCACTGCTCTTCCGCTGCCGGCTCCTTCTTTGTGGATGCTTTGCCCTCCCTCTGTTTCTGTGGCCAGAAGATAGAATGCAGTCATCTTCTGAGGAGACCCTTAAGTCCTGCCCAGCAGACTCACTGTGTGTGCTGTGTGGAGACCACTGTCCTGGGGAAATCACAAGGTCTGGGTATCGGTTCTGTTCCATCATCGCTGATTCAGTGGCTAGGGAGTCACACCCCAGCTGACTGGGGTCTGGACTTCAGTTGCTCCATCTATAAAATGAGAAGACTGGAGGAAAATATCTCCCTGGGACCTTCTAGCTTTCATGTTTTATGAACTTGAGTGGGAAGAAAGAATACTCCTCAAGGCTTACCTGATCCCCTAAGCCAAGTCTTTGCAGGCTTTTTGGCCCTGAAACTAAAGGTGTTTTCTTTATGTCTCTGTCCTGCCTGCTTTCTGAGTCTAAGAGCTCAATACAGAGGGATGAGCTGCAAAGTCAGTGTAGAGCAGAGTAGGTGAAATTCACTTCCTATGGGATTTGCACATTTTACTTGGACACTCTGTAGTTCATTTTGCAGGTTTTGCTGACTTATACACAAAAGAGGCATGCACTTAAACGAGTTCCTTTTCATAGTGAATACTTGAGTATAACTCTAGGTATGAAAGACCCTCTGGATGGCATAAACCAGGGGCTTGCTAGAGTGGTGGTGGGTGGGGAATCCTCGACACCCTTGATGGCAACCGTTACACTTAGAAAGTCAAAGAGCACAACCTGGTTAGCACTTGATTCACATATTTCATTTTCAATTCAGAGATTTCAAATTCCACCATCACCACTTATTTGACCTCAGTCAAAGTGTTTAACCTCTTTGCCTCACTTTTTTTTTTAATCTGTAAAAAGAAAAGAACATTCCTTACTAACTCTCTGGATTGTTGTTGAAGACAAAATTTCACTTTTCATAAAAAATGCTTATCAGAATCCCTAGTACATAGTAAGTATCCAAAACATGTTGGTTAATATTATTATCCCTCAAAACACATGCCCCCCCCCCCACTATACAAAGAATTCAAGAAAAAGCAATGTTTTGATTACAAAACACAAAGACTATTTCCCTATTGCATAAGCAAAACAATTATGGTTTTTCATTTCTTTGAGTTTCAAGCAAAACTATGGGTATAAAATTCAGAGCAGGGCCAAATTGAATTTCCAGGAAAGTAATATCTGAGAAGCTTTTAAGCAATAGAGAGGTTTGCTGGCTGAAAGGCATAAACACATCTTAATCTTGGAATCAGAATGGAAACAGACAGTATGGCTGGCCCCTGACCACTTACTGATGAACTTCTACCTACATGAAGACCAAGGTACACTGGCCAAATTTAACTTCATTCCATATCTGCTCCCTGTCTCTTTATTTCTTTTCTCTAGAGAAATATATACATGGCCAGCAGGAGCTTGGGAAAACTGGGTATATTCATGGAATAAAGCTATCGTGGAGACTGTGGTAGTGATAGGGTAGATCATGTTGGATATTGTGGGCATGCTACTTATGTGTAAGATTATCTGCCCACATGTCAGGCTCACATATATAAATAGCTACAGGGATCAGGCAGACAACATAATGAGTGAAATGGACTAGCTTAAGCCTATGGCAGATCAGAAACACACATTCTCTCTAAGGAAGGCAACCACTACACTGCTCCAGGTTACTGTTGCCGTTTAATGCCACCAGATATTTTCATTTTAAAATAGAGTAGAAACTGTGGATTTTTAGGTCAGTCTTCTTAAATTTTTAATTAATGGCAACTCATGAAAATATTTAGAACACCACTGGAGTCAAGACATTAGTCACACTGGAATAGCCAGTGGTAATCAGAGCTCAGAATTTCCAATGATTGGTGCATGTGTTTGAGGGTATGAGGGGAGAGGGCAGTGAGAAAGACTTCAATTTCTACTGCATTGTTTTCACCAAACACATTTGTGGTTAGTTATAAAATCTTTCCCTATGGTTACAAGCAGCATTCAAACTTCTGCTCCCAACCATAAGGGAGTAAATGGTACCAGATTTGCACTCCCACCATAAACAAGTATAAAGATGGTCAAAGTATATGAAGTATCTTTCTTTAAGCATTAACAACAGACAGTGAAGGATTGTGATATCTGAGAGAAGAGAAACATATAAGGTGAACCTCCATGTTTTCTATTAGGGGCATTTTCCTAATGTTAAAAAAACAAAATAAAGCCCAACTGGAGTGGATTGGCACTTTTGCTAAGTTGAAAAGGCAGAGATCAGAATTCCAGACTGTAGAAGTCCTTGGATTTTTTTTAGGGTACTAGGAAGAAGGGAGCTCCAAAAGTGGGTGTTCCAAAAGTCTGTGTGGGATTCACCATATGTCCTTGGCTGAAGGCTGGGCTGGGACTTTGCAGGACAAGACTCAAGAAAGTCTTATAGAGAGCAGCTGCTGCAGGGCTGAAAACTGACTGCAGAAACAGGAAGTTGTATAGTGCTAAAAACATTAAAGCTCTGGTGCAGACAGAGTGAGGAGACCTCACCAAGACCTTGGGCATTCAGTTGAGAACCCCAAAAGGTCACACTTCTGGAGCAAGAATCATATCTGAATATAAAGCCATAGCAGAAGTTTAAGGCTGAAACCAAAGAAGACCTGTCCTTAAAAAGAAATTCAACAAAACCTTGCTGCTGTTTAGCCACTAAGTTGTGTCCAACTCTTTTTGCAACCCTAGAGACTTTAGCCCACCGGCTCCTTTGTCCATGGGATTTACCAGGCAAGAATACTGGAGTCGGTTGCCATTTCCTTCTCCAAGGGATCTTCTCAACCCAAGAAGTGATCCTGCATCTCCAGCACTGACAGGAGGGTTCTTTACCACTAAAGAGGCCACTAAAGAAGCCACTAAGAGAAGCCCAAACAAAGCCTAACAGAACCTAATAGAGTGTCTAATCCAACCCAGGGATAGAACCCAGGTATCCTGCACTGCAGGCAGATTCTCTACAGTCCAGCCACCAGGTAAGCCCCCTAGTTATTTACTTGCTTCCCCAAACAAAGCTCAACACTCTTTAAAAGAAAATGACATAATTTAGGTCCCTACAACAAATCGACAGCATTCATCATACAGTACAAGAAATGTGGGAAGAGGCAGAAAAATGCAACCCACAATAAGGAACAAAAGTAGTAAAAAGAAACAGATCCTTAGATAGCCTAGACAAGACCATGAAAGCAGCTATTAAAAATGTGTTCACGGGGTTAAAGGAAAAGATGAGAATTCTCAACAGAGAAATGGAAACCATAAGAAAATTCAATAAAATTCTAGAACTGAAAAATACAAATCATATAATGAAACATTCACTGGATAGGCTTAACAGTTGGAATATTAGAAACTATAGAAGAAAGAGTTAGTGAATATCAAGATAGAGCAAGAAAATTATCCAACATGAAAAACAGAGGAGAAAAATTAACAAAGATTTATTGATTTATAGGACAATGTCACATGCTAATATATATACATATAATTGGAGATACGAAAGGAAGGAAAGAGAATGGTGGGAAAATACAAAGAAATATAGAAATAATTAAGGCCAAAGTTTCCTCAGTTTGTATAAAAGTATCAATTTATAAATCCAAGAATCTTGACAAGCCCAAGAAAAATAATATTTACTAAAGATCACACAGGCGCATCATAGCAGAGTATGAAAACCAAAGATAAAGAGATCTTAAAATCAGCCAGTGGAAACAAGGAGACATCTTACATTTAGGAGAATAATGATATGAAAATATAAGATTTCTCCCCAGAAACAATTGAGGTAAAAAGACATTGACATCTTTAACGTGGTGAAAACAGCAATAGCAACATTTCTCTACTGGAAGTCTATATGCAATAAAAATAACCTTTGAAAATGAGACTGAAATAAAGGCAACTTCAGATAAATGAAAGTTGACAGAACTCCAGAGTGTAAGCACTGCAAAATATGAAATAAGAGTTTCTCAATCCAAATAAAATAATACCAGTTAAATATATAGATCTACCAGAAGGAATGAAGGGAATCTAAAATGGTAAGTGTAGGATAAATTTAAAATATATATTTTCCCTCCCTTAATTTTGTTGGAAAACAGTTCATTCTTTACATAATAATAAATGCATATTTTGTTTTTATCACTTAGGTACATCTGAAACACATGACAATAACAGCACAAAAGATAGTGATTAAATAGAACACTGTTGAAGCTTTCATGCATTTTATGTGAAGTAATACAATAAGAACTTTAAGTAACTTATGATAAATTAAAGTTGCAAGCTTTAATTTCTAGTAAAGTAGTCCTCAAAGTTTGGTTTGCAGAATAACCATATGAGCGACACCTAGGAATTTGTTATAAATGCAAATATTAGTCTCTATTCAGAATTACTGAATCAGAAACTCTGGAGTAAGGTGCCGGGGTCCAGCCTCGGCAGGATCCAGGGGGCACCCTCAGGATGAACGGTGTCGGTGAGAGAGAGAGAAGACACGTGAGACCAGCCTTGATAGGGCCAAGTCTGTGTTTTACTTTTTGACAACCGGTTTTATACCCTTTCACAGAAAGTTTTTAAGGTACAACATGCTTACTCATGATTACACAGGATTAGCATTACATCATTTTGGTTTTTAGGAAAAGCGGGATTTTTTTTGCTTTCTAATTCTATAATAATTCTTAGCACATGATCTTCTGGCCTTGGGGCTATTAACATTTTATGCAGGTCAGGTGATTGTAAACCTATTTTCCGTTTTTATGGTGACCTTAACTGAAGGTAACAGTGTCATAGGGAAATAGTACAGAGTAGAATTATATTCTTGTTAATACAAAAATTAATCTTTCTGCAAAAGTTGTCAGTTGCGTTTATCTAAGAAGTTTACCCCATACAGACTCTGTGGCTTCAGTGAGGCAGCTTCTGCCTAGAACTCCTGGCTGACAATTATCAACCATCTCATTGTTACCACACTAGGGCTAAGTCCTTGTTTCTCTAGATCTTTAACTATATTAATAATGGTTTCTATAACACAACCTTAGCACATTAAAGGCAAAAATACAGCAAGCAAAAACACAGCAAGCAAATCACAACCCAATAACCACCTATAGAATAATTTTCTTATGTTTTCTAATAGGACTCCTTTACCCCTTAAAAGGGCTCTATATCTATTAAGGCTTTTATATAATCAGGTTCTTTATGCTATTTTATGATTAGGATATTATAAGCAATCATGCATATTAGTACCAAGCGCATAAATGCGTTTGGCTAACAAACTACCAGCAAAGGAGTTTAAATTAAAACACTCCTTTCACCCTGAATAATCTCATAAAATACCACCACCTGGGAAACTTATTGATTAAAGTTCTAAATTGATTCTTATTTGGGAAGAGATCGGGGAAGGCCTTCCTGCCTGTGTCAGAGAAATTAGGGAGTAGTCCATTGAGGCAGGCATCAGAAAGACAGATATCATCTTTAAGGTGAGCGCCGGGGGCAGCTTTCCGAAATCCCTGAAAACCTGATCTGCCTTGCCTGTCAGACTTTCTCCTCGTGACCTTGTCATGGGTGGAATCTCGTGAGCTGGCCTTTTCGAAAACCCCTGAAAACCTGATCCGCCTTGCCCGTCAGGTTTTCTCCCTTATGGCATTTTTAGGGGTAGGGTCTCATGTGTTGGCTCCCGGCAGTACGGGGCTTACCAATTTTTGCTTTAACAAAATTTTTAGGTGGTTTGGGAATGACTGCCTTAGAGCAACAAAAAGCAAACCAAAAAATTAGAACGATGTGTTTCCAGGGCGATAGAGATCAATAGAAAAGAGTATAGAAGCAAAAAAGCATTTTATGATGCCATTCTATCATTGCTATGAAACTCTGACAAAGACATTATAAATAAAGTCAATTACAGACCAATATGTCTCATGAGCATGGATACAAAAATCCTTAATAAACTATTAGCCAATTAATTGCAGTGAGATCTGAAAAGAATGACACATTCTGAGTGAGTGAGGTTTTTCTCAGAAACAAGAGACTAGTTTAATATTTTAAAAAATCATTCGATATAGTTTACCATATCAACAGGTAAAAAAGAGAGCAATGACATGATCATCTTATTAGAGGCAGGAAAATATCTGACATAATTCAACACTCACTCATTCATGGTTTTCCACTAAGCTGAAAAATTACTCTAATCTACATCTGTATCTACAGAAAGTCTAAAGCTAACATCATGTTCAATGTTGAATCACTGGATTTCTTCACTCCAACACTGAGAGAATGCAAATTTTATCACTTGTATGCAAATTTCACTAGAAGTCTTAAGGAAATAGAAAAAAAGAGCATAAAGATTGGAAAGAAAAAGCAAAATTCAGTTTATTCCTCTATTTACATGATTGTTTGTGTACATATTCCAAACTATTTCTATGTATCGGTAGCATTTGGAAAATGAAATTTTAAAAAATAATATTTAAAATAGCATGAAGCACACCAAATAGTTAAGAATAAATCTGATAAAAGATTTGCAAGACCAATACTTATGAGAAAATAAAACCCAAATATATAGAGAAATACATCATTGCTCCTGGATTGGAAAAACCTGTACTGCTAAGATGTTAATTCTCCCCTAAACAGATCTGAAATTTTCTACATACCCTCAATCAAAATCTCAGTTGATTTTCACTGTGACAATTTAAAGATAATTTCTTGAAATATACTGGAAAAGCCAAAGGACTTAAAATAGCCAAAACGATTTTGAGAAAGCTGGAGTACATGCACTACCAGTTTTAAAAGTTTACTATAAAAGTATATTAACCAACAGTGTGAAAGTGGTACCAGGATGGTAGAACATAGCAGAATCCAGAAATAGACACAGAGAAAGTCAGCTGGTTTTCAACAAAGGCACCAAGGCAATTCAATGTGGAAAAGAAATCTTTTCAACAAATGGTGCTAGATATCCATGTAGGAGAAAAAAAAAACACTATGATCCCCTACCTCTTACCATACACAAAATTGATTTTAAATGGCTTTCAGACCTAAACATAACTGCTGAAAGTTTCAAGTTTCTAGGGGAGAAAAAAAGAATATCATTGAATCCTGGGGTTGGCAAAGATTTCTCAGACAAGGCAAACAAAGCACTAACTGTCAAAAAGTGATCTTTTTTATCAAAATTCAAGATTTTCTCCTTTTCAAAAATTGCAGTAAGTAAGTAAAAAGCTAAGCCTGGGGGAAAATGTTCACCAATATTTTATCTGACAAATATCTCATCTATGTTTATGAAGAACTCCTACAAAGCCACAATTACAAACAACCAAATTTAAAAACAGGTGAAAAACACAAATAGACATTTCACAAAAGCAGATATATGGATGGCCAAGAAGCATGTGAAAAAATCCTCAGCATCCTTAATCATCAGGGAAAGGCATGAGGAAAATTTGCAGTGTGATGGAAAAGTTCTGTATTGTGATCGAGGTGTTGTTTACATAGGTTATATTTTGACAGAATAAATTGAACTTTACACATAAGATTAATATCTCACCGTGTATATCTTACCTCACTTTAAAGGTGTATAAACAGCTTGTATTTTTTTCGAGTTGATTTGTTGCTTTTCTAGTATTTGTACTTGAGAGTAGACCTCTTTGTTTGTTTATTATTCATTCATTCAGCATTCTCTATGTGCCAGGCTTTGGGTTTTAGAGGTACCAGTCTGTCATCAATTTGAGAATGATCAGGGACACATGTGAGCGTAGACTGCAGCATGGCCAATTCAGTTGAGAGATCTTAGTATTAAGACAGAGAAATGGCTGGGACATGAATCTGGGCATTGACATTGGAGATAAAAGGACAAAGGGAGCTGATTTGAGAGAAATTTGGGTAGTATGCTCAACAAGAGTGGTAGATGTGGGGAGTAGAATAGAGAAGTACAGCAGAGGGAGAAATATAGATTCTTGTCTTCAGTGACTAAAGATTAATGCGAATGTCCCATAATCAAGAGAGGAAATATAAGAGGGAATAGGTTAGGGCAGGAAATGGGTATGGATAATGGGCTGACACAAGATCTTGGGTTCAGTTTTGCACAGACCGAGTTGAGGTACCTAAGGAATTGAGTTACCCACTAGGAGAGATCAAATAGGGAATTGAGTATAACATCAGAACACAAAAAATCCTAATTGCTTCATTTTTTTGCAGTAGAAACTTGGCTTGGTTCCTGCATATCTTTTTTCAGTCTCATCTATAAAATGAACTTAGTCCTACTGACTCTTGTCACCAAAATATTCCGAAGTTAATGGCAAAAATTTGACTCGATTTGTACTTTGAAAACAAAACAAAATCATCCCCCAATTTTAGCATTAGCCGCTCAGTCATGTCCAACTCTTTGCGACCCCATGGATTGTAGCCTGCTAGGCTCCTCTATCCATTGAATTCTCTAGGCAAGAATGCTGGCGTGGATAGCCATTTCCTTCTCTAGGGTACCTTCCCTACCCAGGGATTGAAGTTGGGTCTCCCACATTGCAGGCAGATTTTTTACCTATCTGAGCCACCAGGGAAGTCCAATTAAGCTTATTATGAGTTAATCATGGTGGGAGCAAAAACTGTATGTTTGGATGCACGCTGACCTTGTTTCTAATCCTTGTTCTGCCATTAAGAGCAGTAATTGTCGATATATTAATTTAGCTATACCAACCACAATGTCTTATCCAGCAAAGTGAAAGTGAAAAGTGAAGTGAAAAGTCTCTCAGTCATGTCTGACTCTTTGTGACCCCATGGGGTGTGGCCCACCAGGCTCCTCCATCCATGGAATTTTCTAGGCAAGAGTACTGGAGTGGGTTGGCATTTCTTTCTTCAGGGGATCTTCTTGACTCAGGGATTGAACCTGGGTCTCCTGCATTGCAGGCAGACACCTTACCGTCTGAGCCACCAGGAAGTATACGACAAAAGGGGACTAGAAATCCTCTTTTGCAGCTGTGTTGTGATAATTAGGAGGGCGTGTGGGAAAACAGCTCTCACAAAACCTGGCACCCAGTAAACATGCAATCCAGATCCACATACCAGTAGCGTTCCTTCCAGATGATGGAGGGATGATGTTTCACTAAACAGCCCTAGGTGAAAGCAAGAAGTATGACCAACCTCAGACTCCGTTTCCCTCCCCCTCCCTCTCCAAAGCCCAGGCCTCCTCTCCTCTTTTCATTTTCAAAATCAGCTCTGCAGGAGAGGATGTGACATCAGTCACTTGCTTCTGATTATTAATGAGCTTACATCATCCCCTCCCTTGCATGGGAGACTTTACATTCCAAGCCTTTTATGTAACAATAGGAAGAATGGCTTTGTTTCTGGTTAAAGGCTCAGCATGCTGGGGAGGAAAGAGGCTGTGCAAGCAGGGGCCCTTAGGTGAGACTCCTGAAATCTTACCCATGAAGGTAAATAATCCTTCTCTGCCATCAAGTTAGTAGCTAAAAGCAAAGGAGACCCCTATTTCACCATATCTAGTGTCCATACATTCCCCCTCTCTCTCTGCAGCAGAACATTCCACCCACCACAGGATCTGATCACCTCCCTGGCATTGTAGTTTTATTTTGGATTTCAATTATTGTATTATTAGTAGTTGTAATTCTCCATAAGAGACAAATAGGGGGAAAGGGAGTATTTGCCTATTATTTATTACTCTTTAAACTAAATGTCTGCAGGTTAATTAAATTGAAAAGTATTCCCTCTGGGCTATACCAGGTCCCTGGTTGTCCAATAAGGTAATAAAACCACGGTGAAAGGGAAAGCATTATCATATGGTGCTTTATTCTCATCAGCAAGGGTATCCAAATACAAATTTAGTCAATTATTTGGTGATTCAGAATAGATTTGCTGGGAACTGAATTAGCAAAATGGTCTGTGTGGGCTCTGTGGTCCCTGTGGGCCAAATGAGCCAGAGTTGTCCAAGGGCCAGTGGTCCCATGCCCTGACTAAACACATTTACCCAAAAAGTGACTATCAAACAAAGAATTCTGCTCTGGTTTTATCAAAAAAGTGTCTACCACCACAGCAGCAACCTCTGTTAGGGATGTGTGTCTCTATACATATTTAAATCACCTCATTCCCTTTGTTTCTCCAACCTCCCTCCATTAATTCATTAATTTGATTAAGACTTTGTATCTTCAATTCCTCTAAACAATAGGACAGATGTTATCATATCTGAACAACAGTGAAATCAATGAAGACTTTGTAGAGAAGCAAGAAGAAAGGTAGAGGGTAATAGCAATTCTTCACCAAAAGCAACCTAACCTGTTTTAAATTTAATTTGGAGTGTCATTAATTTCAGGGTTCCAAATGCTAAGGCCATTTTAATCATGCAGATCCCACATCCTTCTGAGTTGTGGCAGAGAATTCCTTTTTTTTCCCTTGTGATCCTGTGTTAGCAAGGACACGCTGGGCAAACAGCCAAGGTGCTATAAGTGCAATAATAATAATAATCTATACTTAAAGTTCACATGTCTATTAGCCATTGGCTCTACTGATAAGGGGAGAGTCACCTCTTCAGATTCTATCACTGTTTGACTTAGCACTTTCTTTAGTGAATGAGAAATACCATCAAGTAAGCCATCTTTCTTACACGGTAGCGGGGGTGGGTGAGGGCGGAGGGGAGAGAGCATACAACACAGACTACAGAGAAAAGCTATGGAATAAGCAAACATATAAAGGAGATGTGGGTTTGGGGTGGGAAAGGATTTGAGGAAAAAATGAAAAGAAACTGACCTTGCAGAGGAGGGCAAAACCCTCTCTTTTCAGGAGAGTTGTCTTAGGGTGTGTGATTTATTCTGAACCCATTCACTCTTCACCAAAAGAAAAGTAACTTGGTGATCTACTTCACCAAGATCAGCAAGATCAAATAGATATTAAATCCCAAGTCACTTTAGCTTGCACACTAGGTTTGGATTCTCTTTTCTGATAGATATCATTTATTGAATCTATATTGTATGCAGAGAATTCACAAGAAGGCGACTTCTTTTTCATCACAAAAGCTGCACTATTTACTTTCCTCATTTTATAAATGAGGAAACTAAAGCTTTAAGAGGAAACATAAAATTTGCCCACAATTAGCAAGAGGAAGAGCTGGAAATTTTATCTGGAATCCCAAGCTTTCCACTTTTAATTCTGCATCATCAGGCTTTTTTTCAACAACTTTTTGTAAAGATATTTTATGGTTGCTCAGGTACCTAGATTCTTAGATAAGTACTGAGATGTCTAATATTCTATCCTTTCCAGTCTGCTCCAAATATTTAATTGAACTTTAAAGGCATAACTAGTCAAAATGGTCTTAGAAAATCAGCATGTGATCAGTTTGGAAGATTGTGTGCGTGCTAAATCGCTTCAGTAATGTCCAACTCTTTGTGACCCTATGGACTGTAGCCCACCAGGCTCCTCTGTCCATGGGATTCTCCAGGTGAAAATACTGGAGTGGGTTGCCATGCCCTCCTTCAGGGAATCTTCCCAACCCAGGGATCAAGCCTCACACCTAAAGTCCTAGAAATTAGCTGCCAGGGGAATATAAAACTTAACATGAATATACTGATTGAACTGAATATAAATGTAGAATGTAATATGTCCTATGCTGGACTGGTTTGAGCTAGAAGTTTTCATGAATGTTCTGAAGCCAGTTTGTTTCTCAAAGTCCCATACTTATTTTCCTTGTGCCTCCTTAGAAAGTGGGATTAGTGATTTTAGTTACTATCTCATTTTGCAAAGGGTCTTCCCTGATAGCTCAGTTTGTAAAGAATTCACCTGCAATGCAGGAGACCTGGGTTTGATCCCTGGGTTGGGAAGATCCCCTGGAGAAGTGAAAGGCTACCCACTCCAGAATTCTGGCCTAGAGAATTCCATGGGCTCACAAAGAGTCGGACACGACTGAGCGACTTTCACTTTCACTTTGCAAAACAGTCAAGGATGAATAAAATAACACTAGCAAAATACTAACTGTTAGAAAGGTACAAACAATTTTAAAAATACTTCAAAAACCTTCTTTCCTTCAATTCACCTTCTAGGGAATGAAGACACAAGACAGTCAATAATTCAAATTCCCTAGTAAAATGGAAAAGTATTATTGACCCTGAAGAGCACAAAGGTTAATTTATTTGCAAAAATCACCTCTTGCCACATGCTCTGGGTGGAAAAGAAATTATGTGAAGCCATATGAGAAAACAATCACCTTTCTCCCTCTACCTCCCTTCCCCCATTTCTTTTCATTGGGGAGTGGGGGACTGTTGGTAAGGGATTGCTTCCCAGGAAGTGATGCAAGGAAGATGCTTGAGTATGCTTGAGTGTATCAAAGCATATATATTCATTTTTGTCCATGAGAGAAGCCATAGAGATCAGAAGTATTGGCAATATGGATGACAGCCAAGCACATTTTGCAGGCCAGGCAGAATTTTTGCAGGCCTATTTATTTATTTATTTTTTAATGATTTGCAATGCTGGGTAAATTGAATTACTCACTGTTGATTATAAAATGGGTTAGTAGGCAAGCCCAGAAGGTCAACTTGTTTACCACTACAACTGCTATCCTTTCTCTCCACCTAAAATTATTCTTCGAGGAAATTATTCCCATCTTTAATCCAATCTATAAAGACGATGGCATGTCTTCAAATTATTCCCAGTAATTCCAATAAGAGAACACTAAATTTGTCATGACTTGTTGACATTTGAATTTTAAATTAATTAATCTCCATTAGAAAGCTTTTTGATTTAAAAGATTCTTCTTTTAAATTGCATTTTGGAATGATATATATGGGTTTCCCAGATGGCTCAGGTAAAGAACCTGCCTGTCAATGCAGGAGACATCAATTCGATGAATCCCTTCGTCAGGAATCTTCCCTGGAGGAGGAAATAGCAACCCACTCCATTATTCTTGCCTGGAAAATCCCATGGACAGAGGAACCTGGCAGGTTACAGTCCATGGGGCCGCAGAGAGCTGGACACAATTGAGCGACTAAGCACACACAATGATACGTAGTGGACAATTGTTCTTTATTTGGTTATTCACAACCTATCCCCTTGTCTTCTGATAAGGGAATCCCAATTCTTTTAAAGGAAAATATTTCCCCCTCCCAAAGTATATGTCATGAATGGGACTATAAAGGAAGCCTTCCTATCCTCCTCTAGAAGAGTGATAGGGAAAAAAACAAAAAAAAGCCATGTCAATTGGAGCCGTCCTCGCAGTAGAGCCTGGTGAGATGGTCTAGTAAATATTAAAACAGCATTCTAAAGCAATTTGGTTCTTTAAAAAAAAAAAACAACACTTAATCAGTCAAGTTCCTGAGTTTTGCCTTCCGTTCTGTGATGTGCCCTCAATGGTACTTCCCTCTCCTCCTTGTCTATTCCCATTTTGTATAAGTTAGCCAGAATGCATTCCTTTTGCTTGTAACCACATATTCTAATATAAGGTCTCAAGATACTAAAGTCAACTGGAAGTAATGATGTCAAGACCAAAGTCTAACTGATCCAGGGATGTAGAGGACTTGTTCTAAATAGTTCTGGCTTTGATCTCATTTTCCCCTTGTGTTGTTTTAAAAACATCTAGGGGAGAAAAAAAAAAGTTACAATAGAATCTTTTAATTAGTTACCAGATCTATTGAAGAAGGAGTCCAGACTTAAACCTTTTCTAGTATTTGCCTTGTTGCATTTTGTACCTTGGACGGTAGTCTGTGTCCAACTCAATTCTGATATAAAAAGTAAACAAAATATATCACTTAACAAAAAAACAAGACCAGATGAGATTTTCATCTGATATTTTTTATCAGTGTCTCTTCAAGAGACAACACTGGCAATTTATGAATGA
Source organism: Muntiacus reevesi (assembly GCF_963930625.1). NCBI lineage: Eukaryota > Metazoa > Chordata > Mammalia > Artiodactyla > Cervidae > Muntiacus > Muntiacus reevesi. The sequence continues at coordinate 140,704,422 of NC_089251.1, read as the reverse complement.
AATTAATTTTGAATTCTGTATCAGACCGTGCCAATTCCTTCACTTTGTGAATTCAAGATCTGTTTCCAGATTAGGTATTTCATTAGCTTTAATGTATCTTCTAACCTGATTGAGACTTTAGGATGTATTTTGTAATTTGGGTTCATTCATAAATCACTCTTTAGGAAATTATTGTATGAATAAAAACTGGAGAGAATCATACTCCCTGCTCTGTCCTAAGAATTGAGGTAATAATAACAAGTTAGCACATGTTTCCCTAGACACTGAGATAAGCTACTTGGGTAATATAGTGAATGGCTAAGACCACAAGGAGGGGAAAGTTGGAAAGAAAATAAATATTTATCAAACATATCCTTTGCCAAGTATTATATTAGAAAGTTATTATCTCCATTTTTCAAATGAAGGAAACTGAGACTTAGAAATATTAAATATTTTTATTACTCATTTACTGAAGATTTGTCATGGGCCAAAGATTGTGCTAGGCCCTGGAAATCCAAAGATGACTAAGATGCGGGAATAAATGGCAGATCCATGAATTAAACCCAGGTCCATCTATCTCTGAAGCCAAACACCATAAATAATATGCCTCCCATGGAATATTGCCTAGGTCAAGATCACTTCTCCTGACATGAAAATGAGACAAAGAACCAGAATAGAACTAGTTTTTTCAATGTTTTACCATCAGAACAACATTCTTGGGAATTTTCATAATTAGAATCATTTCTCAGTATAGTAGAGGAATTTTATAATTCTCAATTTTATGATTTTATTTTTGCCAAGACTCCTATAAAATGTAAAACAAATATTCACTCTCAATTAACAAATCATATATCATTCTCCTTTAAAATATAGAAAGAAAGAAAAAACTTAATGAGATTACTTAATGAACATCCTAGAATGAAAAAAAAAATATGGTGATGTGGGTTTAATGGTCCAGACAACACAGTGAGTTAGCTCAGATTATTAGCTGCCAGCAACCACCCCAGTGCAACTCAACCTTGGAGATACCACATGAGAGTTTAAGAAGCTAAAGAGGCACAAAGCCTTTATTATTTATCACTAACTGCAAGTGGCTCTTGGGAGGATAAAAGCAGTAAGAAAAATAGCCTTGGAAGGTAGGTCAATAGCCAAAGAAAGTTTTCTCTTCTTCACATTGTCATGGCACATCCCTGCTAACTCACCACTCCCTCAAGGCAAGCCAGTGCTAGTCCAAGGTGGTATAACCTCAGGGCAGCAATGCAGCCCAGTGTGAAGCCAAAAATAGGCTTCACAATATCAAGAACTCAGTGGGTAGCTTGCATAGTGGAGTAAGTGAACATAGCTGAAGAAAGAATTGGCGAGTTAATAAATTATTATACATAGGGTTTCCCTCATAGCTCAGTTGGCAAAGTATCAGCCTGCAATGCAGGAGAGCCAGGTTTGATTCCTGAGTCAGGAAGACCCCCTGGAGAAAGAAATGGCAACCCACTCCAGTATTCTTGCCTGAAGAATCCTATAGACAAAGGAGCCTGGCAAGCTACAGTCCATGGGGTTACAGAGTTGGACATGACTTAGGGACTAAAGCACCACCAAATTATATTTAAGTGAGTGAAAGTTGCTCAGTCATGTCCAACTCTTTTGCAACCCAATGGACTATGCAGTCCATAGAATTCTCCAGGCCAGAATACTGGAATGGGTAGCTTTTCCCTTCTCCAGGGGATCTTCCCTACCCAGGGATCAAACCCAGGTCTCCCACACTGCAAGTGTATTCTTTACCAGTTGAACCACCAGGAAAGCCCCAGAATACTGGAGTGGACAGCCTATCCCTTCTCCAGTGGATCTTCCTGACCCAGGAATTGAACCAGGGTCTCCTGCATTGCAGGCAGATTCTTTACCAGCTGAGCTACCAAGGAAGCCCCAAAAATTATACATAAGAACTATCCTAAAAGTCATTAGAAAGATATAAAGTCGGAAAAAATGAAGTAGAATAATAAGGAAACTAGAATTAGAAGTAATAGACTCCATCAATTATGAATTGCAGAAGAAGATAAATCAACCTCCATATGGAGAAAAGAAAATATTTGCAAAATAATGGTGAAGAATTTCCTGAAATTGAAGGAAAAATACGTCCTTGGCACCATCTGTCCTCTACTACTGTAGTATGTGATACACTACAAAGAGTTGACCAGGAAAGAAAAGGACACAAGATCCAAGAAACAAGTTTCATACCAGGAGAGAGGCAACAGATATTCTTAAGTTAATGGGGAGAGGGATTCCAGGATGACTGTCTTGTGACAGAGCCAGGGAGGAACAAGTTACTATTAGCGAAGGAAGTCAGAAGAGGGCTCTGGAAGAAATGCCTCCAAGAAAATGATATTGTAGAATATCTGGTGTGTTTGAAAGTATTGGAGAAAGACTTAATCATGGCGGAAATTTTAGAGGTGAATCAATGTTTGGTGTCTGTGAGAATTTGCTGTATGATGCAAGGAACCCAAAGCTGGTGCTCTGTGACAACCTAGAGGGGTAGGATGGTGAGGAAAGTGGGAGAGAGGTTTAAGAGGGAGGGGACATTTGTATACCTATGGCTGATTCATGTTGATGTATGGCAGAAACTGTCACAATATTGTAAAGTAATTATCCTCCAATTAAAAATAACATTAAATTAAAAAAAGGAAAAAATGTAAAAAGCAAATCAATTATTAATGCTAAGAAAAAGGAATAAAAACTGTACAAGAAGGAAAATATGAGAACATATTATGATGCTTAGTTTTGAATAATCCCCATTTCATATAAATTGTGTCCAAAGATGGAAAAGAGGGAAGTTGACTGTATTAGTCTGATGGTGCTGCCATAGAAAAGTACCACCAACTGGGTAGCTTTGACAACAGAAACTTACAATCTCACAACACCAGGGACTAGGAGTCCAAAACCAAGGTGTTGGCAGTGTTGGTTCCTTCTGAAGGGAGGAGGATCTGTTCCAGGCATCTGTCCATGGCTTATAGATGACTGTCTTCCTGGCCACTTAGCATTTTCCACATATACATTGTTTGAATTTCCCCCTTTTATGAAGAATAAGTCCACCTTATTGACCTTACTTTAACTTAATTACTTCTGTAAAGATCCTACCTCCAAATAAGGTCACATTCAGAGGCACGGAGAGTTAGAACTTCAAAATATGAATCAGCGAGACACAATTTAGCCCATAACACTGATCAGCACATTTCATGAGGTTAGTATATACTTGATAATAAAATCAATTAACAATTTAGTTAAATAAGCACTGCTTTGCTACAGTATAATATAGATATATATAGGTCAGTTTCAAGTGTGAGCAGAGATGTAATCATCTTAAATAACTGAATCCAATAGCATACCAAAAAATTTATAATTAACTCAGGTTTATCCTTGAAATAGAAGAATGAGTAAATCAGACATTCTATAAATATAGTTCACCACTTTAACAGACAAAAATAGAAAATCCCTGATCATTCCAGATGCAAAACACTGTTTAACAGAGTTCAATACTTATGTTCATAATTTGAAAACTTAAAACAATAAGAAAAATAGCTAAATGTGACAAAGCAATTAGATTAAAATAAAATGTAAGGTAACATCTTTGTGACATAAGGCAGAGGATGACTTCTTTTTTTATTTGAAATATAGTGATTTATGCAAATGTGTGTGCTAAGTGTGTGCATGCTAAGTTGCTTTGGTCATGTTCAACTCTTTGCGACCCCATGGACTGTAACTCACCAGGTTCCTCTGTCCATCGGATGCTCCAGGCAAGAATACTGGAAAGGGTTGCCATAGTTGATTTATAAAGTTGTGTTAATTACTGCTGTGCAGGAAAGTGATTTAGTTATACACACACACACACACACACACACACACACACACGCATATATATATTTGTTTTTTATATTCTTATCCTTTATGGTTTATCATAGGATATTGAATATAGCTTTCTGTGCTATATAGAATGACCTTGTTGTTTATCTATTCTATATATATATGCTTACATCTGCTAAATCCAAATTCCCACTCCATTCCTCCCCCAACTCTATCCTCCTTGGCAGTCACCAATCTGTTCTCTCTGTCCATGATTCTATTTCATAAATAGACTTGTCTGTGCCATATTTTACCTTCCACATATGAACGATATCATATGGTATTTGTCTTTCTCTTTCTGACTTACTTCACTTAATATGATGATCTCTAGATGCATCCATGTTACTGCAAATGGCATAATTCCATTCCTTTTTATGATTGAGTAGTATTCCATTGTATATATGTACCACATCTTTTTAAAACATTTTATTTATTTATTTTAACTGGAGGACAATCACTTCACAATACTGTGGTGGCCCCTGTCACACATCGACATAGATCACCCTTTCCAGCATTTATTGTTTGTAGACTTTTTGATGGCAGCCCTTCTGACCAGTGTGCAATGATACCTCATTGTGGTTTTGATTTGCATTTATCTAATAAAGAGTGATGCTGAGCACTTTTTCATGTGTTTATTAGCCATCTGTATGTCTTCTTTGGAGAAATGTTTGTTTAGTTCTTTGGTCTACTTTTTGATTGGGTTGTTTGTTTTTCTGGTATTGAGCTGCATGAGCTGCTTGTATATTTTGGAGACTAATTCTTTGTCAGTTGCTTCATTTGCTATTATTTTCTCCCACTCTGAAGACTGCCTTTTCACCTTGCTTATAGTTTCCTTCATTGTGAAAAAGCTTTTAAGTTTAATTAGGTCCCATTTGTTTATTTTTGCTTTTATTTCCATTACTCTGGGAGGTGGATAATAGAAGATCATGCTGTGATTTATATCAGAGAGTGTTCTGCCTATGTTTTCCTCCAGGAGTTTTTTAGTTTCTGTCCTTACATTTATATCTTTAATCCATTTTGAGTTTATTTTTGTGTATGGTGTTAGAAAGTGTTCTAGTGTCATTCTTTTACAGGTGGTTGACCAGTTTTCCCAGCACCACTTGTTAAAGAGATTTTCTTTTCTCCATTGTATATTTTTGCCTCCTTTGTCAAAGATAATTTGTCCATAGGTGAGTAGATTTATCTCTGGGCTCTCTATTTTGTTCCATTGATCTGTATTTCTGTCTTTGTGCCAGCCATACTGTCTTGATGACTGTAGCTTTGTAGTGGAGTCTGAAGTCAGAAAATTGATTCTTCTAGTTCCATTCTTCTTTCTCAAGATTATTTTGGCTATTTGAAGTTTTTTGTGTTTCCATACAAAATGTGAAATTATTTGTTCTAGTTCTGTGAAAAATATCATTGGTAGCATGATAGGGACTGTATTGAATCTATAGATTGCTTTAGGTAGTATACTCATTTTCACTATATTGATTCTTCCAATCCATGAACATGGTATATTTCTCCATTTATTTGTGTCATCTTTGATTTCTTTCATCAGTATCCTATAGTTTTCTCTATATAGGTCTTTTGTTTCTTTAGGAAAATTTATTCCTAAGGATTTTATCCCTTTTGTTGCAATGGTGAAAGGGATTGTTTCCTTACTTTCTCTTTCTGTCTTCTCATTGTTAATGTACAGGAATGCAAGAGATTTCTGTGTATTAATTTTATATCTGGCAACTTTACTATATTCATTGATTAGCTCTAGTAATTTTCTGGTGGTGTTTTTAGAGTTTTCTATGTAGAGGACCAGTCAAATGCAAACAGTGAGAGCTTTGCTTCTTCTTTTCCAATCTGGATTCCTTCTATTTCTTTTTATTCTCTGGTTGCTCTGGTTAGGACTTTCACAACTATGTTGAATAGTAGTGGTGAGAGTGCACACCCTTGTCTTGTTACTGATTTTAGAGGAAATGCTTTCAATTTTTCACCATTGAGGATAATGTTTGCTGTGGGCTTGTCATAAATTGCTTTGTACCACGTCTTCTTTATCCAATCTGTCAATGTTTATTGTTCTTTCCATTTCTTGGCTATTGTAATAGTGCTGCTATTAACATATGTGTGCAGGTACCTTTCTGAATTAAACTTCTGTCCAGATGTATGCCTAGAAGTGGGATTGCTGGATCATATCATAATTCTATTTTTAGAACCTCCATACTATTTTCCACTATGGCTGCATCAACTCACATCCACACCAGCAGTGTGGGAGAGGAGAATGACTCCTTAAATGAAAGTTTAAATGCATAAATCACAAGGCAGAACAAAACATCTAAACAAAATTTTAATACCAAAATTAAGAATTTTAGTTCAATTGAGAGCACTAAGCACAAACTTCTACACTTATCAAAATAGGAGAAGATATTTGTGGCATCTAAACCAATTAAGAATACATTTTTGAGCATATAAAGAACTCTTAAAATTCGATAAGGTAAGAACTCTCATAGATTAAATGGACAAGGTAATTTATAGAAGAGGAAACTCAAGAAGTTAATAAGCATTCATCAAGATGCTCAAAATCACCGGTAACTGGTGAAAGGCAAATTAAAACAGTTCAGTTCAGTTCAGTCACTCAGTCGTGTCTGACTCTTTGCGACCCCATGAACCGCAGCACGCCAGGCCTCCCTGTCCATCACCAACTCCCGGAATCCACTCAAACCCATGTCCATTGTGTCAGTGATGCCATCCAGCCATCTCATCCTCTGTCATCCCCTTCTCCTCCTGCCCTCAATCTTTCCTAGCATCAGAATCTTTTCAAGTGAGTCAGCTCTCCGCATCAGGTGCCCAAAGTATTGGAGTTTCAGCTTCAACATCAGTTCTTCCAATGAACACCCAGGACTGATCTCCTTTAGGATGAACTGCTTGGATCTCCTTGCAGTCCAAGGGAAACAATTAGGTTGGCCAAAAAGAGAATGCAGGATAATGCCAAGTATCGGTGAGGAAGTGGGGACAGACAGACTTTCACACACTGCTAGAGCAATGGTAGGCTGGAGGCAATTCTTCATGACTTAGCCTTATTAAGCAGCCATTAGCCTTATGAGTGTGTAATTTTATTTAGGCATATATCACAAGGAAATGATTCTTTGGGTCTGAAAGGGACATGAAAGAGATTTGGAATACCCTGAGTATTTATTACTGTGAATGAGAATAGGAAAAAATGTGACAAGTAAACATCATGGAGTAATACTGACAACTAGAATCAAAGGATTAAATATATACATGCTTGGTGAAAAAAGTTGGAAACACAAAGAGATATACACTACAATATCATTTACAAAAATTTAAAAATTATATATACTCAAAAACACATATATTTCAAGAACAGATTAAAGTAAAATGATACACATAATAAGCATAACCTGGCTGGTAGTGATATGAGGATAAAATAAGGTACATAAACAGATGAAGGAAGGATCCAATAGGGGGAGGAGGGAGAAAGAAAGCCATATTAGTTAGCTATTGTTGCAACTATAATGCATAAGAAATATTAGAATTTTAGTGGTTTAAAACAAACATTTATTTCTCAAGCATGTGCAGGTCATCTGGGAGTTGACTGACCTAGCCTGGAACTTGGTTACAGGTACAGATTGAGTCCAGGTCTGTTCGATATGTTTCTCATCCTCCTTAGACTAGTGGGTACCCAAGGTATGTTTTCCTTGTGATGAGAAACAGGAGCTCAAGTGTGTGAGTTTAACCAGGATAATGCAATGGGACCAATATTTCATTGGCCTGAAGCAAGTCATATGGCCAAGCCCAAGTCAAGTATCAGGAAAAATGCTCCACCCACCAGAAGGCTCTGGCAGGAATGTAAATATATCAATCAGAAAGTTAAACTTTGGGAATCAATAATTCCATTTACTGTGATTGGAGGATGGATAGATAGATGTTATGTATGTGAATTTGTGGATACATAGACACATACATAAATACATTTGTAATAAAGGACTTTTGCATGGATAACTAATGATAATAATACATAAACTGAGGAGTGTGATTAGTCAACCTTATATATCTAATGTCCCCAAAACAATACCAAAACAAACAACACTTAGGAACAATAAGTGAGTAGAAAGTTCAAACTGAACATCACAGGTGGCACTGAAAAATATCCTAATTGATACTAGTCATCTCCATACTCATTATAGGGCTTTCCCGATGGTTCAGTAGTAAAGAATCCACCTGCAATGCAGGAGACCCAGAAGTGCAGGTTCGATCCCTAGGTGGGGAAGATCCCCTGGAGGAGGGCATGACAACCCACTCCGGTATTCTTGTTTGGAAAATCCCATGAACAGAGGAGCCCAGTGAGCTACAGTTCATGGGGTTACAAAGAGTTGGACATGACTGAAGTGACTGAGTGGACACATACTCATGATGGAAAATAATACGTAAGGAATGTAAATATAGCACAAAGAGAATGTATTATCCTTTTTGTTTAGAACCTGAAAATGTACTATTTACAAAAATAAGCAGAATCTGCACTGCTTAATAGAGCTATGGTATGGTTTTGTTCTAAACAATGCAGCAACATGGGTGAGAGCTTCTAAAGCTTTGGAATTCCAATACAAAGTAAGATGAGACCCACTCTAATTTCTACTCTATTTCAAGGTGCTTAAGGTACTAAAGACAGCTCTTTGCTACTATGTACATATTTAGCATATCAGAATGAAAACCAAAGGTCTGTCTAGTTAAAGCTATGGTTTTTTCAGTAGTCATGTATGGATGTGAGAGTTGGACTATAAAGAAAGCTGAGCACCGAAGAAATGATGCTTTTGAACTGTGGTGTTGGAGAAGATTCTTGAGAGTCCCTTAGACTGCAAGGAGATCCAACCAGTCCATCCTAAAGGAAATCAGTCCTGAACATTCATTGGAAGGACTGATGGTGAAGCTGAAACTCCAATACTTTGGCCACCTGACATGAAGAACTGAATCACTAGAAAAGACCCTGATGTTGGGAAAGATTGAAGTCAGGAGGAGAAGGGGATGACAGAGAATAAGATGGTTGGATGGCATCACCAACTTGATGGACATGAGACTGAGCAAGCTCCGGGAGTTGGTGATGGACAGGGAAGCCTGGCATACTGCAGTCCATGGGGTCACAAAGACTTAGACATGACTGAGCGACTGAACTGAACTGAACAAAAACCAAAGATTTCACACAAAGGCTGCTAATGAAAATCTGTTAATGGAAAAGAATTTGGTAGATATGACCACATCTAAATTAAAGACTTAAATTTTAAATTAAAGACTCAAAGCAGCAAAATATTGTGAAAAAGATATTTACGAAAGAGATGTGGAATTGGTATCTAGAATATATAAGAAGCTTTGCAAACAATTAAGAAAAAGAGAGCAAATTTTAAACAAAAAAAATGGCCAAAGGACATGAACAGGCAGTTGATAGATGGGAAAATGTAAACAGCTACTAAGTATATCTTTCATATCAGAGACATGCAAAATTTTAAACAGATGTTATCTTATACCTATCAGATTGGTAAAAATTAAAAAGTGCTGGCAAGGATGTGGGGAAATTTCACCCTTACTGGTGGTGAAATTATTAATTGCTGCAAATTCTATAAAGCAATCTGAAAGTACTTAATGAAGTAAAGTATGAGTATACCCTAACAACTTGGAAACTCCACTCTTGGGAATATACTCTAGAAAACATCTTGCTAAGAAGTCCATAAGTAAACATGATGATAGAGTATTGTTTTAGCATTATTTGTGGTACCAAAAAGTTGAAAGCAATCTAAGTATCCTCTAGAGAATCCAAGTACCCATTAGATATCCACCAGGGAAATGGATGAGTAAAATGGGCTCCATGTAACAGTCAGAAATGGTATATACATTGGTATTGACATAATCTGCAGGACTCCAAAGCAATAAACTGGGTTTATACAGAGAAAAATGTGTAGCTGTCAAAACATTCTTTTGGATAAAAAGTGAAAAAAGAGAATGAGATTTTCTTACGGGCATATAATTGCTTTACAATGTTGTGTTAGTTCCTGCTGTACAGTGAAGTGAATCAGCTATAAGGATACATATATCCCTTCCCTCTTGGTCCCCTCCCCCACCGCCTCTCCCAGCCCCACCCCTCTAGGTCAGCACAGAGCACTGAACTGAGCTCCATGTGCTCTACAGCAGGTTCCTACTAGCTGCCTCCTTTGTATATGATAGTGTATTTATGTCAAACCTACTCACTCAATCTGTCCCACGCTCCCCTTCCCCCACTGTGTCCAAATGTCCATTCTCTGCATCTGTGTCTCTCTATTACTGCTCTGGAAATAGGTCCATCTGTACCATTTTTCTAGACTCCACATATACATGTTAATATACGATATTTATTTTTCTCTTTCTAATTGACTTCAATTTATATGACAGACTCTAGGTCCATTCACATGTCTACAAATGACCTAATTTTTTTCCTTTTTATGGCTGAGTAATATTCCATTGTATATTTATAGCACATTACTATCTACATGGGCTTCCCTGGTGGCTCAGTTGGCAAAAAAATCTGCCTGCCAATGCAGGAGATGCAGGTTCGATCCCTGGGTCAGGAAGACCCCCTGGAGAAGGAAACGGCAACCCACTCCAGTATTCTTGCCTGGAAAATTCCATGGACAGAGGAGCCTAGCAGGCTACAGTCCATGGGGTTGCAAAGAGTCAGACATGACTTGTCACGCATGCACACACACATACACACCATCTATATAACTTTAAAATGCATACATAAACAACACAATAAAATCTTCCAAATAAACACTAACAAACTAAATAAACAGGTGGAAGATAAATAAGAAGAATCTATAGAAAAACTCCCTAAAAGGTGTTGATGGGAGTGCTGAGGGATACTAGGGATGGGAATTAAGTTAGAAACAAAATGAAATAAGATGAAATAAAACTAAAATAAAATAGGGGTCTTGCAAGAATGAGAGTGTTTCATGAATTATCTCAATTTTACTTCAGAATAAACAGCAATTTGGGTTCTTCTAACAACTCTCTTTATTTCTTTGCAAAGTGTTATGATCAGAAAGTATATTTTCAACTTCTTGGAGGAGTCCAGCACCAGAAAGCAAACTAAAATGGAAGGAAACAATGCCATTTATAGATTCTCTTGCCTAATTATTCATTTATATGCAGTAGTGGAACAGTGTTGGTCTAGGGAAATATTCCACTGGTTTTGAAACAAGTTTACAGCAGATGAGTGAACTTAAACAATGGCATTTGTACAAGTTAACTTGTTTTCTCTTTGTTCACATGCAGTGACCATCATTTGGGGACTAAACACCCAATCAAATAACCCTTAGTATCTGACCAAATAATTGATTGCCAGAAAATGTGCAGGCTAGAAACGTTCCAACACAAGTCAGGCAGCTCCAAACCTCTCTTCATCTTCTGCTTGAACAAACAGAGACCCTAAGAATGGCCTGAACCCTAAGCAAGTACAAAGTTCTGACAGAACATAAAGATGGCACCTCAAATAATTTTAAATAGACATTATCTTCTCACTCATGTGAAGTGAAGTGAAAGTTGTTCAGTCATGTCCAACTCTGTGACCACATGGACTATATAGTCCATGGAATTCTCCATTCCATGGCCAGAATACTGGAGTGGGTAAACTTTCCCTTCTCCAGGGGATCTTCCCAACCCAGGGCTCGAACTGATGTCTCCCACGTTGCAGGCAGAATCTTTACCAGCTGAGTCACAAGGGAAGCCCAAGAATACTGGAGTGGGTAGCCTATCCCTTCCCCAGTGGATCTTTCCGACCTGGGAATCAAACCAGGGTCTTCTGCATTGCAGGCAGATTCTTTACCAACTGAGCTATGAGGGAAGCTGTTTCCACTCATAATAGGGAGCAATTAGTGTAACAGGGTTAAATTTCTCTCTTTACTTGGAACCTGTAAATGTGCTGTTTGTTAATAAAGGTTAATGGGACTCATGCTGCAAAATAGTACTGTAGTGTGGATCTCTCCCAAGCAGATCTTCAACATGGGCAAGAAAGAGTTTCTCCAGCCCTGGAGCCTAATACAAAGTAAGACAAGACACTTTTACATCTGGCTCCACTCTATTCTAGGCTGCTTAATGTACCAGTGCCAGCTCTTTGCCACTAGACGTATATTTAGCATATTGGAAGGAAAACCAAAAGCAAGGATTTTACATAGGAGCTAATCAGATAATTACATGGGTATCCAAAAGCCAGACAGTAAGGGATAGTGGAAACAATATAATTAAATAACTTGAGGGAGGCAGAAAGACTAGGGGAGAGGAGTGTCTGCCTCAGAGCCTGGATGCTGAATACATTTTATCAAAGAAGGAAATCGAAAGAAGACTTTGATGCAGAAGCACATTCACTCTCAGAAGATGGATGGCAGTTAATAATCCCAAACCTCCCCCTTGACCCAGTGTTCGGTTTTCAGTGAGAACTCAAATTGTGATTCTAACCGAAGACAGAATGGCAAGGAGGAAGGGGGAGGAGTGAACATTTTCACCACATTCCAGGTCAATTCTTTTAATTCCCAAGGCTTGGGGATGACAGCCAGGAGAAATTTAGGATCCCTAAGAGTGGCATTCTATAAATACTGATTATTTTCAGTTAACGTTCTTGTTGTCAATATATAGCATTTCCATTTGCCACAGTCTTCCAGCTTCCAGCTTCCATTTCTGAAGCTGCCCCAAATGATGCCTCCAAGGGGCTGGCCATCATTACTCCCAGGTCCCAGATGGTGAGGCTGAGAGGTTAAGTGAGTTGCCTCAGGCCACACACTTCATTTCAAGGCCTCAGGTGCCAATATGGGATTATCTCTGTAAGTTTCTGACTCTTTGTATGACAAATAAATCTTTCCAGGGTAAAACACATCATATGGCATCTGCTGCTTGTACAGTACGAAAAACTCTCAGCGGTGCAGACCTCTTGGGATGTCACATCTACCTGTTGGGGTACCCAGCAAGTCTTCAGCTACAACTCTTCTTGATAACATGGGTGGACATCATATTTATTCAGCAGCAAGAACAGGAAGATGATTCAAAGAACAAGTGTTGAGTGGGCCCCAGATCTTCCAGGTCACTAGCAAGGTTGAGACACATCATAAGCAAACACATTGGTTCTTAAAATGTGTTACTTAGGGAGAGGATCAAACTACTCTCCTAAGAAGGCAGCAGGATGTGGACAGGAAGAGGAAAACCATAGAATTGGACTTGATTTTATTCTTGAATTTGAGCATCACTTTCCTGGTCCACAAAAGAGAGGAGGGGTTACTGATGAGGTTGTTGTATGTGCCCCACAAATTCCTCACCTACAGAAATTCCAAATGAGACTTTCCTTGGAAATTGAGTCTTTGCAGATGTAGTCAAGTTAACATGAGATCATTAAGATGGGCTCCAAAATGACTGATGTCTCTATAAGAAGGGGAAATTTGGACACAGAGAGACATGCACAAAGGAAAGACACATGAAGAGACACAGAGAGAACAAACACCATGTGAAAATGGAGGACTGGAGTGATGAACCTGCAAGCCAAGGAGTGCCAAGGATCGCTGAGGACCACCAAAAGCTAGGAAGAGGCAAGGAAGAATATTTCCTCTCCAGGTGTCCGAGGGGACACAGCTCTTCCATAATCTTGAGTTCAGACTTTCAACCTCCAGAACTGTGAGACAGTACATTTCTATTGTCCTAAGTCACCCAGTTGGTGGTACTCTGTCACAGCCACCCTGGGAAATTAATTCATTGTAAATATTAAAAGTTATTATTTAGGTAAAGTGCGTACGAGGACCTCAATAAATTTAAGTTTCCTTCTTCAAAGAAAATAAATTGATATACTGGAATGCGAACAAATCCTGCCCCCTTTCTTTCTGAAATTTCACTCTGGTCTGACCACATGGCAGATGGATTTCTGAGTCTGTTGAGAACTGCCTTAAATTCTCCAGATCAATGCCAGAAATTATCTGGTTTCCTGGGAGGATTTCTGAATTAGAAAAGACTAAGAACTGAGCCAAAATTCCTAGGTCTGAGCTGAAACAGAGGAAACTTCTGACTGGAACATAAGCTGTCATTTATTGGGAAGAGCTAGGAAGCCTTTCTCCAAGGGAGACTGGGACAGAGTGTCAGATCAAGCCTAACTCCTATATTCCTGGGTCCCCCTCTCACTCCACAGCTGGGGCCCCTTAATACTCACCTGCAGGGTCAGCCCTGGCCAAGGTTCTCAAACTCTATAACCCTTAAAGGAGCATCTGCTTTGAGGGGTTTTGGATGTAGTGGTTGAATATGGACACTGGAGTCAGACTGCCTGGGTTGGTTCCAAATCTGCTACTTGCAGTGCATCCTCAGGCAAGTTATTCTCCAAGCCTTACTTTCTACCTTGGAGAAGTGGGCATGAAAATAATAGTACCCAACCCACAGGCTTGTTGTGGGGATTAGTGAACACAGTCAAAGCATATGAATGGGTATTGGGTATGAAGCATTATGTACGTGTGTGTTCTTATTACTGCTACTGCTGTCACTGACAGCTAATCCCTGTCTGCTCTCCAATGCTGGCAGCTGGTTCCTAACTCAAGCCTGAAGCCCTTGTCTTGATAGCTTGCCTAGTATTTAGTTTTTTTAAAACCAAGATCCATACCAGACTCTCCCAACCACCGCTAACCGCTGTCACAAAAGGGAATCCAGTGTATGTGGCCCCACTGTCCTCTGCTCTCCTGATCCTGCCCACCTGTCAAGATGTTCAAATGCTTTGAACTCTACCACTGGGCTCCACCTTCTCATAGTGTCATGCGATGATCCCCTGTGTTAACTCCTCCAGTGATGACAAACAGCTGGGCTCTTACCTGCCAGAGGACAAGCGGAATGGACCTGTATCACATCTCAGTAGCTGGAGTATCCTTCAAAAATCTGCCCAGATGCCCACAAGCAGGCTGGATGCCTCCCGCTGACTCCCACTTCCTGTGGTAAATGGATTCCTGTCTAAATGTGAGACTGGATGTTTCCACAACCCGCCAAAATGGAATCTGCTCATTTTGACCACAAAGCTGTTAAACATTAAAAATATGCGGTGACTACATGGGCACTTGACAATGTCTATGTAATGTCAAACCCATGATGCACAAGGCATTACATTTGATTGAATCAAACCATAAGATTAAGCAGAATTAGAAAGTCAGCAATTGTAAGACTTTGTAAAAGCTTCTTTCATTTTACAGTAGCTATTCTAACTTTTCAGTGAGTGGTATTTAGAATAAACATCAGCAACAAAATTCCAGCCAAAGGTTAAATCCTTTTCTATTCTTCACTTCCTCAGGATAACTCTGTGCGTGCATGTGTGCTAAGTGGCTTTAATAGTGTTCAACTCTTTGTGACCCTATGGGCTGTAGCCCACCAGGTTCCTCTGTTTATGAATTCTCTAGGCAAGAATATTGGAGTGGGTTGCCATGCCCTTCTCCAAGGGATCTTCACAACCCAGGGATTGAACCCATGTCTCTTATATCTTCTGCACTGGCAGGCAGGTTCTTTACCACTCGCACTACCTGGGAAGCCCCAGGATGACTCTACCTGTACAGTATTAAATTCTACAAATTGAAGAGCTAAAAGGGTAACAAACATGATGAACATGTAGGGAGTAAAGCCTGTTAAACTAACATTTGTCAAGTATTAATTATGTTTCAGACTCTGTGCTAATTTTTTCACACAAATAATATAGTTGCGTGCTTATAACACACTTGTAAATTAGGTACAAATGCCATGTCTGCTTTGTTTTCTAACAGATAAGGAAACTGAGGCACAGAAGAGATGAAATAACCTGAACAAGATTCAAAATCTACTTCAGCTGAAACCTGAACCTAGGTCCAAGTTCAGACGCTGAATGATGAAGTTGAAGAAATTAAACTCTTCTACACTTTTTCTTCCTTTTCCAGTTGGTTTTGGTTCCTGTAGCATGATGATGTCCAGCTAAGCATGCCCCCTCCAAATGTATTCGGTGACATTTGCTTGTGAGAGCCTCAGCCACAAACACTACTCTCATTGTCCCAGCATAATGCAAAGTCACTGTGGCCCTGGGCAGCAGAGGCTGTGAGTTCCTTTTCAGCGTCATTAACTAACCTTGAGGAGGCTGGGATGGGGAAAACACTAAAACCCAGTTCTCCCAGCCAGCAGACAGAGGTGGAATGTGACCAAGGTCTGCCTTGGTTGATGGTTCACCTCTGGATGAGGTAGTCCCTGAAAGCTGATCTTTGGGGATTTCAAATCTATTGATGAAAATGGGAATAAAGGAGGGACCTTGATTAAAATGTTGAGGAATGTAGGCAGGAAATGATGGCAAAACTCTCCCCACCCCAATCAAAGAAAATGGCTTTAGGAAGTTGAATCTCTACCCCTGTTCTTGCCTCCCCCTCATAAATCTACTCCTAAATCAACTTCAGGGAATTGGACCGGTTGTTTTCTCCCTGGCAATAACAGGGAATTCCAACTACAAGCCAATTAGAATACACCCAGAGCTGCCAGTAAAATGCTTCACTGACTTCACTTTATTGGTTTCATAAAACAAGAGAAAGAAATCAGAGATAGTCCAGAGCCTCACCAAGATGCAAGTGTCTTTATGAAGTAGACTGAAGCCTGCCCCCATGGGTTCCCCACCCTACATCCTTCCTCCACCCAGATGTTTTTAGCTGCTGCCACCTGCTCACGATCCTGTGGTGTCAGGACACCAGCTCACAGATCTGAGCTGTATAGTCCTTACTTCCCTGGATATTTGATCGGTGTCCCTGAAGGCTTCACTTCCCTTCTCTGAGCCTCGGTTTCCTCCTTTGTCAGTTTCAGCTGCTACCCCATTTATACCTATCTCAGGCACGGGTGTCACTTAAGATCTTAGAGAAGTGACCCTCAGAAATGCAAGGGATTGTCTTCCTTCTCTTTCCACTCCCCACATCACACTTCTGCGTTGGTGTTCTCTCGGCGTTTCCAGGCTCGGCATAAATTATCCTTGCTCCTATTGACTCCTTAGTGCAAGTACTTGCCTGTGTGTGTGTGTTTGTGAACGCACGTGCCTAGCATGTCTGTAGCCTTGTCAGTCTTTCTTTGTTCTTTCCCAAGGCTTCCGCGAGAGCAGCGAATGGAATGGCATGTCCTTGACCAGCCCCTCCCCTCGCCGGGAGGAGGGGGGTCCACCTACCGCCGCCCCGCGCTGGCCACCCCTCCCCATCCTCACGAGGGCTGTCGATGAAATGAAAGCTGAGGAAGGGTGATTCGATTATTTGCCTGACCTTTGCCAGTGCCGGAAAGTGTGTAGATCCACGTGCTTTCCTCCAGGGCCGCTTCGGGACCTTTCGGAACGTGTCCCCGATGGAGCCCTCCTGCGGCTCGGTGGAATCAGGGCTGGATGTGGTTCCAAGCCCAGCGGAGCCGTCTCCCAGCACTATGCACCCCCACGCCACCCACCCCCTTTACCTCTCTTCGTGTTCACTACAAATAACATTACTGACAGTAATTAGCTGTCCAGAATAACAAGGACATTATCTTTGCTCAGCTTTACTCCAAAGGCGCATGAGCAAACCTTACTCCGCTAAGCACAGTTGAAGTACATTTGAAAACCTCCTTTTAGAATCCTGGAAAACATGACCCTTGCACTTCCTTATAACCTTGAGAGACAATTTTCCTCTTTATTAGGCTGGATTTTCCTTTGGGGTAGAGTACAAAGAGGTGGAGAGAAAACTTGTGTTTAAGAAAGCTGTCATTTTGTTCATATTTTTTGACAGCCTTATTGCTTGATTCGAATCCTTTTACCATAAACCCTCTCTCTTATGCATTTCTTGGGTTATAAGGCTTCAGGTTGCCTTGAAGTTGGCAATATTGAGGCAAAGCAACCATCAAATGTGCAGCCAGAGAGGGGACAGGGTGAGAAGTTAAGACTCTATTTAAACCACTGAAGAGGTTGGGAAACCAACTTACCAAAATAGCAATTAAAAAAAAATCTGAAAAACAAATTCACCACCAAACAGTTTCTACTGCTCCATTTATTTCAACTAGTGTGGTATTAATAGAACGCCTAACAGCAGGGAGTTGGAAAATAAATGTATTCTCACTCACAAGGGAATGACTAAATGACTCACAAATGCAAAAATAAATAAATGGTTCCCTATGAAAATTTGAAACTATATTACCCTGACTGAAACAACTAAGCATTTTAACTGTAACCTAACATGTTAAATTCAATCAGTTTTATTTGAGGCCATAGATAGATCTAGTGATCAATCTCCATTATTCTGGGCCTTCTTTTTTCTCTTCATGTTCATGGTGCTATTTTTCTTCCTATAAGACATTGCAGTTCATTTCCTTGAGCCTTCTTCAGTTTAATGGCTGATTCTCAGACCAAAAAAAAAAATTCCCCCTCCTTTAGAGGGAATAGGAACAATAGTGCAGTGATTTTTTTTTTTTTTTTTTTTTTTTTGAGAAGGGCAAGTCTAAATTCCCTGTAGTAAAGAGAAGAAAGGAGGACACAGGGTGAGAAAAAGGTAACAGGTAGATAAATAATGTGTGTTATATCTTGTTTCAAATGCTATGTTAAATGTTAACAGGTGCTGCCTCCTGACACTATAAAAAGATCAACTTTTTGTCTCCTTTGTAATTTGTGAACAGGTAGGCCCTGAGGACTTGAATGAGGTCATGCCAATTAACTCACCGATTCCTGCAATCAGAGTGATAATGACATCCTTAGCAACCATCCTATCACTATGGCACCAGCCCGCTGCTATAAAAACCCTTTTCATCTACACTAGTTTGAGGTTAGGTGGCTAAAGCTGTGATCCTGAAAGCCACAGACTGAGAATTTATGTTAACACCCCCCTCTGTCTCACCCAGGGTCATATCTTTCCTCTCTCAAAAGAGGAACAGCCAGAGAAAAATTTTCTCTGGTTCCAAAAGTTAAGGATTAGGGCTTTTCCCAAACATACTATAAATCACTGGTTGACTCTTTGGAATAATTTCCTACTAAGACCAGCTAATGAACTTTATCTTTCAACTTTAGGCCAGCCTGATTATACTGTACATATGTACTCCTTGCATAAATCTGCTTGTTACTGGACTGCCTTTATCCATAAAGACTACATCAGTTACTTCACAGGATAATAGTTGATACCCCAAATGCAGCTAAATAAAAACCATTAGCAACATCTAAGTGTTTCTTCCTCAGAGTGCTTTAAATTTTTATTTTAGTTCTCTGGAGATAAACTGAATACAAATAAATAACAGAAAGAGAGAGACCAGGAATGGATAGTCAAAAAATGTCCTGGGCGAGCAAATTTATCTCAACAACCTTCTCCAGCTAGAAACATTTTAGTTTGAGGCAACATTTATTATCCTGAGCCTCTCCTATATGCCCCTGGTTATATTAGACACTTTGGGAAATCCATAAAAATGTAAGACACTTCGGTGTGTCCTTATTTCAAGGAACTTAAAATCTATGTGGGAAGAAAGAGCAGCATCTGAACAACAATGACAACAAAATTCTGTTTGGGAAGAGAAGGCTTTATGATGTAAGATCTTCCTGGCTGTAAGACTTTTGTAAATGACCTCTGACAGTATAAATAACGAAAAGAAGGAAGGAAGAAGGTAGGGATAAGGGAAGAAAGGGAGGAGCAACCAGTCTGAGAAGCAACCACAGACTAGAGAACAACAAAACACACCAGGAGGTTGAAGAGAAGGCAGTTGAATATACCCCAGGTCCTTTGCATTTGTTGGTTCACTAGCTGGAATGCTCCTTACTCAGGCCTTCACATGACTTGTTCATTTTCATTTTCCTATGAAAATACCTTACTTTGCACTTTTCCATTGTTTCCGTCACCCTACCAGAACCGGAGACAGTCCATCCTAAAACAGTGCTACCACAAGGCAGGCTGTCATTAAGCTTATTGAATAAATGAATGAACAGATGAGTGAATGCATGAAGAAAAGGAATTTGTTGCAGGGGCTAGAAACTGCACATTGGGGGAGACAGTGTCTGGTGAGAGCAATGAGCAGCATAACTGAAGTAAGCTGTGTTCTCAGACAGGTTCCCCAAACATCGATGACAACTGTCGGGTAGGTCTATGACTTCAGAGATGATTTGCAGAGCTGACATTATCTGTAATGTCAGCAGTTACCATATATTTCTCATTGGAGGATATCAATTCTCCGTTTTCCTAATTGATTCCAGTAACATAGATACCCTGAGTGCTGTATACAGCTCACTGATTGCTGGGCAAACATTATTGAAGTGTCAATATTTGCTCTTTTTCCTAGAGCATCATTTTCAAAAAGACTGCAATTCATTTGGGGACACTTCTCTTATAGTTAATGCATGGGGAGTGCCAATACAAACTAAGTCTTCATTTTATTATTCTTTACCCTTGTTTGGGTCACAGGGATGGCTAGACTTACCCGCCGCCATGGCTGTCCTTGGGCGGCTCCAGAAGTGCCTCAGTGATGCTGCAACACAATGCTATTGCCACCTCTTCTGATGATCCCTGCAGTTTAGAAAAAGGGAATCTACAGTGGCTTGGGCCACTGATGGTCAAGGTTTTCGATTCTAATCTTTTGGATTACGTTAGATATGGCACCTGACTTTCCTGTCTGCCCTCTTGGTCCTCAGTCTCCCGGGTTAACCTGAAGCAAGCTTTGGCCCAACGTTGAGACATAAAACACAACAAGAAATCATTCTGTTGTCACATGACTGCATGATCATAAAGCTAAACACATACAATCTACTTTGACATATTCTCTTCCATCATGGCAAATGTGTGCAGTTGCTTTTTCGGTTAGTTTGTTTTGCCTTAGAGAGGAGAGCCTTGGCCATGGCAGAATCAGTGAACTTGAGGCTAGATCCTCAGAAGTCCTGTGGAGGCGATTTTTTTTCCTACTTTTATTTTCAGGTGCAAAGAAAGCCATATTCCAGTGCTTTCCGTAGCCTGGGAAATTCCTGTAGCTCACTTCTCCTGAAGTGTGTGTCCGACGACATCATTAAATTACTGGGTGCTGCTCTAGTCCTGAGCAGTCCCATTTTTCAGGGTTACTTTCTTCCCACTCCGACTGGGTGAGAATCCCAGAGCTGAAATCACAGTAGATCAAATCATTATCATGTACGTGGAGTTAAGGAAATGTTTTGACCAGAGCCTTTGATCCTAATGTCCTGGACCTTTGTGTGCTTCAATTCCTGGACACCCAAGTTGAAGATATTATCAACTGCTTCATTCCTTCCAGCCATGTTCATGGTAATTGAGGTACTTCTAAAAATGATGAGTATCTGTGATGATCCTGAGTTATGACCTGATGTGAGGTGCCAGGCAGTAATATTTCTAATTAGTCATCACCAGGCCACCTAGACTTTCCATGAGTTTACTTATAATTGTGTTTCAGATATGCTGTTCCCAGTTAGGCAGATGATCATTGTGATTTCTGGTAATGAAATGGCTAGGGAGTCCTGTCTGTGCTGGGAAGAGAGCCAGATCCTGGCACTTTATAAGAAACAAGTGTTATGGTCTAGGATAGAGGGATGAAGCCAAAACGCTAGGTGAACATTTCCTGCATGGATCAGATTGAGTCTTTACCTAGTGCCGTCTTGCATACTTAAGACTGATACATTTCCAAAGCAACATCCTCCAGCCTGAAAGCAACTCTGCAGAAAGCAAAGATATTGGATTTTTTCTTTCCTCTTTGGACTCTTTAATGTGCCAGAGAGTCACTGTCAGCATTGGCAAAGTCATTTTCTTGCAGTGGTCAGTTGTGGTTTGATCAATAATATACACAACCAGCACTTATAAATTATAATGGAGCTTTCTCACTGTTTACAAATAGCTAGGACATGGAAGCAACCTAGATGTCCATCAACAGATGAATGGATAAGGAGGTGGTAGTACATATACACAATGGAATATTACTCACCTATAAAAAGGAACACTCCTGAGTCAGTTCTGATGAGGTGGATGAACCTAGAACCTATTATACAGCGTGAAGTAAGTCAGAAAGAGAAAGACAAATATTGTATATAAACACGTATACATGGAATCTAGATAGATGGTACTCATGAAACTATTTGCAGGGCAGCAATGGAGACACAGACATAAAGGACTGACTTTTGGATACAGTGGGGAAAGGAAAGGGTGGGATGATTTGAGAGAATAGCATTGAAACATATACATTACCATAAGTAAAATAGATAGCCAGTTGAAGTTTGATGTATGATTCAGGGAACCCAAAGTTGGTGCGGTGCTCTGTGACAATCTAGAGGGATGGGTTGGGAGGGAGATTGGAGAGGCGTTCAAGAGGGAGGGGACACATGTATACCTATGGCTGAGTCATGTTGATATATGGCATAAACCATCACAGTATTGTAATTATCCTCTAATTAAAAAATAAAAAATAAAGGAGCTTTTTGGTGAAAGTTATTGAAATGATTGCCGATAGAGCTCTCTAGATAAGAAAAAAAAAAAGAGAGAGATAAGGAATAAAAGAAGCTTCCGCAAAGGTGTGGGACTGTCAATTTGCCTCCTTTTCTGTGTTCCTAATATCTTATATCTCAGGTACGTTCATCACAAAATCATCACTTGGTTTCAAACTTCCAGATCTTTAGGCATCCCCAGCTAAAAGCTGAAACTCAGAATCTAAATGGTTTCTTCGCAGTGTATAAAGTAATTTTTTCTTCAACCTCACCGCCACGAAGAGTTTTCTCTTCCGAGGTTGGAATGCATCTCTGTTGAGTCTATAGTCATCGATGAGTCTGCAAACTACATTTCCCAAGCTGCCTCATCACTAGGCTTCTGGCCAGGTTCTACTGCCCGGGAGGGTAGAAGGCGGGGAGAAGCTGTCTTTCTGCTTCAGGTGGCAGTATACAGTAGTGGCTGAACTCCACTGTGGTTCAAGCTACCCTCCTGAAAACCCCTCCCTCTGAGGTCCCACCCCCCCACCAGGGAACCTGGCTTCTGGCCTCTGTGCTCACGCCCAGTCTCTTCAGTCGTGTCCGACTCTTTGCAACCCTATGGACTGTAGCCCACCAGGCTCCTCTGTCCACGGGATTTTCCCAGCAAGAGTAACTGGAGTGGCTTGCCATGCCCTCCTCCAGGGCAGCAGATCCAGGGAATCTTCCTGACTCAGGGGTCGAACCTGCGTCTCCTCCGTCTCCTGCATTGCAGGTGGATTCTTTACTACTCAGCCACCAGGGAAGCCCTTTGGCCTCTGTAACATCAACTTTCCCCTGTGTTTCTTCAGCCCTAAGTGTGGCAGCAGCTTTTTGCTATTTTTCATCTCTGGGTGGCTTTCCTGTCTTCTGTTTTTGCTTGTCCTTTCTTCCACCACCTGCATCATCTGTTCTTGTATTACATTCCCTTCGTTTAAAATACTTTAAATGGCTTCTGTTTTCTTGACTGGACCCTGAAATCGCAGCCCAGTCTTTTTTTTTTTTTTCTGAGACTCTTCATTGGCTACAGATACAGATAACAACTTGATCATGTTTCAGATCACCTTACCAATAATTAAAGTTAATAGCACAAACACATCAGTAATAATAGCTTTCCTCTCCACTCAACCCTGGCTCGTGGTGTTCTTACAGGCAGCCAGTACCGTACTAAGCACGTCACTCACATGAATTCATCTTATTCTCTCAAAATCTTCTGAGCTAAGTAGTAGTAGTATTATCCTTCCCATTTTTTAGATGTGGAGACTGAGGCTTGAGATAGTTTAAGTAACTTGATCAAGGTCATGTGGATAACAAGTAGCAAAACACTGACCTGAAAGTATGCTCATTTCAAGTCCCTAGTTTCTAACCCCTCTGGACACTTCGATAACAACCAATGCCAAGTAGCAAAGACACAGCAACTCCAGAGTGTAATCATTAAGGGTTCCAGGCAGCTGTCTTTGAATAATACTGTCCACTGCCAGCCTTAACCTTTGGGGCTTATTCCTTCTGCTTAGAGGCATTAAAATGGATCTTTTGTATGTGTCAAGGACACAGAGAAAGGGACAAATGCCTGAAACTGAGGATGACCATTAATCTCCCTCAGGGTGCTTGTGAGGGATGAGAAAATTGCCCTCTACTCCAGGAGGGCAGTCGGGGAGTGTGTTCCCGGCGCTCCCCCCAGGTCCCGGCTGCCTGGGGAGCCACCTGCCTCTGGAGCCAGGGCACAGGCTCTGATCTTTCCCTACCCAAGGGCGGAGAGATAAACTGCAGAGAAAAATTAATAAGAGTGAAGGAAGAAAGGCTTCTGAAAACAAAGGGGATTGTCTAGACGCGGGCTGCATCCTCTTTGCTGGTTCTTTTTTCCTTTTTCCATTTTGTCCTAAGCTTTGTGTTCAGACTGATTTGCCTAAGCATTCCTTTCTTTGTCTTTCTCCTTCCATGTCTAAATATGGGGAGGGGGTGTCGGGAATAAGGACCAAATTAGCCGACCATTGTACCTTTGGGACCAAGGGATTAAAAATAAGAGCCCGGTTGTCTGAATCATTTCAATAGCACTGGAGGCATGTGGAGAACTGCCCCAGGAGGGGGAGCTGGGAGCAGAGGGGTTAAGACTCTCACCCTGTATTAGAACTTGATTTATGGCAGGGATCAAGTTCATGTTCCTCTCAGGGTCTGGTTTTGAGCAAAAGCAATGACAACCTGCCAAGTCCGAAGTCCAGAATGGTCACGCAGGATGTGAATACGGCGCCTTGGCCTCCGGGAAGCAAGCTCTGGTGAGAAGTTGCACTCCACCTCCCTCCGCCCCTCCTCTGTCACCCCCACCCCCATCCTTTTCCACCACCCCCCACCCCCCGCTTACTTTGAGGTGCACCAAATGCTTTTGGTCCTTCAGCTCAATGTCATGTCCAGAAATAAGAACAGTCAACTTTCTACTGTGGGGTGGTGGGGGCAGCTTACCCAGTCTGTGGTGGATGGAAATCCTTTGATTTTGTTTCTCCCACTAGCTACTTGTCTTCAACACTTCTTCCAGAAAAGCGGGCAATGGGAAAGACTTGAGAAATACCAATGTTCGCAGGTTGGTCTACTGTTACTCACTGGTTTCTTGACAACCCTGGTGTTGCTTATTTCGCTGTCCTTTTTTTTTTTCTTTTCTTTTCTTTTTTGAGTACATAAAAGGTTGTTTTTGAATATCAAAAAAATCAGTAGATATAAGTGACCCTATCCATAAATTCCTGTTTAGATTTCTGCATTTAGCAGACACCAGATTTTCAATTTGACTGTGTGAAGAGAGGAAAGGGGGAGTGGGAGGATATTCTTGCTGACCCTTTGCATAAACTGGTGAGTGGTACATGTGTTAGTGCCTGAGAGGCCCTATGGGCACATCTTTTCACACCCAAAGCTAACAAATGCCATGATGACTGAACACTGCAATCATAAGAACGATGGAAAATGCAGTTTTTATGAAAATACAGCATTTTCATATAAATACAAGGATGAAGAAATGAAAAAAAAAAACAAATTCAAAGATAAACCTTACAGAAGATAGTTGCCTGCTATATCAATTATCGTTAAAAAGAGAACTAGCAGATGGAGAAAGCTGAAGAAAATTAATGTGGATTGAAAGACAAAGGAGAGAGGAATAAATGATGTCTCAGCTTTGAGATGCTCACCTTAGCAGCAATCATTATTGGTGTATTCTGCCCTGACAGGGGGAGACGGGGATTGATATAAAAGGGTTTTTTCATTTTTATTTCCTGGAGTTCGTGGATAACTGGCTTCCCAGGTGACAATTACTCTGCCTCCTCCGAACACTCTTCCCTTACCCACTTCGACCTCTCACAGCACAAGGACTTAAGAAATAAAAATCCCATTGGGTCTTCTGGTGCTCTTTCTCTGAATTGCAAGTTTGGCCTTGATGCACCTAGAGTTGGGAGGATGGAAATCGGAAGAGAAAGACTGCCTTCAACAGAAAAATCTGCTTTTCAGAACTGGGCAACCCTCCAACATCACCTGAAATTAAAACATATTCCCCAGCTCTGTGAGCCTGTCAACAAGACCCAGACATCGGGCGTTGTGCTACTGGGACCATTTCAGACCTGCCAGCATGCCTGATGGGTGGCATCCAAACGTGCCTGAGGCAAGAACTGGTCTCTGGGAAGTGGCTGGTGCCTGCCTTCTGGGTCCCGGCGGAGACACTGTCTGTAGGATACCTTCACCCAAAATCTCTCCCTAAGGCTTCCAGAAATTCCATGAAGATTGATTTGTAGCACGGGGGTAAACAATGGGCCATATCTGCACTTTAGAACATCCTAAGGAGATAGGATTTCTCCTTAGACTAAACATTTCTTATTTTCCCAAAAACTTTTTTTCCCCTTTTCTAAGATCCCAGTATCATAGGGGAAACTGTCATAGTCAGTGAATTAGTCTGTTCAAATTACATTTCTATAAGCACCTATTTATGAAATAATGTGGCTTCCCTGATGGCTCAGTGGTAAAGAACTTGCCTGCCAATGCAGGAGACACAGGTTCAATCCCTAGGTCAGGGAGATCCCCTGGAGAAAGAAATGGCAACCCACTCCACTATTCTTGCCTGGGAAATCCCATGGACAGTGGAGACTTGTGGGCTACAGTCCATAGGGTTGCAAAGGGTCAGACACAACTTACAAGCAAACAACAACAGTGAAAGAATACGTCAAGGTAACTTTCTGAAGATATTGGCAATCGACTAGGGGAAGGGTGGGGATGAATGTAAAGGTTACAAAAGGATAGTGCATCTTTGAAAATGAAATGAACAAATGTGAAATTTTACAATCTCAGGCAGGGGTAAGTCACAGAAAGCTTCAAGGAGAAGGTAAAACTTAAGTTGGAAGGGAAGATAAAACAGAAGCGGGGAAATATAGTAATTATCCAACTTTTTGTAACATTCACCATTTGGAGCAGTTTCTGACAGAATGATATAAGACCAGGCGTTTTAATTCAGTATTGTGAAAACTATATGGCACAAGAATTGGGATAAGGATTACTTAATTTACTGACTTATCTAATGAGCACAAGACTGTTCAACACTGGGAGTCAAGAGACGTCCGAGGCAGTCTGCATTATATAGTTCTGTATGTTTATGTTTGCTTATTTATTTTTGGTGGTGACAGAAATTCCACTTGTGGTCTGTGCACAAAGGGGAATTCATGATAAGGATTGGGGTATAATTTCCTGGTGGTTCAGCAGTAAAGAATCCACCTGCAATGCAGAAGAATGGATTCAATCCCTGGGTTGGGAAGATCACCAGGGGAAGGAAATAGACAGAGGAGCAGTCCATGGGGTCACAAAAGAGTTGAACACAACTCAGTGACTAAACAGCAACAAAATTTATTATAGGAACACTAAAGTATCTTTGTGGAAACCTAGAAGTGGAACACAACTTCTAGAACTCTGAAAACGGGGACGGAAGAGCTCGGGGCCCCCCACCTCAGTTCTCTTCCTCTCAGCTCCTTTATTCCATCTTTCTCTTTCTCAAGACTCCCAATGTTTTGCTCTCATGTCTGAAAGCATTCCTGCCAGTAATGCTAAAGCTTCCTGCTTCACAACCAAGAAAGGTTGAGCTCCCTTTCTCAGTTCCAATTCCCAGATTGGACCAGGAGCTCAACCTAAACCAAATGACTCTGCGCTTCAAGATGGGATACTCTGCGTCAGGAAGGTACTCACTCCCAATCCATCCATCTGTGCAGGTAAAGGGGAGGGACTACATTGGATTAGCATGGAGGATCCTCTGATGACCACATGGCTGTAGGGGAAACAAGCTGTCACTAGAAGAGCAAGATGGGAAAGACAATCCCATGAAGAATGGACAATCCTTACCCTCCTGAAGCTTCCAATCTCATGATCTACGCACAGATAATGACACTGTCGTTACAGAGCTCAGAGAACTATATCAGATGGCTTTAAAAACAGAGGGTATCAGAAAGTTTGTACAGAGAAAGTCAGGTTCAAGCTGAGTCTCAAAAAATGGCAAGAGGATCATCAAGGAGGAAAGGGCATTCCAGGCAGAGGGACCAGCATGTCGAAAGTTTTGGGGACTTGAAATCATGAAATGAAGGAGCGAAAAGGTGAGGCTGGAAAGGAGAACAGAGTCCTATGCCCCTTCGTACCTCTGACCCATCCACTTTCTCCATCCTCTGAGGAGCAAATGAGATTCTGAAATGATAGAGGCGCATCGTGTGGCCCTTCTGGCTTTTTTATGTAAAGAAAACTGTCAGTTTCTGACATACTTCACACTGTGTAACAGGCTCTAGGTTCATCTGTCTCACTGCAACTGACTCAAATTTGTTCTTTTTTATGGCTGAGTAATATTCCACTGTGTATATATGCCACATCCTCTATCTCCATTCATCTGTCAGTGGAGATCTAGGTTGCTTCCATGTTCTGGCTATTGCAAATAGTGTTGTGAGAATTTTCTGTATAGCACAGGGAGTTCATCCTGGTGCTCTGAGATGACCTGAAAGGGTGGGATGAAGGGAGGGAAGGGAGGCTTAAGAGGGAGAGGATTTATGTATAATTTATGACTGATTTGCCCTGTTGTACAGCAAAAACAAATGGTGTGTTGACAACATTGTAAATCAATTTTGCCCCAATTAAAAAATAAACTAGAAAAAAAGAGCACTTTCACATTAACTCTTTCATTGGGTTCACACAATTTTGCCATGATGTAGGTAAACTCACCTCCCCGCCCCCATGCCCCACCTATTTTGTTGATGAGAAAAGAAATTTTAAAGAACTGTGACTTGACCAAAGTTCATTTAGGGATAAAACCAGAACTAGAACCCAAGTTTTCAGTTCCCAACTCGGTGTTCATTCTGCCTCTTCTTGGGGTTTTCCTTTAGTGCCAATTTAAGGGATCACACCTGGGTCACTGATCATTTGGTTTATTATGACAAACCACTCTGATGGTCCCAAATGAGTTGTATTTGTTTAATTTCAGTCATTTATTAAACTATCTTGCAAAACCTCCATTTTCAGAAAATTATATGAAAGGAGAGAGCCTTGTCACTTGGAATAGGAGGGGAAGAGGGCAAAGAAATGACTTTTCAATAACTTGTCCATTCGTGTGATTCTTTCGTTAAAACCAGTACATGAAGGTTTAAGCAGATCTCATACATACATAAAAGGAACTGGTAATCAAGTTTCACCTTAACAAAAGCCCTGCTAGATTTTAAGCTATATGAAGACAGGGGATATATCACATTTTTCAAGAGCCAGAAGTTGCCCAACGTGGCTGTTGTAACTGGTCTTTATTTTATAAATGCTCAATAAATGTTTGATAAATTAATGAGTAAATTTTTAAAATTTTTAAATTTTATTTAAAAATTTATTAAAAAATTTAGAAATATTTAAAAATAATAGCACAATATAGATCTATGGTGAGGAGCAGGCCTTGTTGTCAGATATACTTGGGAACAATTCCTGGCTGTACCACCTATTCAGCAAGCAACAATCGACAAGTTATCACTTAAGCCTCCATCTCCTTAATTGTGAAATGAATAATGGAACTTGCTCCCAAGGTTGTTTATTCATTGAATAAAATTTTATTGAGCACCTATTATATGCCAGGCACTGTTCAAAGCTCAGAAAGATAGCTCAGAAAACACAGGTGACAGAGGCCCCAGATAATAAACATGGCAATAAATCAGTGAATGAGCTCATTGTAATTGTGACACAGCCCTGTGGAGGAGATAATCAGGGTAGTGCAGACTCAGTTGTGGACTTGCAGGTTGCTTTAGACAGAATGGTAAGAAAAGCCTTCTCTAAAGAGGTGGCGTTTGGACGAAGATCCAGGGAGAAGAGCATGAACACGCAAAGTGAAAGTGAAAGTTCCTCAGTCATGTCCCACTCTTGGCGACCCTTTGGACTATACAGTCCGTGGAATCCTCCAGGCCAAAATACTGGAGTGGGTAGCCCTTCCCTTCCTCAGAGGAACTTGGCAGACTATAGTCCACGGGGTCGCAAAGAGTCGGACACGACTGGGTGACTTTCACTCTAATCTGTCTTTCCTGATCTAAGCTATTGTGAGGCTACTTTAGACACGTAAGTGTGAGAATTGACCAGACTTTCAAGGGGAGAGGTGATGAGGTAGGAAGTCGAACATTTAAAACTAAATCTCAAGCTGGGGGTTACATGAGATAATACACATAAACCCTCGGCACAGCACCTGGCTTCAAGAATGTTTTTAATACACATTCTTAAAAGTTAATACTCATCCTTCTGGTACTTTTCAACATGATGAAAAGATCAAGGGATTTGGAGCAGGAGACTTGGGTTGATGTCTTGGTATGTAAGAAGTGTGGCTTTGGGCAAGTTCTAATTTCTCTGAGCTTCTGCTTCCTCCTCTGGGGAATGAAGATGTAAACACCTGTCCTTTCTACCATACAGGGTTATTGTGAGCATCAAACGTGGTGATGTATGTGAAACTGCTCTGTAAGCTGAAAAGCATCTTTTCATGAGCGATTAACTATATGAAATTGTATTTAATTCAGTTTCCCTTTGTACACGACCTCTCAGGTTCCTATACTGTAAGACAATATCACAAAATAAATTTTATTATAGGACATTGGGGTCTTCAGCTTACAGGAAGACTGAGTCCCAGATTCTTGAACCTCTGCCCTGTATAGTCAAAACCTGTGCAGTCCAATAGACCGCTCCGCTGAAACAGAAATATGTATCTCTCCTGTCCACTTTGGTGGCCACTAGTCATGGTGGCTATTGAGTACTTGAAACATGATCAGTGTGACAAAAGAACACTATGCTTAATTTTAATTTTTAAAATTTCAATTTAAATAACCACATGTGGTTAGTGGCTACTGTATTGCACAGTAAAAGTTCAAAGCTCTGTTTTCTCATTTTATTGATAAGGACCACTAAGGTCTTTTCTAGGTCTATCTCTGCTTCTACATACACAATTCAGAAATGGGTAAGCCAATTTGGATAAAATAAAAGCTGAATCCAGAGTTACTTTTCTTATTCTCAAATCAAAGATAATCCTATGCATTTTTTTTAAAGTTCATAGCTGGTTTATTTATGAACAAGAGGAAAGACTTTAAAACAATGACAACACAGTCTCAAGTAAAAGGCAATCCTAGAAGATGAACTACTTACGGAATACTTTCTCTTGGGAGTTATATTTTGATATCAAGTATAATACTTGATCCAAAGTTAGCATTCTCCATTTCTCATTAAGAAAAATCACCAGGGGAAAAATATTTGGAATTGAATAAATAAATGATGGCTGCAGTGGGGATTGTTTATGTGATGCTGACAGTTGCCAGGTCATAAGGGGTTTCCATGATGAAGCTGGCACTAATTTTGTCTCTTTGTATAAGAACTGTGTTCCTATTACTGGATACTTAGAACATAAGATGAAGTACACAGAGAAATAGACAGAAAAGGAAGGTAACATGATTAAATTGTTTGAGGGGAAAAAAATGAGAGCTCAGCAGAAAAGAAACCGAAGACAACTGAAAGGATGAGAGATGGCAAAAAGTGAGAAAAGCTTTTGAAGGGGAGAAATGAATATGGAACTGAAATCAAGAAGACAGAGAGGGAACAGATTGGGGTAGGCGGAGTGAGGATCAGAGAAGAAATTCCAGATCCATTTGTGAACGACAACAGGAGCTAAGCCTGTCTCTAGGGGGAAAAAAATAAGAAAGACCAGAAAAAAAAAATTACTTTGGAAAGAAAGAGAGTGACAAGGTAGTGAGGACAAGGAGGGACAGCTGTCATCTCATTTAATTAAGAAATTATTAATGGAACAGACGGGCCAGCCACGATGAGACTTTACTGATGAGATGCTACTAAAATTCCAGATAATAGCAGCTGAAAAGTTATGGAGAGCAAAAGTGGTAAGAATGCTAATTTAATTGATAATAACATTATACTTAGTACAATGCTTTGGAATTTAAAAATCACACATTAAATAAATTTAAATGACTCTGGTTATCATCTAATTATGGCTGTTTAAATAATATGATACAATTAAATGTTTAAAAAAAAAGCCTTAATAATTTCAAATGATCACTCTTATGTTCTGAATTCTCCTCTGAAGCATTTGCTGTTCAATCTTGCAGTCCTGGTGAAGGTAATAATACTCTACTGACTACACTTTTACCAAACAGAGGTAGCTATTGAATCAGAAGATAATGGCAAACTTAGCTTCTAAATGCCTTATTTTTTTATTCTCCATCTTTCTTTTTTCCATTATCAGAATAGGTGGCTTCTTTCCTCAAATGACTACCTTGTTTCTTTCTCCTTCCTCCTCTCACCAAGCAGGTCCCCTGACAACACCTCCCTACTGTCGTTACAAGAAAGACGTGGTGCCAATCCTGTTAAACTAAACATAATACAGCCTTGCAGGTTCCCTGCACAAAAAGCTGTTGGGATCACATCATTGAGAGCCAGGAAACATAGCCTTGTGGCCATGACTACATTGCTGATGGTCGTTGGAGGAGAGAAAGACATTTTGCTCCCCGGACTCATTTATGAGCAATCCATCCAGAAGTTCTTACAGTGAGTGGAAAGAAAAAGGCAAAGCAATGAATAAATTTGAAAATATTTTATTCTCCCTAATAGTACATGAATGTTGTAAATTATCACCCCAAAATACAGAGAAAGCTAAAGCTTTCATGACCTTAACCTGACCATCACTGTCAAGAATTTTATGCATGTTTCCAGAAATCAACATACATATGAATATAAATGGGATTTCCCCAGCATCTCAGCAGTAAAGAATCAGGCTGCAATGTAGCAGCCTCAGGAGACCTGGGTTCCATCAGGAAGATCCCCTGGAGGAGGGCATAGCAATCCACTGAAGTATTCTTGCTTGGAGAATGCCATGGACAGAGGAGCCTGGCAGGCTACGGTCCACAGTGCCGCAAAGAGTAGGACATGACTGAAATGACTTCACAGCAGCCGCATGAACATAAATGGGATCTTATCTAGGTAGTGTTCTGTAGGGTCCTTTTTTAACTTCATGTGCAATGGCCATCCTTCCATGTCAATATGCCACACTTCATTGAGTGAAAGATGCTTGTGACTCTAAGATTATGCACATTGTATGTAAGAAGGAAAAACTGCTATAGATTATAATCAGCAGGTTCTGTAGACTCTGTGTGTGCTCAGTTGTGTCTGATTCTTTGCAATCCAGCCAGGCTCCTCTGTCCATGGAATTTTCCAGGCAAGAATACTGCAGCTGGTTGCCATTTCCTCATCCAGGGGATCTTCCCAACCCAGGGATCAAACCTATGTCTCTTGTGTCTCCTGCATTAGCAGGCAGGTTATTCACCACTGCCCCACTTGGGAAGCCCTTTATGGATTCTAACACATGTCCTAATTTCACAGATGTTAAGATATTAAACAGATATCTTATAAATAATGACATACAGTATTAAAATTTACTTAACCTTCTTGAGAGCTGCATCATATTGCACTGTATGGCTATATCATAAATTACTTAACAAATCCCCCATTAGTGGACATTTGTATTGTTTCTTTTGTAATTATAAGTTTTGTAATACTGTAATTGTAAATTGTAATTGTAATGTTGTAAATTGTAATATTTTCAAATTTTCATGAAGTTTCTTAATGGTGGCTCAGAAGGTGAAGGATCTGCCTGCAATGCAAGAGACCTGGGTTTGATCCCTGGGTCAGAAGATCCCTTGGAGGAGGGAAATCCCATGGATGGGGAGGCTGGTGGGCTACAGTCCATGAGGTTGTGTAGAGTTGTACCACACACTTTCCTTAATGTCTGTCTTTGCATACTTGTCCTGTTACTTCCTCAGGTTGAATTTCTAGAAGTAGAACTGATGGATTAAATGTGCCAATCTTGACTGCACCGGGTGATACTGATTTACACTCTTACCAGTTATGTTTCAGAGTGCTACTTCCTCAGGTCCTCAGCAACTGACAGATCATCTACGTACACCTAGCCTGGACCACAAATAAGAAAAATCCAAAGCCTAACGCCTCAGTTACCATCCATTCTTATCTTTCTTCTTCATTTTTCCAATATTCGAGAAACTTCAGGAACTTGAAATAGTGATGTCCATTGAAGATTCCTTGATAATGGACAAAGTTCGGATCTATTTATTGGTAAAGTCCCACCCTTAATGACAGTGCTGTATTCAATGATCTGCTTTCCTGATCTTCACTTTTCTGTCAACTAAAGACAAGGCCTTTGGTTGTGACTTAATATTTGACTCACATCTTTGGATGCGAGTTAATATTATTAGTGCTAGCAATTAGGAATTAAACTGGAACTAACTCCTGAACTCTTTTATTCATTTGATCTGAAATCAGTTGCACCCACACTGTGCAGTAGCCTGTGAGGACACAAAGACGAACAGCTTACAGTTCCTGCTGGGGGAGCCCACCATCGGATGCGGGCGTGAGAGTCACTCATACAAAGTTACAGAACAACAGAAGACACAATCATTGATTTCATGAGGCAGGATATGATTTAGTGTCAAGTATGCAGACATGAAGTCCAGAATTTGAATGAAATCTGGAGACAGAATGCCCTGTCCCTTTGAGAGTCACCAAGACCAATGCTAATGTGCCATGACCCTCTGAGAGCACAAGGATTCCACACAGTCAATCTCTCCTAGGCAGCATCTGTGTCCTGTACCATTCCCTCGGGAATCTCAGGCACAGCAACAAATGCCCATCTTTTTCTGGAACACAAAGCCCAGCTGTCCTATGTGTCCTGGAGGGGAGAAGCTGAGCCTATTGACTTCAGCCCCTCTTCCGGAGGGGTGACCCTAGGGCAAGACAAGAGTTGGGGCTGGGGGGAGTGGTGGTGGCTGAAGCTCTCAGAAAGTGGAAATTCACCTCTCACAATTCTGTGCCCAGTGGCATTAGGAATTAAAGTCCGTTTGTAAAGCAAGCTTCCCAGTTCATCAGCAATTCAAGTTTGGGGACATAAGCCTCCCAAACCAAGTTTCAAGACAGAGAGAGAGACGGCTTTTTCCTTTTATTGTTTCTGAAATCAGATACACATGGCTTTTAAGAGGCCCCCCTGCCTCGTGTCTTGCTTCGGGGCTCTGATTTAATAAGGAAGGCAAGAAACAAATGACTCGCTTGCTAATATTGGAAAAGTGCAAAGACACCTGCCGCAGGCCCTCCAGGTCGTATATGGGTACCTGACACTCTGCTCGTGAGCTAGAGGGAGGAGCCCTGGACCGAGATGTGGCGGAGCCTACTAGATCCCATCAGTGGATCTTAATCAAAACTGGAGGTCAGAATACCAGAAACTCAGAATCGGTGCAGCTTTAAACACACCTAGACCTCCTGAATCAGACTTTTGGGGTGGGTGGGGCATTGTTTTTCCAGAATTTCTCCTAGAGGCTCAGATGTGTTCTCATTAAAAATCACTAAACTAGATAATTTCTAGCCAGGAACTCTGAGAATCAATTCTGAAATTTGGGAGCACCTATGCGATATTTTTAAAAATGAAGGAAAGTCAAAATGGGGCTTCAGAATCTTTAAAAACTTTAGCACATCTTGAATCCCATAACTTGTGTTTATATTTAACCTAATCAGAATTAAATAGGATTGTAATGCAATTTAATCTCACAAGATAATTAAAGATTTATGAAAAATATTTATTCTTGGGGAACCATAGGCAGTCCGATCTGAAAATAGAACACAAGTTTAAAACAGTTTGATGAATGGCTTTGTTCAGTTCTGCCAGGGTGACTCCGAACTTGAGGATACCATCTCATTTGATGAAATGATTGAAGTATCAATTTGAGCCTCTTCATTAGAGAGAAGCCCAGGCTGCCAGTCATCTTGCCTTCTCTCTCCTCCCCCTTTCCCCCTGCCCTCCCATAGAAAGTCCTGGACTACTATTGTAATGATCGCCAGCCCTGCGGTCTAATATCAGTCATGATGTTTCTAGGCTGACGACTTTATTCCCCTGGGGGAAAGTTGTTCATGATAATATTAATAAGAACAGCTAACATCTGCTGAACTCTTACTACATTTCAGGCGCTATGAGCTGGGCGGAAAATAGATTTTCCTTTCTATGCCAGGAATCTGGGTCCCTGAGAGTTTACTATTCAAGAGAAGCAGTCTGTTTTCCAGAACAGGCTCCATATTAATCGTATTAACAAGAGTGAAGTGTGGTTCTTTCCTACTCTTTCAGCCGGTGTACTGGCTTTCACATGATTGTTATCTCTTCTGAGGATACTCAACCATCGCTCAGGCTCCAGGACCTTGACACTGGATACAATCATGATTTGGTGACCTGGAGCTTGTGGAGCTTGTGGGGGCAAGACCAGATAAGTAGCAGGAGCATCCAAATGCAATAAGAGGGGGATGGGACAGCACCCAAGTATGCAGCCTCAAGGGCGATTGTGGTCCTCATGGGTCAAATCTCTACCACCCGCTCCTGGGGTTGGCACCCTTCTCCCTTCTTACAGCCTCTCCCTCCCTTGGTTCAGAGTCATGTACCCCTTCGCTGATTTTTGGTTAACACTTCTATGACTTTGGGCTAGTCACTCAAGCTCCCTGGGGCTTGAGTTTCCTCATTCAAAAGGCAAAAAGAGGTGGGGAATTGGACTTGGGTAAGATCTGTTCTCCTGACCTTACACGTTTATTATGAATATTAAACGAGATAATATATTAAAGCTATGGACAAAGTATTAAAACAGTCATCAAAAGAGTATACAGCCTTCTCCATTATCTCAATATATCACTAGTGAACACTTGGATAAATCACGTTCTCTGTATTTTGCACCTGTGGGTGGAGTTGTTGTTCAGTCGCTGATTTGTGCCCAACTCTTTGCAACCCCACGGACTGTTGCCCGCCAGACTCCTCTGTCCACGGGATTTCCCAGGCAAGGATACAGGAGTGGGTTGCCATTTCCTTCTCCAGAGGATCTTCCCCACCCAGGGATTGAACCCAAGTCTCCTTTTGGAGGCAGATTCTTTAGCACTGAACCATATGAGTGGAGAGCTGTAACTGAAAATCTACATAATCAAATCAATCAGGTCCATTAGACTAAAACAGATTTACTCTTGCAAGCAGTGCAGCCTGTGACTGGTTGGTGAAAACTACTCTTAAGTTCCTCTTAGAGAGAGCGGAGGGCTGGAGGAGACAATGTCTCAGAATATTTCTTCCATGACCCTGTCTGGGGCCTTTCCCTTCTCAAGGCTGCCCTCTCTTTTCTTCACCTCTAACTGAGTGCTACTTCCCAAGACAGAAGCCTTTTACAATAATAATAGTACGTTAGACTCGCCTGACATTTTGTTTCGAAGGAAATCCAAGTCATTTCTCAGGCTGGTGTTGTCTCCTTTTAAGGGCTGAGGAAACTCGCCCAGGGAGTCGGCGTTCAGGAAAGCCACCCTGCTGGTGAGTGACAGAACCAAAGGGAAAATGCTGAATCTGCTGTGCATCTCATCTAGGATCTCTTAACAAAGACACTGTCCTTTTCTGGACAAAAATAACCAATGCAGAAACACCGCAGAGTCCTTTCCCGCAGTTGTGAAGGAAAAGGATGGAAATGAGTGGGCGCTTAATCACTGCTCCCCTCTGGGCCCAGCTTCCTGACCCTTCTTCCTCCCGGTACTCTCCAAGAATGGCAGGAAATCAGACCTCTAGTATGGAAAAAATAACACTTAGCCAAGAAAATGGCAAACATTTCCACCGGGGTTGTGTTTTCTGAGAACACATTGATTCGCTTTGTGGGGATGAAGAGCAGGATTGAGCCTGGGAAACACTGGTCCCCCCAGGGATGGGGAATCCGGGCTGGCCGAGGAGTAGGGGTACACATTTGGGGTGGCTGCAGGAGAGGAGGGATGAGAGAGGCTCCTTCCCTGAGCCCAAAGCAGAGGCCCCTGATCCAAGTCCTGGGGTAAATGTGAGCAGCGGATCCACTTTCTCAAGTGCTAGAGTTAGATTCCATGGGCTTCCCTGGTGGCTCAGAGGTAAAGAATCCCTCTGCAATGCAGGAGACCTGGGTTCGATTCCTGGGTGGGGGAGATCCCCTAGAGAAGGGAATGGCAACCCACCCCAGTATTCTTACCTGGAAAATTCCATGGACAGAAGAGCCTGGTGGGCTATAGTCCATGAGGTTGCAAAGAGTTGGACATGACTGAGCAACACACACTAAGAAATTCTGTCCTGAAATATGTCAGCTTTCTATTAGTACCAATGATGCCTCCAGCACCTAGTGAGTAGGCAACATTCACCAGGTCCCACTCCCATCATTGCCACGGATTCATCTGTGTAATTCTTGAAATGATCTTCAAGTGGCTCAGAGAGACCAAGAGAGTCCACGTGGGGGATAATTCGTAATTAGTGTCTGCTGGTGTTTCACAATGCTTTTATATTTATCCTTGAACATAAAGGCTTCCAATGTTTTTGGAACTTCCAAACCTAAAGAGAAGGTCTGCTTAGAAAGACCTGATACCGAAGAAAATGGAAAAGCAGGGAAATTTCTCTATCTGGTCATGGCCATGTTTTTCCTTAGCAGCTGAGTGTTAGGGTTTCAAAGTGTCTCACTGAGAGAGGGAAGGCTTCTAGCCCAGTTAGACAAAGAAAAAGAAGCCATACATCATCAATGTATGACGAGTGCTACAGGAGAAAACAGCATTGTATTTCCATAAAAGAAGGTTTATCTCAGAAATATTGTGATGCAGATGATA
Organism: Muntiacus reevesi; assembly: GCF_963930625.1. Classification (NCBI taxonomy): domain Eukaryota; kingdom Metazoa; phylum Chordata; class Mammalia; order Artiodactyla; family Cervidae; genus Muntiacus; species Muntiacus reevesi. The sequence continues at coordinate 140,665,934 of NC_089251.1, read as the reverse complement.
AAGATTTTCCTTAATGTGCTAAATTGTGCCTTTGGTGAGTATAGGGATCATATTTGCATATTGCCATTTGCACATCTAGAGCCTAGCCCAGAGATGAGCTAGCATTAAAAAATTCCAGGCTCCTCTGTCCATGGGATTCTCCAGGCAAGAATACTGGAGTGGGTTGCCATTTCCTTCTCCAGGGGATCTTCCTAACCCAGGGATTGAACCCAGGTCTCCTGCATTTCAGGCAGGTCTTTTACCATCTGAGCCACCAGGGAAGGCCCTAATTAAATGAATTAAAACATGAAAAAACTAATTTTTGCCTAGTGAATTAAAAGAATGAATGGAAAGATTAATACCTTCTTGGAACCAATCAAATTCTTTGGCTGTTCTACAATTTCTCTGTCAAATATTTCTTGAAGTTATATTATCCCAGAACTGAAGAGGAGGGAATGACTTAAAAATTCATCTAATTTATTCTTTTTTATTTTTCAAGAAAAGAAAAGTGAGGCCCAGAAAGTTTAAGTGATTTGACTCAGGCCACACAGCTCATCAGAGGCATAGTTAGAACCAGGAAAATGTTTCCTGACTTTTTGCCTGGACCCGTTTCATGCTGCTTCAGAGATGAACCGATAAGGAAATCCATCTTTGTCTTTACTGTCATGAAATTATGGATTTTCCCCTCTCATTGCTGCAACTCTTCTCTTAATTCTCACAGATCTGTCTTGAAGGATCTTCTGATTCCCCCCTCCCTTTGCCTTTTAAATCTTTTGAAAGGAGATCTGGCAGAAGTGTAGGTGGGGAGGGATTGGTTCTGGTAAAGTAAGTGGGTCAATGCAAGTGTTGGAGTATATTAAAAATTATGACACAGAAAACAGAATTGTTTGCAAGGTTGTGTTGGGTACTCTGAGAGAGTTGATCCCAAAATGAAGAGGTTGGCTCTTGGACATTGCACCGGGTCTGCCATCTTGTCTACCTCCCCACTCTCAGCTCTGGAAAAGTGAACACTACATGCCTTGCCTCTGTTCCCCACTCCACCCCAGCAACAACTGACGCAGCTAGTGATGAGCCCTAGATCCGAGCCAATTAAATTCTTTCTCATGGGAAATTAGAATTAGGACCCTGAGACCATTGTCAGTTCCTGTGGGAAGCCAGGGGATAGGTTCTGCAGAGCCTGGAACTAAGGAATTTTATTAATATTTGGGGGTGGCTCAGGTGAACGGGACGGTGGACAGTATACAATGGATGAGGAAGCAAAGAAGCTTGTTTGAGGAAGGAAGGACAGAACAAACAGGCAAAGGAAAACAGAAATGAAATCTGAAGGAGGCTAGGACTCTCCTGTTCTCTCAGGGACTATTTTTCCCACAGTGGGTTTTCATGTAATCCTACAAAATTTTATTCATCTTTTAATGTTGATACAATTCTACTGTTATTGTGGTTTCCAGAGAGAGGCTGGCTTTTGAGTTAGAGAAAGCAAGAGAATAGAAGACTGTTTGCTTTTAAAGGGGCAGGTGAGCTGGAGCTGGAAAGGGAATGTGACCTGGAGAACGAGGGGAAACGGGAGGGAAGAGAGCTTACGGAGACAGGACAGGGGCGGGGAAGACAGGGCACCGGGAATGCCAGCACCGTGAACGGCTGGCGAGGCTGAGGGGAGCTGGGTGACGGTGGCCGCCTTCCAGATACCCCGCTGACTCGGTGCCCAGCCAGGCTCGTTTTCCAGCCCCAAGAGCCAGTCAGCTGCTCCTCACTGCTGCAGGGAGACCATCAAAGGGATTTAATAATGGTTGGCAAATGTCAAATTACATTGAATCTAAACCAAATTCCAGACATTTAGGGCTGCGTAGTCATTAACAATCAATTAGTGCACTCCGCTTTCCGTCAAAGCATTTTTCACACCCTTCCCTTTGCATGATAAGGAAACACAGGCGTGGCTGCTTCTTCCCTCTTGGCTGAGCAAGGCCTCACTCCTTGCGTGTAGGCAGTGGAGGAACAAACCAACTCCTGTTGTCATTGTTTGTATTTCCTCACTTTCAGGAGTGGAAGGAAGCATTAAGTGCCATTTGTACATCCCGTCCTGCAAGCAAGGGCTAAGGAAAGAGACATTGGTCATTTTCCTCTTTCTGTGGAACCCTGAAGTAATAAAAGGGTAAAGAAGATGTCAAGAATCATCTAAAGCCTTCTCTCTAGCTGGAAGCCAGGGACGTTGGGCTACTGTTTGTGGAGGAGGGATGCATACCAATTACACACCGCGGGCATTAGGTGAACTCATTTCACCTCTAATGGTCCATGTTCTGATGCAGCAGGATTTCATTCCAGCAACAGAGCCGTAAACATTTACCGCAAAACAAGTCGTTGCTCTATCGATTGCTGAGTATCTGCTTCATCCTTCCCTTTCCAAATCAGCTCAGATTTATGGCGATTCCCTTCCCCCTTCCTGTTCCCTGAGTTACCCACCCCCCCCCCCATCGGTGGGGTGCTGCGGGTCAGAGGAAGAAGATATACAGGAATCTGTATCTGTACATTTTCAGGAAGAGACTTCACAATCATTTTTTAAAATGCCTTCTTTGCTCCTATTTTTCCCTGCTAGGTCTTCCACGGGTCTATTTTTAGAACAACTTTCTCAGAATATAGAAAAGCCCATATTCTCCAACTGTGACATGGATTTCTTCCACTAGTTTAGTTGATAAAATCTGGATGGGAAACTGGGCTTAGCTCACGGGGCTTTGCTGACAGACAGTGGATTCCTACAGGCTCCTCCAAGCCCTTAGTCCGAGGGGACTTCTACTCTATGGATTAACTTCAATGGCATAAAGGCTGCAATGGTTTAAGAAACAAATAAGGCTTGACTCAGAGAGGGTGGTGTTGGTGTCTCGAAAGCCACGGACAGGGCCCAGACTGAGGCCTTAAGCCCAAAGTGGGTAAGTTGTTAGGTCCTAATAACAGGCTGGTATTCCTATGCCCCTGTTAGGAACTCTGCCAGGGACTGTCTCAACACGGGGCATGAGCTGCCAAGGCCAACTGAGAGGATTGAATCAAAACCAGCAAAATCAAAATGCATCCCAAAGAATTACCAAAGACCTCCATCTCAACACATTTTCAGGAGAGGGTTCCTGGGACTTAATCTGATCCGCTACCTCCTTGGAAGTCGCCCAGTGGAACTGATGACAGACAGACTGTCCTTACTGTGACAGACCTCAAACATATGCAGTGTGATGAACAAACATACCACACTCTAAGCAAATCAGAGTCATAGGTACCTATGAAAATCCATATTTTTAAAAATCAAAACTAGGAACATAATAGCAAATCATCTACTCTTAAATGCGACTTTGCTTTGTATGTTTCTCAGACTCTGAGATGCTCTGAAAATGACCTTAAGAAAACCTCTCAAACCGCAGATGTCCAGGCTTACCCCCAAAGAACGTGATTCAAGTTTGGGAGGAGATTCAGAAAAGTGTCTTTTTAAGAAGTACACTTGGTCATTCTGATGTAGGTGGTCACTGGTTTGCACCCTGAGTAACACCACACACAGCTTCTGTGTACATTTAAGAGTCAATTTCTATTGTGGGGCCCTGGGTCAGGAAGATTTCCCTGGAAAAGGGAATGGCTATCCATGCCTGTATTCTTACCTGAAGAATCCCATGGACAGAGGAGCCTGGCAGGATACAGTCCCATGGGGTCATGACTGAGCAATTAACACTTCTATTAGGGGTGGGGAAGGGATAATTATATTGCATAATCAAAACCCACCTATATTGTAGTGGGAAAAATTTTTATTTGGTATTCTACAATCCTGACTAAGATTCATCAAGTAGTTATTTTATTATTACTTTATTATTGCACGTGTGTCTTAGAAACATTCAAGTGGGTGTGTATATGGCTGACAGATCTTACACAATACACGCATACCAGTCACTGACCTACTGCCTGGCAGATTACAGTGTTTAACAAATGAGGATGTTCTGGAAGCTTCCATGTCATCCTACAGTTTTCTGTTTCTAACTGTACCAAGGAAACCAGGAAAACAACCACAACCATTCTCTTAGTAGCGCCATCTTAAATTATACTGAAAATGGACCCCATCCAACTGGGATATAGTGACAGTACAAAGATATGTAGGAGGAGGGGAGGAGGAAGGACGATGGGCCAGGCGTTTGGGACAGCACTGGAGAGCAGTCCAATATGGGCTTAGGAGCTACTTTCTAATACCAGATACTAGGAGGCAGAGAGGCGGGAGAAAGAAAAGAGGAAAAAAGAATAAATAGGAACAAAAATGAAAAGAAAAACATAAAGATTGGAGACAGAAAGATATTAAAAGTTCCATGAACCAAAGACAATATTCAAATTTTGGCCATTCATTAATATAGTCATATTAACATGAGAAATAGAGTGTGATTAGATATTTCTAAGCAGGAATAGAAAATGACTTTGTGTGGATGTGACACTAAGTCAACTCATTTAAGATTTCCAGTGGCAAATCTTTCTTTGTTTCCATGAGCTCACCAGAGCATGTATGATTAGGTGCTTATTTCTTACAGCCTGGGCTCTTTTAAAGGTAATCCCATCACCATGTACTTCTCAGAACAGTCTGCAAGCTTAACCTTAAGAACATAGTATGGTGTAGAAATGCAGAAAATATATTATCATTGCTTTGTCTCTTAGTGTCTGTTAATGACGATTTAAAAAAAACTATTTTCACAGAGACTCAAGTACATTTCCTACTTCATGAAGGGACCTCGACTTTCTGTTTACAAGACCAGGCCTCCAGAAGTAGTTGCTTCAAGGAACAGAATCAAGCCCAGCAACCAGGAATCTCTCATTGCTGTTGTATTTAACGAGAGGCCACAAATTTGCTGGTAGCTGTTTCCTGTATTCAGTTCTGCAGACCCAATTTACTGTAAACTCTCATTTTGATCACATAGGAGACTTTGCTGGCAACAAAATAATTGCTTCCTTCTCTTTGTGAAGTCATTTGCCTACCCTGTAGCTCTGCAGTGATGGACAGAGAACTGCCTGACTGACTGCTTCCCCCCTCCCCACTCTTGAGTCCTGAGGTTAGCCACCTACTCTCCTATCCATGTTCCCCATGTCACTCATCTTCTTTGCACTTGAAGTCTTTTCTTGTGAAATGACAGAATGCACTTATTCACATTAAAGTACAGATCATGGATAGAGTTACCTCTTCCTGGCTGGCTGAAATTTTAAAATAAAGAAGTGTTTAGGCAAATAAAAAGATTTTAATAGTAGAATACCAGGCTCCCAAAAGCCGCTTGGAAGAATATTTTGGGGGCTGAATCATGTGTATATGTGTCTATACATGTGGTGGGCAGGGAATCCCAGGAAACATGCTGTGAAGTTAAACGCATCTTTGATGCCACATTTCATGGCATGCATTTGTTTCTAGGCATTGATTGTTGACATTGGGGGACACAAGGAAAGGGTGATTTCCTTGATGCGGTCAACACATGATGTTCAGGGCTCCATTCCCAGAATAATGGCATGACCTGGCCATGAGCCCGTCCACTGAAAGCGCCTTTCAATGAGGGAAGATGGGTTTTCCAAGGATGGGAAAGCAAGGCAGAGAATACACTCTCACTCCACTCACGGCTGCATTATCTTCTTCCTCCTAAGAGACCTCTGGGTCCTTAAGTAACTTCCCAGTCATCAAATCAGTCTTTATTAAATTTTCACATGCACTTAGTCTTAGATTCAATTTGAAATGTGCTCCAAGGAGCATCATATGGACTAAATAATTAGCTAAAGAGAAATGGCACAGAATAGATTTTAGAGAATGGCACAGAATGATGCCTCTCCAATACCACCAGTAGTAATTGAGTCTTACAATTGTAACACAATTATGTGAATTTTTTATTTTTGAGTTATACATTTATTGTCAATTATATTTAAAGGGGAAACAGTCAAATCAGTGTTTTTACTTAGACAAAGGAAATTTTTGCTTAGGACAAAGCTAAAATAGATGTTTAAGATTTTAAAAATGGGGTTGACTTGAAGAAAAATATTAAGGAAGTATTTGTGCAAAGATATCACAAGACTCTCAAAGGCCATATTCAAGTGACTAAAGTTTAAGAAGCATGGCCAAGGCTAGTTGATCACTACTGCATATCAACAACCCTGGGTTGCCCCCTGTTTTGCAAAGGGTGTGCTGGATGACACTGGGAGGGTAAAAACCTCTCTGAGCACCAGTATGTGCGTGCATGCCTGCCAAGTTGCTCTTTGCAACCCCATGGACTGCAGCCTTCCAGGCTTCTCTGTTCATAGGATTCTCCAAGCAAGAACACTGGAGTGGGTTGCCATTTCCTCCTCTAGGAGCACCAGTATACTCAAATACAATGGTGGCATTAAAAGAGATCACCAAGATCTGTTCCATTCTAGCAAGTGATGATTTAGACACGACTGAGTGACTTCACTTTCACTTTTCACTTTCAAGCATTGGAGAAGGAAATGGCAACACACTCCAGTGTTCTTGCCTGGAGAATCCCAGCGACGGGGGAGCTTGGTGGGCTGCTGTCTATGGGGTCACACAGAGTCAGACACTGCTAAGAGTCAGACTTAGCAGCAGCAGCAGCATAGGTTACCATCTGTGACTAAAGGGAGGGAAATTGGGAAATTAAGTCATTGTTGTCAATGGGGATGACATGGCTAGACATGCAGAAGCAGCAATTTGGTTCCTGGGTCACCAAAGAAGAGTAAGGGGTAGAGGAAAGTCCAGAGTGAGAAGACCTATGTGCCAACGCTGTCCCCTGGACCTTCACAAAGTCACATGCCCTCTATCTATTGAGTCCCAGTGTCTCTATCTGTGAAGGCAAGGGCCATGGTAGTGAATGACACCTATGCCATTATCACGCAGTCTTATTGCATGGCTCAAATGCAGTGTATGTGAAGGGAAAGTTCTAATCAAATATAAATCTTGTTCTACACTACCTCTTGTAGCTCTTTGTTGTTTCAGTATTTTTAAGTATAGTGGGGTGGTATCTAACCATATGATGGTTAACCTGAATTTTTAAGAAAACAATAGGTTACATTCAAGAGAGTCAATATCGATAGTTTTGAACAGCAGGGATAAAAAGTTTAATGCTGAAGAAGGAATAACCAATTGGTTCATAATGAGTAACCCCCAAAACCATCATCATTCACCAGTCACCTCAAAATTCTCTTTCAATTAAAAGTTTTAAACATTTTCTCTTCTAAATCTATAATCTTAAATTGAAGATGAGCCAACTATACAAAATTATTTATCCGTTCCACTGAGCTTTGCTTTTTACAAGGTTCCTTTCTATTAGCACAGAATTTCCAATCAAATATGTAACCTCAGATTAGAGCTGTCACAAAACCTATTCGCTTTACTCCCCAGGTTACCCAGGGTACACTTTGTGACTGCTGCCTGTGAAATTAGAATTATAGTTATTTTTTGCACTTACTAAGTTACCAAGCTTGCTTTCTTGATCTGTGCCGTTGAAGAGAAGATAAACATTGCTAGAGGGAAACACAAAGAACTTGTAATTTACAAATAGGGAGGATGTAACAGAAGAAGTAGAATCACTCATTGTTAAGACTGGAGTCATTTAGTGTTGGGTCAGACAACCTGACCATCTGTAGTCATACCTGAATTTATGTTATAAGACCAAAACAGATGCTTGAAGTGTTGTGAAGTGGGTAATGTATTTTTAGACATATTTTAAACAAAAGTTATATCTCTAAATATGGAAAATTCAGTCATCTAGAATATTCAGACTCAGAAAGACTCATAATACTGGTAGTGGTGGTTTAGTCGCTAAGTCATGTCTGACTCTTGTGACCCATGGATTGTAGCCTGCCAGGCTCCTCCGTCCATGGGATTCTCCAGTCAAGAATACTGGAATGGGTTGCCATTTCCTTCTCCAGGGGATCTTCCCGACCCAGGGATCGAACCCAGGTCTCCCGCATTGCAGGCAGACAATTTAACCTCTGAGCTACCAGGGAAGCCCAATCCCAAAGAAAGGCAATGCCAAAGAATGTTCAAACTACTGCACAATTACACTCATCCCACATGCTAACAAAGCAATGCTCAAAATTCTCCAAGGCAGGCTTCAACAGTATGTGAACTGTGAAATTCCAGATGTTCAAGCTGGATTTAGAAAAGGCAGAGGAACCAGAGATCAAATTGTCAACATCTGTTGGATCATTGAAAAAGCAAGAGAGTTCCAGAAACACATCTACTTCTGCATTATTGACGATGCCAAAGCCTTTGACTGTGTGGATCATGACAAACTCTGGAAAATTCTTAAAGAGATGGGAATACCAGATCACCTGACCTGCCTCTTGAGAAATCTGTATGAAGGTCAAGAAGCAACAATTAGAAATGCACATAGGACAACAGATTGGTTCCAAATAGGGAAAGGAGTACATTAAGCCTGTATAGTGTCACCCTGCTTATTTAACTTATATGCAGAGTACATCATGAGAAACACTGGCCTGGATGAAGCACAAACTGGAATCAAGTTTGCTGGGAGAAATATCAATAACTTCAGATATGCAGATGACACCACCCTTATGACAGAAAGCAAAGAACTCAAGAGCCTCTTGATGAAAGTGAAAGAAGAGAGTGAAAAAGGTGGCTTAAAGTCCAAAATTCAGAAAACTAAGATCATGGCATCTGGTCTCAACACTTCATGGCAAATAGGGAAACAATGGAATTATTATTATGGGGGAGGGCTCCAAAATCACTGCAGATGGTGATTGCAGCCAGGAAATTAAAGACACTTGCTCCTTGGAAGAAAAGCATGACCAACTTAGATAGCATATTAAAAAGCAGAGACATTACTTTGCCAACAAAGGTCTGTCTAGTCAAAGCTATGGTTTTTCCAGTAGTCATGTATGCATATGAGAGCTGGACTCTAAAGAAAGCTGAACACTGAATGATTGACGCTTTTGAACTGTAGTGTTAGAGAAGACTCTTGAGAGTCCCTTGGACAGCAAGGAGATCCAACCAGTCCATCCTAAAGGAAACCAGTCTTGAACATTCATTGGAAGGACTGATGCTGAAGCTGAAACTCCAATACTTTGGCCACCTAATGCGAAGAATTGACTCATTTGAAAAGACCCTGATGCTGGGAAAGATGGAAGGCAGGAGGAGAAGGGGATGACAGAGGATAAGATAGTTGAACAGCATCACTGACTCAATGGACATGAGTTTGAGCAAACTCTGGGAGTTGGTGCGGGACAGGCAGGCCTGGTGTGCTGCATTCCATGGGGTCACAAAGAGTCAGACACAACTGAGTAACTGAGCTGAACCTAGAATATTCAATTATGTAAACCATCTCCTTTCCTTATGGCAAAAAGATTAGACTTACCAGCTTCCCCTCTTATTATCTCAGTAAACTGTATGTTGTCCCCCACTTGAAATGTTCGATTTGATATGCTTTGATATGTCAGGCTCATTCTTACAGAAAAATAAGCCTTGTTCTAAGTAATACAGCAATGTTACCCTATCCTTCCTTGAACAAACTGATTTCTAAGCCAATGACTTTGGGTATGAGATGGTTGAATGACTTCACAAATCATGGATCTACTAAATGACCAAGGACCAGGAGATAGGGCCATGGACTCTGGGGCCAGTGTTTTTTTTCCCACCAGAACCTGTAGTTTTTTTGTCAGAAGGCTTTGAGTTGTCTGGTTGCCTTGTTGCCCAGCTCACCTGCCTACTTGAAAGATGTGGGCGCAGATGTTTACAACTGTCACAAACATTTTCCTGACCCCTGAAGCATCTACTGTTCTTTTCCCTTCAGTTTTATTAGAGTGAGGCCACAATCACTGTTTCTCTTCCCAGCTCACTGCAACACTCCTCACACCCGTGTTCCTGTTCAGAGACATGCCTGTGCCCCATGCAGCAAGTTCAGTCACTATAGTCATGATCTTCAATGGGAAAATAGAAAATTCTCTCATCAGATTCATCTGAGGAGGGATAGAAGTGATTCGCCATTGTAATTGTTTCTGTAAACCCAAAGTGTGAAATGAAAGCTTGAGAGCCCTGTGTCCTGGGTAGGTGATGAGTGAGGACTTCATTTCTGCTCCCAGTTAGTGATAGCATTTTTTCGGAGATTCACTCTGTGAGGGGTCCCAGGATTCTAACATCAACTAGGTTCTCTGCCTTCGTGCTAACATGGATGTTCTTTCCTGGAAGTGTATGGAAGAAAAATTTTAGTTAAGTATTGTTTTCTGTTCTGAGAATCCTTCCCAGGCTCTCCAGCTCCCCCCCTTCAGTGTTCGAGGCTGCTTATATTTGCACCTACCTTCTTGTACTATGCCTGGCCACATACATGGCTCTATCTCTGGTGAACCATCATCCCCACTTTGTCACTGATCTTCCCCTATAAATCGACTCTCTGACCCCTTACCTCAATTATTCCTTCTCACTCACCTCTGTTCTTCTTCCCTCCTCCACCAACTGCTTCAAGTTACCGTTTCCAAAGCTGCTGTATTTAATTCCATCCCATAACAATCTTTCCCCTTCTCTCACCAAATAAACTGCTTTCAATAAGTTGCTCCTAACCCCCAAAACAAATAACATCCCACAGTCCACTTCGTTCTAAAATATTGCTTTTCATAACTTCCAACCATTTGCTGTCTTCCTCTCCTTGAAGAAATAAACTGCCTTCAGTGTTCCTTCTTATTTGGGCTCTGAGCTACCTCACTGAAATCATAAAATACACACACACACACACACACACGTGGGCACACACATACACACCCAACAGCCTCCCAAAATGAAGAAACATGACCTAATACAATCTTTCTCCTTCCTTTTCTCTCTCTGAGAAAGAAAACTCTCACGAGGCATATAAGGGCCCATTTTAGTCTCTTTGAGGATTTTTTTTTCCTCTCCAATGAAATAAGCTAAGGAGAAATACAGTAAGGCATTCCAAGGCCAAACACATTCTACTGTTTATTACACATATTACATTCTTAAATAAAAATGCGTCACATAACATTTTTTGCATAGATATCTTACAATATACCAATTTAAAAAAGAATTATGAAACAGACCAGTAACAAAAATAAATTTTTTCTTCATTAATAATTTTGTAACATTAACATACCACCATCATATAATACAAATAATAGTTTTAAATCTTAAGACTTTTGTACAGCAAAAAAACTTGACAAAGTAATATATTTATATATATATATATAAAAAGCTTAAAAAAAATAAAATGTCAAAAAAAGGCATAACCGAGGGCTATAAGACTGGGTACTTCTGTGATATATTATAAATACCAGAGAAGGCCTGAGAGCATGTGACCGAGGGAGGTGGGGGAGGGGTGGGGGCTGGGAGTAGGTCTCTCCAAACACACTTGTTAGACACATCTGGCAAAAAGAAAATGTATAGTGCAAAAACAAAGTTCTTCAAGCAACTGTTAAGAGGATACGAGAGATTTGAAAGAAAAGTGGTGGTGGCTAGGAAGCCATGTGGTGGGAGGAGGGAGGGGGTGCAAGAGAGAAGGAGTTTGGGGAGATTTATGGAAAGGAAGGGGGAGGCTTCAAAAACATTAAACATTTATTTTTGCCTCTGTGTTATCAAGGAGATCTTGGCCATAACAGGTGTATTTTTCCTCCCTGGAATGAAGCAGAAGTGAAAGATAAAGAAATTCAACTAAGTCTGGGTTCAGATAGAAAATGCATGCTGAGAAAAACAAAAATAAAAAGCTTGAGGACCAGCCAATGAGCCCCAAAGCCTTTCAGGACCGAGATCTGCAGAAATCATTCTGCCTGGAGTCCAAAGGCCTAGGGTTAAAATGTCCCCTCTCCCCACCCTCAGCCCCTCCCCTCTATGTGGAACTCCCAGTGTGTTTTCAATATACTGGCAATTATAAGCATCCATCCCCCCAAAAGATATTAGGCACTGGTGGCTACTCCTCGTAAACGTCAGTAGCCTAACTGTTTTCCTTCTGCGAAGGTACATTAGGTACATGTGCACACGTGTCTAGCTGCGTGCACACATACCACCCTCATTATTCTGATGTGGGGTCCTTTTTTATGGCAGTAGACAGAAGCTGGAGTCAAAGCAGTTTACGATTCCAAAGCTCACAGTTGAAAAAAAAATTGTATAAACAGTCCCCAACAAAGAACGCATCAACGTCCCCTCGTGACTGCTGAGAGGGAGCCCTGTTTGAAAAAGAGTATCTCGTTTGGGATATTTGTGAAGTGACAGCCTGGGATTTCTCTCTCCATTTTTGATACCTGTTTCCCGAGCACTTATACGTAAATGCAAAACACCTGAAGAATACAGTACTACCTTGGAAGGGTGCACGTAAGAAAGTTAAATTGCAGCTTTATTTTTCCCTTTACCGGGATCCATTAAGAACCAACAGAGGAGATTTAAGCGAGTGTTAAAAGCAAGAGAAAACCCTGAAGCCTCAGGCAGTTAGTCATGGGATCTCACATTTACAAGGAGCTTTTGCTTCCTTTGACACATTTTCGTTGTTCCATCTCAAGTATTCCCAAAGATCCTCACTGAGGAAAGAAGACCATCAAAGAGGCATTGACGTACACTCAGAACAGCCCCTCCAGTTTTCAAACTGAGATATCACCATGTTTACCGAAACACAACCCAGAGCTGGAATGCAAATTCTCTCCTCCTGCCTCCACCCCCCACCTGGCAGTGGCCACTTCCGGAAGATGCCAGGGAAAGCGTCCCCAGGTAGATGTCAACCAGGTTCTACTTAATGAATTTTCACTTTGGCAAAGATCTGGGTGCAAAACTGTGGCCAGAAATGCTGGACCTCATAAGATTTTTTTTTTTTTTTTAAAGAAACAATGAACCTGGTTTTTGTAGTTACGTATGTTGCATCTCCGCCTTTCCCAACCTTCTTCCTTCTCCTAAAACCAACTCATGCAAAAGAGAAGCAATTTTTCACTTTGCACTGTATTTTGTACTTTATGAAGTGACTTCCATACAGGAAACCATTATGAACCAGTAACATTAATCACTAAGTTCTGTTGTTCTTGCCATTTGAGTTCATGCCTTTTGACTTTGCCATAGAGTTCAGGAGTTGGGGCTATAGGCAGACGTCCTGAATGCACTGGGTGAGACGCCCTGCAAGTCCCATTTATTTCCCCTTTGATGCAAACAGACATGGCTAATCTGGAAGCTTATCCCAAACTGAAGTCCTTAAAAAAAAAAATCTTCTCTGGCTTCTAGATTCAAAGAAGATTTTTTTTTTAAAACATAGGAATCAGTTCTACTAATCATGCGTGAGGTTGGCTGTCTTTTTTACCCTGTTATCGTCAGGCAATCAAAGATGTAAAGAGGGCACAAGAGGTGCAGATGGGGTGGACAGGGGATACTTGAAGGGCTGTGCAAGGGAGAGCACAGAGAGGAGAAGGAAATGGTCAGCGTGAAGTTCATTTTGGGGGGTCTCCGACATATTTATAAAATGCAGCTTTGTCATGGAATCCAAACATCTCTTTTTCTAGACATAATACTCATCACCACCAGGCATTAAGCTGGGCCAATGAACCATCAGTGGGGCAGGAGGCCAGTAGTGGGGAGCAGTATTATAATTTCAGGTTTCCACATCTTTGACTTACAGTCATGTGGCAGGAGAAAGAAGCACAAATTGAAATAAAGAAAACTGTCAATGGCTTCGAAACACTCTTTTTCTATACATTACACTCTGAACCCTGGATAAAGCGTGCTTCGGAGGACAACTACAAGAAACACCATGACAGGTTTTTCCTTTCAAATTGGAGATCTCCTGGAATGCTGGGAGTTAACAATTTAAATGAGAAAATGGTTTAATGTGTTTAAACTGTCCACTAAAGCACTGCTTTGAATAACCTGTCCTCTTGGAAGCAAACTAGCTTTAGGTTATTTCTCAGAAAGCCTGATCACTCCAGCAGGCTCCTTCCAACCATCTCTGCCATTTCAGAGAGGATGGATACTTGATAACATGCCCAAATGAATGGGGCTACCACTCTCCCCACCCCACAATAGACAGGACTGGTTATCGTTCAGAGGTGTCAATTGAGCTACAGAAGAACAGTTTCAAAGCCATACGCTTAGCACCCACCAAATTCTCAGGCCAATTCTCGGTCAACAAATGCCTGGAGCCAGCAAGCCCCACCATTCGAGGTTCAGTGCACCCTGCTTGGAGAAAGGTCAGGAGCAGATTACAAAGGACCTCACTGATATAAAAGAGAGAGGAATTGCCCAATATTTCAGACACTGATGAAGACCCAAGGGTCTTTGTTCTGTCACATTCAAATGAGATCTTTTCAAGACCACAGATGACAACGGGGAGCGAACAAGCAATGATTACTCTTTTGCATTTTTTTAAACTTTCTTTTTAATAGAGCCTTGCATTGGTCAGTTCAAAAATTAAATTAAGTATTATAAACCCTTAATAATAGCATTTCAAGAGGCAAGAGCAGCTCCAGCAGGGGAGAGAACATTTGTAAATCGTGGCAGCCACGGCTAATGCCATCACTGGGACTGTGCGTGCAGTCATGCTGGAGGCTGCTCTAGAAAGGGAAATCATCGAACCAACAAAATCTGGGGTGTCTAAAGTTTCATCTAGTGCACTGACTGGAGGCGCTACAGTTTAATACAGCTGAGGTTCAAGGTCCCTCACACATCCTTCATCCAGAAAGGATGAGCCACACATTCAAATATAATCCCATGGTCCGCCCTGATGGACTGGCTACAAACGCACTCGAATGCAGTCGAGAACTACGAGATTGTCAGCAAGCAGTGCTCCAGAAATGTTTCTAAGTCATGTCTAGTTTTAAATCTTTGGAATAAAACTGATTTTTTTAAATACCCTCTGACTAACATATACATAATTGCCTCTGGCAAATGGGCAGATTTTGTGTGTGTGTTTAGGGTGGTTTTTTCTTTTTTTTTGTTGTTTTTGGTCTAAATTGAAAAAAAGGAAAAAAGAGAAAGAAAACTTGAAGGGCCAGACCTCAGAATGCCCCAAGTGTCCAATTGGCAGCTACAGCATTTGTGATAAGGAGGCTCCTCTGCCCTCAGACGAGTAGTTTCAACATTTCAGTGAAATCAAAGTTTGCAGAAAGCTGAGAAACCAAATGCCAAGGATCTTGAAGTTTGCTGTCATAAATGAATCTGTGTTTCTTATATTTCCTTTCAAAGACTTCAGTTTTGCATCCCAAATAGGTATGGGGTAGCATTTTAACAGTCAATGAGTCAAACAGTCAAAGGAGGGCAGGAGAGGAGCCAGCTGGTATGAAGGAGCAGCAACCATGGGCGGACCAAATGCCATTTTTGTTTTTTTAGACGTGTCTTGAAGGGATGGTCCCAGAATATACAAAATATACAATCTGCCCTAATAACCACCCCGCTTGCTTGCATAGGCCATTTAATGGTCCTAAAGGCAGTCTTTGGAGTTGAGGCCAGTGCCAGCTAGCTAAGAATGCGGGTAGATGATGGAGACCGATATTGGATGTGTGTGGGGGATGGAAAGTGAGGCATGGAACCCCCTCGGAGTCAGCTTGCAGAGTAAAAGTGAGGCCTCTGTTGATCCCAGGTGCTCTAGGGCACACGTCATGGTGGGCCTAGCCAAAGAAATTTAAAAAATCAGAAATATGTCTCTCCTTTTAGATAGACCATGAGAGAAATATCTCAACCCTTTCCTTCAATGTCCACCCTTTATTCCCACAACAGCATTTTGAATTGTGTGTTTTAACAAGTGGGGTGACATGACTCAGTGGGTATGAGACAGGAAGAGAGGGTGATGGTTTTTGAAGCCACTGGACTTGGGAGGCATCCTCCGTTCTCCCCATTCCTGGAAAGAGCGATATTTTTGGCTTTTTTGTCAGGTCATAACCCAGAGTTACGTTCAATATGCAGCTGCCCTTTGAGACTAGCGACATCTATGCTGAAACTGGTTGTTAGGGGAGCAGTGACACACAGCATGGGGTTGATCACTATGAGCTGAGGTCAGGATGCCTCAAGGGGGATGAAAAGAGTGTGATGTCCCATCTGATTGGCTGCTTCGAGAGCTGGACATCCAGGTGACGAGAGAGAGAGTCCTGGAGAGGTTTAGTCCATGGAGAAAAGATAAAACATTTAAGCTTCCAAATAAGCTTTTCAAGTTTTCGTTAGCAAAAAACAGAGAGATTAAAAAGAAAAAATCTAGCACTGGCAATAAGGTGAGGCTCAAGGGATACACTGTGATTGATCATCAAGGACTTTATTCTCTTGGCCACTTTGCAGTCATGCTAGAAGTTTCCAGAATCCCTAGTGCATATGGTGTGCAAGAGTCAAAAAGTAAGAAAAGAACACTCTTCCCTGGAGACCTGGAGAGTGAAGTCTAGAGAAATGCAGGCCAGAAAGGTGTAAGGTGTTATTCCGGAGTCTGCCGCCGCTAAGGCCGTTGGTATCGACTGGAAAGATCTCAATAGTACTAAGAACCAAAACTGATCAACAGTTCTGTGAGGAAGTCGGACGCACGGAATAGTAGGACTTTTCACACACAAAGGACAAATAAACCGAGAGTTAATTTTGGCTACCAAACTGCAATTTGGTTTGCTAGGTCATTTTCCCCCAACTATTGAAAAAGAAACATTAGTGCTACACATATGCAACTTTAAGACGTTGTATTCTCCTATCAAGTTGCACTGAGAAGCAAGTTAAATAAGCCCCTCTTACTGCCGTCCACCTGTAGAGACGTCACATCCATTTTCTTTGATTTCCATTGGCAACAGCGGGAAATAATTCCAATAGTGCTGAAGTAAGCAGCCAGACTGCCTTGCTGAGTTCACCTGGTTTCTTTCTTCTTCTTCTTCTTCTACCATCTGGCTAGGGCAAGGCATAAAGATAGACGTATATATTTTAAATATAGCTGAGTGCATGACTGTGTGTGTGTGTCTATGTATGAGTGCGTGTGTGTGTGTGTCTGTGTGTGTGTGTGGTCTGTGTACACAGAGGTTTAATAAGTGAGAACTTTCTTCTGCGAGGCAATGGATCCCCGCCTGAAGTCCAGCCCCCGCCTCATGGCATTTCCTTCAGACAACGGCCGGCCGACGCCATGGCAACTCTGGCCTTCAGGTTTTTTAGATATGTCTCTTCATATGGAGGGCAAGATGGTCAGACCTGGAAAAACACCTAGGGAAGATAAGAAAAACAAGAATATTAGAGAGATCTGCATCAAGAACTCAACTTCCATCACCCTTCAGTAAATGATCAGCCCTAAAAGAGAGAGAGAGGCAGTGCGTGTATATTGAGAAACAAGGTTTATCGGGCAGGTGAGCTCAGCAGTCAAACTGCTTGCGTTCACCTCCTCCAACAGTTGTGTGACTGAGCACCTTAATCTCTCAGGGTCTTAAGTCTTAGTCACTCGGTTCTGTCCGACTCTTTGCGACCCCACAGACTGTAGCCCATCAGGCTCCTCTGCCCATGGAAGAACACTGGAGTAGGTAGCCATTCCCTTCTCCAGGGGATCTTCCTGATGCAGGGATCCAACCCAGATCTCCTGCATTGCAGGCAGATTACCATCTGAGCCATCGGGGAAGCCTGGTGTCTTAATTCCTCCTCAATAAAATGGGGAAAACGAGAGCACTTACTTCACAGATGGGTAGTGATGATTAAGTAAGATGATCTATGTAAACTGCTTAGAAAATTGCCCAGCACATGGTAAAATCTTGATTAATATTAACTATTATTATTGTGATTGTCATTATTAAAGAAGAAGCAAATGTAAAAGTGTTTTGGAAATAATATGTGTCATGCTCATACACTATAAAGAACAATTAGCCTGTACTATCAAATGATGACATTCTTAGCACTTCAACACCCAGATTTCAGTCTTAAGTTTTACAATGGAAGCCCTGAAATGCTGCCTGTGATATCTGCAGGTCTGTATAGGCACTCCACATTCAAAGGGAGGAAAAGCTCATGTTTATTGATAATGGTGTCATATGCGGGCATGTGTGTGGTGTTTCTCCAGTACCACCCTAGACTCAATGGACATAAGTTTACGCAAACTCCGGGAGAGAGTGAAGGACCAGGAAGCCTGGCATGTTGCAGTCTATGGGGTCGCAAAGAGCCAAACACAACTCAGAGACTGAACAGAAACAACAAAACATCCTCAGCAACTTTTCATGGTAAATCTTCACACTCTTTTTGTGGGCATGCATGTGGTAGGGCCCCTGAGGCTGGGGTCACACAGCCAGTGTGTGGCAGTCATGGGGTGAGAACCCAGACAGATGTGTAAACCCACTCTTTGAACAGTCTGGTACCCAAGGTCGACCACTGAATCCCTTTGGTGGCCTCAGAGTGAAAGCAGTGGCTGTTTTCACTCCTTCCCCTTTCCTTTAACACCACCCACTTGATTTTGCCCTGGGTAGTAACTCTCCCACATTCTCAGTTGCACGTGGCTAACCCACCTCCTAAGGCTGAAGTCATGGCCACAGTGATCTGCTGAGGGACAGTCAAGTGATCCACAAAGGTCAACGAGAGCAAGTACTGGGACATCTGCTAAAACTATTGGAAGAGAGATGCGCTCTTTGGGGCATAGACACTAAGATAGGAGCTGTGGGTGTCCATATAGCCACGGGGGAAAGAGCCTATTTGAGAATGAAGTCAACAGAGAAAAACGGGTGAAGGGGTAGGAAGGAAAAGAGAGCTTCTAGTCCTGAGGACGATATCTCAGCATCTGGACTCAACCAAGCGTGAAGACAAATCGAATTCTGTTCTTCTTAGTTATAGGAGCTAATAAAAACCCCTGGAAGCTAACTCAAGACTGAGTCAGGGTTCTCTACTTCTAACTAATAGAGTGGCCATTTCCGCATCTCTGAGGCCTACATACAGTCTCAGGTTCCTGGGCTGGAATCCCAGGGAAGTCAGTGCATCAGACAGCAGTCATTCTGAGTTCTGGGTGTGAGTTCTCCCTCAGATCCAGCCCTAGAAACTGGTCTCCGTCCTACCTGGGAGAAAGTTCCCAGGTCCCCTGAGACACTGCCTGAGACATCCTTCCAGTTCAAAACTCTAGTTGGTGTATTAGCAAGCTGTCCTGCTCAGGTCAGCAAGGGTTCCTGTTCAGGGCAGAATTTCCCTGTATTTGTTCATTCTTAAAACAAAGAAAGAGAAAACCCCTGGCCCTACCTGCTGACCCCAACACTCTCCACACATGTTTGTGTTCATTTCTCAGATACACATGCTGGATAGAATCTCAAGAAAATGAAGCGAAACAGAACAAAGTAAAATGAAAAAAAAAAAAATTATCATAATGAGTAGAAAGTGATCTAATCCAGTAACATATTGAATAACAGTAATTCTAACCGTAACTGCTTATTTCGGGCTCTGATTTGGTATAGGCAAGATACTTGATAATCCCTTGGCATAGCATCTAAAGGGGATTTGATTTACTATAAAACAGTGATAAATTTTCTTTAAAAGCAAGTACTTGATGTCACCGGTGTAAGAAAAAAGAGTACAGCCTGCAGGGAATTTAGTCTTTGACTGTCCTGGGCCGAGGGCACACTTAGTATTATCCACGCCTCTTCTCTTCCTTCCCCTCCTCCTTTCCTCCTTCTCTCCTTCCTTCATCTCAACAGCATAGGGAAAGAAGATCTAAGTCGGGAAGTTGTTTTTGTAGGTATTTCCTTTCTAAAGTTAACATTCTTACAAGAACTCTATAAAGAAGGTACCATTCTTAGCCCCATTACCAGATGAGATATTCATCAAAAAGGAGCAAAGCCAAAATCTGAAGCCCAACAGCCTTGACTCCAGAGCCCATGCTTTCAGCCATAACCAGTTCTCAGGCTGAGCAGAAGGTCAAGCTGAACGGTCCGTTTAAAGAACTGGTAGTAGGCAGAACTGATGGATGGTCTTCCCCAAACACCTGCACCCCATCCCCAGAACTTGTGAATATGTTAGGTTCAAAGGCAAAGGGGAATTAAGGTTGTGGGTGGAATTAACTTGCTGGTCAGCTGACTTTCAAATAGGAAGCTTCCTCTGGATTATCTGGGTAGACTCAATGTCACTGCAAGGGTCTTTAAAAATGGAAAAGGGAATTAAAAAGAGAAAACCAGAGAGATGGAAGCGTGAAAAGGACTCGATAGCTCTGATGATGAAGAAATGAGGTCAGGAGCCAAGGAACATGGACAAAGCTGAAAGCTGGAAAAGGCAAGGAAATGGGAGCCTCAGGAAGGGAATGGAGAGCAACCCACATCTTGATTTTACCCCCAGGGAGATCTGTGTCTGACTTCTAACCCAAGGAACCGTAATATGATAAATCTGTAAAGGTAAATAAGGGTGATACTAAGCTTGTGACAACTGGAAACACTGTCTAGAAAATGAATCCAGAAGTTAATCTGGTCAAGCCTGAGTAGCAAGGCCCTGTGAGAAAGCCACAGAGCATGTACCAAGAACCCTGTGTCCAGAAGAGGCATGTGTGGATTCGAGATGGTAAGGAGCAAAGAAGAGTCTTTGCTACTAGCACAAAACCTTTCTCTTTTCTTTTCCACATCCTGAGAACATACGGGACCAGCAGTTTTTTTTTTTAATTAATTAATTAATTTTTGGCTGTGCTGGGTCTTTGTTGCAGCACGTGGGCTTTCTCTAGTTGCAGCAGATGGGAGCTACTCTCCAGTTGAGGTATGCAGGTTTCTTACTGTGGTAGCTTCTCTTTTTGCAGAGACAAGCATTAGATCTCATGACGCTCACGAGTTGCTTCACGGCATGTGGAAAGCTTTCCAGACCAGGGGTTGAACCCATGTCTCCTGCATTGGCAGGTGGATTCTAAACCATTGGATCACCAGGGAAGTCACATGGGACAACAGCTTTCTTGATATAGGACTTCGTTTGAAATAGTCACTCAGTATGTATGTGTTCCATACTTCCATTCTCCTTTAATCAACTACTTAACCTGTGCTGGGTATCTAGCAATCTGTACAAGCATTTATCTTTACTCTAAATTTTTTCAGAAAAAAAAAAGTGGAAAACAAACCAATTCTTTAAAATGGTATAATATATGATTGCACCCCTCCTGAATCAAACTAGCGTCATTATTTGTTAAAATTCTAGAAAGTGCATGGATTTAGAGTGAGATTGGGTCCCTCACCGTTGAGGTCTTATTTAAATCCAATATACCAGTAGGATACTTAGTCATGATTAATTTATATTTAATAAATTATACTTACTGAGTTCCACATAGGAACAGTAAAGTAAAAAGTAATAGATAAACTCTGCATCTAGAAATGCAGAATCAAGTAATTCTAAGGGTAATATACCCCCAGGGGGTATTTAGGACTGTACAGCAGTCAGATGACCTTAAATAAGAAAGTTCTTAATGACTAAAATTTGTTTACTGCAGAGAACTAGTCAAACCCTTATTGTCACTTCTCTCGCTGATGAAAAAGGCCCCCTAAAGTCACATGGGCATTAGGCCAACAGCAATGCACCAGGCACCAAAGGGCTAGATACAGGCTGATGTTTCTCACCACCTACAAGTGGGCTGACCAAGAGATCAAAGATCAGAATGCCTCCTCTAAACTTCCTAGGGTCTTGGAGGTACTACGCTGGGAGCAGGCTCCTTGGGTTACAGCTGCATGTGGCTACTTGGGGAAATAGCCCTGCTTACTACGATCAGCAGCCTCTTGCTCTGTGGGCTGAGAAACAACAATCATCCCTTTAAGCAGCTGATCACTGAGTGGGCTGTACTGCGTAGTTTGATGTAAGATAGCAGAAACACCTCACTGCTTCCTCCCCAGACCTGAAGTCACAAAATTTAATGTCTTTAAGGCCAGGCAGATAAAGTAAATGGGTGCAATGGGTCAAGAGTAAGAAACACACAGCATTTTTAAACCATCTGATTCTACCTCGGAATATAAAGAAATGTTGCTCTTCATTAAGAGGAGATAATCTGGACATGCTACACGGCAACTGATGTTCTGCCTTCATACTGGGGAGACCATGGTGAGGGAGGGGGAACAGAGAGAAATAAGTAATCACAGGACCATTACCAAAGGCAGTGATGACCAGTCAGCTCCAGAAAATTATGGCCTCCTGGGAATGTGAGTCCACTGTTACCTGATCTTCCAATTTTTCAAAGCCAGGAACAGAGATTTTTGTGACATTAAGCAATTTGAAATGTTAGCAAAACAAACAAGAACTCATGTGCTTTTTAATTTACCCTATAGGCAAAATAAAAGTATAAGTTAGACTTGGTACCTGCTTTAAGGTCAAGAAACCCCAATCTTACTTAGTTCAGCCTCTAAGTAGCATAATCTGAGGGCTTCCCAGGCGGAACTAGTGGTAAAGAACCCATTTTTCAATGCAGGAGACCTCTAAGAGATACAGGTTTAATCCCCAGTTCAGGAAGATCCCTGGAGGAGGAAATGGCAATCTGCTCCAGTAATCTTGTCTGGAAAATCCCATGGACAGAGGAGCCTGGTGGGCTACAGTCCGTGGGATGGCAAAGGGTCGGACACGACTGACGTGACTTAGCACGCGTGCCCATAGGGTAGCCTGATTATTCAATTATATGGGGCAAGAGATAGATTTCTCAGGCTCATACATATTGAGGCACCAACAGGATCCAGTGCTCTGCTAAGGGCTATAAACGTACTCTTTTTTTGAAGGTAAAAGTCTTCTAGGGAATGCCAAGTCCGCGGTCACGCCAGGCTTCTCTTCCATCACTTTGGGACCACTCCAGCTCCCCACGCCACCTCCCAGCCCTGCTCTATTTTTAGCACAGTTCCTGCAGCTGAAGCACAAGGTGTTGCCTGTCGGGAGACACTAACGAGGCTCCACCCCCTGGTTTCTGACACTGGTGGAAGGCACCGACTCTCCTGCCACAGAAGTTTGAGCTACTTGCCAGCTGCCCCAAATACCATGTCACAGTTTGTACCATCTGCTCAGCAAACTTCTAGCTCCAGAAGCCAGAGTGTATTTTGATGAGGAAAATCAAGCAAAAGACTAACTGAACTACCCATCCCTGACATCTCCTACACGGAAATACACGGTCAGTTTGAAATTATTTCTCCATATACATCAGTCAGGTTTAATCCTAAGAAGTCAAGTGCTGGACAGATATTGTTGTTCGGTCGCTCAGTCGTGTCTGACTCTCTGTGCCTCCATGGACTGCAACGTGCCAGGTTTCCCTGTCCTTCACTATCTCCTGCAGCTTGCTCAAGTTCATGTCCATTGAGGTGGTGATGCTATGCAACCATCTCATTCTCTGTCATCCCCTTCTCCAGAATGGACAGTTGCATACTGCTTAATAACTCAGTTGACTTAAGAGGAATACTAAGTCTGGCAGTTTCCCTATAAGAATTCTTTGCCTGTTTCCAAGGCTTATGGCTATCCATAAAGCACGATTTCAAAGCAATAGCCTCACCATCTTTCAGGGAAGGACAACTCATGTGTACCTACGACCACCACACTCTGAAAACTCACAAAGGATAGATATATCTTCATCCTCACTGGTATAATGCCATTCCTCAAAGGACTGTGGTCAAAGAGTCACCACCTATATAGCTTCTTTAATTAGTAACCAGGGTTAGATACGGGCATCAAGAGAGTTTCAAATAAGGAGCAACATCACTGAAATATAATCTATAGGAGAATAGCTGCTGATTTCTATAAATTCAGGGGGACTTTGAGGTGAATGGGACAGAAATGACAAACAGGTTGTATTTGGGGGTAACAGAAGAGAGCTCTAAGGGACAGACAGACAATAGCTTCATGGAGTGTACTTCCTCAGCCTTGGGGTGGGAGGTTATCTTTGGGCTCCAGAAGGCATGGGGGCTTTATTTAGTTCTTCAAGAATGAAGATAAGAGGAAAATAGGCTCTTCAGGAAAAAAGAAAGGGAAAAAAAAAAAAAAAAAGGGAGGAACAAAATGAATGCTTCTTTATAAGCATCTTAAAGGAGCACCAAGGCAACTGGCCACCCATGAAACATGGCCACTCCTGTCCTGCTCTGCACCAGGGGAAGGTCTGGTGAGGGGGCTGGGGGAGGCAGGATGCAAAAGCGATCGCATTTCCTCCACCAGAGAGCCAGGCCTCTGCGGACATCCTGCACACCCCTCCTGCCACCCTGCAAGCGAGGGGCTGAGCCGGGGAACCCTGAGGCTTTCAGGGCTTTTATCGTATTAGAAGCATTTTTCTCATCATAACCGAGACCTTTAATATTGCATTAAAAAGATGGTTAATTTTCTTAAGCTTCCTTTTAAACACAGAAATAGGATTAGAAGGATAACACGCTCAGATGCAAGCCCATTATTTGATTACGTCTAAACCTAATCCTGCCTTCACCTTGGCCTGCAGAGTCTCCATTTTGGGGTTTATTGGTTGATAATGCCAGGGCTGTCAGATACTATTACTTGTGTAGTGTCTGTTGCTACGTGCTCTTTCTTCCACTCTCAAATGCTGAAAGTTTGAAATTGAATTACAGGATGAGTTCTCAAAGCCTCACCATCTTGACCTTTGTACCTACTTTCAAAGAAGAAAGGATGGCTCTGGCCCCCCAAAAGAATGGGAACTCTCTTCAGTAAATTCACTTCTAACAATGCTTCAAAGGAAAGTCTTATAACTAATTTCCCCTCCTTCATGCAGGCTTTCCACTTCTCACATTGAGAAAAACCGATTGATATTAATAAAAAGATCAGAAACTACCGGTGACCATTCTCTAGCCTATTAATTTTCTTATTATACTAAAATGATCTGTCACATCATCCCCTCGAGGGTAGGAGTTAGGTCTCACTGATATCTAGGGACCATCACAGTGCTGGTGTTCATGAAATACTCATGTAACTGACCCGAGAGTCTGTATCATCTCTTGACTGTATGGAAGGAGGCACCCTTATCTCACTGGTTTTCTCCATGGAGAAGTAAGAGGCATCCCCAGGCCCGAGTCTCTTCGAGAGAGGCTTGCGAGGAAGCCAGGAGCACACGACCACGCCACCCTCCCACCCACTTCACCATCTCCCTTCCCCTCCCGCCAGCGGCTGCGTTTCTGCGTTTCTTTACCTGTCGCAGTGGTTGCATTTAAAGGGCTTTGCACCTGTGTGTTTCCTGTAGTGCCTTGTAAGCTCATCGCTTCGTGCAAAACGCCACTCACACCCTTCCCATGAGCACTTATAAGGCTTCTCACCTGCAAGGAGAGATGGAATGACCATGGTCAGTAACAGGAACAAAATGATCTGGGTCTGTTACCTACTCTTCAGTCTTGGAAAAGGGCTATAAAATCATTCCTGAAAGGCTAAATTTCCTAACAGAGTGTGTCAGATTTTTTTTTTTTAAGCCTCTTAGTGCTTTTGTTGTTGTTATTTTTTTTTAACCTTCAAAAGTGGTTTCACAAGATCTTCAAATCTAGAGCTGTCATTTCAGTTCCCAGAGTCAAAGCATTTCCTTTGACTGGAGAGGGATCAATTTTTATTTATTTTCTATCCTCTGGAGCACTCTGACCCCCCACACTCCAAGCAGAAAGGAAATGTGCTATTTTCATCAGAACCACAAATGCTTCTAATTCTATTTTTCTCCAGAACCTAGAGTAATTTACCATTTCAGCCTTTTTAGGCTTCTCCCCTCTCTTCCCTCCTACCACAAAGTGTAGCCAGGCAGCTGACTGACAAGGCAAAGAGCTCAGGGCTCCCAGAACCTCAGTTCCTTCCAGTAAATGTGAGTGGATGGACAGTGATGAGGAAAGGCTACAATTTGAGCGTAAAACAACAACAACAAAAAAACACTTAACGATTCCTGGTATTTATGTAAAATATAGTCGCAAAAGTCCCATTTAAGAAGATCATCACTTAACGACTTCAGCGCATTCATATTCGAGACCGATACACACTGTTACAAAATATTTTTAAAGTCAATTTGTAGAGCAAGGTTTCAGCCATGTTGAAGCTGCTTAGAAGCATGAAATCCAAGCTCTGTGCTCAAGTGACCTTTTTGCTCAGTAAATACAGATGGAGGAATATGGGAGAGAAAGTACATGACTTTTCCTAAGACCTTTTTTTTTTAACCCATCAACGTCTGTCGCCAAACATGACAAATATTTACCCTTCCAACTGTATGGTGGGCTGGTTCTAATAAGAAGAAAACTGATCTTTGAAATCATGAGTTACTGAGCCCTGTCACTGACAGGCTGGTTAGCATAGAGGTCAACAGTTCTCTGAAGCCAACTTTCCTAAGTTCAACTTTTGGTTCTGCCCTTAACTATCTATCCTTGGGCAAGATGATAAACGTCTCTGAGCCTCTGTCTTCTTTTACAGATAATATGGGATAGTATGGGATGGTATGTACCCCAAAGGGAGAGGATAAATCAATGTACACATGCACTATATATTTATCAGAACAATGCCTGGCATAGATATGATTAACCTAACTGGTAAATGATATAAAATGCCAAACCCGAAATCTCCAGATACAGAAGTGCCAGAGTAGTATGGCGGCCCCACTATTTCTCCATTTTTAATAGCTCAACCTTCACTAGGCAGCAGTTAGGGGACCTTGCCCAGATACTATACTTGACCCACTTTCTTCTTTCCACCTTTCTCCTTCCCTTTAAACCTAACTACAAAGTGCTCACAATTCTTTATTTGTATCACCTAGAATGGAACCAAACAGGATTGAAAATTTCATTTCATTAAATCGGTGCCCTAGTGAGCTGCTGCTCTGTAAGACCCATGGAGAAGAGGAATGAGAAATACAGGTATCTCTTTTCAACTGAACGAAGAGGACACGAAGGAGGGCCAGAGGCACAGGAGGAAACCCATTCAGTTTTGGAAACCAGAAAAAAAACAAAATCACTAAGTGGTGTTAAAAGTTCACCTTCTGGATCCTTACAGCCACAATTTTAGAAAAGTGTGCCTGCTGCAGAGAGAGAAGGTGAAGCGTGATGGGGTCAGGTCAGCTTCGGAGTTAGCACAGCTGGGGTCTTATTCTGTTCGTTACAGACGCCCGGCCTCAGGGTCCCCGTCTGTCAAGTGGGGGTGAGATTCCTGTGTCTATGGTGAGGCTGACGTAAGGCGTTGTGTATCAGGCATTTCTGGAGCCTGGAGCAAGGTAAATGGTTAGCTAATCTGAATGCCCATCCCTCCCCATTCGCCTGTATTCTCAGAGGCGGCTGAAGAGACAGGTCTAAGTGGTGGTCAATACAAACTTCCAGGACTCGGGCTCCAGCATGCTGAGCCTGGAATCACTCTGGGCAACCTAAATTTTGAAAAATGGGAGAGTCTTTTTAAGTCTGAAGTGTTATCTCAGTATAGTGATGGAGAATGGACCGGAAAGACCATGTCCTTTAGATCTGCTCTGTATGAGGGGATCTTAAAGGGGAACTAAGAGACCCCCAGTTGGAGAGAGGAGTACCAGAGAGGCCTGTTGGCATCATTTATTTAATGCTATTGATCACCCATGAGCCTCTGTGACTGCAGGGCAATCTGGCAAACACAACAACAAGAAATGGAGACTGAAGCACCAAAGACTTCAGAATTCCAAGTGCCCCTTACTCCCAAAGGCCTTCACGTACAAGTAACGTTGGAGGGTCCTGGAACCTTGGGGACCTAACACACCTCAAAAGCAACGAGGCCTCTGGAGATGCCACGACATTCTGCAGCAACAAGCAGAGACATCCAGTCCCCAAAATCAATCCCACAATCGAACAGGCCCGTCCATCATAGGCAACCACACTCTGAAGGACACAGGAAGGACAGGGACAAAATGGAGATTAAAGTGGATGTCTTTGGGTTTTGTTTTTTTTTTAATTTCTAAGTGTTTGCTTCTTCCCTTGCTGAATTTTTTAAAACTAGTTTCGTTCTGTTTTATGCTGACAAATAATGTCAAGGATTTAGTTATTTCCCAGAAAATAATGTGGATGCTCTGTTAATTCCTGGCACAAACCAAGCGCCCTCTCCCCAGTAGCTATTTCACAGCATCCTTCCAGTGGCTGTGTCCCTGTTGCAGCTGCAAAGACAGAAACTACACGCAGCTGGACTTGGCTCTGAATCGTGTCACCTAACATTCTCTCCTGCTTCAGCAGGTGCTACACAGAACAACACTGAGGACAAGCCCCTCTGCCCTGCCAGTTTAGCCAAGTTATGCTATAGTGATTCGTCAAGCTATTTTTCCAATGTCTGATCAATTAACCCACAAGTTGCCATTTCTGCAAAGAGTCATAAAAAATTTAAAATAACCAGGAAAGAACTCAACCAAATGAAGGAGTATTGCCTGAAACAGGGGGAGTTCAGAAATCAGAGGGACAGGAAAAATAGAATGGGGAATACAATTTCACGTTTAAAGCTCACTAATGCTGCAGGGCATGAATTCATGCTTCCCCACAAAATGGCCTCTGAAATGCAATGTGGTCCAAAGCAGAGTGGCCTTTTATTCAGTTTTTTACAGAGTAACTCTCTCTACATCAGGATCATCACATTTGGTTGATCAAAAAATACTGTCACCATTGCCTTCTGAACATGCACCTCCAATACATGTAGATTAATCCACAAATTATATAAATGTACTAATGTCCTAAAACATTCAGTTCAGTTCAGTCACTCAGTTGGGTCCGACTCTTTGTGACCCCATGAACCGCAGCACACCAGGCTTCCCTGTCCATCACCAACTCACGTTATAAAACATACACGCAATATAGAAATTTAAAAGAATTAGGGTCATTTAAATATAAACAGGGGCTTCCCCGGTGGCACAGCAGTAAAGAATCTGCCTGTAATGAAGGAGACGCAGGTTCGATCCCTGGGTTGGGAAGATTCCCTGGAGAAGGAAATGGCAACCTACCCTAGAAACTCACCTGGAGAATTCGTGGATGGAGGAACATGGTAGGTTAGAGTCCATGGGGTCACAAGGAGCTGGAAATGACTAAGCAACTAACCCCCTTGCCCCACACACAAATATAAACAGAAGTTATTAAATTTTCTTCCTGCATTCAAAATGACACAGTGTTGCACAACTGTGAGGCCATGGCCCTACAGGGTAAATGAGAAGATCTTAGTTCCATGTTCACTGGTGTCTGTGCTTCCAGCCTTGGTCCCTACAGTCTATTCTCCCTGCAGCAGTCAGAAGAACCCTTTGAAAATATAAACTGGAGCATGCATGTCCCTTACAGGAGACTTTAATCTTTCTATTTCCATATAATTATTTTCTTTAACACCCTCTGGGATTTCATTTTATGCATTGAAAAACATTTATTCTGCAGAGGGTTCCACAGGCTTCACCAGACTGCTAAAGAAGTTCATGACTCAAAAAAGGTTAAGAAGAAATTAAAATGTAAATGTTCCAGTGGTTTCCTACTGCTCTTAGGATAGAAGTCAAAAGCTTGTAAGGTCCTGTTGTATAGAATGCCCATGATCCGCCCTGACCAACTCGACGACTCAGGCCTACATGACTGCTCCCGCCTTGGGGCTTTTGCACTTGCCCCCTGCTCTGCCCAGAATGCTGCTGCCCCCTCACTGCCGTCAGGTCAATGCTCAACTGTCTCCACTTCAGAGAGATCTACCCTCGGGCATTCTCTGTTGAGCAGCAGCAGATTCTGTCTTCTGCTGGGACCACTCAGTTGCAACAGACTTTATTTTGGGGGGCTCCAAAATCACTGCAGATGGTGACTGCAGCCATGAAATTAAAAGACGCTTGCTCCTTGGAAGAAAAGTTATGACCAATCTAGACAGCACATTAAAAAGCAGAGATATTACTCTGCCAACAAAGGTCTGTCGAGTCAAAGCTATGGTTTTTCCAGTGGTCATGTATGGATGTGAGAGTTGGACTATAAAGAAAACTGAGTGCTGAAGAATTGATGCTTTTGAATTGTGGTGTTGGAGAAGACTCTTGAGAGTCCCTTGGACTGCAAGGAGATCCAACCAGTCCATCCTAAAGGAAATCAGTCCTGAATATTCATTGCAAAGACTGATGCTGAAGCTGAAACTTCAATACTTTGGCCACCTGATGCAAAGAATCGACTCATCTGAAAAGACCCTGATGCTGGGAAAGATTGAAGGAGGGAAGAGAAGGGGATGACAGAGGATGAGATAGTTGGATGGCATCACCGACTCAATGGACAGGAGTTTGAGTAAACTCCAGGAGTTAGCGATGGACAGGGAGGCTTCGTGTGCTGTGGTCCATGGGGCCGCAAAGAGTTGGACACGACTGAGCGACTGAACTGAACTGAATCGTTTTGAAATGAGATTGCATATTGTTTGTGTGCAGTACTGTCTGCTTCCCCTAGGAGAGTATAAGCTTCACGCAGGCATCTCTTTGGTTCGTTGTGATACCAACTGTACCAAAGCGGGGCCTGGCTCAACCCTGTAGAACACACTGCATGAATGAAGCATCCTTTTGGATTTGCAACAAAGACCCAAGTCCACACAGAGGAGCAGGACAGTCTAAGCGATCTCAGTCTCTCTCTACGTTCTGACCTGACTTAAGAGCAGAAAATGATTGCTGGCTTGTTTAAACCCAGTCTTACCTCTGTGTCAGGGACCACAGTGTGAAACCTACAATGGATTAAGTATTCCTTCACCATCATAGATCACTCCCCACTTCTTCCCTATCCACCTGAGCCTAAAAAAGGAGTATCCTGAAAATCTTCCTGTAACCTTCAACACACACCTGGGATCAGTCTCCTGAGCAACATCTCCTCTGGGAAACCACGTGCGTCATTTTACAGAATTCATTTGTAAAGGTTCTCACTGAAGATGAGTTTGGGAGAGCGTAAGTGATATGTCAAATGTATTGCACTATACATTTGCCTTTAAGACAAAGACTGTAGCGTGAAGTATGAACAGGTGTCAGAATCTTGCACTAAAAATCTCTTGAAAATAGACATTGCTAACGCAAATTTTCTGCATTCATTTCCTGATCTGAAAAATTTCAAGTTCCTAATCCAATTCCTGAGGACACTAGGACCTTGACGTACCCAGGTTTCAGTTAAAACTAATTTCATCTATTTACTTTTCTTTAAAAAAAAAATGTAGCTACTAGATTTCTATTGTCTGGGCATGTTAGGGTCCTAGTCCCCTTAGGACTTGGATTAGGAATTTGTAATTCTGCCGATCAGGAAATAGAAAAGCAAAATGGAAAGCAGGAAGAATACTCTGTAATGGGTTTATATTGCTACTGAGTACATCTAGAGGGAACCAGCAAAGACCTATCAACTGCTTTCACATCACACTCAGCAGCACTAGAGAATTTAAGCTACCTGGGGAATAAAGACATTGAGAGAGAAAATGTCACTACGCTTTCTTAACATTGGAAAAAGAGTAACCAGTAAACATCACTCCATAGTTGCAATTCCTTCTCAGGCGGTATCTGCTACAACAAGAAAATACTGCAAGTTCTTAACTCTGCTTTGGAAAATTGTCTCAGAGATCCTCTTAGATTCCAAATGAATCTTAAATACTTTCTTTAGGTGATTGATGGAAAAATGAGACAAAGACTTTATTTTCCATAATTTGAAAAGCATTTATAATGACTACATAAAATAAAACACATACTCTTTTATTTATGCTATATGTTGATTCTTTTCATTCATTAATCACTTGCTCATCCAAAAGGCCAAATAGATGCTATCACCCGAGTTACTGAATTTACAAAACGCACTAGTCACTTTACAAAGCACGCAAACATTTACTCTATTTTTTTAAAATTTTGAAACAACTAATAAAATAAAAACTGGCCTAGGTTATGTTAACTCCTCATCGCTTGGCGTGCATGTGTCCTTAGTTGCTTCTGTTGTGTCTGACTTTTTGCAACCCCTTGGACTGTAGCCCATCAGGCTCCTCTGTCCATGGGATTCTCCAGACAAGAATACTGGAGTGGGTTGCCATACCCTCCTCCAGGGGATCTTCCCAACCCAGGGATCGAACCTGCAACTCATGTCTCCTGCATTGGCAGGTGGGTTCTTTACCTCTAGTGCCACCTGGGAAGCCCCTTCATTGCCTGGATCACCACCTTAAAACAGTTGTTTAAAAATCTATAATCTAGAATTTAAACTTTATGTCCTTAAGTAGGTATAGCTCCTATTTTAGAATGTGGAGAGAGGTGAGAAAGGCTTTTGATTTAATCCCACAACTGTTGACAACTGTGGTATCCAGTGCAGTAGTTACGAATCACATATGGCTGTGAGCACTTAAAGTGAGCCTAATGCAACTAAAGAACTGAACTTTTAATTTAGCTTAATTTTAATTAAAATTTAAAAACTGAAGCAATGTAAAGAATATTTTACACTTTTGTTTTGGTTAGATAATGTATATTATTAAAATTATTATCGGTATTTCTATTTACTTCTTAAAAATGTGATTATTAGAAAAATTTAAATCACATATATAGCTTACATATATTTCTATTTTGGACAGTACAGGTTAAAATATATCTTCCATGTGGAATTCCCACCATTAATTCAAGTGTAAGGGCTCATCCTTTCTAAACTCTTCCCAATGCCCAGCCCCAAAGCTACATTACTACCCTGCTTTCCAAATTCACAAACCCTAACATGCATCATCTCCAAAACACTTCATCTCTGTTCACGTGTGAGCAGGTCAAGTTAAATAATGAAACTTCTGATCTAACTCACTGATGGTGAAAATACCATCAACCTCTTCGGTGTGACAATCTGGATGCAACCAATCTTAATTGTTGATTCTATTAATAAGATGCACCAAACAATGACAATGTTGGAGATTAAAGTGAAAAAGTCTCAGCATTAAAGGAGTTCCCAGGTTGGGAAACCCCACGTGTACACACAAATAATACAAACCCAATGTGTCTGATAAACGCCTGTGTGTGGATGTGTGGAGGAGACCATCCCTAAGACTCTCTAGGACCATCAGGGTAGGCATCCCTTGATGTCTCAGTGAAACCTGAATCACTGGTTTGGTGGAGAAAAATGGACTAGGCATCCAAAAAACAGATTCTTCTAATTCTGGCTTTGCTACGTAACAGCAATATGGCCTGTAGAGTCAGTTAACTTCTTCATCCCGATTTACTGTCCTTAACTGTGTGGAAAATATATTTTACAAGATCTGTCCTGCTTCCCTTGTCATTATGAAGATTCAGTGGAATCCACTACATAGAAGTGATTGGTCAAGTACAAAGTCCCAGATGGATAAAAGGTTTTGATGATGATGGCGATATCAAAAGGGAATTCACAGATGTGCAGGAGGCCAGGGAAGTCCATGGGACAGAGACCACTGTCACTTCTGTGCAAGGCAGGGGCACAAGGGCTCCTCCACGAGACCTACGCTGGAGCCCAGGCATCGCACCGAACCACTCCTCAGACCCACCAAGCTTTGTGAAACACAGCCAGGAAATACACAGGATGAAACAAATCTTTGGGGACAGATTCCATTTTAATAAATGCTAACTTCTTCCCAGGTGGTGCTGGTGGGTAAGGATCACCTGCCGATGCAGGAGACTTAAGAGACTTGGGTTCAGTCTCTGGGTGGAGAAGATCCCCTGGGAAAGTGAATGGCGACCCACTCCAAATATTCTTGCCTGAAGAATCCCACGGACAGAGGAGCATGGTGGGCTACAGTCCGTGGGGTCACAAAGGGTCCGACACAAATGAGCAGCTAACACACTTTTTCCAAGACATTCCTTTTGGAGGTGAACTGTTAGATTCTTGGTGAATCTGTTTGAAATGCTGAAGGAAGAGTGAATTGGTCATGAAACTGGCAACCAACACAGATGCTGAAGCAAGTACAGCTCTTAGCAATTAGAATTTTTGCAAGTGTGCAACCTGTGACTCCAATATAAGTATTTTTAGATACTGCAGCATGTTTCCCATAGCTCAGTTGGTAAAGAATCCGCCTGCACTGCAGGAGACCTTGGTTTAATTCCTGGGACAGGAAGATCTGCCAGAGAAGGGATAGGGTACCCGCTCCAGTATTCTTGGGCTTCCCTTGTGGCTCAGCTGGTAAAGAATCTGCCTGCAATGCGGGAGACCTGGGTTCGATCCCTGGGCTGGGAAGATCCCCTGGAGAAGGGAAAGGCTACCCACTCCAGTATTCTGGCCTGGAGAATTCAGTCCATGAGGTCCCAAAGAGTCAGACATGACTGAGCCACTTTCACTTTCCCCTAAGACTAGGGATATCATGCTATTCTCAAAGTCAAATTGATTTTTTTTAATTTCATCAAAATGTGTATAGTATTCTAATATTTTCAGTGAGGTACAATTAATTCCGTTCCCCCAACAAAACAAAAACAAACTCCTGCAACTCTTAAGAGAATAATTCTCATACGATTATAAACTCACTTAAAAATTTAGACCTCAACACTCATACCTTAAATTATACGTGCTCAAGCTTTAAAACAAGTCGTTTCTCAGATTTTACTCATGGGGATCTAAACTATTTCCTGGCAACGTGGTTAATGTTTTCTGTATTTTTTTCTTATTTTGCTTTGATTCTCACTGGTTTAATTTGGTTGTTATTGCCCAATATTAATTTTAAAAAATAGTTTTGTCAGCTTTTTAAGGATAAATTCAAAGAAAGTTTAATACCAATTTGGAAATTGAAGTACATTTTAGTGATTACCAAAGTTACAACAAAGTTAAAAGCTAGATAGAAATTAGATTTGAAAAGTTGTTAAAACATTTGTCTCTTTCTGTGTCACCATAACTACACCATGTGAATTATTTGAAACTAATTCATAGGACATTTCTTCCATTAAGCAATAAAGATATTACTCTGTAAATCAAGTTCCCACAATTCAATGTGATATTTAGGTAGGAATTTGATTAAGACCTATGAATTTCAAACTCATGGCCAATCTTCAATTTTTGCATTCAAATATAAAGATAGCATGATTGCAAAGGATATATGCAGAAACAGTCTATTACTACAACCATGGCTATTCATTTTTTAATCATTTAAAAAATTTTAATTTTAAAAATGACAAGGAAAACAGTGTAACTTTAGCCACAAGCAACATGTTCCAAGCTTAACTAACATGAAAAGTATCACCAGGTCACTGTAAGAGTAACAATATCTCTAATATAAGAGTGTGCCCTTCAGAAGCAAACCAACATAGAACAGGACCTACCCCTTCCCCCCAAAGATCCAGTATGCTTCAGAGGCTGGGAACTCAGGTGTAAAACTTCAAGTGAAAATCGGCAGGAATTTATTCTTCTTGCATGGAGGGAAGTAGTAAGAAAAAGAGTACTGTGGAGCACAGAGTTTTGAAGGAGAGTAGACCTGATATTGGGGAGGATTTGGGGGAGCCTGAGGACAGTGGGAGAGGAGAGGATTGTGTATCTGGGAGTCATGGCAAAATTAGAGATATGGAGGTCCAGTACCAGTGTGTAGGGAGGGGAGGCTAAAACACATCTGGCCAGATCCCAGACACATGGCAGTCATACTGTCTTAGAAAAACTGTAATTTTCTTTTTTTCCTAATGAAAAATTAGATAATATAAGCTCAAAACACTTACTATTAAGAGTACAGAATTAATTTTCTGCTACACAGGTGGTATACATGAAAAGAGAGGAACCAGTGGTATAGAAAACCCGTAAAAGTGGATAATCCAAAAACCATGTTAGATCCGACTTTGGTAATTATCTAAAGACTAGTGTCAGCATCTTGAATTTGTTCTGATTAAGCTAATGCAATCATTAATTGTTATTCCCTAATGTAGACGGTAGAGCTGGTAGAGAAGTGGTCTAAGCAAATCAATACTTGATAAGGTAATTTGCCTTAAATCAATAAACAAAAAGGTAACTTTATCAATCCTCAAAAAGCCCAAATTTGATCATTTACATACAGATGAAGGAGATATGGGCCCTCCCCTGGACCAGTTACCATTCAAGTTGAATAGATATGAATCCAATTTCCTAGAGATTTTGAGTCAAGATTTAAAACATCAATTTGTCTATATAACTTAACTCCCTTTCAAGATTAACCCCAGTTTTTTTTTCCAGAGACTGAATTTTCCCACTAGATAAGGCATCCCAAATATACACCTTATCCAGGTATGAAGTTTAAGAAAAGACTAACACAAAAGGAAAATATTAGTTTCTTATTTTGACAACTGATAACCTAAATAAGATGCTCTTCAAATACCACTGCCTGGATTTAAGAAGAAATGTCCACAAAACCGTCTGACTTCCTTTTCTACCCTCATCTATCCACTACACCCTTCCACAAACCCCTCACTCTCCAACATCCCCAAGCAGCCCTCCCCAGCCCATCCTGCTTACTGGGATGCCTTCTACTCAGGATGTGTCTGTCTTCTACACATCACCCCAGCTCAAGCATTTCTCCCCCTCAGAAACCTATAGCTTTGTCTGAGTTTTCATTCTCTGGCCACTTTTTGCTATTTCCTGTAGATATTTATCTTTTTACCCCTTGATCGTTTGCCCTACTTTTCCCTACCCACATTACATGGAAATTGCTTTTAAAGCAGCAACCTCCAACTCAATAAATTCAACTGAGTATCCAATGTGCGTCTGAGTACAGGGCTGGATGCTTTCTCACCTGCCTCTTCGTCATCACCCACTGTCCAGCACCAGTTCAGGCACTTGATATGCACTCAGTATGACACCTGATAATGAATGGGTCAGTGATCGGTCAGAAATCAACAGTAACATTCTGTCTTCCCGATGAACAAACCCTAATATGCATTGTTTCCAACACACCTCATCTCTGTTTGCAGGTGAGCAGGCAAAGTCAAACAGCAAGACTTCTGGTCTAACTCACTAATGGTGAAAAATACCGTTGGCCTCTTCAGTGTGACAACATGGATCTAACCAATATTAATTCCTGATTTTAATATGCAGCGAGCAATGAAAATTCTGGAGATTAAAGCAGCAAGGATCTCTGTGTCAGAAGAGTTCCCAGGTGGGGAAGTCCTACAAGTGCACACAAATGACACAACATCCGATGTGTCTGATCAGTGTGTGGATGTGTGGAAAAGGTCAGCCCCAAGACTCTGCAGAGCCACCGGGGAAGGCTTCCCAGAAAAGAGACGTCTCACTGAAACTTGAAGGATGTCAGGAACAAGGGCAGTAGGCATTTCAGGGAGCAGGAACAGGAGGTGCAAAGCGCCAGAGACGAGGAACAGAGGGTTGTCACAGCTGAGGTGAAGGATGAGGATATGGAGAATTGCAAGAATGGCCTGGAGTGGAGATAAGAACCACGCCCTTCGGGGCCTTGATGACACACCACCACCCCCTCTCAGGAGGCTGACAGAGCCTCCTCTGACGTGCGGCAACGAGGACCTCACAAAGCACCTTCTCAGGGAAGTGATTCTATGCCAGCTCTGATAGAGGTGCGCACCCCTTCCTCTCTGCTCCTGTAACTTCTTTTAGAAGAGGCTTATTTTACTACTTGAGTGATTTGTTTACATGCTGCAGCTTCACAGACTAGCCTCTTCAAGGGCAGAGGCTGGGTTTATTCCCCTTAGTATTTCCAAGACTTAGAACACTGGAGACATTCCACACACTCTTGATGAATTCGACTGAACAAACATGCATCCTATGACTAGTCCTTATTCAAACCTTCCTTCAAAACTCTGAAACCTAGATCCTCCTACACTCTCTTTCTGTTGCTCTGTAGTAGGAATTAGGAAGAAAACACAATGACTGAAGCTACCCATGGAGTCTATATTAACACACACACACACACACACACACACACACACACACACAAAACCACCTCCCTTCAAATCTGCAAACAATTCAGCACAAACATATTGACACCCACATATGTAAAAACACCCCCACACAATCTGTCAGCCTATATACCCCTAACCTCAAACAGTCTTAATTTTGTCTGTGCTAAACCCATAGCTACAAAATACTTTTCATTCTCCTACTAAATTTTCATCCTGGGACAAAAATGTCAATGCAATGTGACTTTATACTTTGGAAAGGAAAAATGTGCAAGAATATTAAGATGAGGTTAATTTGACCCTACAGGCTTACTATCTCAAAGTTATTCATTTCCCAGTCACTTCATATTATGCCAATAATGCAATATTGTCATAAAATGCAAAATGTAAATTAAATTTCCATTCAGAACTTCTGGCATATCACAGGAACCTAGTTTTCCTGCAGTTATTTGGATTGTGCAATGTGCCACAAACTAAAATGCACTAGGATTTTTTTTCTTACCCTATTATACATTTAGAAATTCTGAACTCAAGTGCTTCATGCTTAAATGTCTTTAAAAGAGACTATTCTTAAGACTAAGGGCAGAACAGCAATAGACAGTTGTCCTTCTATATTCATTCTCCCCTTTTTTATAATAAGAGACTCCCCAGATTTTAGCTGGGCTCCTTGCCACCTAGAATGAGGATTCCATTTCCCAACTTCTTTGCAGTTGCATGTCGACATATAACTAAGTTCTGGCTGGTGAGATGTGAGTGGGAGTGACAAGTGCCACCCCATGTTGTACTTTAAAGGTTGGGACATCCTTTCCCCTTCCCACTTTCCAAATAGTTGCATGAAAACTAGATGCCCGAAAAAAAAAAAAGAAAACTAGATGCCCGGATAGCAGGCCTGGGAAGAGCCATCTTGAATTGCATGGATATTGGCTATTCCTCGAGGGCAGAAACCCCAGGGGTGGGGATCAACAGGACAGAAGGAATCTGGGCTTTTGACTGCTTCTCCAAAAACACCTGTCTGGGAGCCTGGTCTCTTATGTGAAAGAGAAAAAATCTTCCATCTTCTTTAAATCTGTTAGCTTGGGTCTCTGTCACAGACAGTTTCATTTATTTTCTTATTAATTCAAAGGGTAACAGAAACCAATGAATGAAAATGATACATGCCCAAATGGAAAACCTGCAGTACAAACTTTATTTTACATCTCAATCTCGCTTTTTTTTTTTAATTCAGAAAGGTTTTTTTTTTTGTTTGTTTAATTCGGAACTTCTGAAAATGGAGTATCATGCTTGCAAGTACAGTTTAGTGTAAAATACGCACATAACACACTTACACACACATACATGATTTGTGATCAGGAGACCTGGGTTCTAACCAGACTCTTCCTACTTACTATTTCATCTTAGAAAGTTACACACTCTCACTTTCTTCCTCTGCCAAATGGGGCTAATTTCTTTGGTGTTGGCCTCACAGGATTACTATGAAGTCTGAGACAGATGACGTCTGGGCGAGTGCTTTTGTATACTATAAAACACCATGGAAACAAAGTTATTATTAAAATATTCCCAAATAAACTTCCCTCTTTATGCAAGGTGGCTCATACCAATGCTGAGTGCCCAGACATACCATCCTGGTAAGTAAAAGGCCAGCAATCACCACTTTCTACCTAAGATGGTTAGAGTTCAGTGTTATAGTATTACAAGCAGACCACCTCCTAGGGCTAGTCTTTCTTTTAATGATCAGAGATATCACCCGAAGCCCCCACTTCTCCACTGGTACTGTGTCATTGATTAGAAAGACAAAGTGTTTGGACCAAAGAGCAAAACTTTTAATAGAAAAATAGCTCATAGTCCATATACCACTAATACATGGTATACATTTCACCATGTGTCACATCTCATCCACTGAAATATGTTCAACGTTTTCTACTGGATATATGCGTCGCAGAGTCAAACCCTGATGAGATGTCTCTATTTCCCTTCCTCATATATATATACATATATATATAGTAGAGAACCAAGTGAGAGAGGAAAAAAACACAAAATGTTTGTATATACAGACAGACAATAAATGTATCTTCCCTGAGAAAACATCTTGAATGATCACCCTAAGCCAAGACTTGTGGCCCAATTCTATCAATCCTCAATTGATGATGATGGTTTAAAAATCCTGGGGAAACAGGCTATTGGCTAATATTTACTGAGCACTCATTAGGTGTTGTCACTTCGAGGCACTAACGGCTATTCTCTCCTTTAATCCTCTCAACAGCCCTATGAGATACAGGCCATTATCCTCCCCCATCTTATAGATGAGAAACTGAAAGTCTAAGAAATTAAGCCCAAGTTCACCAGCTTAAAAGTGGCACAGATTTAAACCCAGGCAATCTCACCTTCAGAGTCCACATGATAGCTTCTATCTCACTCTGCCTCTTATTTAAATGTCAACAATAAAAATAAATGTTCATATTCCTTTTGGAAATATTTTCTGATAAAATAAATCTTTCAACTGGAAAGAATGTCACAAATCTTTAGAGGCACCCACACAATAGCTGTTCCAGCTATTTTTAAAGGAATAAATGAAGGAATATTATCTATTGAAACTAGAAGCCAGGGGTGCGAACTACCCCTCGCTCACCCCTGTCAGGTCCCATGGCCTCAACTTTAGCTCATATAACGCCACTGCTCACTGCAGGACCTCTGTGTGGGACAGGCAGTCAAAGCTGATACCACATGTCAGCTGTACCAGTGGTTTTCCATTTCATTCCCTTCACTTTCCCCAAAAAAGCATCAGTTTAGCCCTAGATAAACCAAAATGGAAAACCCTAAGGCCAATGACAAGGGAGGACTTCATTCTTAACCCACACCTCTGACTTTCTGAAGACCCTGCAGGTTCAAAGATAGACTGAAGAAGGCTCCACGTTGGGCTAGTTCCCCAAACGCTTACCTTCTGGCACACCTCCCACATCTAGCCTGGAAAGCCAAAGACAGGTATCTGGAGTGTGAGTCCAGCAGGCAGAGGGCGACACAATGGGAAGAGAGAATCAGGCAGCGGCCAGACCGCTTGGTTCAATTTGGAAGCCACTTATCCCATCTGGCTCCTGAGCATCCGAAATGTGAGCAATCTGAATAAAAACCGCTCTAAATGTAATATACATGCTGGCTATCAAAGACTTACTATGGAAAGAAATGTAAAGTGTTCATTAATAAATGTGAATATTGATGACATGTGGAAATTAAAGACTAGTACTAAAATTAATTAGTATAGTTAATTACTTTTTAAATAAAGTACATGTGGCCTGTATTACGTATTTCTAACGGACAGTGGTCTCATACACCACGTTTAAGAATCTGGACAGGATCCTGAAAACAACGGCAGCCATGGTGAGCTGCTAAGCAGAGGCATAGAGCACAATCAGATTTGAATCTTTAAAATATCACCCTGGCTACAAAATGGAGAATGGGCTGCAGAGGGAAATGAGATGATGAGAGAGACCCTCTTGGATGTTCTACAACCATCTGGGAGAGAGAAGATGGTGGCTGGAACATGGATGGCACTACTCCTAGCAGCAGAGAGGCAGAAAGCTGAACAAATAAAAAGCATAGTTAGAAAGTAGTGCCAACAAGCTATAGAAAACGACTGAATAAGGGGGAAACAAAAGGTTGTGGACAGGGATGCTTCCCAAGGCTCTGCTATGAATAGAGTGGGTGGGCCATTTGGTACCACCCTCTAGTAATTATACACCCAAGAAAAAACGGCCCATCCAGTTATCCCAGGGCCTCAGCGTTCTGTCTGCATGAAGTTCCCTCTGCAGGAGGCATGAATCATGGATGCTCTGAGTACTTGGGAACTAGTGCATGCTGTTCCAAAGTGCTTTCCTTCTGAAGAGCTCCCAGAAGAAGTAACTCAAGATTCTGCCAAGACAAGAATCACTTGGGAAAGCTGTAGGAAACGATGATAATTGCTGCTAAGATCAGGAAATGGGCTGAATGCAGAGCAAACGGGATGGACTGCAGCGGAGGTGGGGGGGGGAGGGGTGGTGGTTTGCTCCTGTGCCCCTTCCCGGCTTCTTTCCTAGAAAACCCTGCAGAATATTGCAGGAGAATGGGCTCCGGAGTCAGACTCTGCCTCAGAATTCAGCTCAGCCCCTCACTAGTTGGGTACCCCGGGCTCTCCCAGGCTTCTGTTTCTCATCCCTTCGATGGGAAAATCACCACCCACCCTGGGAAGGTTCAGGGTGATTTGATTTGCACAGGCGTGCCCCAAACTGGGGCTGGGACCTCCCCTCTTTTCTCCTCTCCTCCAACACACTCAACACCCGCCATCCCCAGACCTGTCTTCACCTCTCACAGATGAAAGCATGACACCATCTCAAGAAAAGCTGAAGAAAAGCTGGGCTGGGTGTTTTGGCATTAATCTCCCAGAGCGCCCAGCACTGAGCCAGGCTGCCAGGCCACGTGCGGGACACTCCTCTCAGAGCAAGCATCAGCGTGAATAATTAAGGCGAAGCTCTGCTTATCAAAATAAATGAACAAAGGATGCCTCTGACATAGCAGCCACTTTTTTTTTTTTTTTTTTTTGGTTGTTTTAGGAGACCATTTTTTCTCAGTTACTGCTCCTTCCAGTTTGATCATCTTCAGAGTCCTCCCTATCAATTTGGGTGAATTAGCAAGCTTCTCCTCCATACAGAGCTGCAGCCATAAATCACCGATATGAGTATGTGTAAAATTATATAGCATGGGGCCCAGTGTAATAATAAACACATTTATATTTTATAACTGCTGTTTTCTCCACGCTCGAACCAGTTCACTGCCTGGGCCCCAGGGGCCGGCAAACACCACTATCTCCCCCCCACACACACCCCCCCACGCCTCGTGGGAAGCGTTCCGGCTTTGTGTGCTGGTCTCAGACCCACAATCTGCCAAATGCCAGCCGGCTCCTCTTTGTGCCACGGTGGGGGGAAGGAATCAGACCCGCTCCCGGCCCTGTGTGCAGCACAGCGGAGACACAAATGAGCAGGTGACCTTTCAAACCGTGTCAAAACGGGTCCTTGACCCAGAGACCTCAAAACTTCAGTGGTTTCACTGTCTAAATCAGCCAAGTGAAAAGACCCATGTTTGCACAATATGATTGTGTTTACACAAAGGTTTAACGCCTCAATA
The DNA here is from genome assembly GCF_963930625.1 of Muntiacus reevesi. NCBI lineage: Eukaryota > Metazoa > Chordata > Mammalia > Artiodactyla > Cervidae > Muntiacus > Muntiacus reevesi. Next base: position 140,623,221 of record NC_089251.1, on the reverse strand, counting down.
GAGCAAAAGCTGTTCAGTTAATTTTAATTATTGCTTTATTCTTCTCACAACAGATTAAAAAAAAAATGTTTAACAGTGAGCTCGTTGTAATTGATCCTGCAAACTTGGTGCCTATGGCTCTCCTAACTCGGCAACGACAGCAGTGGGAAAGAGGCATGAAAGGTTTTCCTTAGTTGAAAGGATTATTTCCAGTCCCTGTCACTGCTTATTTACCATTCTTTGTGGAGAAGATGGACACCAAGGAAAATCACAAAAAAAATTCAAGATCTGATTGTGGGGGAGTGGAAAAACACACATGAGTTAGAAAGCTTGCCAATGCTTAGCGGCAAATTCTAAGTAAGCAGGAGATGCATATTAAGTGAGGATGAGGGCCCTGCCAGTTCTAATGATTTATTAGCTTAATTCTTTGGCAGGTAGAATAAATAGAAGGGGGAAGTAAATCTGAAAATATAAAGATGCTCAGGAACCCAGGATCAGACAAAGGAAAACGGACAGCCAAACAATCCTCTAAAAGCAGAGCCCTCCGGGGTCACACGTGTTGTTCCCTCCGGGGTCGCGTGTGTTGTTCCCGCTACCTTCCAGGAATTTGTCTTTCAGTGTTGAAACCATTTCATTCTTCAGATCTCCGGAAGACAATGCAAGTGCCTGTCACTCGGAGGTTCCTGTAGATCCTTAAGGCAGAATGCTAGAAAGCAGCTATTCTTCTCCACCACGTGCTCTCCTGAATACAGAGGGAAGATCGTTGCACACAGCAGCAGAATCTTCACCTGTGTTGGGATCTCTGCTGACTAGGGGATTTCTAATTCCTGTATCGACCATGAGTTTTTTTCCTTAAGGTATTTTACACATCCATAAACATCCTCCAAAAAGTGTGGCCAAGAAAAAAGAGATAAACAGAATTATTTTTAACTCTACGAGGATCATACAAATAAAATGAGAGCGCAAATTATTTGTTCAAACTCCCCAAGCAAAGCCCTGATACGCCTAAGACAGCAACGTGCAACCTACACACCAAGACCTATCCACTCATAGCTTCTCCCACCTCTTCTCTAAGGCACCTCCACTTGGATTTTCCAGTTTAGTAAGGAAAGAGGACTGCTAAAGTGCATTCTTTTAAGGGATTGGAGAGAAGTTCCTATTTATGATTTACTTCTCTCTTCAAATTTTCTTAAATATGCAAGGGTATTAGTACTAAGCTATCATCTCGAGAATCAATGCCTTGCATTTGTTGGGTTCTTCAAAACTAGCTTTATTTCTTAAAATAGAAAAAAAAAAAAAAAACCAACCCAAAAACCAAGATCAAAGATCGTTAAGTTCAATCAAGACCGAATACCTATATTCAGCAGATATAGGTAATTCACTAGATAAGACAATCATTCAGTTTTGTTAACTATTCTAAACTTGTCATATAGGATCCAAGATAGCAACTCATCAGTTATTAAGCATATGTGTGAGACAAGGATGGTTAAAGTATTAAGCCATTTACTTTGCTGAACAACTAAACCTCTTTATATTCTGTCTGAATTTAGTCCCTTCCCTCTAGCCCCACAAAAAGCTTGATTTCCAAAGAACAAATAGAATGGGGTACGCACTAGGCTTCATCACAGAAATCTTTGAAAAATCATTCTCAGAGCCACAGTTTCCTCATCTATAAAATGGGAATGAGAACACCTCACAGGTGAATGAGGGTTAAATAAAATGAGGTAAGTGAAAGCACTGGGTGAGCTACGACGATCAGTGTAAGTGATATCTTACTGCTCACTTCCTTGGATAAAGCAATCAAGTGCAGGCAACCATTCCCAGGTTTGGTCCCCACCTGCCTTCATCATTTCCAATCTGGGTAGGAATGTCTCAGCCTACCCTTTCTTTAGCACATCTGCTCTGGGGAGCTGACTAAATAACCATTGCCTCTTCAGGTCATCAAGATAAATCTTACTAATTCCCTACTGAACCTAAAACTAAGGTCCGATAACAACTGTGATCCAAAACATGGCACTCACCGTGACCCCAGGAGGCTAGCTCACTAATCGCAATCTCTCCAAGTGGCAAGGGATAAGCTAATCTGTGTGAAAGACACAGATGTCACGTCTTCCCTACAGCCACATTCACATGTATGAGAGGAATAATGTCAGCAGTATTATCTCCAAACAGCAAGGACAATGCCACACAATTATAATAGCATATTGTCCATTGTATCTGGGGATGACACGTCTGACAATGTTATTTTCTATGCATGTGAATGCAGCTGAAAGGGCCAATGCATAATTCACGTCTCCTGACAAAATGCAAGCCTGAAGTATGTGTCCATTAGATAATGCCACTTCAAATCCTTTTACCTCAGGTCGCACCTTTCTCCCTGAGAACTCAAAATGCCTCACGGTACATTCCTCATGGTACTTTCCTCACGGTACTGGTGTGAACCCAACAGTGAATGATAGGAAATGCACTGAGATAGACCACACCAGTGCAATACAGTTTCCCCAGTAAAATTCTGGTCTACTTTCTGACTAAAAATATTTATTCTCAGCCCTAACAATCAACCTTCTCTTTGACAATAAGGAAGCAATTGTTACAATTTGGCGAGACTGCTGTACATGAGAGGACGGGTAGAGAACTATAGTTAGTGCCTGCTCAGATGGACCCACTTCCTGGCTAAAAGCCTCTCTCCCACCTACCAGCCTGGCAGCCCATGTGATTTAAATCCCTGCCTCAGCAAAATCTCAAATTATTACAGGTCAGAAGCCTTCAGCAAGAAGGGAGGGGATGTTGCCTGTGAGCAGCTTCAATAATTAATGTTAATTTAAGGAAGTTAAGCATTGGGTAGAGGTGGAAAGACTTTTCTCATAGTGTAAGGGGGGAGGGGCGACAGCACATCTTCTAAGACCCAAAAGAAATAATTATACAACAGTCATATTTAGTCGATTTTTAAAAGAACACAAGAGGGGGCCTTCCTGACAGACCAGTGGTCAGGGCTTCGCCTTCCAATGCAGAGGGTGCAAATTCGATCCCGGCTGGGAAGCTAAGATCGCACATGCCTCTCAGTCGAAAAACTAAAACACCAAACAGAAGCAATATTTTAACAAATTCAATCAAGACTTTAAAAAATGGTCCACATTAAAAAAAAAAAAAAAAGCACAAAAGGGAAGGCAAGACCTGGTCAGTAATCTTAAAAGGATGAAGAAATATTTTGCAAGTGGTGCAGAGGAGCCCAAAGAGAAGAAGCAAAGGCCAGTTAACATTGCATGAGGCCAGGATTTCTCAATCTCAGTCCTGTGGACACTTGGGGCCCAGTGAGGGTCGGCGGTGGAAGCTCTCCTGTGTACAGAACTGCGCTGTGTAGTGGACTGACCAGCATCCCTGCCCTCCACTTACCAGAAGCCAGTAGCAACTCCCTCCTCCTCGAAGATGTGAAAACCCAAAGTATCTCCAGACACCGTCCAATGTCTCCAGAGGGGGGAAATGGGCCCAAGTTGAGAATCACAGCATTAAGCAACTAATGATCTCATATTTGGGGACAGTGGCTGGGCTGAAAGGTTTGTTCTCACACACAATGGCCGGCCACTTTTAGAGTTTCCTACGTGCTCAGCTGCGTCTGACTCTTTGAGACCCTTGGCCTGTGGCCCACCAGGCTCAGGCAGACTACTGGAGTGGGTTGCCATTTTCTACTTCAGGGGATTTTCCCGATCCAGGGATGGAACCTGCCTCTCTTGAGTCTCCTTCACTGTGGGCAGATCCTTTGCCACACTGCACCACCTTGGAAGCAAACCACTGAAGAGAAGGTCCCAGTATCCACCCTTGAACAGTCACGGGACTTTCATGTTCCTGCCGGAACCTCATTAGCTTCTCAAGTTCATGGAGGGTTAGGGAAGGCCGGCCAAGTGGGTCAGCTCCTGTGGTGAGGAGGCAGCCATGTGAGGCAGTGGGCACCGGATGTCCAGCTGAAGGGTGGAGGGGAGCTGACACCAGCTCTGCCACCCAAGTACAGGTTGCACCTGCTCCATGGAAGGGCACCTTTTTCTGATGTGCACAAAAGCAAGATCTGGGACAGCAGCAGCCCTGCTGGGTGACTAGCAGCCACTGGATCCTCTTCTCCAGGTCTGTCAACTGATGCACCTCATACAGGAAGCAGTAATATTGTATGCAGACGAGAATTAGCAAAGCAGGGGTGTTTTGAGATTGAGGAGAATGCAAAGTTTGAAACAGCTTTGTGGAATATCTCCTTCCCTCAACCCCCAAAGCATGCTTACGTGTGTTGGTATGTGTGTGTGTGCGCTAAGTCGCTTCAGTCGTGTCCAACTCTGTGCGACCCCATGGACTGCAACCCTCCAGGCTCCTCTGTCTACAGGATTCTTCAGGCAAGAATACTGGAGTGGGTTGCCATGCCCTCCTCCAGGGATCCTCCTGACCTACGGATCGAACCCACATCTCCTATATCTGCTGCACTGGAGTTGGATTCTTTACCCGCTGAGCCATGGGGGAAGCCCTAAGAACTATGAACACTGCACTCTCCTCTCCATTATCCTTGAGTGAGGCCTTCTACCTATTTTAAGGATAATTTGAGCAGAAATGATTCCATAGATTCTGGTCTGATCTACTAGTGACAGGGTTGCTGCTCAGAATAGAGCTTCTCCTGCTTCACTCTCAACAGTGGAGGGTAGATCTCATTAGTATGGGAAGCCAGTACCAGCCATTAGCGCCGAGTAAGAGTTGCCTCTGCTAACTATTTCTGTGCACAGTCACACAACATGCTCTGAGTTTTCTCAATAAAACAGCTCCTTCCCAGAGGGACAAAGTTGCCTCTTCAAGGGGCCTCAATTTACATACACTTTCTCAACCATTTAAAGTGAAACCTCCTTGAAGCATCGCTTCACTTCTGAAGAATCTTCCTTCCCACACTTCCAGGGAAAATTTCAATAATGATGAAATAGAAACCTCTACTTAGCTAGGAAATGCAGTGATATGGAAAGTAATTACACTTTAAAAAAAAAATCACAAAACTGACTCTAGGTTTACTTTGCCCCACATTTGTTTGTTTCCTATAAGGAAAGAAAAATAAGGTATGCAAACATATTTATTTCTATGTAGATGTAATGTATCAGCAAAAAGCACTTAGAACATGTGCTGCACACATCAGACGAATGATACCCATAATGGAAAAGTCATGGGTCTAGAACCTTCTCTCTACTCCTTCTTCATGAATAAAACAGTTGGGAAAATCCTATAGTTGCTTTCAGTCCATTTGATTTCTTACTTTATACTCTGTGTGATATCAAGAAGAATGGCTATAAAAAATTTGGTCCATTTAAGAGATAAAATGGCACTCTCCTTAAGATGTTAAAGATGCAGCTTTGTTACTAAGTTAGGAAAGTTCATGTTTGCACAAATTCTATTAGTGCCCATATCAACTATAGATGTATAATGACTTGCCAGTTCTTTCTTAAGAAGATCAAATCCATCATTGAAGTAATAAGTCTTCAAATGTCTTATTTCTTTTAAACGATATTCAAAAGGTAAGCAGAAGAAAGACTTCAAGATTCTAATGTGTTTTCAGAGCAAAAGGATTTAGTTGAGAAAGCAAGCTGAGGGGACGCAGGTGCCAGACACTGTGTAGAATTTGCACTTATGCTTCATTAATTGCCAGCATATCTTTCTTTCCCTTTTTCCTCCCTTCCCCCCATTAAATCCCTTTGGAAAACAGCAGAGCAGCAGGCCCAGACTGGTACCCAGCAGCAACACCAGGAGCAGAAGTAGCCAATTAGCCTCCAGAATACAAAGAGGGAGAAAAAAATTGATGCAGTTACCTAGCAACCAGAAGGAGCAGAAACAGCTGTGTAGCAGGCCCAGGCTGGTACCCAGGCAGAAAAAGGATAGCCAATTAGCACACTGTATTTAATGCTGATGTGGTTTCCTAGTAACAGGCTGTACAAGTCTGTCTGTTGCATTTTCTCCCTCCTTTCCTCACATTTTCCTCAATCATGCACAGTATTACTATTTGCCCTAATTACTGTTTCTCCACTGCTTCAAGCAGCCATTATTTTGTCCCCAGAGAAATTGGAAGAACTCAGAAAAAAATCTTCTGTAATGACAGTATTTAGTTTCAAATTCAGATTAGCTGTAAGCCTTGAGACACTAAACAACAACAACAAAGAACGAAAAAAACAAAAAAGCCAGCAAATCGCCTTCTGCCTAAACTCTTAAGTAACCTATGGTACCTTTTCTTCATGCTAATATTTACATGTGAGTGAAGCAAAAGACATTTAATAATGCATACCGTCATTCTGCCACACACTACATTTTCGAATAGGTTGAATCCTCTGTGTACTTGGAATTTATTCATATTGATTTTCTGACACTCTCTCCTGAGCATGAGGAACATAAAATGTCTTATTACCTATATCAGAGAAGGGAGATGTATCTTTTGTTGCTCTTTTTAAAATACCGATACTGGTTTCAATAAGCTCATGACCAACTGAGAATTCGACATGTGGAATCATTCTTTCCTTGCTACAATAGAAGGGGAGTACAGATGAAGAGTGTGTATACCGCAGTAAGGGGATTCAAACACCATGTGTAGGTTCATAATCACACTAATGAATTCCAGTGAGGTGATGTGAAACCACATGAACATACAAAATGAAGACAGAAAGTGTTTAAACATGCCTTCTGCAGCACTATTCTAAAATATTTTCTACTGCATGCTGCGCTTCTTATAAACCAGGACATGTAGTGGCATCAACCATTTTCCTGGGTTTTAGTCATCAGGGCACAGTTTATGTGAGTCTACATTTTATTTAAGGCATCCATTAGACTCCTAGACCCTCTCTCACGTAACAGTGTCTTCTTAGAACAAGCTCTCATCCTTCTTACCAAATTCTCCTGTTATGAACACCGCAAAGGCTCCAGAAGATGTTAGACACTGTAACACACTTAACTGGGCAACGCTCTCCCATGAAGGAAAAGAACCTTCCCCTCTGAGGACAGTGTTTGGCTTCCTGCCCACCACCAAAGGATTGATGGCTTTTGTCAGCTCTAGCTCACTAGTGAAATGGTTGAAACTATTCTATCCCAATAAATGTGGGACTTTTAAAAATTTTACCTTGTTTGTTTGACAACAGTATGCATAAAGCTGACCTCCATAAATTAAATGTCAAACCTGTTTCCTAAAACAGGGAATTTTCACTTTACTGAATTCCATAAATTAAATGTCAATTACAGTAATGGAGAGAAGACACACTCTAAAGACAGAAACAACAAAAGAAGCCTAAAGTATATGTCTGCTGAAACCAGATGAGTGACTTGCAGAACATGAATTTTAAATTGTAAGTTCTATTTATTTTGCAAATAAAATAAAAGGAATATAGCCTGAATGCAGATAACTTTTGAAGGGAAGAAAGGAAAAGACCCAAGGCCCAAAAAGGAAGAAAGTCTGCCAAGCAGGCCTGGTTTAAGACAAAGCCAGACCTAGGCTCCATTAAGAAACTAGTAATGGGGTGCCCTAGTCTTCTACCTCTAAAACCTTACTGGGTCCAATCCTGCATCTGTGCCCGACTCACCAACCTCAATAAGCATAGATGGTAAAGGAGAAGACAAAGTGAAGAGAAATATGGGACAGACTGCGGAAAGCGTACTCTCTCTGCAGACACCCTTAAATAATTCAAATGGGCTGACCTCCATTATATAAGCTAGTCAGGTCCTTATACTGGCAACCAAATATGGGGACACTGCAGAAACGGGGAGTGACTGTCACCGGTGGCCCAAATAGCCAGCAAATTAAAAAGCCACTACCTTTTGATTATTCTGAATGGTCTTGCTTCTATTAACATTCAATATATTACTTCTTAAAACGGCTGAAAATAGGTTACTCTTAGAAAATATAGAAAATCTGGTAGCAGGGGGAAGGGAATGAGTGGGAAGTGGAGAATGCTGCTCCAGCTTCTAACAGCTCCCCCATCTTGTCTGCCTACTTGCCTGTAGATTCCTGAAATTCCATGAAGAGGCTCCTAGAATTGAAGAATAAAAAAGTAGTAAAAGATTTCTCATTTTTATTTTATAAAATACTGGTTAATGGATATGTAATCCATCAATCAATCGTGCACCAAATCCTTTCTGATGTAAAGGAGGGTGTTTCTGTGCTCAGCCGTGTCCCACTCCTTGTGACCCCGTGGACTACAGCCCTTCCAGGCTCCTCTGTCCATGGGACTTTCCAGGCAAGAATACTGGAGTGAGTTGTCATTTCGTCCTCCAGGGGATCTTCCCAACCCAGGGATTGAACCCTAGTCTCTTGAGTCTCCTGCATTGGTTGGCGGGATTCTTTATCACTGAGCCTCCTCGGAAGCCCCAAACAGGTCAAAGGAAGGTCAAAAAGGCAGGAAGTGACTCAGTATAGGAAAGCATCAAGTACAAGATTCTTGGGTGGGCCATGAAGAAGGAAGGAACTGAAATTTTTAGGAAACAGGTTTGCCCAAGGCCAGCGAGTTCATCTCCATTAGTGTGGGGACAAACTGAAACTGCCTTGTTGGAAATGGCCAGACCCTCTTCATTTGGTACCTGAGGAGTCTGACTCTGAGTCCCACAATACATATAACCAAAGTAGCCTGGACTCCCAGGGCTCCATTTGCTGCCCAGAATCAGCTTCTTTATATGAAAAGCTTGTTTCCTCATGATCTATTTATGGGGCTTCAACTATAATTTCTACAGAACTGAAAATGTATATTTTTCAAAGAAAGACACATCATTTAAACAAACATTTTTTCATCTGTCCTAATTTTTTTTCAAAAGGATTATTCTAAAGTTTAAAGGAAAAAAGGGTTTTGGTTTTATTACCCATGACTTTCTTAAACTCCCCCTGGTTTCCTGATTCAAATAGAATCAATCCACTACTGTTTCAACTTCAGGAGAAAGAAGTACTGCCTACCACCAATTGATTTTAACAATATTCTCTTCACCTGCAGTCTTTACAAAGGCTCCGTTTAACTTTCTCCCAACATCTCACTATAACATATATACAGGATAACCCTGATGATCATGGTGATTAATACTCTTATTATATTAGAAACAACTTCTATACATTATGTATTTATTAAAGGGAACACTCTAAGTTGGTCTCCCCAATGGCAAGCCCTCATTGGCACAGACTTCTCATGACCCTCTTTTCCTCTTCTCAAGCAAACAGAGCTGGCCTAACTTTTAAATCTTAGAATTGATAACATTCCATTACTTTCACAGCCTTTTCTAAAATGAGGTTCCTCTTTTCCCTTTTCCTACCTCCCAACCCCAATCCATGCTCTCTTTTGAAATCAGGTTCTAAATATTATATTTAGACTTTATGAAACCATATTTCAGGCTTCTGCATCAAAAAATGAGGTTCTCAGAGACGGGGAAGGAATAGTGTCTAGTACAGTGAGTGTTCCATAAATACTGTCTATGGTGCAGTATTTATTTCACGGTTTTTCCTTTCTCTTCAATTCTCATTTTAACATGTTTATCTACTTTGTGACTACCAATTATTCATTAAAAGGACATCTGGAATAGGCATCCTACAGAGCCTTCTATATTATAATAATAAAATAAAAGTGTTTGTTGTGTATATGCTGAGTTTAAGCCATTTGACTCAATATACGTTTACCTAAATTTTATCTTCATAAATAGTAAGAGCTGGCATATTGCTAAATCATATGATGAAACCCTAAGGTTCTCCCATCAATTGTTTTCCACCACCTCATTCACACCCCTTCTTCCAAACTCTTTCTCCTAAGCCCCTGAATATGCTAAATCCAAACTATCAAACCCTCCTATTAAACTCTCTCCACCTTGTGAACTGAACAGTTAACCCTTATGCTAGTTTCCATCCCATAATAGGGGTTTAATGAGTTTCTGCCTCAACACATGGATAAACTTCATTAGCAGCCATGTGCCTCAGCATATTAAAGGCCCTTTAATGTCTTAAAATTGCCCTATTTCAGTTGCTATTGTATAAATTCAAAGAATTCTTATCTATAGCGCTGAGGAGGTTGAAAGTGGTCGATGGGCCCCCTACAGTTTCAGACTGAGGTATTTAATTTTATCCTGCTGATATGCCTGACCTTGAATTAGGGCTTCTATTTATATAAATTAGTGTATTATCACATTGGCATAATTTTAAAAGATGAACAGCATCAATAAAAAACACCCTTTCCAGAGGAGAAAAGTGACTTTGTATCTCAGAATCATCCATGCTGCTTCTGACCACTGACAGGAGCCCTAATCTCATTTAATGCCCTGTCTTTCTTTAGCCTTCCTTATCTGAACGGCCCTTCCTATCTTAACTGCTGGTTATTCCATGGCACAGCACCTGAAATCTACGGGCACTTAATACCTGACTGTAAGATGGCTGAGTGAACAAAGTAAGAATACTACTAAACTATATTAATACTAAACAGAATGCGAGCTTAAGGGACATGGGACAAATTTTAATTCAGTGGCAGGTTGTATAGCCTGGGTTAAGGTATTTACATATTTTTGGTCCTCAGTTTTCCCTATAGGTGATAATGCTTGTTTATATTATTTCATATGAATAGAGTACTAACATTTATCATTTTAATGAGTGAATTGAGAATGTTATGAGTCTCTTTAACACTAAAGTAAAAAAAATGGTTTCATAGTAATGACCATAATAATAGTAACTATTGCAGTAACAATAATGGGACTGGAAACGGAAGATCATTCCTTCGTAATTTCCTTGTTCTGGTTCTTAGTCACTTGATGAGGCAATATGTTTAAGGATCCTCCCAGTTCTTATCTGTTTAGAAGATACTTAAAGTAGTTTCACTGTCAATTTGTATTTAAACTATAAGTTTCTCATTTCCTCTAAATAATGGGTTATTAAGAAAAATATCTAACTGATAGCATTTCCCCTTATGACTTAGCAAAGAAGTTAAAAGCTTAAGATGGAGAAACAAAATCAAACAGGATCTGATTCAAACCCTGGCCCAACCACCTAGGAGTTGTGTGATATTGGGCAAGTTACTTGATCTCTCCTGCTCTCATTTTTCTCTCCTGTGAAATGAGAATAGTACCAGTGTCATTAGATTAATATGGTTTAAAGGGTTATATTTGTAAAAAAAACAAAAACAAAAACTTCTATTTAGAAAAAAGAGAACAGGCCAAAATGGAGTGATATGTGCTAAGCCCCGTATCATCAAACCAAGACTTAATACCTAACTTAAGTACAGTTTCCTAAAGGGAATCAGCCCTGAATATTCATTGGAAGGACTGATGCTGAAGCTCTAATACTCAGGCCTCCTGAGGGAAGACCATGAAGCTGGAACAGACCATGAAGCTGGGAAAGATTGAGGAAGCAGGAGAAGAGAATGAGATGAATGAGACAGAGAATGAGATGGCTGGATGCCATCACCAGCTCAATGGACATGAGTTTGAGCAAACTCCAGGAGATGGTGAAGGACAGGGAAGCCTGGCATGCTGAAGTCAGTGGGGTCACAAAGAGTTGGACACAACTAAGCGACTTATAACAACAACAACAAAGAACAGAGAATGAAATCTCAAACCAGTCAATCTGGAATTACCTGGTGAGCACTAGTGAAGTCATCCGCCTGATAGACCCCAGCCATCTTCTGCAAGGAAGATGACCTTGCCATAAGCAGTCAGCTCTTTGCTGGTATAACTTCCTGGTCCAGCCATCTTCTGCCTATACAAGTATGACATTTAGCTCAGCTCTTCAGAGCTCCTTTCTATTTGCTAGATGGGATGCCACTCAATTCATGAATCACTGAATGAAGCCAGTAAGATCGTAAATTTACTCAGTCGAATTTAAAAAAAAAAACAAACTTGGGGACAGTGGTGGGGTTCAGCGGAAACTTCAGCCAGTTTCAGAGAACGAGAAACACAGGTGCTGGTACCTGTAAACTTTGAGTCTTTTATCTATCTTATCATTTCTAAGGGCTGTGGCTAAGTTCCTCTGGGCTCTAAGGTCCACTCTCTTTGCATTGAGCTCCTGATCTAATTCGCTTTCCACACTAGGGTTAATGGGTCAGTCTAGACTGACGGGGGCTTCCCTGGTGGTTCAGCTGGTAAAGAAGTGAAGCCAAAGTCGCTCAGTCATGTCCAGCTCTCTGTGACCCCAGGTACGATACAGTCCATGGAATTCTCCAGGCCAGAATACTGGAGTGGGTAGCCATTCCCTTCTCCAGGGGATCTTCCCGACCCAGGGGTTGAACCCAGGTCTCCCATAATGTGGCGGATTCTTTATCAGCTGAGCCACCAGGGAAGCCAGCTGGAAAAGAATCCGCCTGCAATGCGGAAAGCCTGGGTTCGATCCCTGAGTGGGGAAGATGCCCTGGAGACTGACAGGAGGCTCTAATAGGGCGTTAGTCCTCAGTCCTTGGTTAGTCCACGGTCCCAGGCCAGGCCTCGGTGGGTCACTCAAGTCCCTAGCCCTTGGCTAGTCCACAGTCCCCATTTGTTAGGGTTTGTTAGTTTAGCCTGTAGTTTCTCATTGGGAATAGCTGGAGGTGTGCACCTAAAGCTTTCTCTTGGCCAGCTTGCTGTACCGTCAATTTGGTTACTGTTGGCATGTTATGTGCATGTAAAGACTATTGCTGTCTAGGTTGGTCATAACTTTCCTTCCAAGGAGTAAGCATCTTTTAATTTCATGGCTGCAATCACCATCTGCAGTGACTTTGGAGCCCCCAAAAATAAAGTCAGCCCTACTCCTTGGAAGGAAAATTATGCCCAACCTAGACAGCATATTAAAAAGCAGAGACATTACTTTGTCAACAAAGGTCCATCTAGTCAAGGCTATGGTTTTTCCAGTGGTCATGTAGGGATGTGAGAGTTGGACTATAAAGAAAGCTGAGCCCAGAAGAATTGATGGTTTTGAACTGTGGTGTTGGAGAAGACTCTTGAGAGTCCCTTGGACTGCAAGAAGATCCAACCAGTCCATCCTAAAGGAGATCAGTCCTGGGTGTTCATTGGAAGGACTGATGTTGAGCTGAAACTCCAATATTTTGGCCACTTGATGTGAAGAGCTGACTCATTGGAAAAGACCCTGATGCTGGGAAAGATTGAGGGCAGAAGGAGAAGGGGACGACAAGATGAGATGGTTGGATGGCATCACTGACTCAGTGGACATGGGTTTGCGTGGACTCCGTGAGTTGGTGATGGACAGGGAGGCCTGGCGTGCTGCAGTTCATGGGGTCACAAAGAGTAGGACATGACTGAGTGATTGAACTGAACTGAAAGACTATCGCTAATAGGAATCTCAGAAGACCAAAGTCACAAAATTGACGGGTATGGTCGAGCACTTAAAAGCTGTTAGAGAACTTGTCGCCTACCTCAAAAGACTCTTGTGTTAGGACAAACTGGTCACAAAATGGGTTAGGCTGATGCCAGGTCACCTGCCAATTCCAAGGAAACTTCCATACAACAAGGTAGGCTGTAAAATACCACACAATCCCCAATCCAGAGCCATAATCCTCTCAGGTATTAATTATGGCTCCAAGAGACCCACAGCTTAGCTAAAAAAACTGAGATCCTTAAGTTCCAAAGAATTGAGTACACTACATTCTGGCACACCTGCTTATTTTATGTCTAAGAACTATGGTTCCAGAAGCTATGAGTATCTTACAACAATGGCTGCCAGGCTCCTCTATCCATGGCATTCTCCAGTCAAGAATACTGTAGTGGGTAGCCATTCTCTTCTCCAAGGGATCTTCCCAACCCAAGGATGGAATCAGCCTCTTATGCATCGCAGACAGATTCTTTACTATCTGAGCCACCAGAGAAGCCTGCAGATGGGTTTATGGGAAAACTGGGAGACCAGCAAAGGGTGAGAATTCTTAACAGAATCAGCCCTCCTGAATGCCTGTTATGTCCAGATGAAAAAGGAAACTGAAATTTCACCTGGTCCTTTCCTTTCTAAATCCAGATACACTGGTTATTGATTCTTTCTCTCCCAAGGGCAGCTGTTAACTTCTTGTTTGTCTTGTTTTTCATCCTGAGAGCTTGGTTTGTCAATTCGGTGGTGGTTTAGGCTTCCCAGCTAGCTAGCTCAGTTGGTAAAGAATCCACCTGCAATGCAGGAGACCCCAGTTTGATTCCTGGGTCTGGAAGATCTGCTGGAGAAGGGATAGGCTACCCACTCCAGAAGATCCCCTGGAGAAGGGAAAGGCTACCCGCTCCAGTATTCTGGCCTGGAGAATTCCATGGACTGTATAGTTCATGGAGTCACAAAGAGTCGGACACGACTGAACAACTTTCCCTTTAGGCACTAGGTTGTATCCGACTCTTGCTACCCCACAGACTGCCTGCCAGGAACCTGCCAGGCTCCTCTGTCTACAGGATTTTCTAGGCAAGAATACTGGAGTGGGTTGCCATTTCCTTCTCCAGGGGAATCTTCCTGACTCAGAGATGGAACCAGGGTCTCCTGCACTGCAAGCAGATTTTTACCGACTGATCTACCATGAAATTTGGGTGCCCCAAAATATGACTGGGCAGAAAATGTAGGTTATATCCTCATTTGCAGTTAGATATGGTTGGACAGAAATATGGCTGAACTTCATCTGCAGTTCCAGTATATGGCCAGTCCTCAGGGGAATTGTATTTTTTTTTTCCTTCCTTTTCTTCCTTTGGCTATCTTTGGCTCTGGATCTTGGGAGGGTATATCTTTTGCACTCTCTTTGGGGACACCTCTTGAGTCCATAGGATTATTCAATACTGCCAGTATTTATTTATTTATATTTATTTATTGTTTGTTTCAGCTGAAAATTGACAAGATATTTGAAAGCATTTTTTAGGTAGCTCTGTGATCAGATGTTGGCCAAACTAGAAGTTGATATTCAGAGCCTGATGGAAAAAAATTTTTAAACCTTCTCCCCTAAGATAAAATGAAACCATGTACCCAGAAGGAGGAAAAAAATTAAAAAAACAAAATTCTGATGGTTTTATGGAAGGATTTACTAAAATGTTCCAAAGATTTTCATTTCCATCTTAGTTGGAAATCTTCTCCCCAATATAAAAAAAGTAAATTGAAGATAATGTGGTTGGATAAGCAAATCAATCCCTTAATAAAATCATTTAGGCTATAACTTCTTTAGAGAAATAGAAATTAAAAGCAACTGTCTACATCTTACAAATTTTTGCAAAACCAGAAATGCAGCTCTAGAAACAATATGAAGTCCAATACCCAAACCACTCTTATTCATCTCAAAAGACTTGCAGGTTCTGCAATCCTGGCCTTAGGAAACAAGAGTCCTTCTTGGAGGAACTTGCATTCTTTCCCTGGGCTTTGAGATGTAAATGTTCTACCCGGTCATCCCTAGGAAATCTTATCTAGGCCATCTCTTAAATGAAAACTCCAGGGAGGTAATTCCTATTAAAGGAAAAAAAGCAGGGAGGGGTATGTAGTTATTTGGAACTTAGACAAATGAAAAACCTTAATTGTCTTCCCCACCAATATTAGTAAAAAGCTTTAGCCACTTGAGCCGTAATTTATTTTACCTGGCAAATACACAATTTGGATCCAACTTATTTTATATAACTAGTGAGTTTTATATTTTTGTACTTGATTTGTGGCTAAAATTTGAGAATGGAAGCTAGACCCTGATGTTGGGAAGGACTGAAGGCAGGAAGAGAAGGGGACAACAGAAGATGAGATGACTGGATGGTATCACCAACTTAATGGACACGAGTTTGAGTAAACTCCGGGAGTTGGTGATGGACAGGGAGGCCTGGTGCGCTGCAGTCCATGGGGTCACAAAGAGGAGGACACGACTGAGCGACTGAACTGTACTGATCTGTCTTTATGTGTATCTACACACACAGATGACACTTGAACAACACAGATTTGAACTGTGTGGATTCACTTATGTGTAGGTTTTTTCCAATAGTTGGTATTACAGTATTGCATGATCTGCACTTAGCTGAATCTGCGGATACACTGGAACCATGGAGAGAGGGCAGACTATAAGTTATACACAGATTTTAGACTATGCAGAGGGTCAGCTCTCCTTAACCACACATTATTCAAAGGTCAACTGTATATGTGTTATAGATGTGCGGTATAGTACATACTACCTTTGGATAGCAAGGCTAAAATTAATTTGTAGAGGGCTTTATTCAACTGCTTTTAAAACAAACAAATGCTACATAAATTAAGCATAGTCTCAGAAATAAAAAAAACTATCCTAAATGTTTCAAGTTCAAAAGACCTAGGATTATCTCCATTAAATAAAGGCTAGTTTAAGTTTGTTGGTTTAATTAAAATAGACATGTCTATAAAGTTATCAACACTGAAAAATAATGCAGCCATACCATTTTTATTCTACCTGGGTTATCTCTATTACAGAATTTTTCACCAAGAAAAATAACTTGGTATACTAAAATTTTCATGAGTATTCTAAACATAACTACCAAGAACAAGTGATTTGAATAGATGTAAGTGTGGTTAAGTATTTTCACTTTCCAGAATTAACTACAGTTTATGGTATGTTTATTTAAATATATTCCCCAAATTTTTTCGGTAACTTGAAATCTTAGAGTTTTTCTATGTTAATTTAAATGATGAATATTTAATTGAATATCTAGATTGTTTCCCAATAAATATTGGAACATTAGTCCTGAATGTAGGTTTATCTACTTTTGGCTTCCTATTACTGAGAAACTTAAGATATTTGGGTTTATTAGTAAACTTTTTTTTTGTTTACCACATTGGAAAATTTATTATAAGGAAGAATGTATTTCTAGAAATTATGACATGTATTTCTAGAAATTATGACGTGTATTTCTAGAAATTATGATGTGTATTTCTAAGTTTGCCAATCCACAGTATGCTCATGTAAGAGATAGTCCACAGCTTCCTACATCTCAGTTTTCACTATGAATTAACCATTCCAAGAGACATTCTAATCATGTATGTAGTTAGAACTACTTAGAAAAATAAACGTGAAGGGAAATAACTGTGTATGAAAAGTAGGTAAGGAAAGTAAAATGACTCATTGTTTTAGAATAAGAAAGAGAAAAAAATAGAACAAAATTGTAGACAGTTTGTGTAAGAGGAACCCTGGTTTTATGTGTAGTCAGGATGGCTAGGATTAAAATAAATTTATTTAATTGTTTAAAAATGAGTTTTACTATCAAAAGTACACTGCTGCAAAATTAGAATTTTATTTTCTCTGTTAAAATTACTAAGGTTTTGTTGGACTTCTGCTCTACTTTTGATAACAGATTGTGAAATTTTCTTTCATTTTTTAGTAATCTGCCTGAACAGTGAAGATTTTATGTCATACCAAAATAACTTTCTGTGCTTCACACTGTCTTCATCGGGTCTTTTACTTAAGAAAACCCAATCTTCTCAAAATTAAAGAGCTAAGATTTGCTCACAATTATGTAACTTTCTGTTTTGTCTTTAACAATATCTACTATCATTTTATTAAATGGATATTTTTGACAAACTTCCCCCAAACCAAATTCTAAATGAAGTTTTTTGACTTCAAACTTTTTTGAAATTTTCTAGAAGGCCTCTGTAACATCTCAAGAGATTTGTTCTCTCTCTTTATAAAAAAAAAGATGCTAAACTAAACAGGCTTATTTACTATGTTAAATTAACCAAGAAGCACTGTCAAATAAGTAATATTAAGTCTTCTTTATTTTGTACTTGTATAGGTATATGTTACAAGTGTTCCAGAAACTGTATAACATTCCTGGAACTCTTATGTGTTCTGGCAAAATATAATCGGTCACAATTTTAGTTACTATCTTAAAATGCTGTATATCACAGAAATAAATACACTTCCTTAGCAAATTAGTTGGCATCAGATCTGCAACAATGGGCATTTTAAAGTCTTTTGTAACTTACAGACAGCTACTGTTTTATTCTAATATTTTTGCAAAAATGAGACTCATGGAAAGGACTTTACCAAGTGCTCCTGACCACTGACACTGCTACAAAACTAGAAAGTAATAAACCTTGAGTACCTATCTTTCAGCTGAAGAAGGCTCCACATGACGTCTAGAACTGGGCAAACTCTGGAGACCTGCAAATAAAACTGACTAGGGAGAGAAATAGCTGAAATCAATGTAGACTGCCTCCACCCAAGATGCTGGATCAAGACTTCATACTTTAACTAAACAATAAAAACCTTTTCTTCTTTTCTTTCTTTTACTTTGGCATTGTCCTAAAAAGACAACAGTATCATCCATATCTCCCAGGACATTACTAAGGTGGACAAGCTTTTAGACTACTGGCTCTGCCATTAAAAATACCAATTTATCCGTAAGGCTAGAGAACCACTGGTTTTCCCTATGACCACTTTTTCATCTGTTCCGAATGTCCTGTAAACTACAACTGAAACTCCCTTAGAAATCATTTAGAGGGCCTGATTTTTATGGTCAGAACAACTAGTGCCTTGTTATTACCTTTCTCTTATTATAGGTGCACTAGACACAACTAGACATAATACCTAGAGAAATCGCAGTATATCTGCACTCCCATGTTCTTACGATTATCTGTGATTCTTCCCCAGTCATGAAAAGATCTTACCAGCAGCACCCATCTTTGCCAGAAATTTAGAACAATGTTCTATTTTGAACTAGGAGATTTACTTTCCAAATGCACTCAAAACCTAACTGACCCTTGGTTTGAATAGGCAAATGTAATAAATTCCTGCAAATGAATCCATTAGTAGGAATGGTTTGTGCCCCAACATGATTAATCTTTGTGTTGATAATCATTCTCCTTGGGCTTATTCAAGCCTTGATGGCTGGTGTGTAACCAGGCAATGCCTCTTCGGTTGTCTCTGTATGCCCGTGTGTGTGTACGCTCAGTTGCTTCAGTCATGTCCGACTCTTTGCAGCCCTATGGATTATAGCCTGCCAGGCTCATGAAGTTTTCTAGGCAAGAATGCTGGAGTCAGTTACCATGCCCTCCTCCAGGGGATCTTACCAACTCACAGATCAAACCCTACTTCCCTGGTTAGAAGTGAGTACAAATGATCAGAAACCATCATTAACTTTTGAAAGTACTGCAGAATCCACTGCTAAAGCTGCCCAAGAAAAATCCTTAGACTTTCTGACCAAAGTTGCTCTTAAGGATGGGATAGCGGTTGATTCTCTCGTAGCTTAACAAGAAGGTGTCTGTGCTGCACCCAACACCACTTGCTGCACCTGCGTTAACCCTTCTGGGGAAGCTGAAACTCAGCTTCATAAAATCACGGAACAAGCTACTCGGGCTTTAAAAAGTGATTGCTTTAATAAGACCTTTCTCTGACATATTTAATTTTGATTGGCTTGGGTCTTGGGGACCATGGCTCTGAAGTGCACTCCAGACACTGGGAATTGTCTTGCTTATAATAATCCTAACAATCTTCCCGGTGCACTTTAAATGCATGTTTAAGTGCGTGTTTGCAGCCACTGACCACCAAACGATACCCTATGACTGAAATGTGAGAAAAAGGATGAAGAGAATGACCAACTTCAAACATGTGAACCTGAAGTCATGATCTGTGAATAGAACACAGAGAATCAGCAAAAACTGGGAGATCTTCAGGGCAGTGGCTTGGAGTGGCATGTGGTGCCTTAAATTTTTATCACATCTCTCAGGCTAAGTCTGATCAAAATAGGAGAATTGTTAAAAAAGACACAACTGGCCCGAAATGGAGTCACTTGTGCTAAGCCCTACTTCACCAAGCTGAAACTTATAAATTTAATATAGATTCAGCCTCTCCCAGGAATAGAATCTTAAACCAGGCAATCTGGAAAGGCCAGGTCAGAACTAGTGAGGTTATCTGACTCACAGACCCCTACCATTCCCTAAAGGAAGGTGACCCTGTCACAAACCATCAGCTCTTTGCTGGTATAACTTCCTTGTCCAGGTTGCCCCTAAAAAAGTCTTTCACTTTGTATAGCATATCAGAAAGAAAGTGAAGTCGCTCAGTCGTGTCCGACTTTGCGACCCCATGGACTGTAGCCTATCAGGCTCCTCCATCCATGGGATTTTTCAGGCAAGAGTACTGGAGTGGGTTGCCATTTCTTTCTCCAAGGGATCTTCCCAAACCAGGAATCAAACCCAGGTCTCCTGCATTGTAGGCAGATGCTTTTACCGGCTGAACCACTGGGGAAGTCCCTTATAGCATTTCAGAGCTCCTTCCTATAAATGCTAAATGAGACGCTGCCCAATTCATGAATCACTGAATAAAGCCAGTGAGATCTTTAAAATTTACTCAGTTGAATTTTGTTTCTTAATACTCTGAACATTATTTGACATTTATATAATAAGTTTTTATAAGTGTTTGCTGAATAAATAAAATAAATTATATTTCAATATTTCATTAAAGCACTTTTGTTTATCTCTTAAACACTATACCCATCCTGACACTGTACAAGAGGCAGGGATCAAGATCATCCCCAAGAAAAAGAAATGCAAAAAGGCACAATGGTTGTCTGAGGAGGCCTTACAAATAGCTGTGAAAAGAAGAGAAACGAAAGGCAAAGAAGAAAAGGAAAAATGTACCTATTTGAATGCAGAGTTCCAAAGAATAGCAAGGAGAGATAAGAAAGACTTCCTAGTGATCAGTGCAAAGAAATAGAGGAAAACAATAGAATGGGAAAGCCTAGAGATCTCTTCAAGAAAATTAGAGATACCAAGGGAACATTTCATGCAAAGATGGGCACAATAAAGGACAGAAATGGTAGGGACCTAACAGAAGCAGAAGATATTAAGAAGAGGTGGCAAGAATGCACAGAAGAACTGTACAAACTAGATCTTCATGACCCAGATAATCATGATGGTGTGATCACTCACCTAGAGCCAGGAATGCAAAGTCAAGTGGGCCTTAGGAAGCATCACCATGAACAAAGCTAGTGGAAGTGATGGAATTCCAGTTGAGCTATTTCAAATCCTAAAAATGATGCTGTGAAAGTGCTGCACTCAATATGCTAGCAAGTTTGGAAAACTCAGCAGTGTCCACAGGACTGGAAAAGGTCAGTTTCCATTCCAATCCCAAAGAATGCTCAAACTACCACACAATTGCACTCATCTCACACGCTGGCAAAGTAATGATCAAAATTCTCCAAGCCAGGCTTCAATAGTACATTGAACTGTAAACTTTCAGATGTTCAAGCTGAATTTCAAAAGGCAGAGGAACCAGACATAAAATTGCCAATATCCGTTGGAGCATCACAAAAGCAAGAGAGCTCCATAAAAACATCTACTTCTGTTTTATTGACTAGGCCAAAGCCTTTGACTGTGTGGATCACAATAAATTGGAAAATTCTGAAGGAGATGGGAATACCAGACCACCTGACCTGCCTCTTGAGAAATATGTATGCAGGTCAGGAAGCAACAGTTAGAACTGGACATGGAACAACAGACTGGTTCCAAATAGGAAAAGCAGTATGTCAAGGCTGTATATTGTCACCCTGCCTGTTTAACTTATATGCAGAGTACATCATGCAAAATGCTGGGCTGGAGGAAGCACAAGCTGGAATCAAGATTGCCAGGAGAAATATCAATAACCTCAGATATGTAGATGATACCACCCTTATGGCAGAAAGTGAAGAAGAAAAAGAGCCTCTTGATGAAAGTGAAAGAGGAGAGTGAAAAAGTTGGCTTAAAGCTCAACATTCAGAAAACTAAGATCATGGCATCTGGTCCCATCACTTCATGGCAAGTAGATGGGGAAACAATGGAAACAGTGAGAGACTTTATTTTGGGGGGCTCCAAAATCACTGCAGATGGTGACTGCAGCCATGAAATTAAAAGATGCTTGCTCCTTGGAAGAAAAGTTATGACCAACATAGACAGCATATTAAAAAGCAGAGACGTTACTTTACCAACAAAGGTCCATCTAGTCAAAGTTATTGTTTATCCAGTAGTCATGCTATTGTTTTTCTAGTAGTCATGTATAGATGTGAGAGTTGGACTATAAAGAAAGCTGAGCATAGAAGAATTGATGCTTTTGAACTGTGGTGTTGGAGAAGACTCTTGAGAGTCCTTTGAACTGCAAGGAGATCAAACCAGTCCACCCTAAAGGAAATCAGTCCTGAAACATTCATTGGAAGTACTGATGCGGAATCTGAAACTCCAATGTTTTGGCTACCTAACGTGAAGAACTGACTCATTTGAAAAGACCCTGACGCTGGGAAAGATGCAAGGCAGGAGGAGAAGGGGATGACAGATGATGAGATGGTTGGAAGGAATCACGGAGTCAATGGCCATGAGTCTGAGTAAACTCCAGGAGTTGGCGATGGACAGGGAGGCCTGGTGTGCTGCAGTCCATGGGGTCGCAAAGAATTGGACATGACTGAGCAACTGAACTGAACTGATACCCATCTTTTTGTTCATAATGTTTTTAGCCACCTTTCCATTTAAAAACAAACTATTTCCCTAAATCCTAATTAAACTTAGAGATTGTGCCACATTATGATTCATTATGACCTGCCTCAAAGCAGGTATCAAATGCTAAGTAAACTGCAGTCATTTTATTTTTTCACCTAAAAAGCATACCTTTATATCTTTCAGTGCAAAACCTAGAATGTTCTATCACCACCCATGGATTAGACAAAAGCAACTCCAGTCTATGGAGAGCCCTTGTTCAAGTAGCAGAAGACAGCACATGGCCTCTTTGCTCCCTTCTCTATGACCAAGAATCAAAGATTTTACTGCTGGCCTTTGTCCTGACTTTACCAACAAGACTCATCTTAACAGTGTAAATGTGAACATGATTTTATATGAATTTTCATGTTAGAGACGTCTGCTCACTTTACATAAAGCTCCATTTCAATCACAGGCTTTTTTTCCTTCTCAGAAATGATCAAGAAGAAATGTGGAAAATTATTCTTTGTTTTTTTGAATAGAAACTACCAACATTTTAACAAATTGATTTTTGCTGAAAATAAACATAATAAAGTAGTATTTTAAAAATGGAAAGTGAGGGATTTCCCTGCAACAAAATTTTAGGATTATTTAGCTGTCTCCAAGAAGATGAATAAAACTGTGAACATAATAGTTGACTTATTGAGAAAGAAAAATATATTATACAAAGACCAGAAAACAGAGTGGAAGAGAAAGGTCTGTAATGGCTTGGCTGCTAAAGGACATTTTTACTCTCATGCCAGCACTAAGTGCTCTTCCCAATGAATAAACCATATGTCCATTTTTATATGCTTCCATTCTCTTAGATTCTGCTACTTCACAATATTCCCTTTGTCCCAGCCCCTGCCTCATCTTCAGCCACCCCCAGCCTGGCTCCCCCATCCCTCACTTCAGCTCCTTGGGCAACCAGTATTTGTGCCCTAGCTACCAATTTGAACATCTGCTACCTGAAAAAAAGAAAAATCACCTCATTGCCTAACATCCTCCAGGGCAAAAAGTTTGAAGGATTCAGCATCCTCAAAAAAACAGCCACAGAAGGACAAAAAAAGAAGCAGCAGCAGCATATCTTTTCCAGCTCAGTAAAATCTATCTATATAAAGATGAAATGAATAACACTTTTAAAAATTATTCATTGCAAGGAAATCCATGTTACCAACAACGTATTGTCTTTCTTTATGCATAGACTGAGACCCACACAGTTTATTTCATTTTTGCAAGTGTGTTTCTTTTTCAACATATTACCATATAGAAGAGATAGAGCATATATATAACTCCAGAGAACAAAATGCCAGTATTTCCTCTCTTTCTCTTGGATCTTTTTTTTTCTCTCTCTCTCTCTCTCTCATGTCCCAAAACACTTCCCCAGCTGAAAGATAAGAAAATATTTTCATTGAATTAAAGTGAGCCCTGTGTTAAAATAGCTTGCCTGAATCCAGAGCTCTGAATCCAATCAGAGCTTCATTTCAACACTTGGTCAGCAGCCCTCCCTTTTTCATTTCTTTCTATCTGTGGCCTCGACTCCAACCTAAATTCTCATCACCATATACCTTTGCCCCCAAGCTTTTGCTAGTCCACTTCCTTGATATGTTTGCACTTAATTTGATTCCATCCTTCATGCTTTTTTCATTATTCTTAGTTCATCCACACCACATAAATTATCACTTTTGTTTTCAGTTCCCCTGTGCCCCCTTCACACCAATTACAAATAAATACTGATTCTCATCTATTTAATCCAAATTAATTCAGATTCCCTCTCCTCATCGCCCATCTCCACCTCTTCCTCCCCTCCTGTCTGTTTCTCTTTCTTACAACACCTGCTTTTCCCTCCATGTTTGTCTCTGCAGAAGGTTTTACTGGCAGAATGCTTCTGGAGGGTGCAAAGTCATTGCTTCCTGTGTTGTTTTAGGAAAGCTGTGTTCTACATTACTGCCAACTTCAATGGGTCAACGTCTGCATGTCCAATTGCATTCTCTATGACGAGTGGCCGTGCATCACCACCCGGACACTGAAATTACGGAAGTGAGGAAAGAAAAGCTTCTTGCTTTTTAGTGGCATTTAACTTTAAGTGGTTTATTTCTAGTTTACATAAAGCTGTTTTTCTTTTTTTCCACAAAATCATCCTTAATCAATATCATCAGCAATAGTCAGGACTACAACCAACCCTATTACTGTCTTTAATGAGCTCTTACCATCTGCCAAGTAGTTTACATATATTTGGGCTTCCCTGGTGGCTCAAGGTAAAGAATCTGCCTGCAATGCAAGAGACCTGGTTTCAATCCCTGGGTTGGGAAGATCCCCTGGAGGAAGAAATGGCAACCCATTCCAGTACTCCTGCATAGAGAATTCCAGGGACAGAGGAGCCTAGCAGGCTACAGTCCATGGGATCCCAAAGAGTCGGACACAACTGAGCGACTTTCACTTTACATATATTTACTCATTTAATTTTCAAAACAATCTAGGAGGCAGATTATCCCTGTTTTACAGAGAGGAAACTGAGACTCAGGGAAGATGCATCAGGTATCCAGGTCATGAATCTAGAAAGTTGTGGAGCCAGAATTCAAACCTGAGTCTCCCTGACTGCAAAGCCCTGCTCTTAACTGCTCTGCAGTGCTGCCTTTCCAATAATGCAAGGTGCCTTCTTGGATAAATTCCCCACAGGGAGGATTCTTTCCACTTTAATCCACTATAGGGCAAGTGGTTGCAGGTGCTGGGAAACATAATGAGCTCCACCTTGACGATCACTCTGAGTAGACAATGCCCAAAAAACAAAGCACAGAAGATGCATCACTTCTCAGAGTTATCCTCCTAACACATCCATTAGAAAGAGGGGACAGGAAAAAGAAGCAAATGCTCTGGACTCACCCCCCTCCCCGCCCAAAAGAATCTCTGCTCCCCCAGAGATGCCCAGCCTCCAAACTAGGCAGGACATAGCCTGTCTTCATGTCAATAATTTGAAAACTGTGCTCATAACCATGAATTCCATACCCCCAACAAAGCTCAACCTTCTCGCTTCATCCTGCCTTCTCTGGTTTCCTGGGGGGAACAGGAGATGAGTCACGGCTGAATCCTGGGAGCGCTGCAAGTCTTCTAGTTACTTTACTCACCGATTTGAGAAAGACAAATAAATAAAGCTAACCTCCAGAACAATACCAGACAGGTGAAAAAAAGAAAAAGTTGACAGCAGCAGGAAGCTTTTGCCTTGAAGTATGTGGACTGGAGGACGCGAACTCAAACTCCAAAAGGAACCATGAGTGGGACTTGAACCTGAGCCACGGGTTCAAAAGTAACCTCAGGATAACTTTCCATGAACCAAGCAAGGATCACAAGCAAAAGTCAGTTTGAAATGAGAGGAAAACATGCCTAAATCTTATGCTGTGAGGAAACACTGTCCGCTATCATCCTCCCATGGGAATGACTTTGAAATTCAAGGTGGTGATGGTTTCAAGACACACATTATACATTCCTACCTCAGGGAAGCTCCTCTGTTCTACACAAGGACATTTCCCAAAACCGCCTCCCCCAAGAACATCAGAGCTGAAAGGGGCCTCAAAAGCCAAACTGTTGGGCAGCTGTAGAGAATGAGGCCACCAGTGAGGTAAAGGGCTGTGCTCAAGGTGACAAAGCTAGTTAGTGACAGCAGTAGGACTAGAACCTAGGTTTCCCCATTTTCCAACCAGTGATCCGTGCACCGCACACCTCTCTGGTAACACACTCTGCAAGTCACCACAGAGCGCCCGGAAGGCAAGCAGCAAGCCCAAGAAGAACTCTCTCCAGACACATCTCCCAGCCTGAATCTAATCACCCATTTCTTCCCAGCAACACTCTGATTCTGCTACTTACACTTTCCAAGCTCTTCCCCATTCAGCTGGTATTGTGCACGCAGTTTGAAAAAAACATACTGGCAATATCCTTTCAGGGACTCATTTAAAAACCACTAATGACAGTAATTGCTCCTACAATGCTAACCCCAAGAAGAGACACCAGCCCTAAGTTTCTACCTCAAAGCAGAGGACAAAGAGCAGATTCAAGGAAAATGCTAATCTCATTCTTTTCTTCACAAACCCCACTCTTCTAAATTATCCCATCGCTCCAAAGATCAGTATGAGCCCTGGGAGTCACCACAGAATTCCTGAGTAAACTATACAGACCCTGCCGGTCCCCACCGCCCTTACCACACACATAGCAATGTAATCACTTTAGCAACTTCGCAGTAACAAGCTCATTAAAAAGCAATTCTGCCATCTCTCCATAAAGCACGCGCCAGAGAACAATGCAAAAGAGGAGATGCCAATTAATTATAGAATGATCACATCTAATGAACTCTGAAACCCTCCTGCTGTTGGTGACTTTGATGAAAAATCAGGGATGCTGGAAAAAGAGTAAATAGGGACACCCTGGCTACCTTGTTCAATTGCAAATTCTCTCCAAGGTAACTTCTCAGATTCCAGTGTTGATCAAAACTGCAGAATCACCCCGATAAAACAACAAAAAGTGTCAGGGAAGTGCCAGGTGCATACATCACGGTACGGCTGTGAGTCACACTGTTAGGGGAAGCACACTGACTGAAACCGCCCACCCTGGCCAGGCACCATAGTAACCATTTGCATGAGTTGTTTTATGACAGGAGATCCTGATAAGGAATACGGAACTAATAAGCCACCACCAGCCGGAAGAGTTCAGGAAAGATTGAAAGGAGACACTACCTGTCCGTCCACTTCCCAGAATCCCTCTTGCTAGCATCCACCTTGGCTGAGCGATGCGTGCGCCACCAGGAAAGACTCTGAACTAAAATGATTGGCCAAAGACTACCCGGAAACGAATCCCATCACCATAAAACCCAAGACTGCGAGCCACGCGGCAGAGCAGTTCTCCTGGGTTCCCTTACCCTCCTGCTCTCCACCCGGGTGCCCTTTCCCAATAAAATCTCTTGCTTTGTCAACATGTGTCTCCTCGGACAATTCATTTCCGAGTGTTAGACAAGAGCCCAGTTTCGGGCCCTGGAAGGGGTCCCCCTTCCTGCAACAAATGGCGACCACGAAGGGACATCTTCTTCGCTGAGACTGACATCCTGACCACTCGGGGTACTCAGGGGCCAGCTTGCCTGCCAATGGACCAGACCCAGCGGCCGCGACTGGGACCCTTTTGTCCCTGGTCTCCTCCTGACGCGGACAACTGGCCAGAGTGCCCCGACCGGTAAGGAACAAGAGATTTTATTGACCTCCCTCCCCTTCCCTCTCTCTTTCCTCTCCTTAGCCCTTCCTATCCTTCCCGTTTTTCTAGTCCCCCGGTCCTGGACGCAGGAATCTGGTCGAAGGGCCTCAGCCTGAGCTGTGGATTGGAGACTGATCACCTCCTCTTGGCAGAGAACTCGAATTCTGGTCTTGTTTCTGGTAGGGCCGAGTTCCAGTCCTCCCTTCTCTGGAAGCCCAGGGAAAAGTCCCGTAACGCCTGGGTGTCTGCAGGTGGCAGGAGACGTCTGTAAGGCCACCCCTTTTGCCCCCCTTTCCCGCCTCCTCCTCCTCCTTCTTTCAACCTGGCTTCCTTTCCTCCTTTTGAAATCTTTAAAGACATCTCAAGTTCTGTGTCTCTATAGAAGGTTTTCTGAGAGACTGCATTCTTGTATTTAAGGGAGTGTCTGATGAGGACTGCCAGGTTTATATGTGTGCGTTTTAACTCTGTTCTGTGTCGTGATTTGTGACGGCCGTTTTGCTTTGTCTAGCCACCATTTAGACCTGCCGCCATTTTGTTAAAACTTGATTTTCTTTCCCTGTGCCTTGAGACCAGGGCTCTCAGGAACACTTATCTAGACCATCTCTAACTCCTGAGACTGAGAGAAAAAAGAAAAAGCCTTTTAAAATGTTATTTAAATTTTATATTGTAATATCTAATTCATGACCAAACTTAGAAAATGAAGCTAGATCTTGCAGTGTGTCTGTCTAAATATGTCTTGGTATGTTTTTGTCTCTGGGTAATATTTTTTAGGTTAATTTGTAAATGAGCTCTATTTAATTGGCTTAAAAAAAAAAAGGTAAGCGCTTACAAATCAAATAATTCTAAATTAAACAATAAATTCCAGGTTCAGGTGAACTGGGAAATATTCAGTATTAAATATCTGATATTAATGTTTGTTTGTTGACCTATCTAATATAGACATGTCTTAGAGTAATTAACATCAAGAAAAAGATTAAACCTAGGTTTAATA
Organism: Muntiacus reevesi; assembly: GCF_963930625.1. Taxonomy (NCBI): domain Eukaryota; kingdom Metazoa; phylum Chordata; class Mammalia; order Artiodactyla; family Cervidae; genus Muntiacus; species Muntiacus reevesi. Next base: position 140,594,656 of record NC_089251.1, on the reverse strand, counting down.
TAAGTTAAATATTATATCTGTTACAAGTTTGTCAACAAGGAAATTACCTCGAGTGAAGAAACTTCTAAAAAATGTAAATGAGATATGAGTTTGTATTCTTTAAGAATATCTGTCTACAATAGTCTCCCCAGATTGGCGTAACTGAAATTTCTAAGGGTTGTGCTAAACTAAGTATTAGAAGTCTATTAAATAATTAGGTCATTTCCAAATGAAATAAGATTTTAAAACATTTACTACTAAACACTGACTTCCTTTTACAGAAAAACTAAAGAGATTTGGAACCATAAATGAATAATGTTTGATGCCATCCTAAAATGTTTTAAGAAAGCAAGGGTTTTAGAATTTATCACTGGTATTTATGTTCATCAATCTATAAAATGCTAATATAAAAGTTAGCTCTTGGTTGCTAAAGGAAAGCAGGAAGAGTGATTTCAGTAAAAAAGTATGAAAAAAATACTAAAAAGAGTTATGCATAATCAGGATTTTCTAAAATTGGATTACAATTAGTTAGATAAGTAGATTTTGTTAGGAATGACATGGGTGTAAGAAAACTGCTTAGAGCCAATTAGGTCCAAGATGGCGGAGCTGACTTTCACTAGACCTTGAGCCTTGGTATTTACGCCCATTGTGACATATCAACAAGTTAAATGATACAGCCATCAACATTGACTAAATCTGACCAAATGTTCTAAACGCTTTTAATTGATCTTTTCGATAAAAATTCCTAAATCGAATTCTTTTAAAGTTCCTTTGACCTCTAGCTAACTTTGGGGTGCTTCAGAGGGCCCCTGAAACATCCCAAAGAGAGATATTAAACTGTGTTTATTTGGTTGGTTAAATTACATGAAAAAGATTATCAAATGAGCAAAAAAATCTGCTCATGTTATAATGTATGGTAAAATTACTAATACAGATATCCTAAAAATTATATGGAGTTCTTAACATTTTGATATGTCTTGGTGTTCTAATGAGAAACCTGATGACTTCACAAAAGTTAACAAAGGACTGAATGAACCAGCGAATATGCTTATAATTTTTATGGTTTCTATCTGAAAAATTACAGGTTTAAATCTTGTGTTTTCCGGGAGTAAGGAAAACATTCCTCTCAAACTAATTATAAAAATAATTTGGTAAAATTACGTTATAAACAAAACAATTATATTTTCTCTCTATCTGACTCCTCCAGAAATTTGAAACTCTTAAGTTTCCAGTAAGTTTATCAAATGAGCTAAAAAGGTTATCTCACTAACAGGTACAAAAATCTCAAGGAATTTTTGAGACCTTAAAAAGAGAAGAGTTCACCTAGATTTGTTATTCAAAATCTGTGATAAGCCTTTGGTGTGAGTTTCCCAGCCCTGTTTTATAGTAAAAGTTCAGTCTGAGATTCTATAGGTGTTTCAGCAAAATAAAAAGTCTATAATCAATTATGGTTATATAAATCATCAGACCAAAATTAGTGAGAACAGACCTATTTTGCAAACAAAATAGCCTTAATTTGGTTATATTTGATAAAAATGAGGGTAACTTTGGAAAAAAAAAATATTTCAAAAAATGTTAAATCCCAGTTTGTTCATGGAGGTCTGCATGTAGTAAGACTCATTTCTTAGATAGTTCTTTGCTGTTATGTGATATTAATGCAAAATTTAATTAAATTCTTAAAGAACACCCTAAGTTTGTTTCTGAAGCTTACCTCAATAATCTATCTTTGGATGAAAATTGGATGCCTCATGACCTGCAACCAGGACTGGAAAAAGACATAATTTAAGGGACTGTCTCCAACGTGGATGGAAGGACTTTTTATCAGGTACTCTTAACTAACTCTTGCACAATGAAACTGAAGAAAATTAACTCTTAGATTAATTCCCACTTCCAAAGGCCCCTACACTGGATTAATCTATAGAGAAGACAGCTGACCTGATCTCACCTTAAAATGATGTTCAAACAAGAGAAACTACAGTACACCAGGATGAGAAGACAACAACATCAGAGGTAGACAGCTTGTCCAAGATGCTGGACCTGATTCATATGATCATTTATAATGTTTTCTTGACTTCTTAGACTTTTGCATATAAATCAAATGCTTTTCTATCACAGGCCTGATACTATGCTAGTTTTAAAAATCAATCCGATTGTTGGGTTTGTGACCAATTATCTGTGTCTAGCTCCGGGTTACCTTGATAAATTTCTCTACTACAAGACTCTAACTGATTGGCCCTGAGGAAATTTACTTAAAAAAATTATAGTCATATTCAGGTTACTATGATACTACCAGACGGGATCCCTTCACTGGGCCAATTAATAATGCCTACTCTGACTCTGGCCATAAATTTGAGCCTTTTTCTATTCCTCAAGCTCAATCAGAGCAACACAAGAAGTTTCAGCAAAAGAAAAAAGTCTCCCACAATTATGAGATAGATTTATGTAGATAACACTAAGCTATGGTAATTTAGGTTTAAAGTCTCTGTGTTAAAAACAATTAAATCATACTAAAGATAACCAGTCTAGTAACACTAGAAAACTGGGCTGTGTGCCTTATAGATGGCACACAGGATGGCCCCTGTCTATTGGCACCAATGTATAATTTCCCTGAAAGATAAAGATTCGTACAGAGTAGACTAAGTCAGACGACCTGGGATATACTGGGCTACATCTAATAGAAGCTCTTAAGTCTTACTCGTGACTTTACTAATACTGCTGGCTATGTTCTTTGTATTTCACCTGTTTTACAAAATTGCTGTTTCTTACACTGCCAAATGTGTGACTGAGGCCTCTGATAAAATAATATATAGTTCCTTATGAAATCGATGATGATGACAGTGTAACTCTAGATATGAGAAAAAGCAACAAGAGGGAATGTTTTCCTGGACCAGAGGCTAGTAAGACAGGTGGTCCAGAGAATTTTAGATACTGTTTTATGGCCTAATCCAGTAACAGCACATTGAGAGGCTGGTCGACAAAATCTTTGCCAAACCTGAGAATGGACATTCTGAGCACCATGGGATAAAATGGTCATGAAATGCCCCCCTCAAAGTCATTGTCAAGTTTGTGAGCAAAAAGGGGCTTTGCCAACTGAAGATTGACACTTGCCATCTACATCTACAGTGATTATATCATGGCCACTGCAACTGCTGACTTTCAACGGCCCTGAAAGGAGTTCAGGGTGAAGATCAGGAATGAGGCGCTCCGTGCTCTGGGAAAAACTGGCAGAACAGGCCTTCAGATAGTTAGATCTTTTCAAGAGATTTTATGAGTCCCAATTCTTGCATCTTCTCATACCTAGAGAAACACTGACATCATTAATGGTGCCATCTGCTTTGGCTATTAAAGAAAAAATTTTTAAATTAAAAGTCAAAATAGAGTACTCAGCTATGGTTCAGACATCCTGAAAAATAACCAGGTGTTACTATGGGTGTAATTTCAGATTAGACATTGTATTGCTAAACACTGGAGTTTTCTGAGTCGTGTCAGGCTTAGATGCTACCATTCTCAAAAGTGTCTGCTGGAAGCTAGTAACTTCTACCTTACTTTTTATAAAACTAGGCAACTGGCCACCTGGCTACAAGTCTCCCTGAAGTGCCAGGTCCAGACTGGATTTCAGGCCTATTCTCCTAAAAGAAAGAAATTTACTTTGTCTATTAAAACTCCAGTTATCCCTTCTCCAGCTACTACTAACTGGGTATGTTACAACAAAATGGCAGACCAAGGGATTGAGATTTTAATCATACAAGGCTCAAATCTAGGACTTGGAACTCAGGAATACTTCCAATTCAGTGTCTCTTCTCCAAGCTGAGGCGGTCCTGTGCCCCATTTTGACAAAAAGTTATCACAGTCATAGTTGCCCTGTTCCCTAAATAAAACTAAACAGGACTCCGCGGGGTGGCGACTCTGGAGTACAGATCTACTGAACTGTAAAATATAGGCTTTATTCAGCCTCCTTGACCTTCCCTGAGTTCCAAAGGGTAGATTCAAACAATTACCAATCAGAGAAGAAAAAAAATACAGAAACAGAGGGGAAACAATCAAACGGTGGTACAGCCTTGAGACGGGTCCTGGTTCCGACTCAAAAAAAATATATGCATAACAATGTCTTTTGAGTTCTTCTACAGAACTAGAGCCCCCACCCAGGTGAAAGATGGTAACTTCAGACTAAACATAAGATTCTTAGAACACAGCTCTGTTGCTTGACCACCCGCCAATCATCCCAGCGGTGCCTCCTGTTTCTGGGGACCAGTGATGACCATCCTGTTAGGTCTCCTGTTTGGCCCCTGTCTATTTTACCTCTGAGAGGCGCTGACAGTTTCAAACTCAGTCACTGTTATTACAAGAGTGAAAGCTGGTTTCAGATATAAAACACCCCAACTTAGATCAGGTAGAGAGAGACTTCTACTCTACTAGGCAGGCCTACGCCCAGGCACAGCAGGAAGAAGTTACAGAAGAAAGAGACCTTCGCCCCAATTCCCAAGAAGCATCTTGAGTGTGAAGTCTCTCAGGGGGGAGTTGTTAGGGGAAGCACACTGACTGAAACCGCCCACCCTGGCCAGGCACCATAGTAACCATTTGCATGAGTTGTTTTATGACAGGAGATCCTGATAAGGAATACGGAACTAATAAGCCACCACCAGCCGGAAGAGTTCAGGAAAGATTGAAAGGAGACACTACCTGTCCGTCCACTTCCCAGAATCCCTCTTGCTAGCATCCACCTTGGCTGAGCGATGCGTGCGCCACCAGGAAAGACTCTGAACTAAAATGATTGGCCAAAGACTACCCGGAAACGAATCCCATCACCATAAAACCCAAGACTGCGAGCCACGCGGCAGAGCAGTTCTCCTGGGTTCCCTTACCCTCCTGCTCTCCACCCGGGTGCCCTTTCCCAATAAAATCTCTTGCTTTGTCAACATGTGTCTCCTCGGACAATTCATTTCCGAGTGTTAGACAAGAGCCCAGTTTCGGGCCCTGGAAGGGGTCCCCCTTCCTGCAACAACACCACCAGAACCCCTGTTCGGGCATCCTCAGCCACCCACACCGAGGCTGGCATTGCCCTCTGAAAGAATCTCCGAGCCAGCAAGGGACAAACCCACGTCTGGTGCCGGGGACACCTGGAGATCCTAAGGTTAACAGGTGAGTCACTTGGCTTCCCACCCGGGCCCGCCTGCCTCTCTACGCCTCCTAGCTGGCATGGATGCCACGTCTCGGAACAGAGAGCAGCCCGTCCCCCCACGAGGCTAAAGGAGGAAGAAGAAGAAACCACGTGCGGCCAACTTGTACCACTACCTGTGTGAGTCCTCTGGTGGGCCTTTAAGTGGGAGCTTTTTGTATAAACCTTCCGGCACCCGTTAAACTGACAGCGATGAACCCTCTTCTTGTTTTCGGGGCACGCCTCGGCCCCTACCCCTCCTTGATCCCTCTCGCTCTGTCCGCTCTTAACTGTCCCAGCTGCCGCCACGGCTGCCGCCGCCGTCGCCACCCCTCCCACCTTGACGGAGCCGAGCGCAGCCTTCTTGGCCACCAGTTTCAACGTCACTGTGCCATCCACGGCTGAGAGAGTCTGTGAGGTTTTCACCAGATGGCGGCTGAGCTCAGGGGACGATGGGGGCGTTAATGAGGTCACTGCGTTGAGCTGGGCCTGGTTGACGGCTGTGTAGCTGTCTAGAGAAGAGCTGGTTGGCTGGAGGCTGAGGCAGGTCTCAGATAGCAACTTGTCCCGAGAGAGCAGAATGTCCACGGCCGAGCTCTTCTCGCAGATGGTCGCTTCCACGGGGAGCAGCAGGGGGTCTAAGCGCCGGAAGCTCTCCTCGATGCATGGGGGAGGAGAAGCGCGGAGGAAACAGTCCAAGTCCTCACCGAAGGTCTCCGAGATCCTCCTGGGCTCTGTCTGCAGGTAGCGTTCCAATTCAAGGCATGTCTGCAGAGGGCAAGGAGGGAGGGAGAGAAACAGCCATCAGAAGCAAAGAACACCAGGGGACCACATGTTGACAGGCTGAGGAGGGATCTACAGGAAGCAACAGAGGATGCTTCCTGGCCCGAATCTGAAATTTTCCTGGTGAAAGGTCTGACCTTGTTATTTTTCTCCCTGGACACTTCTGAAGGGTTCACAAGGGTCACATCACATGAGCTCAACTACTACAGTTAATGGGGAACTAGAAACCCAGAAGGGCTATCTCACACCATCAAGTTCCCTGAGAACATTCAATGTTAAAATGACCTCACATCCCACAACCCAGTTCGGTAGGTGAGATGCTCTAAGCCTCCCTAGGAGCCCTTATGCAAGCATGAAGCAAACAAAATCAGATGAGGTTTTCATAGCAAGGTAAGACTCCCCACAGTCCAACTTCATCTTTCAAACAGACTTTGGTAAATCACAAGGCACAATCGCTACGTATTGCGTGGCAAGAAGCCTGAGTCCCATTACAATAGTTTGACATCTCTGTCTACGTGATAAAAGTAAGTTCAAACACAGCTATTTGAATTGTTAAAGAAAAAGACACTAATCTATTTCAATATAAAGTTTTCACCTGGTAAAGAAGTGAGGCAAGAAAAATAAAATCAGAAAAGTTCAACAAATCTTCATCCATGGTACTCATAAGTCTTTGTAAGATGGTAGAAGTGTTTTACGGCAAGAATGGATATTTAAGTTTATAATCTGAAAGTTCTCCTCACTTAACCCTGGTCTTTCAGAATCTGGTAGAAAACCATAGTCCTAACTTATGTGTGCTGAGTTACTTCAGGTGTGTCTGACACTTTGGGACCCCATGGACTGTAGCCTGCCAGGCTCCTCTGTCCATGGGATTCTCCAGGCCAGAATACTGGAGTGGGGGATCATGCCCTCCTCCAGGGGATCTTCCTGACCCAGGGATTGAATCTGTGTCTCTTATGTCTCCTGCACGGGCTGGCAGGTTCTTTGCCACTAGTGCCACCTGGGAAGCCCAGTCCTAACATACGCCATCAGTTCAATTTGTTCTGACTTCTGGGGCTTCAACAAAGAAACACTGCTGGCTAATTTAAAATCTGACTAGCTCCTAATTCTCTGGCTCTCTAGCACTGCTATGTTTTCAACCAGTGTTGTGATTCTAGGCTTTTATTCTGTTAAGAATATATTTTAATGATATACCTGGTTGTGTTGTATCTGTCAACGATTTTATTTTGTTGACATTTCAAAAGATTGGTTTTTAATCAGCCTTCTGGTAAAACTGCATTACTGAATAAGAAAAGCAGATTTTTAATGATGAATCACCTTTGGGTCTCAGTGCTGATTTTTAATAGTATAAACTAATGAATGGTTCCAATCTTCATTCAATACTCATGTCACAAGTGTTCATTCAACTACTGTGTTCACAGCAAGGTGCAAGGCTTTCTGTGTTCAAGGATGACATAGTAACAGGTTCATGTGACGTACACACAGAATAAACAACTACAAGCTAAAATTTACATGAATTTATAAGCAAAGTGGTAACAAATAACAATAAAGTATGTTGACAAGTTCTTAAGGGATGAGTGGACAATGAATTCTGTACTCTGTTATGGAGGTGTTAATCAAGGAAAGCTTATTGGAAAACTAAGCTTGATTCTATTTTTCATATTGATTAAATAATAGCTCTTGCTGAGTAGCTTCCCACCACTTTATATCTAAAACCAATACTACCACCGTCTCAGGTCTAGAAATTTCTCTTATCCTTATTTGTCCCTTTTTTGAATTCTATGTTTCAAAGACTTTTTCCTTTCCTTTTTCCATCTCATTGCTAAAAATTATCATTTACTTCTTTCCAATATTAAAACCCCCAGTCTCAGCCCCAGTCAATTCACTTCCGAATTATATTACCCCCCTAAAAAACCTCCCTTTAACCTTCCCTTCCCTTTTTAAACCATCACGTACCAAGAACAGTGTCCGGTACCCATCAGGTACATAATGTCTATCAACATCTATGTTATCTTTATAAATCAACTTTATACTATTATTTTTAATCATTCTATTCCACTCCACTGTACAAAAGCTACCTGCTGACCTTAATCTGGACTACGCTGAAGCTAGATATGACCACTAATACATGCCTTCTAGAACATAATGCTCCTTTAGCTTTGTTCAAAGAGTAGAACCAGACCTTTGAGACACAAATATGTTCCAGGGGGAAGTCAGCTGAATCATGGGTTAGAAGAGGTCCTTGAGACAGGTCCTCACACACAGGAACTATTTCACAGTCACCAGAGTCTATGGATAGGACTTTTGGATGTCATATACTCTTGTATAGTTTTTAGCTCAAAGGTTCAAAAGTCACTAAGAAATTATGATTGTTACTAATAGGAGGCTCAGATCTCTTCATATTCAGAGTTCTGAGGAACTGAGATCCTATAAATGCATTTACACACTTTTCAGGGAGGATAAAAATTAACCTTCCCAGTATGCCCTAGTTTGAATCCCAGAACACACGGATCATACTAGTCACCTAAGGATGGAGATATTTCTCATCACTTAAATATGGGGAAATCTGGATCACTAAGAGAGGCTATCTCTTGCAATCCTAATACAAGGCATTCTATTCCATCTGAGAGCTACAAAAGCATGAGAACTGATCAAAATATGCTGGGTAGCCCTCTGAAATTATTATGGGATATTGTTGTCTTGAGAAATCTACTTCTTGTAATATCTGCTGGTGATGAAGCTTAGCTAGAAAAGAAGAGTTTGTCAATCAGAAACTCATCAGGAGTGCTGGATAATAAAATATTAAGGATGAGGAGTATTTATTTCATTGTTAGATTATTTCCAAGCAAAAGAGATAGTTTATCTCTCATATTAAAAAAAAATAATTACAAGAAGTCCCTTAAGAAACACCTATGATGTTTAATTGGAATTTGTGGTTTCAGTATTTATTCAGAGATTTCAACACATATTCACACAGAGATATATATAGTAATAAAGGTGTGTCTGCATGTATGTGTATACATGTATGTATTTCCTGGCTCTGTCAATCAGAAGAATCCACAAGCAAAGACACCCCAATAGTAGTGAGCACACTTGGCATCAAGATCTTGGTTTCTAAATATCATTATCCAATAAAGGGAACCTGGGAGGGAAAGTTGATTGAAAGGCCTGAGGCAAAGAAAATAAAGATGAGCCTGGAGTATCTTCTTGTACCATAAGGAAAAAAGTTCTCATAAAGTGATGGATGTATGTCAAAAAGACACATAAGCCAACTTGAAGGCGTTCTCAAAGCACAAATCTAGGGAATTTGAGCAATAAAAATGAATAATGATAATAACAGATTCTAACCCATGGAATAAAACTAATATTCACAAATCCATAGTGATATAAAGAAATGGTTGAATAAAAAAATGGAAGAGACAGATCAGCTCCTCCTTATAGTAAAATGACATTTAATAAACACAGAAGTATTGATGGAAATAGAAGATTGCTACTAGTCAAATAACAAAGAAATAATGACTTCCAGCAAGAATCACCAATGGATGTTAAAATCAATAGATGAAGTTATAATGAGAAACAAGATATTTGTCTAGTCTCAAAGTATCCCCCCCATAAGACATTTATTAATTATAAAGATGAAACATAATAATTTTATAGCAGAGAAACCTGGCATGCACCATCTTAACCATATGATGAAATTTAGCAGTGTATTGATATCATATTCCAGTGGTATGATAGGCTGAAAAGGACACAACATTACTCTATGCCTCTCTTGCCAAAAGTTCAATAACCTCAATCTAATCATAAGAAAACATCAGACCAATACAAACGGACGGCCATTCTACAAAATAACTAGCCAGTATTCTTTAGAAGTACCAAGGTCATAAGGAACAAAGGAAGATTGAGAAGCTGTCACAGACTGAAGGAAACTAAGACAAGACAACTAAATGCAATAGATCCCTGTCTGGATCCTGGATGAGAAAAAGAACAGGGGTGGGGAAAACAATGTAATTCAAAGAAAGTGTATAGATTTAGTTCATGGTATTTTTATCAATGTTAATTTCTTATTCTGATATCTGTACTATGGTTATGTAATATTAAGGTAAGCTAGGAAAATATATACAGGAACTCTATGTACAATTTTTGCAACTTCTGTAAATGTAAATAATTTCAAATGAGAGAGAAAAAAGAAATACTGACTGGCAAACCAGGAGTATCTCCAGATTGCAAATTTTGATAGAGTGCGAATGTCTATTTTTCTATCAGAACCAGAGATTTGCATGCATGTGTGCATGTGTGCTAAGTTGCTTCAGTAGTGTTCAACTCTTTGAAACCCTGCGGACCATAGTCCATCAGGGTCCTCTGTCCATGGGACTCTCCAGGCAAGAATACTGGAGTGGGCTGCCAAGCCCGCCTCCAGGGGACTTGTACTATAGTTATGTAATATTAAAATAAATTGGGAATATGTATATAGGAATTCTATGTACATTTTTTTTCAACTTTTGTTAAGTCTAAATAATTTCAAATGAGAAAGAAAGAAAAAAGAAATACCCATCAGCAAACTAGGAGCATCCCCAGATTGTCAATTTTGATAAGAGTTTGAATATTTGTTTTTCTACCAGAAACAGAGATTTACTCTGTCCCAAAGACACTCTAGCCAGCAAACTCCAAACTGGAGTCAGCAGATGTCAATTTAATGACATAAATCATGGCTGTCTGGTACCTCACCTTGGAGAAATGAGGCTTTGCTCAGCCTGAGCTGACAGTACAGCTTAAGGCTTGAGACACTGTATCAGCCTCCACCATCTCAAAAATCTACTACAGTCAGCAGTGAGAAGGAAAGGTGCCCAAGTGCAAAGTGACTTTCTTATTATTTATGAGCCACAGATGAGTTTTGTGAAGGCTCTCTAGTATCTTGATTTCAAAATGCATGCTTGAGTTTTCTAACAAATATAACCTGAATTTGGTTTTGAACTGATCACTCTGAAATATTTTAACATGCTCTCTCCATTCTCTTCACAGCCCTCTTGTTGAAACATGCTTATTAAAAACCATCATCCAAGACCCAGTGTTACTAATGTTATTCGCTTAGTCGTGTCTGACTCTTTGTGGCCCCAAAGACTGTAGCTGGCCACGCTCCTCTGTCCATAGACTTCTCCAGGCAAAAATACTGGATCGAACCTGGGTTGCCTGCATTGCAGGTGGATTCTTTACCATCTGAGCCACCAAGGAAGCCCCAATCCGAGGCCTAGTCTCTAAAAAAGAAAAAAAATAAATAAAAAAAGAAAAAAAAAAAAAGAAAAAAGAAAAAAAAAATTCAAATCTATTACTGCCATATCTGTAACTTCTATGACAGGATCCAAAGGCAGAAGTTGATAGAAAACAAGCTAATCCAGGTCTTGCAGCACAAATTCAGTTCACCAAATCTCCCTGCTGTAGCTACTTCCAGAGGATCAAGAGGTAGTTACTTTCATAGGATCAAGAAGTATGCAAGAAATATGTCATATGTGGGCATGATGATGCCAAGGTTACCAAATGGCTCTTTTTCATCCAGTCCTTATCTCACCATAATTTACACGAAACTTGCCAGGGAAGACTACAAATATCTCCAGGCGCTTTTGCCATCTCTCCTAAAGGGCTTCCCTCATCTATTTTTCCTCTCCGTAACTTTCCCTCATGCCCATAAACTTGACACAATCTTTTATTTTCTCCCCCACTAATTATCCTTTCATTCAAAGTTCAACATCAAGTCTATCTCTTTAAGAAACCTGGTCTAGGAAATACAGTTAAGAAAATATGCTGGCTGCCAAGTGTTGGAAAACATTCCTCTTCAATCCTGGACAATTAAACAGTATCTCCAAACTGAATCTAAGGGGCCACAAATTGGTGACATGTCTGGTTTATTGAGATTTATGATCTCCTTAAAAGCAATAATCATATTGTTTAAATCACTTAAGCCTCAAACAATAATCTTTTAGAGCTAAATTCTACCTTTGTTATCTCAGATGGGAGATATATCTAAGTATTTGAAGTAGTGTGGAGTTGTTAAGAACTTTCTAAAAATTAAGCTGACCACACAAACCCCATCCATCACCACCACTGTAAATATTTCTGTATCTTTTAATTAGAACATAAGACAAAGTCAGTGGTCCAATATTCTTGGCAGCGCTCAATAGCTGTGTCATTAGGAATAATTATTTGTAGTCTTTGGATCTACATATACTTGAGTTAGAGAGTAAAAAAGAAATAAAAGAAATTGCATTTTGCTAATGATTTCTTTCTGGAAACATACAGTCATCAAAATAAAATGCCACCTACTACTACTTATGTTTATAATCAATCATCAGTCATTTGTGTTCCCGTTAGCCATCTGCCCTTCATTCCAAGTATCCCACCTACTTCATTCCTCTAAAAAATGTAAGAGTTAAAAATACAAACAGATAAAACAATCTGGGGAAAGAAGATAGATGCAAAAATATGGGGAGACACAGTATTCTCCTTTGCGGAAACCTGCGAAATCATGCTTCTTCTGAGATCAGACCTTGACCTGCTGATGTTGATGGTTATGATGATGACGATGCTTCTAGAAAGAAAAGGGTGAACTTTGGTTCCCAGAAAGAATGCTCACCCAGGTAACTGCACACCCAGGTGACGTGTACATGGCTGCCCGTGGGAGCCCCTCCCTGTGACATTTATTATGTGTGGTTTTGTCACGTGCTATTAACCATGGTGCCACACTCCCCAAAGAGTCTGAAGTATAGAAACAGGGAGAAGAACCTCTTACCTTTCTCCTGGGAGTATCCCAAAGCTTAATTACTTTTCTGTGATTTGAAATCGTCACACACATCCCAGAATGGAAATTCAAAGCAAGACAAGACAAGCTACTTGCAGTGGGGTAATCTGGCCTTCTTCTTTAAAGCCATCTTTCACGATATTCATTCTTTCTAACATACTCTTCACTATGCTCACACTTTACACTTTTTAGCAAGACCTTTATTATTCTAACTCCTACAGCCAACTTGAAAACTCTATAGGACTGCAAAGTTGATATTTATGGGAACTTTGTGATTTCTTTTTTTCCCTTCAAAGGCTGATATGATGTAATGGTTCTGTCATATTTCTAGTCTTTTAAAATTAGGTCAGAGTTTAGAAAAGGAAGTGGAAAGCACGACCAGAGAGTTCTGTTACCATTTTTCTCAGGAACTAGAAGAGGGAAAGGAAGCACCTTGACAAGCTCAGTAAGCATATGGGAGAACCTTACATAACAAGCACCTCAACTCTTTGCCCATCTTCCTGGGTTTCAACATTTCAAAGCAGGTTTGAGGAGGAGAAGGTGACACTGAACCTAACTCACAGTAGGCAGGATGTGTGAACCAGTGGCAAGAATTAACCTTGTAAGATCTAGAAAGTGATTTCTCTGATGATTTTAAACCAACATCCACTTTTTCTTGACTTCCATTGTGGGAAAACATTAGGATAGAAGGTTAGGAGGGAATAAATTCTATCTAGATATTGTGGGTAAGCAAGTATATGGTGTAAGTGAAAATCTCTTACAGCATTTTTCAGTTATTAGGTTAAAAAAAAAAAAAGAACCCACATCAATAGCACACTCCAGAGGTACAACAGAATTACACATCACTACCAGAACTGCTAACTCCACGAAATAACCACAGTGCTGAAATCACTGTAACATCACATTCCTTTCCACTGTTTCTCACATCAACTGGTTGCTGGTGCTGAAACCAAATTAAATATTTCCCTCTAGTAATTTGTAAATTCTGAGAGACAGTACTATGAAAATTAACTGAATTCTAAACAAACATGAAAGTTGGGAACTTTCTACCAAAACCTCTTCAGTGTTTCTATTCCCCAAACTATTTTCAACATACAAAAAAATATTTGTTGTATACATTTCCATGGGGATGCTGGGGAGAAAGGAGACCAGATTAAAGACTTAGGGAGAGGGTAATGTCTTTGAAATAAACAGCCTCAAATACCCGTTTCATCTCCCAAGGATGTCTTAGTTGTGGTACAGTAAAAAAAAAAAACAAAACTCAACACAAATCCAAATTAAGTGTTAAGGCGAGTTTTAAAGTCACATAACCTAAGTAGAGTTGGGATCCAGGTCTTATGACCCTTGAAGGAAGGCTCCTCAAACTTCCAACAACTTAGAATAGCACTTTCTTCCTTCACAGTGTCTGTAATCCTTAAAATTAGGTGTCCACTAGGGATAAGGAGGCCCATGTATATGAGGTCTTCCTATCTTGGCTCAGGGTTGTTTTTCCACATGTTACTTTTCAGAACACACCAATTATAAGTCTATCACTCTGGCTTCTGTCCACAATTACTGCAACTACCCTCCATCAGCCCTTTAGGAGAGTCACTCGCTATTACTAGGCCACTGAACTAAAACTAAATTCAACTTACAAGTGGTAGAGAGACACCACTGCTCATCGCAGCTAGAACACTGAAGATGCTTGGGTCTGCTATCAACATACTTTCCAACGAAGCTTCAATTTAGCTTGACATACACTGGAGGAAATCCCATGTGTTACTTTACAGCTTGAAAAGAAATTTCATTAGATGTCTCTGCTTCAGTCATCACAATTTCATGGACAAAAATAAAATTCATGCCTTAATAATAGTCAATTAAAAATCATCCTCCATTAGCGCAAAGACCTGGCTCTGGGTTGAGAGTGTGGATTAAGAAAGACAAAACTGCAGAAGAAATAGCCCTAAAGGAAAAGCCCATCCCCATGTAGGGGAGTGCCAACAGTCCTTGCTTTAAGTCCTGTCCCAGCGACTCACAAGAGTTCATGGACCTGGGAGAAGGCATGCCCTCCAAGGAGTGATGCTTCCTGGGAACAACAGTGATCCTGACAGTTGCTCAGCTTCACCATTAATTTTCCATAAAGAGCAGTTTTTGCAACGAGCGCTTGTGTCAGGAGGGGCCTGATGCTTCAAAAACCTGTAATTATTCTTGGCTCCCCACCCCCCACAGCCTCTGCACCTGTGTCAGTTCAAGGCACCAGCTGGCCATGTCTTGCCTCCTGCCTCTTAAAGGGGTGGGTTGGGGCTGAGGGGCGGGGTGGGCAGGGGAGCCCTCATTGAAAACCCAGACTCACATTACTTGCCTCTTCTTCCAAAATGCAAAAACAAAACAAAAATGTTTCAACTCCCCAATCTCATCCCTTCCCCCAACAGGCTCTTGCCAAAGGAAACAAATAAACATTAATTGGCTAGAGAGCCTTCATTCAAACCAAAATTGCTGAAAAACACAGGAACAGAGAAAGGTCTGACAAGGGGTTATTAATGCTGTTTCACAACGCGATCTTACTCACTCCCCCACTCGCTCCCGTGAACTCTGCACACACATGCACACACCCTCCCCAAACTCCCCGGGCCCCTCAACACTGAGTGGCCAAGATGGGAACATGCCGAACCCATGACATCATCTCCCCTTCCTCTCCCAAATCACTTGCACAGGCTGACTCAGGCTACTGGGATTTTTTTTTTTTTTCTTTAAAGCAAACTCATTTTATGGACTCCCTTCTGGACAATTGTTATATCCTCCTCAATCGGGTAAATTAAATATATCCTTTCTCTAGCTCCCATAAAAATTACATATACATATATGATTGCTTCTTTTTACCCTGAAGCACAATTGCCCATGTGTACAAAGTACACACATACACATTCCCAGTCAAAGCTTGAATTTCCCGAGAACAGGTTCAGTTCTCATCAGGGCCCTCAGTGGCAGATGCAATTTAGTGATTGGTGATCACAGAGGATATTTTCAAAACCAAGAGTTTTCAAGAACTTCCACTGTGGCATGTTAAAGGTGGAAGTACTAAGGAATGTTTGTTCTGCTCCTCAGATGGCAAAAAATGACAACCAAAACCAGAATGAAAACCAAGCCCTGAGCGGCTTTTCCTGACATACAAGGTTGTACATTTACTTAAATTAGGTACTTGGAATCCACTTCTCAAAATATTTCAGGTGGCAGTGTGAGCGTGCCACTGGGCTGCTCACCCCAGTTAAAGAAACTGGCCCTGAGTGCTCTGAGAAGCAGAAGAGAAGGGGTTAAGAGTTGGCCCTGGAGACAGACTGCCGAGGTCCAATATCAGGCTGCACTACTTACTAGCTCAACTCACTGCTGGGCAAGTTACTCACCCCTCTGCCTCAGTTTCCTCATCTGTAAAAAAACCTACAACACTCTCAAGTGCCAAGTGCCGAGAACAGGGCCTGAAACACTCTGTCTGGATGCTGCAGCCAGTATAATGTGTTCTTTTTATTGCATGTCTAAGAACACTGAGGGCATGGAAAGGAAAAATAAAAATAGCAAATAATCATCAAGAGAAACCAACGCTGTCGAGCAGAAAAGATTCAGTGACCTACCTCACGGGGCTGTTTTCTCACCTACCAGGTGAATGGATGCGGGGTCTTAGGAACCTACTCGTCTGGAGGGTCCAGGATGCCATGAAACAGTGGTGAAAGGGTAAAAGTGGTGAAAGGTGGGAACGGCTCATTGAGAACAGGTTCAAAGGAACAGACATGTGGCTCTGCTGCCCAAGTGGCTGGTGAAAGGAAGGAGGCCGAGAACCCAGAAAAAAGATGGTCTTTGGCCTCTTCACAGGGGACTCATGAAGCTGATGACACTCACTAACCCATGTTTCCAGATACTGTGATACTAATCCTCTGGTTCACCATTGGTATCGGCCTCACTAGCATTTAATCTTCACTAGAATGTGGACTCCTCAAAGACATCTGGACTTGTTTTTGTCTCATGGTCCGTTTGTCTTGTTGAATGAATGAATGAGGCAATGAATAAGTGAATGAAGCAACTCTCAAACAATTCCATCAAAATATCAACATATTTGAGCAAAATTCTGGTCAGGCAGGGGTCCAAGAGTATGATAAAAGCCAAAAATTCTTCCTCCTTCACCAAAAGAACATCAGAAACAAGATGCATGTCAACAGTCCTTGTAGGATTCCACAGTATTTTAATAATTAAAGGTGATATTGTCTCTTCAATGTTTCTCATTAAAAAAATAAAGTTTTAAATGCTTACTGTCTGGGATACACCCAGCGTTCCTAAATGAGAGGCATATTTATTTATTTTATTTTTTATTTTTTTAATTTTTCAGTGGGTTTTGTCATACATTGATATGAATCAGCCATAGAGTTACACATATTCCCCATCCCGGTCCCCCATCCCACCTCCCTCTCCACCCGATTCCTCTGGGTCTTCCCAGCCCACCAGGCCCGAGCACTTGACTCATGCCTCCCACCTGGGCTGGTGGTCTGTTTCACCACAGATAATATACATGCTGTTCTTTCGCATATTTAGATTCCTAAAAGGCCACAGGGCAGCCCTGTGTAGGAAGTAAAAGTCATTTCCTCATCTCAGAGAATGTTCCTCTTCCTCTGGCCACTTCATCTTTTCTCCTCTGGCCTCCGGAAACCACCAGGAAGAGACGCCAGAAAAACACAAGTGGACAAGCTGCTATGTTCAATTCTCATTTTTTGCTGGTAAAAGAGCCTTGTCTCGGAATCATGTTCAATGTCTCCCTTTCTGATGCTGCCTCTCCCCTTCCCACTAAACTACTAACCCTGGGCAGAGAGTTCACTTCCTTCTCCGCAAAATGAGTGAACCATCCTCGCAAAGACTCCTTCCAGCTCAAATTCTTGCCGACAATCCTTCAGTGGCCTGCCGTCACACTTACTTACGTGCCATGGCCAATCAGATCCTACGTGAACTTGTCTTGCCTTCCTCACCTCTTACCCTTCTCCCATGCACACAAACACACCAAGCTCAGAGCCACAGTGCCTGCTATTACCTGCTCTCTTTTAACCTATGATGTTCTGGTTTAACTGCCACCTATTCAGAGTCCTTTGATCCGCCTAAATTACTCAAACATCTTATTCATTCTCTATCAGACTACCCTGTTTTATTTGCTTTTCAGTTACTTGCCAAGCCCTGGAAAGATCCAAAATATTTGTTTTCATGTTTACTGTCTTTCTTCCCTACTATTAAGGAAGTTCCAGCAGAGTAGGGACCTCCAGCTTATGTGCCAGTGAATCTCCACACTCAGCAAAGGGCCTGGAAAAGCCATCTACACATACTAGTTTAATGGATAAAGGAATCAATGAAGCCATTAGTCAATGCCGAATTCCACGGAGAATGATAGCTAGTCTCTCTAGCCAAGAAATCTATTCTGAAAAGTCTACCTCACGAGGTCAAAGAGCTCCATCAACATTTCTCCTCCGTTCACACGTTAGCACTGGGAAGGCATGTGCTGATGATTCATTCTTATCAGACTGAGCAGAATGGAGTCTCTGCTCAAAACAAACGGATCAGTCTTGGGTCCTCACACTTGCCCATTTCAAACAGATGCAAGGAGGGCATTTCTTCTCAGAAGTTGGTATTGCATCATGTGTTCACAGTGTCACTCAGATGAACAAACCCACCCTCCTCTCCTGGCTTCCGCAACAGGTGCTTGTTAACTGGTGCCCTGAGGGAACACGCTGAGGGTAGAGGCTCAAGCATCTTCTATCATCTATTCCCATTTCTACACCCACAAGGGACTCCCTGGGAAAGGCAACTCTGGCCACTGGTCTCTGCAGCCCTTGAGGGTCACATCCATTTGGTCCCCAACATGAGTCTCCCTATATTCACTGGTCTTTCCATGAAAGAGTGCATTCCAATTTCATAAGCAGCGAGGATCCTGCTTTCTGCCATCTTAAATAGCCTCACTCTCCACTTACATATGTGAGGTCCTGGGAAATTCCTGTTTTGGCCCCTTCTGGTAACTTTCCCCTAAATTCCTAAACACCAAACATTTCATTCCTCTCCATTCCCTTTAAGAATTTTACATAAAAAGATATCTCTACTGAGAGATGCTATTTATTTCAGGATCATCATCTCAGAGATACAGAGCCCTCAAACACTGAACCTGGAAGTAAGCCAAAATCCAATTAAGAGGGTATGGTGTTTGAACTAGGCAAGAGCTAAGGGTGAAAATATTGAATATAAGTTGTACAGGGTCCCTGTGTATGTGAGCATGTGCACGTGTCACTGACAATGAAATGTAATTCTTTTTCATGTCTTTCAGATGCTTTTCCCTAAACTCATCATTGTTTCCAGAGTCCCAGAGACATTCTCTTTCTTGTTTATTATGTTAGGCAATAGGAAGCTTTCAATGATGGCTGGGAACAGATGAGGGAGAAAGGAAGAGATGGTTTTCCATCATGTAAAGAAAAGAAAAACTGTGCCCGGCCCATTTCTGAACCACAATCCAATGTTGCAGATTTCAAATTAACAATTCAACCCAACTTGACAGGGAAGAATCAAGTGTTGAGGCCCTGAAGTTTGGTTTCCAGTAGCTCTGGCATCTCATTTAACCCTAGGTGGCTCGCCTGGTACGACATGACACGCACTTTCAGGCGCACATTCTTCTCATTGAAGAAGAGACACTAATTTGAATCATCACTGCCATCCCCTCTCCTCTTTGTTCCTGTCTGAACCAATTTCCATACAGTTTCAAAGAAATCATCAGCCCATGCAAAGGGGAAGTCCCAATGGGACAAGAACTACATTAGCAGCATAAGGGGGAAAATCTAATTTCCAATCCAGTTGCTTTGTTGTTTCAACCTCCAAGGAAGGTTGCTACATATGCACAACATAAATTAAGTTTTAAAACGCCACCATGATTTAAAATTAATAAAAACTCTCATGGGGAAAAGGTGGTTTTTGGTACAAATCTCCTCACACAATTGAAGGTCAACTCCACCAGAGCTTGTGGGTGGTCTCGGTCTGTGAGATCTCAATCATATCAACCAACAAAATATTTCAAAATGGTATATATTCACTGACATCAATGCACATACTTTTTAATAGTTTATGGCAGATGAAATCTCAGTGTAAGGTGGCATCCACATTAAAAATTCTTAAACTACCTTGTTGACAGACCTCACTGAGATGTATTTTAATGCTTCAAATTAAGGATTCCATTTTGGCATGACAGGATATGCCAATGAGATTTCCTAGTGCCCTGCTTACTGGGATAAAACTTATGGCAAGACACCAGTGTGACTACATCATTAATTAACCTGAACCACATACCGGAACATTGCTGCTAATAAAACTCCCCTATAAAGAAAACATGTTTTCTCAACTGAGAATCCTGGAATGTGGGCCCCAGCAGAGCCACAGCCTTAATTAAGGAGATATTCTGATGTTGTGTCTATATTTGCAATTGTCATAAAATTTGGTCATATTTGGCTTGCTCTTCAACAAATTGAGTTCTTGAATGTGCTTTTTGGAAAAAGAAAATAAAAATGACGTCCACATCATCAGGATTTGCAAACAACTATATGAACGAAAGGATTACTTTTGCTGAGGCAGGGATGTATTATCTATGTCGTTCTTGAAAACACGCTCTGAGCTCTGAACCCACGATTAACGGAAACAGAGATCCATAGAAACCCTCCATTTTCTCTAGAAAACAGGCTGACAGAATCAGGAACAAATCATAAAGACAGCAGCCAGGTGAAACTGGGACTTTTCCAATCCAATCCACATGAAATGACATATAACTTTTTTATAGAGAACTGCTTTGTGCAAAGCTTCTGAAAATGGTTGTCAATGTTTTCATGTCACCTTAAAGTCCTCCTATGAGGACAACAAGGATTAAAATCCCCTTCCTATTAATGGTGAAGCCTTTCTGGTGAAGAAAACTGGGTTTTTCATACTTCTATAGCTGTACTACCAACAAAACCAGAAACAGAACCAAAGGATTCTTCGGCTTTTCCCTAGGCTCTTTTTCTGGTCCAACTCTGAACACTCTATCATGATCTCAAAACATAGAAAAGTTCAACAAACCATCTGCAGTACGCTTGAAGGAATAGGATTCCTGACAAAGGTTCAGGATCTTCCCAAATTGTAATCACAATACTCAAATTTCATTCCACAAGCTTTTCAACTATTTGTGTAATTTCTGTGTAATTTCTCCTGGTAAGAAGGAAACAAGAGGCCTTAGTTTTGATGACACCCTTTATCAGGAAATTTCTGAGTTTTCTCTGGCTGTTCCAAACCTTGGTTGGATTGTTAAAAGTAATTAGAATTTTAGTCATTCCAATCTGTCAACATCAAGTGTCATCAATGAGACAGAAAGAAATGGACTCAGTATCATTAAGATCTGAACTGAGAAAATTTATAACTATGGTTTACTAAGAACCCAGCTTAATTTTTTTATTGGATTAATGACAAATGTATGGAAACTCTAAGTGATACATTTTTTAAAGGGGTAGTTGAACCTGCCATTCAACATTAAAAAAAAAATTTTCCTAGTTTTAATAAATATAAAAATGCATATTTGACTAAACCAGATTCAACATCCCTCTCAATCAGTGCCCTTCAGAATACTCAATCTTAAGCTATTTTCAACACCAGTACTATCAATCACTCATTTCTTTTGTATAAGATTCAAATAAAACATGCAGCTTGAAAAAGGACACAGAAGGAATAGAAGCAGCAAGAAGAGGAGGAAAAATAGCAGCATGCAAAACAGATGAACAGCAAGCATTTCATTCCTGTGTAAAAATCCTGGATGCCAATACCTCTTCTCAGGTGACACGCCTGTAACCAAGGAGATCTATCAAACTTTGGGTAGCAAATCAACTCAAGGGTAAAACAGACACTTGGCCCTTTTATTAAAAAATCAAGTAATTAAGCATCTTATTGGGATGGGGTACCTACTGAATCTTGGATATCAAAACCTTTCCACTTTGAGACTTTTTACAGATATCAAAGGCAATGTGGGGTCACAGAGAGAACACAGACCGAAGTGTGTGGGGAGGACTATAACCAGCTCCTCCCATGTAATAACTTTGTGGCCTTCTTCAAGTCACCTCCTGTTTGGTCTTTGGTTTCTCATGATCAAATCTCTGCTTGTCTAAAGGAAGCAAAGCATGTGGAAGATGAAATTTTACTATTCTGATCCCTCCGCTTATAGGAGTCTTCAGGTATCTCCATTTCAGATTGTAGACCTCAGTTTCTGCCCAATCTCCCAGGTGAAATCCCAGGAAACAAGGCCGCATAGCTGTCCTTGAGGTCCTGGGGTAGACAGGTGTTGTTTTTAAGGATCCCCAGGTGACTCAGTGGTAAAGAATCCACCTGCCAATAGAGGAGCCATAGGAGAACCAGGCTTGATCCCTGGGTCAGGAAGATGCCCTAGAGGACGAACATGGCTACTTACTCCAGTATTTTTGCCTGGGAAATCCCATGGACAGAGGAGCCTGATGGGTTATAGTCCATACAATCACAGAGAATCGGACATGACTGAACGACTGAGCATGCACATGCGTGTGCATGCACACACACACACATACTTTGAGTAGGTATCAGTGCCCTTCCGGATAAATCTAGGTCAGGATTCACACAATCAAGCACCTACAGGGGCCAGGATTTAGTGGAAAGAATATGACAACAGAGATGGGTGGGAACTGCAGTAAACCTTCCACCGAGTTTTTCTATGAAATTGCTTACTTGAGGAGAGACCCATCTGGAGGAAATCACAAATGAGCAGCGCTTTCATTCATCTTCTGCTCAGCTACCCTTGCCCAGCACCACACAGCTGGAATCCCTGCTCTCGAGAAGAATCTTGACACAAGAAAGGGAAATGTGCAGAGATGTCGCCATGAAATGTCAAGCAGGGGAGGGTGAGCACAGACAAGTCTACAGAAGCCTGGAGGCCAGGCACCAAGTTTTCAACCTCCCTCGGGCTAAGCACAGTGCTAGGTATCAGCAGTAGTTTCTCAATAAATTCTTCTTAAATGAATTTTTAAAAAAATCTTGATTAGGAGCCACTATTACTTATCATTCTGTGCTCTTCTCAGAAGCGACCAGATCAAACTGGTAGCTTTGTCAAGCAGGATAACAGCCAGGGAGAAAGAACGTTGCTGGCATATATGCAGGTTACACCCATTTGAACTCTGTCGGTCTTTCAGGGGCAGGTACTCTGTCTTGTCCTTCTTTTAAATTAATTGAGCAATTATTTACTGAATCTCTGCTTTACATCAGACACTTTGCTAGAGATTTCAGGGAGTGCTAGGGCTCAATATCTGCCTACAAGACGCCCACGGTATAGCAGGGACAGAGGGTTAGAAATATGTCCAACTAAAGAGAGTATGTGTGTGACTGATAATTAGGACAAACGACGTATTATAGCATCACAGCAAAAGAACCAACTCACTTTCCTGGAGAGGTTGGTAAAGCCCACGTGAAAAAGTCACATTGGAGCCGGACCTTGAAAAAGGAGTGGGCTTCTGTTAAGTGGAGAAAGGGAGTAATAGCATTCTAGAAAGAGCAGGCAGACACACGAAAGCCCCGCTGTGTGTCTGGAAAAAGGGTCAGCAGACTGATGGTCCTGACACACGGGGCAGCTATGAAGAGGCGGCAACAAAGGCAACTCCAGGGCCTAGAAAACGCAGTCTTTGGCTGAAAATGACGCCGCTTGTTTGCTCTGGGCTGAGTTTTACCAGTGTAATTTACTAAACAGCCATGGCTGTTTCTTTAGAGCATCCAGGACAATTCAGGGAAAGACGAAGAGCTCAAAAAATACTAGTGAGGCCCAATGGTCATATTAATGCTACCAAGTAATACTTCTGAACGCAATGTTTTACAAAGTCATCTGAGGCATTTTCCATTTCAGATTCATACTCCTAGTTTAAGACACACATATAATAAGCCTTCAAATGAGAATGAAAGAAGAGATAAATATTATTAAAAGAAATCTTAGCTTAAAAAATGCTATTATATCAAGCACACAATGAAATTCAGCCCTGAGTTTCCTGGTAGCCAAGGCAAAATGATCAACAATAAGTTAAGAACCTCTCATCATCAAGAAAAAGAAACATCAGTTCCTTGGTTGATCTGTGTATGCCAGGTTTAAAGCAAGAGCTGGAAGAAGACAAAATATGGAATAAAAGAGAAACAACAAGAGGAAAAAGGGAGATGACTAAAAAGTATATCTCCCCCTTTTTTTTTAAGGAAAAAAAAAGTGGAATTTCCTCATTAAAACCATCAAATGTTTTGTTGGTGAGGGGACCAAAGGTTCAGCGCCTGGATGTGTTTTTCTCCTTTGTAGCCTCTTTCTGTTGATGTTTTTCTGGCTTTCTAAGCAAAGAGGAAACCTCACCCATTCCTGTAGACATGCATTTATGACCACAATCTCCTGGCCAATAACACTGAGCGGCTCCTTTTGGCACCTCTCAAGGGTGGAGAGTCAAGCAATTGGACCTGGTTATGAAGTTGCTGTTGCTACCGCTCAGGTTGAACGCTGGCAAGTTTGGGGAGGGCTCCAGGGCAGAGCTAACTCATTAAGGACAAAATGTGCAGGCACATTTGACCTTTGGAAATCCAGCCCTGGTGAGAAGCTTCCAGATTCAAAACAACAGCTCCAGGCTGGAAAGAGAGTTGGAGGAAGCGTACTCTGAGCGCTGGACCCATCCCCACCCCCACATCCCCTGTGACTGAGCGGCTCACAAAATCAATAGGGCAGCATTATTAACTCCGCAATATCATAAGAGAAGGCTCTGCTCTCTGCCTTAGTGGAGAGTGAAGACAGCAGAAAGGCAGGCTGGCTCCAAGGGAAAGGATGCTTCATTAAAGTCTGAACTCTCGGGAGGCAAATTCGTCTAAGCTCTACAGATGAACCCAGTATTGATACAGCACCTCCTCCACTCCCATAAAAATCATGCCCTTGGTCAAGGAGAAGTCACAGAGGGAGACAAGTTAGGTCTGAATGACAAGGAGTTATTGTTTGGTTTAGACTTCCAAAAAGTCACGCCAAGGGGCTAACCCAAGGCAAGTTTCAAAAACATCATAGAAATGTTCAGTCACAAGCTTTAGAGCATCCCACTGTTGCTAATTTTTCACCTGGTTTTCCTGGGTCACAGACAAGTACCAAAATGAACATTTTCAAATGTCAGCGGAAGAGAACACAGAGCCTCTGTTATACCTGCATGGAAATGAAACCACCAGCCCCATTCTTGTGTCCCTTCTGATTTGCTTAGGACTCCCAACCAGCTTGGTCACGGCTTCTCTCGCATAGGTCACATGACCCAATTCAACTGCCTCTATCACCAAGTCAGCGTCACCAGCACATTTCATGCACGCCTGCGGAACAGGGTTCATTTCATCCTTCCCTTCATGTGAGGCTGTACCTTGGTCTCTACAGTATCCTGCCACCATCCCTCAGGTATGACTGTGACTGTCACTACAAGGCTGAAAGGTGGCTCAGACGGTAAAGAATCCGCCTGCAATGTGGGAGACCTGGGTTTGATCCCTGGGTTGGGACGATCCCCTGGAGGAGGACATGGCAAACCACTCCAGTATTCTTGCCTGGAGAATCCCATGGACAGAGGAGCCTGGTGGGCTATGGTCCATGGGGTGGCAAAGAGCCGGACACGACTGAGCGACTAAGCACACAGCACAAAGGTGAGCAAAGTGTTTTCAGATATGTCTTTATCCCCAAAACCTTCCTTCAATCATGCAGATTAAGCAAGTCTTCTCTGTAAAGTCACTGTTGTCTTCAGCGTCTCTGACTCTGGCATTTGATTCTAAATAGGTTAAATATCCCTTGTTGCAAACCATACTTACATCAATTCAATCCATCTGCTGTTAAAGAAGCATCACTCTTTCCAGAAAGGTTTCTTTCCTTTAGCTAGAATCAAACAAATATCACCTGATACGTTCATCGGTATCATTCACATCACTCAACAGGACACAATGGCAACTCACCAATCAGTCCTGGGGCAGAACTTAAGGAACAGAATGCTTATCATATCTATATTTTTTAACACTGCCACCATTGATGGCCATAAATTACGTACTGCTTTTACGTATACAGATTTTATAAGGAAGTGCTGCATAGTAACATACCATTAAAGCTTTAACTGACATGCTTAGTCAGAATCTCCGGCCTGCCGTGATTTGCTATGTGACATGAAAAGATCATTAGCTTTTCCTTTTCTTTCCTTCCCTCACTTTTTCCTCTGAAAGGAATAAAATAAATCTATTGGAAAAGAAGATGAGGTTTAAAAAAAAAACCCTTCGAACGATAATACACTTACTCAAACACTGACAATACATATAGTATATGGAGTGTGACAGCTTTTGCGTTTAGCAAGATTAAAACTCCAGCTACACACACAGAAGAGAATTTACACACTCAAGAGGAGACTCATAATAAATGAAATACATGCAATAAATAAAATAAAGATCTTAAGTATACTAAACCCAAAATGTTTGTTTCATTTTAGATTTCTTTATTGAGTGTCAACTACACACTTCTAGGAAAAAGTTTTGAGAAGAACATTTTGGGGAGTATATAAAAAAGCTATGAGATGAGCAGGAAAATTCCTTAACTATTTAAGATGTGACCGGTAAAGTCACTGAAGAAATATTCTCTCTGACACCCTGTTCTTTTCCTTATATGCCACTCACAATGCATACATGCACATTTATTTAGCTTGTGGGTCCACCTCTAGACTCTAGCAAGGACAGTATCTGTTTGGGTCATTAATACATTCTCAGCACTGAGTACAATGCTTGGCATATCAAAAGCCTTCAAGAAAGGAAGAGAGGAAGGAAGAGAAGGAGAGAGGGATGAATTAAATTAATCAGTTAAAGAAAAGGAACCAAGAAAGTAATGTCACCAGAATAGCAACACAGGTGGTTCCTGGCTTCACAAGAAGAGCAACTATCAACTATTCATGAGATAATAGTTGTTATCTGAGAAATCAGATAGAAACTGAGTTAATCACAAAGAAAGAGAACCAAACGAAAATCACAGAAGAAAACTGAAGTGTAACTACAAACACAGAATTCCCTATTTCCTTCTCAAGCATCCCAATGGTTAATTACGGAGGAGTATGACTGTTCTGACTCCTTCACCCCTTGTTGGTGGACGACAGACTCTGATCTGGCAAGAGCCAGCTGACTTCAGGGACTAGGATGAGTTCTATTCTGATGTGAAGTGGCCAAGAGGAGGTAGGTGGACAGGTGGACAGGTAAGGGACAAAGCAGTCTCCACACCAGCCTTTTTGGAGACACGGGATTCTTCTGCTTTCATCTCTCTACCCCCACCAACTCTTCCTTGAGGCTACCTGCTGGCAGTCCTCAAATGCTCTCCATTTTTACTTGCAGGGTGAGGTTGGAGGAATTCAGGACAGATTAGAACTGAACACACCCTAGGTCACTCCTCTTCCCTAGCTGCTCCCAGTCCCTTTCTGGCCAGTGTTCCTCAAGGAGCAGGGCCTAGGACCACACGGTCCCTTGAGCCCCTTCCCCTGGGTCAGACCAAGATAAAACCATCATTGCTGCTTCCTGTCTTCCTTCTAGGCTGGAGCCTGTCCCCGTTGCTGTACTGGACTCCTCCCTTCCTCGGCTGGAACTCCTCGGAGGCACGGGGGCTCCCTCTTCCAAGCATCTCCCAGGATATCCTGCAAGTAAAGCTTCCAAACTTCTTTTTATCACTGTCCCTTACTCCTGTCCAAGAAAGATACTGTAAGAGAAAAGATTAAAGAAAAGAAAAAAGAAAAGAACACCATAACCCATGCTCCTCTCTCGTCATCCTAACTAACCCCTTCCAGGAAAGCTTTGCCCCCTGCAGTGGGGGAAGCCCTGAGAGGCCAGGTAGGCGGTGCGGCGCTGATGACCTAAAGCTCAGCTAGACACACACTTCCTTCCCCTGGACGAGCAGCCTACAAGCCATGGGGTGGGGGTGGGGAGAGGATACCGCAGCAGCTACTGGGACGCCAGGATGAGACGGCACTTCCCAACTGGGTCCCAGTCCAGTTTTATCCACTTGAAACCTGATATTTAATCTCTAATCTGCCTGGTTCCTGTATCTATTTTCTCAAATGGGTTGGGGAGGGGAGACATGGAGTTAATTTATTGGTCCCACTAAAAGAAGAGCAATCGTGCTATAATTACAGACAATTGTCAGCAGTCCAAAGTATTGATCCTCTCAAGAGGCTGGGTATTCTTTTAAAAGAACATAAGACTGAAAGAAAAAAAAAATCACAAAGAAAATGCAAGTGGTCCATCACTTCATCACCAGATTGCTCTTTAAAAAATTGAAAGTAATGAACACACATGAAGGTCAAAAACATTTAAACAGAACAGAAAAGGTTTAAAAAATAAAATCTCCCTTTCTAATTCCCAGCACCCTCTCCTCCTTCTCCCTCAAACTGTCAATAAGTATATCCTTTTATTTGAATGTGTGTATATATATGGACAATTTTATTTCTTCTTTTTTCTCATTTACACAAAAGCTAATTGACTTTTTAACAGCTAAGAGGCCCCAGCTACAAACAAGCTGGGGAGGTATGACCTGGATTCCTTCTCAATTCCCCCTGCCTTCTGCCCATAGCCCCTTTTGCCCCATAAGAACATCATCCCTGTATTCCAAGGTATCCCCACTTACACACCCACCCCACTCCCTCAGAGCAAGTCCCTCAAAAAGAACTAAGTCATCTGATGGCTATGGCGTAAGATGCCCTCATTGTGGGGAACATAGGACTCTGTATTATTTCTTACTGTGAGTCTGTAATTATTTCAAAATAAAAAGCGTTTTTAAAATGAAATAAGTTAGCACTCGACAGGGAAAACCACAGTGGAAGAACCTGAAAATACAATGTGCCAACATCAGCCCCGGCCTCTGTTGCTTCTTTCCGCCATGTTCACTGGCTAGGGTTGTAGCGTGGGCCAGTTCCTGCAATGTCTTAGGACAGGTTTGATTTTCTTTAAAGAACAAAACACTGTTTTCCAATAAAACTGTTTGTTGCAAACTTGAAAATGTTACCAGTAGATCTGAAGCAATTTATGCTTGTTTGTTTTTTTCTTAATAGCTGAGTAAGTCTCTATCCTCTTTTAAAAAATCAGAACTAAACTTTAAAAGTACATAAATATTTAAGTTTGCAGAGAAAGGTATGGCTCTCCAGATGGGGAGTCCATCCAACTCATGATCTCAAGCATTTTATGGCCACACTTCCCTGCAAATCATATTGATGGCAAAAATCCAGCTGCATACTCAAGTGTTTTGTCACATTCCTGACCCCAGAATCAAATTTCTCATGTGGGAGGTTGAGCCAAAGGTATGTCCTGACAAATCCCTACAGAAGTAGATTCCTGTCCCTCTCCATCTCCATTTCCACTTAAAAGTCTGAAGAAGGGCAAACTGGGAGCTGTGAGTTTTAAGGACCCCCTTAACTCTATCAACAGTGAGAGGAGGGCCAAGTC
This sequence comes from Muntiacus reevesi, assembly GCF_963930625.1. Classification (NCBI taxonomy): domain Eukaryota; kingdom Metazoa; phylum Chordata; class Mammalia; order Artiodactyla; family Cervidae; genus Muntiacus; species Muntiacus reevesi. The sequence continues at coordinate 140,565,434 of NC_089251.1, read as the reverse complement.
TGCCATCCAACCCTGATGAGAGAAAGGGAGGCCTGTGCCAAGCCACCACATGGGCTGCTCCTGCAAGCCTTCGCTTTGAATGGATGTCTTTGAACAAGGACAGAGCTACTCAATCCCCTAAAACAGGGATGGGCTAAAACCCTAGTGGCCCTCTCTTAGACAGGGATCCAGATACTCCCTCATTTCCACCAGTGCTCCAGATGAGGCAGTACAAGAGAGGACCTTTGGACCTCACACTCTGAGCTCCCAAATTCTTGTCAATGTGGCACCCATCTGAAGCAGCATGGAGATCTGAGCATCCCAAGCTGAAGAGTTCATGGAGCTTGACCAACACAGTCAGTGTGGTCCTCATGTCAGAGAGATCAACCTCCCTTCTCATCTACAGTTATCTCTGACCAGGGTTGCCTCGGGCGGGATCAAAGTCCACGTCCCTGAGACTTGAGTGCTGCTCTGTCACTCCAATCCCCGTGCAGCATAAGCAAGGCTTTTCTGGAAGTCAGCTGAATGGTCCTGGTAAGTCCAGGACTTCCTAATCAGGCCAAGTCCCCATCTTACCATCGAACCACATGTGACAGACATTAATGAGTCATTTTAGCCACACAGACTTCTACTTTCAGGAGCAAACTGTCCCCAGAGTTCTCCTTTCTACACAAAACCCTTCATCTCTGGGCATCAACACACACAGACACACACACAGACACACACACACACACACACACACACCACACACACAATTCTTTCATAAGTGTGATAAAATATTTTAAGTTTTAAAAATTTATCTGAAAAGAATCAATTAAGCCAAATGTATTATCTTAATCTAGAAGCTTTGACATACTATAAACTATTTACTAAATTTACTTTCTCAAAATTTAAAAGCTAACACACACACACAAAGAAATTAGAAATTATGTCCCCACTGTCAGAAAACCAGTAGGAAGATTTTTCAAAGTGCTGTAAGTAACGGACAAGAGCCCCACTTGAACAAGTAAGAAGCTACTATATCCGTGCTCAGAACACAGAATAGAAATCATAAGGAAGAAGAAAGTCAACAGAGAGTGCTAGTTTAAGTCTGAAACTAAAGCCTCCACTACCACAGAATAGAAAACAATAACATTATGTAGCATATGACAGTTTACAAAGCACTTTCACAGTCATATATCATTTGATTATAATAATCCTGTTATTATAAACCCCACACTGCAGATGGGAAAATGCAGTTTAGCGATTTGCCCTGATTTATATTTACAAAGTCAGGACTAAATTCCAGTTTTCTGACTCCAAGTCCCTTGAATTCTCTACCACATCAGTATTCTTCATACTTCATTTCATCCCACTTTCATACATTTTGACCAAATCAGCATTCCATCTGTATAATCATTTCCCTATTATTTACAATGCCTCATGAAGCCATTGCATCTTCTAACAATCTATAATAGAAAAGTGTCTGAAAAAGTATATGTGTGTGTATGTGTGTATATATATCTGAACCACTTTGCTATATACCTGAAACTAACACCACGCTGTAAACCAGCTATACTATAGTAAAAATTTAAGGCTGCATACATTTTAAAATACTTTTCCTATAAATGATCATCAATAAAAATCAATCATAAAATTAAAAACAATATAACCAAAATGATAATATTAACTTTTAGCTGGATGTTTGACTGTCAAAAACTCTGGGTTTGGTTTCTCTTTTCTCTTCATGAAAAAGAAAGAAAGGAAGAAAAATGAAAAAAAGGAAGGAATAAAGAGAGGGAAGGGTGGAGGACAGGACAGAGAAGGGGGAAGAGAAGGAAAAGATTATCAAGCCTTAAGGACACAAAGCTGAGACTTCCTCCTAGTTAGTCAGAAGGACTGAAAGAAAACTGAAAGGGGAATAATAATAAGGCCTCCCAAGGTGATTCTGTTGTTATTTAACGCTGTGCTCCTGAGCCCACAGAGGGTAGCTCACCCTTTGAGAAGCCCTGCCTTGAGCCATGCTTCACCACGCATTATGTTACCATGGGAAGACTTCTGAGATATTGAAATGGGATAAATTAGGAGTTTGAGGTTAATTTATACAAACTACTGTATATAAAACAGATAACCAACAAGGACCTACTGTATAGCACAGGAAACTACACTCAGTATCATTTAACAATCTATAATGGAAAAGGGTCTAAAAATGTACATGTGTGTATGTGTGTGTATATGTGTGTATGTGTGTATATGTGTGTATGTGTGTGTATATGCGTGTATATATATCTGAACCACTTTGCTATACACCTGAAACCAACACCACATTGCAAATCAACTATACTACAATAAAAATTTTTAAATAAAGTATTCCAAGTAAAGCAAATTACTTGAAGGTCCAATATACTGACTTGGACTTAAATAGCACTCTCTAAAGCTCAGGCTTTCCAGCAGACTCCAGGAGAGAGTGGAGGACAGGGAAGCCTGGGGTGCTGCAGTTTACGGGGTCGCGACTGAAACTACAGCAGAGCCCAGGCAGGTTATCTGCAAATCGAGGAGAAAGAGAAGAGATTGCGATGAGATGGCTAATAATCCTCAGATTCGAATATCTGTAAAATCTTAAACTCTATGAATAGGACGCAGAAAAAAAGAGATCATGAATGCAGAAACAAGAAGAAAACACACACCTTGGATAGGAAGACAAATGATCTGCATTCTGTTTCTCTTTCACAGAAGAACTGTGCAAGGACATTTGAGGGCCACATAAAGTCTGCCTGCTTTTTTCTTCTTTCTTTTATTTTCTACCTTTCTTTCTTCCTTTCTAAAGATACTTTCCAGAAATATTTTAATAGCTGTCAATTCATATAGTAATATAAACAATTAAGTTTTTAAAAATTAATAATTAATATATATGCTAACAAGATAATGACGCTGGACCTTTACTTAACACTCAGAGTTTTTTTAAAAAGAAAAAGCAGTTGGAGATTGTAGCAAAGGAGGTATGCCCAGCATCAAGTAATTCAATGGAATAACTGGCTTTTTTAACAGGAAAAGAATGACTTGAAAATCGCCAGCCGGTCAACCTAAAAGATATCTTTAGTAATATCAGGGAGCCAATACAAAAGAATAAAATTTTTTAAACATCCCAAATGTAGAATAGCATCCTGAAAGCATTAGAAAAATGAAGGCCAAGTGCCTTGCTGGCAGTATTTGAGTGCCAAGGGCAAAAAAAAGCCAATTACTTGATTCTCAGGAAAGTACTTTATTATAATGCCCCAGAGTTCTTCACACAAAAAGCATCACTTCCTCAGTGAAACAAGTCATATAAAATCCACTTCCACAAAAAATTAGCAGTTAAAGCAGATAATGGGGTTCTACACAATATGCTTCTATATCAAGACTATGAAACCTCAACAATGGATACATGTTTTTCTTCCATAAAAAGGACCTTTCCCCACCACTGATCAGTTGTGTCTCATGAGTGACAAAAGAAACCCAGACAATGGCAGTCATTTGTTAATGAGGGTTATCTGACCAGAAGAACTTTTTTCTTTTTTTTTTTTTTTTTGGTATTGTCTCATTTCACTCCCATTTCCACCAAGAAGAGGCTGCAAGTTCAGGAAACTTAGAGTCAGTTTCCAAATTGGAAAATGTCGCAAATACCAATAAGGAATAAACATGCTAGGCAGCAACTGCTCAGCCCAGGCGGGGAGAGGGGTACACCAGATGGTCTTTCCAACCCAGATTTCGATGATCTACAACAGAACCTGGATGACTTGGAGAAATTGAGATGCAATTTGGAATCTGCTTTATAAAATAGAATCCCAAACAAAGACATTCAACAAGGCAGAGAAGTCTAAAAAGGAATGAAAATGGATTCCGGGTAAGAAGAGAAATCAAGCCAGCTTGAGACTCATGAAGAAATAAAGTCTGTCCCCCAAATCACAGCATTTTTGGAGGGGAAGGTGACTTAGAGAGCTGACAGTCTGGGGGTCACAAACTCAAATGCATGCTCACCTGGCTAGAGATCAGAAACAAAGCAAGGTAGAAATAGTGGAGACAAGGTTAATTGAAGAGTGCATGATGTGTCTGAAAGCATTCCAATTAAAAAGAAAACTGAAATAGGTATGCTGGCCAAATAAAACAGCTCTTGAAGCCATTTTAGCCTAGGAGCTTCCTGTTTGTATCTGATCATCTGACTGCTCCTAACTCTACCCTACTGTCTACACATGAGGAAACTGAGGACCAGAGAAGTCGTATCATTTGATGATAAGCATGCAATAGTCTTTGCGTGTAGCAGAGCCAAAATGCTAGGATTATATTACACACCAAGATGATGTTAAATGGAAAAAAATGAAAATGACATTAAGTCAAAAATCCTGCATGCCTTTAGGTCAGGTGTACTAAGTTCATATGGTTTATTTTTTCAGAGGCCAAATTATATTACCATCTAGTTAAAACATAAAGCTACTGAGAACTGGGGGAAGATGTACACAAGGAGAGGTTGTGCAAAAAAACAAAACAAAAATCCTAAGTAGTCAGAGTCAGATATTCAGTTTTTCAAAACCCAGTGTTAAGTCCATAATTATCTTTGTCACAACAGTCCTGAGTAAGATGGCAGGTGGAGTTCCTGACTTCTATCATCCAGGCAGTAAAAACAAGGGACATAGAACCCACACGGTTTTATTTTTAAAGGATTCTTTAAAGTTACTGCTCAAGGTTCCTTCTAGATACTCCTCAAAAAGCAAGGTAAGAAAAATCCTTTCCATTCTTGGTATTGGGGAATGTACATATTTTTAAAAATTGGGTAAGCTTAAGACTCTAAAAAAAATAAAAGTGAAATTCCAAGGGAAAAAATTTCATTGAGATATATTAAGTGGTGTGAAATCTCCCCAGGAAATCCATGAAGTCCAGAGAAGGATGACGAGATCCTCCCGTGGGGCAGCTAGAAGCAGATGAGACAAAGAACTGGAAATCTTCTTTCTGGGAGCCCCCCCTTCTGCCAGCCAATGGGACTTTCCTTCCCTGGTTTCTGCGTCTAAGAAACACACAGACACTCCTCAGAAAAAGGAGATGCAGTCTGTACCCACAGCTTGCGTCTCTGACATAAATCTCTCCATAGGTACTGGGCTAAACCTTCAATATGAGGAAACAGTCTTTGAGTTTTATAGCAGCATATGCATGATTCTTCCCCCTCCCCCATAAAACTCCCAACATGAACAACCACATCAAATTATTGCTTTTCAGAGGCCAATTCAAAAACACCCACTTTATCACAGAAAGAATATTCCTTGTGTGTGTGAGTGCTTCCATTATGTCTTATTTGAAGGGGGAAAATGAAATAAAAATCCTATCGGAGATATTTATAGATCTCATAAAACCTGATTCACTCTCATAAGCTGCTATAAGCTCAGTCATCAGGTAAGGCAGAAAAGGCAGGTGTAGTAACCGGCACTGTATTATAGTATATGTACCTAATTCTGGCTCACAAAGAAAAATATCCACATGCTGGAAAAAGTTAGGAAAAGTCACAAGTAAGACTGGAAAGAAAGGGAAGGAGTTGGACATGTGTGTGAGCAAGCCAAGCAAATTCCAAGGGTATCAAAGGAGGCTGAGTTTTGGGGGACAATGGATATTGCGAGTATTTCCCCACTAGTAAGCGCGAATGATTTCATGAAAGCTGCTCTAGTGGGATGGATAAAGAAAATACCATGCCTTTCCATCATTTACCTTCTCTTAGACACTCAAGATGACTAGGGCATTAGAGAAACCACTGATACTATTTAGAAAAAGAGCATTGTGATACTCTGCACTGTTTTCAATGGAAGGAAGGATGGTTGAAAATGGGAAAAAAAATTGTTAAGTGGATCCTTTGTGCCAGACACTGGGCCAGAGAACCAACAGGTCTGCCCTTACTTAGGCATTAGTGTCTCCATTCCACCCACGACAGTATAGACTCAGAGGTGTTGGGTGACTTTCTCAAGGCTCCAACTCTGCCTGATTTCAACACCTCATTTAATTTGACTAATACAAACATTAAGACCTTAAGAAACCCTAGCACAAGTGTTAGTCACTCAGTCATGTCCGACTCTTTGCGACTCCATGGACTGTGGCCCACCAGGTTCCTCTGTCCCTGGGATTCTCCAGGCAAGAATACTGGAGTGGGTTGCCATCCCCTTCTACGACGGATCTTTCTGATCCAGGGATCAAACCTGGATCTCCTGCACTGCAGGTAGATTCTTTACCATCTGAGTCTGTAAGGAGCCCTAGAACAATCCAGTTCTTTTTCAGATGAGAAAATCAAGTCCCAGAAAGAAGACAGGCCACAAAGCTTTCAAATCCATACAGTTCCATTGAGTCCCAAGCCAAGACCTTTTGATTCTGCCTTGGTGTCTCTTTCCTAAGAAGGAGTTGGTATAAATGTAGAAATTCAGAGTCCTGAGCATACTGCCTGCGCTCATTCTGAGCCCAATCTGGCTCAGCCGGTCTTCCAAGTTGTGTGACTTTTGGCAAGTCACCTCTCACCTCAGTGTATCCATCTGTGAAAGGAGGATTAAGCAGAACCTGTATCTCACCAGTTTGACGTGAGGGTTAAATGAAATGATGTATATAACGTGCTCAGATGAGATCATCTCTAGAAATATCTGATACCTATTTGATATTATCCCTGGAGGAGGGCATGGCAACCCTCTCCAGTACTCTTGCCTGGAGAATCCCATGGACAGAGGAGGCTGGTGGGCTACAGTCCACAGGGTCACCAAGAGTCAGACACGAGTGAAGCAACTTAGCACAGGTATTATTATGATGCTTGCTATGGTGATAGATAGAATGGCCAAGTTGAAAGAAGGAAGAGGAAAGAATGTTCCACCACGGGTTTTGCAACTCATCTGCTTTGCAGCCACACGAAGACAACTTGCTTCATCTTCCTCTGCCCCATTTTTCTCACCTCTGAATGGGAAATTCTGTAATATCTGCCTGTTCCTTAGTTACAGAAAGAAGGTGCCAGTGACAAGAGATCCTGATCAAAACACCCTGAGTCCTTGGGAGCAAAAGCTCAATACAGATGTCTGTTAGATTCTTACAAGCCAACATGAACAACCCTATCACAGAGGAAACCATCTCTTGGTCCATATTAAAGAAAGAAAGAAATTTAACGCAGGGAGGTAAATGCACAGGGGAGGGCCGGGTCATCTTGGAAAGCAGAAGGCAAAGCCAAAGACTCAGTGTGACACTGAGCGAGCAGCGTCTGAGGGAGCTCACGGGAGAATCAGCTCTGCACAGGGGGCTCCTCGCGGAAGACATCCTTCACCCCTTAGACAGGAGCTGTGCTCTCTGAACAGGGTCTACAGCGGCCCTAGGAACAAACACTAAGAGCTCAAAAGGGAGGGATGGGGCCATCTATTTCCACTCCTTTGTATGCCAAGCAAATCTGCCGCCTCTCCAAAAATAAGAGTCAGCACTCTGACCAGTCCATTGAATTCCCGCAACCTGAGCTCTGGAAGGTGAGCATGAACGCAGGGTCAGGAGCAGGCAGGCACTCCCTTGCCGAGCGATTGCTCCACGGCTAATTGCCGTTTTCACAGCTGGGTTGAGCTTTCCAAAAGATATCCTTCAACCCTGAGCTCTGCGCTCCTCTCCTGATGTTCTCTCTTGCCAACCATACCCCCATCAAAGACAGTTTATAGATGAAAGGATGCAGCTACAGTACATACATTTTTGCAAACATCACAGTTTGAAATCGAGGCCTTTCTAAGGTTTCTTTGTGAACATCACCACATGCCCACAGTCATTACCACAAGAGCTAAAGCCTTCTATGGACGAGGAGGCGGCCTCCTTGCCTGAAAGTCCTCAGTGGCAATTCTTCTACAGTTTATTTTTGCTCCTCTTACTAGAAACATAGGTCCTTTGAAATTCTTTATAAACAGAGTCGACTTGCAAACAGTAAAGTCAGGAAGAAATCTGTTGAACTGCTACCTAATACCTATCTGGCATCATCCAACAGATGTTCATGCATGCATCCATCCCTTTAAAACCACAGAGCGGGCTGAGGTAAGTGGAAAATGATGGTCGAGAGCCTGCCGAGAATGAATTATTTGAAGCACAGCACGGCTAGAGTTTAGTAACCACCACCACAAAGGTACCAGAAATGGAATTTGACCAGGTTAAGCAAACCTCTAGTGGGTCAGAGGAAATGTAAGCTAAATGAGACTGTACTCAACACTTTAGGGTAAGGGAAAGCAAAACAAGAAAGATCAAACAACACTTGGACAGTTGCTATTAACCAAGGAGCTGGATGAAGTATACCCACCACTACCCTGCTTTATTATAAACCTCTTTTACATGTAGCTTCCAAGTTATACAAGAAAAAAATATTTCCATATAAGGAGTAGCCAACTACAACTCTGATATATCTGATATTAACCTTCCATAGATTAGTAGCTCAAAGCCTTGGCTGCATATTGGAATCACCCAGAAGATTATAAAAAAACAAAAAAACACGCATGCCTGGGTTCCACCCAAAGGAATACTGATATAATTGGTATTCTGGGGTACAACCACAGTTGTGAATCATCACTGCACACATAGTCAAATCTTAAGTCACAGTCATATCTTAAGTCCTAAATATCCACTGAATATCTACCATGTGCATGGCTTTCTAAGAACCTGGAGGGTTATGTATTAAAAGTTTATTCTCAGAATTATAAGCAAGGCATGGAGTTTGCTCCAAATCATACAATCTAACTGGAAAAACAGGGTAATGGGGAAAAAAGAAAAACCATATTACAGGACAAAACTGAAAAGCATCATGAGGAAGTAGAAAGTTCTACACAAGAGTGTAGAAACAGTAGCAGCTACTGTTGGCAAAGGGAAAGGGAGGGAGTTTCCTGGACAATGTGGCAACCATCTGAAAGTCAAAGGATGGGTAGAATTTGGACAAAGAGACTCACGGGGGGAAAGGAAAAAGAAGGGAAAAGGCTGAAGGAGATGACATAAATGAAGACAGAAGCAGAAGTACAATCATTCCATTTGTATGGCAGCTCACATGGTAACAGAGGGGAGACTTGTGACTACTACCTAGACTCAGTCTAGGACTATCGTGACTCTGAGAAGCTTGGCTTCATCATATGCAAAACAGGGAAACACTGACAATTTCAAACATGGTGATTGAGGTAGAAAGTCAATCCAGGCGAGGTGGCCAGGCTGTCCTGGGGCAATAGCAGAGCGAGAAGAAAGCAGACTGGGTGCAGTACTGTAAGAATCAAATCAAGGGAATTTTTCAAGCAATTACAGTCAAGGGAAAGAGAGGAGCCAAAGACGACAGAACCTTCAAACTTGGGTCCCAGAAGAGAGATTAGTAAAAGAAACAGGGAAGCCAGGAAAAGGAGGACAGACTGGATGAGCTCACACTTTGGGAATATATTCAGCTGAGGTCATCATGGGACAATCCCAGAAGTTTTTAGTGTCAGCCCCATGCTTCCAATTCCAAACTGTGAGCCTGAACTCAGGAAGATACCGGAGGTGGACATGTAGATTACAGCTTTGACAAAATAAAGAAGTCTCCATTTGGGAAGCAAACTTCAGTTTCTAAGATCTTAGAGGTGAAGCCAGTCTGTGAGACAAGTTCCAACAGAGAATTTTCACCATCATCACTACCAGAGATTGGGTGGAGAAGGGCCAAAAGTTGCAGGGAAGTAGCGTGAAGAGCTACTTAGTGAGGAAGTTTCCTTTCCTCACTAGGGTCACTGAAAATTAGGTCAGCTTCATCCTTCCAGCCCCACAGGACTTTTTTAAAAACACAAAGAAGTTGACTCTCTTCCCAACTGCTTATCACAATGTGCAATATTTTTTTGTTTAAATTTGTAAAACATTACAACTTCACTGCCCATCCAACCCTCTCAAGAAATCTTAAAACACTTCAGAAAAGCTTTTCCTGAATTGGCATATGATAACTGCTACAGTTTCACGCAGTCTCTTAGTTGGCAAGTTGTCAGAGACAAAGCATTTCACCATTTTGCACTTGACGCTTTCCACATAAAACCCCAGTTCCACCATCCATCCAGCTCCCTACCACATCCATCTCAATGCACCTCCTTACTCTCACTCCATTTGTTATCATTTAAGTGACAGCACTTTTTGTCATAGGGCTGGAGTTGTAATTGGGGGCTTTTGTTTTGTCTTTTTAATACAGTGTACATTTTCCAGGTTACCACACATTATTAAAAGTGGAAAAGAGATAAAATGACACACATAAGCTGTCTCCAAGATATTCGATAGCTTGGTTTAGGGCCCAGACAATCCCCAAATTTCATCTACAAGTACTGTTCAAAGTAAAAACGGGATTTTCTTGACTCCTTTTAAGGGGAGACAGGGCAGGAAAGAGGAAGAAAGATGAGAAGTAACTCAAAATATATTCAGAACAACATGATGAAAAGCAAACAAATGGATCATGTGGATATCTGAAAGAGTCTGGGGCCTAGGACCGCCATCCATGCTAACAACAGCTGGGGGACCTTGGAAGGTTCAGTGTTTCATTTGGCTTCAACAATCACTTGGTCCTAGCCTAGTGTTTTAAAGAAACCAAGAGCCTTCTTTCAGGATTTGAAATTCTAAGATTATCTGCATCTAGCTTTGATACCAGACCCGGGGCCTGACTTTCAATATGACCCTTAGGAAATGTCAATAAACCCATATTCAGAAATAGATATTGCATACGGCTCTACATTAATTATTTTAATGACCTATAATCATTTCCGAATGACACAGACACGGATGCTGTTTCCTGGCCATTACGGACATGTGTATTCACACTGTCTACTCATCTGCCCTCAAAGGGCCACCAGCCCCATTACCCCATTAGCTAAAAAACAAAAGCACAACGGAACTTAGTAAATCTCAAGTATGTTCTATAAACAAGATTGTAACAAGGTGAGGCTATATAGAGAGGCATGGGTCAGTACTCAAATACCGGACCTAAAATCTCTTTTTTTGGCAATGGTGTTCTAATAGTTCATTACTTAATTTTGAACACGCTCACTCTCCCCTACTGGAGTCAAGCTCATACAGGGCAGAGCCTATAGCCAATTCAAATTCACATCACCCAAACAGTATTTTGCACATAACCAAAGTAAAGGAATGAAGTACTGACTGTGAAATACTTTCCATATTTTCATATAAATAGAGAAAAGCCCACGAGGTGTGACTGAGCGCCTCGACCAGCTCAGTCAGCAGTGTGAATCACTATGAAATCATAAGTCACTCCCATGTCAAGCAGGCTGATCCTAGGCGGATCTCGAAGCTGCTGCGGACCCTCAGCTGTCCCTCTATATGTCACGCACGTGGTGGATGGGGACAGCTGGAAGCTGCTCTAATGGAGAGTGCAGCAGACACAATACACTCAGCAGGACCAAGTTCTCAGGGTCACAACACAATACCAAGTGAGGAAAACAAAAAGGTACCAAGGCAGGAGAAAGGATTCTCCAAATTTCCAGCAGAAAACAAAAGTGAAAGAACAAGAAAGGAGAGGAACAAGATGATGACCAATTTCAGGTAAAAACCTGTTCTAGTAATGCAGGACTTGATTTGGGGAACACTTAAATTGAATGAGGAGAGTTTCTCCTGTGGGTGTGTGATGTTCTAAAATAAGCACACAGTGTATCCGGGCAGAGGAGTATTTCTTAACTTGCAGATGTTGCATGTAACATTAATGATTAGCTGCTGTTTCTTGTTCCACTGACTTCAACACCTTTAGTGCTTGTAGAGCTTCCTAATCACTGTTCTTGGTAAGATCTGGCGACCTGGGTTAAAATATTTCTACCTGCTCATGCAAAGGAAGCACTCAGCTGATCTGGGAAAACAGGGGTTTATTTGTAGAGAGATACATCTCCACCGCTCACCCTCTGGCACTGCTCAGGTTACGTTGTGGAGCTGTCCTAAACTTTCAGCAAATCTCTGTCCCAACATACATGCTAACTGATAGACTGAGTGAACCGGAATCACAGAGGCATTCTCTGCATTTGCCAATCATGGAGGCCAGTGAAGGTGACTGAAAACTCCTGGCATGCTACTGTCAAACTGCAGAGAGAGGGGGTGTCTGCCACCCCATGTGGCTAGTTACCCTATCAACATGAGTCATTTGGGGCTGGCTGGAGGAAACTGCCTTCCCTCCCCAATAAGCATAGGCTCATTAAAGAATTCTGCATTGCCTTCTTGTACTCAGAAAGTTAAAATGCGGGAATTCTCTGATGGGAGAAGAATCTGAAGATTTATAAGAGAATGGCAACTAAAAGCTCCATTAGGACCCTTTCTAACTATTTCCATTTAAGTGGAGAGGCAAATAGCCCCCACTGGCATTTATATTTAGAATGGGCTGAGAGGGAGGAAGAGCGCATTTTGAACACTGAAGGTCTCTGACATATCCATACATAAATCATTTCAGGGTGAGGTGTCACAGTGCATCTTCTGCTCTGCCCTTTGAATGGACTGGACCCCAACATCGCATTCTCCTCAGGGTAGGGAGTGGGGGTGGGGGTTACATGGAGAACAAAGAAGTCAGCACTTCCTTTACCCCCTCTCCCGCAACTAAAGACAGATGTAGTTAAAAAAAAAAAATCTGCATTGTAACACTCATTCACTTTAAAATACCAAACTGAAATAGGTAGACTCAATGATCATGTTTGAGAAACCCTAAATCTACACAGAGATGTATCTATTTAGAAGAACATGGAAATAAATCTGTTAAAGAAAGGCTAAGTGTGTGATTGATGGCATTCACATGTGCTTTCATTTGTAAAGCTACATTTATTTAGTGACTGCATCCTTATAAAGGAAATCTGGGTAACAGGGGCAGTTCCAATTTTTTTTTTTCATCTGCCAAGTCACTGTTTCAAATTTTTTAAAAAATAGGCTTATGGTAACTAAAGAACGCACAAATCACATACAATAAATAAATAAATAAAAAACCAGCTATTTTATCCTTTCAGTGTGGTTAGCAAGGCTCCTTTGTGTCTACAAATTTCCCTGGGTGGTGCTGTTGCCAAGAAATTCTAATTCACGACAAGGTTTTCTGCAAACTGGGGACAGAGGCAAACCTGCGGGTGCAGGGACCCTACAGTTTGCTTTGTCTTTCTGGCTGAGCCAGCACCTGGCTGCTCAGGCCTGTAGAAGGCAGTGCAAAGGCACGATCCCTGTGCAGAAGAAGCAACGTAGCTAACAGACCAAATCCTATCCCTTGCACCATGAGGCTATTCTTGGAAGGCAACCATTTTTGTAGGTTGTCCCCTAGAGATGCTTCATACCAAAGGCCCTTGCAAAAAGTGGTTCAGGGTGCCTGTCACCAAGATGAAATTGCAGTGTTATGGGGACGCTGCAGTTCTTACAGTAGCCAAGTATGCCATTAGTTTAAAACAATGGGAGAGTGGGGGAGGAGGGAGGAATGTTCTATGATTTATTTATTTGTTTCCAGTAGCAGTGGAAAATTTTCTCTGAGCACAAGGGAGGCCTGCAACTGACCCCATCTGCCAATTATGAATCAGCATTAACAACAAACATAATTCCATAAGAGTTTTCCAGTAAACACACCATGCTCCTCAATGGCATGAAGCAAGGCTAAGTGTAAATAAGACTTAGAACATCATTACTTGACCGGCACTCATGAAATAGCAGTCTAGGTATGAAGAATATATCCAAATTCTAAAAGTGTTTGTAGCTTCCCAAAGAAAAATAACCATCAATATTGTATTAAATCCTTCTTCATCTTCCAAATCAGCAGCGCATCCAAAAAAAGCATGATTTCTGATGGCGACAGAGCTCATGAATGGGTCCCCCATTATCCATCATCAAGTGGTACTCTATACACACTACGCTAGCTTCTGTCCTACCTTTGACTTTTTTTTTTTACTTTTGCTCAGACAGCTCTTGGAAAATTTCCTGCAAGTTTCCGAAGGGCTTAAGGCTGGTGGCCTTAGGAGTTGTGCGTCAGCTGAATTCCATAAAATAATAGACCACATAAGCACAGCGTAATTTACAGTTATATGACAAGCAGGGATGATGTTACTTGAGCCAAGTGCTTAAGTATGCAGTCAGAGCCCAGGAATGGAGAGCTGTTAATGTAGGATGTCCATCTGGATTTAAAAATTATACCGGCAACGATTTTCAGAGTTGGCACTGGATGTGGCTAAGACATGATTGTCCCAAAACCCAATGTCAAAATGATGATCCCTGTGACAGGAGATCCATGACAAGCTCACTGACTGTTAAGCAGGACAATTATCTCAGGCAAGAGTTTAAAATAAAACCTCCATCCTTAATTTTCAAATGCACAGATGTTCTTGGGTTTATCATCCAAGCCAGTCTTTCTTACGAACCAAATCAGATTATTGGAATCTCTGCATTTCGCTCATCTCCTCAAGGTACACTGTTCACTTTCAGAAGTACATCTAATAATTGCTCCTCATTTGACCTCTAAAATCTGATTACCCCAGAGCATCAGGAAACTTCCTCCGGCCTGGGGTTCTTTGTAGCAACCTTCCTGAGCTGATTTGAGCAAAGGAGACTTACAATTTCACCATCTGATGGTTGATTTGGAACCAACAGTTGCATGTAACCACCTTCCCCTCCTTTATACTCAGAAGCGGCACAGGGGAGGGCGTAGGGAGAGAGAAATAGTTGGAGGTATGTTGGAGGTATGTCACCAGTATGAACTTGGGGGGCCCAGTCACCTTTACAGAAAGCATTTGTGACTAAGGAGTCCAGAGAAGCAAGCTCCTTGGAGTGACAGCTCACTTAGGACTGTGTTCTCACAAGTTACATTTCAGTATGGACGATGAGCATGCTTCTGAAAGAGTATGGTAAATGATCTGAAGGTGAGGGTAACAGGCAGTAGGACAGGATTAAGGCAAGAAATAGGGAAGGAGGTGCAGTGGGCTGAAATTCCTTTGCCCACAGATAGAAACTAAGCTAGAGGTTCCTTGAAGGCGGTGAGATGAAGTGAGGAGGAGCGGGGTTGGGAGGTGGAGAGAAAAGCAGAGAAGGCGTCTGAGGAAACAATAGATCTGATACATCCTCTAATTATCAAACCAATGATGTTTCCTCATAGATCTAGATGTTCTCATGGATGGTCTAACCAGATCTAGAAAGGCAGGTTTCCTCTGGAGAGGCCTTCCCCAAAAAGCAGGCTTTACTACTGTGAAAACTTGAACGAAAACAAAGTTGGGTGATTCATCAGGCGGGAACGTTGTAACAAATAAAGCCAACTTTCTTTCCTCCAACCCTACTTAACAGTTAGTCACAAACAGGGGCTGCCTAAGTCAACAGATTCTCTTCCCTAACCAGTCTAGACAGTTGTTAATAGGCAACCAATTCAACACCAGTGGGCTGACAGTGTGAAACGAAGACTATTTCTGAAAATGAAATTCTGGCAACCTTTTGGTTTAATTAGCATGTGAAATAAAAGGAGGAAAAAGCTCCAGTGAGACCCTTCATGAGGCAGTCTCATCAAGGATGGAGGAAAGGATGCACTGGAGAAATGCCTTATGCTAAAAAAAAAAGTGTACGCTGTGTGTGCCTTTAGAGAAAGACAAAGTCAAACACATCTGCCAGCATCCTCAGGCAGGAATGCATGTGTGGACCCACAGACACCAGAGACCAGTATCCGGAGAAACTCCAGCCTGGAAGAATCAGGGGAGTAACAGCAATTAGTAACAATGGTACAGAGGATCACCTCCTTACACCGAAAACCAAACCTCACTCGCTAAAGCAGCGACTGTTACATCCTTAGACTCAAGCCGGCAAATCCCGCTTTGGATCCTGGCAGAGGAAATCCAGTCGTTCAATAGCCTTAACAAGCTGCTGTCACGAAGCAGAGAAGTTACATGAGCAGCCACACATCAAGCCTCTCGCAGCCCTCCCCAAGGGCAAGCACGTTTCTCCAAGACGGACTGTGCACGCTCACACTTCCACCGTGCAAATCTTAATTGTCTTCTTGGACTTTCCATGATACACATTGTAGAATTTTGAAAGAATACTAAAGCATACTCGTGTCCCTCCACCTTCCCCCCATCCACCATCTTTCCTGAAGAATGTCCCCTCAGCAGCTCCCAATCCTTACTGAGAAAAACCACTGTTTCTGCAGCAGATCTAGCACTTTCCACTGACCAGCACTTTCATTATTCCACTTCACAAAGCCCAGTGAACTTGTCACCAACCCCACTTCCCCCTCCGTGGGACATCTAGCCAACTTGGCATTGGTGCCCTTCAGCATCTTAAGAGTTTCTTAACTAGTCCTCTAAGACAAAGTCAGAGGTATGGAAGCACACACCACCCTTTGTCGGAGGTTGTGCTAAGTGGAGAGGGACACCAACCGAGAGAGGGAAGCAAGGACACACGCAGAGAGTGATCTCTTTCCGCGGATCTTGCACTGGGGAAACCTACAATGCATGGTCAGCACTAGATAGATATATCTTCCCGTCCTCCTCCAAGATATCCTTGAGTACCTTTTATAACTGGGTTCCTCGTCCTCCTGCCCACCTTCTAATCTCAAAATCAAGTTCCTATTCTTTATTGACACTCGCTAATTACTAGGAAAACACCCCGCTTCGCTCTTACCGCCCCCCCACCCCCCCGCATCTGACGGCCGTCAGCACCAGTTGAAAGAGATGAACCTGATTTAAGGTACCAAGTAGGTACAGCTAGAGCATGTAGGGACGCGGTAGCTGTCTGCGATGGCTCGTTAAGCCCCAAACCAGCTTCCCACCCGGCTCCTCCGAACCCCAGAAGTTAGGCAGGTCTCTGTTGGGGGACAGTGAGCCCAACAAAATGTGCACAAGGATGTGTGTTGGTGACTGAAACGCAGGCAGCTCGGACCGGCTGCTCAGCTCGGCACACTATACGGGGTTAGGGGGTGGGTGGAGAGGTAAGCATATGACTGTTTCCGAAAACATTTTCAACAACAGACAGCCAAAAGGGGGGTAAAAAATTAAACAAACAAACAAAAAAATTCAACCCCAAGCCCACACCAACGCAGCCCCTGCGAGTCCGCCGCCACCACACGATTTACACAAGTAATTTAAATCATTCACCTGCTGCCAGGTCTCCTCCAGGGATGGCAAAGCTGAGAAGTAGCCGGTGTCGTGGACAAGTTGTAGCTCCTGGAATATACTATAACTAGCCAACACGTCCATGTTGCTGCTGCCGGGCAAAACGGGAGGAGAAACCCTCCCCCGAACACAGTTGGGTCTGTTTGTTTGTCAGTCTGTCTGGCTCACCCCCCAAGAAGGCAGACATCCAGTGGCCCTTTTGTTTTGTTTTGTTTCAGTCAACTAAAAAGGAAAAAAAAAAAAAAAAAAATCAATGCAGGAGAGAGGGAGAGAGGAGGTGAGAGAGGAGAGACTGAGTGGGGTGGATGGAGAGAAGCATCCAGCGTGTACAGTGCAGACGGCTGCCAGGAAAAGGGGACTTCTCCACGGGAGTAACAATTCCCTTCCAGGGCTCTAATCACTCCAGCTCGTGGATCAGGAAGGGGGATGCAAACTCACTGATACGAAGCTGCCATCTATTTCTGCAGCGCTGTTCGCTCCTAATGCAATCTTTGCTCTTTATTTTGGGAGGTTGCATTTTTTTTTTCTCGCGATCGCTTCTCTCCCCCCCGCTCTCCTTCCCTCCCCACCCCCACCCCATCCTTGCTAGTTTGTAGTCTCTCCCCCTCCTCCTCCTTTTCTCCTCCTCCTGCTCTTCCCCCCTCCCCAAACTCCCTCCCTCCGCCCCGCTCTCCGCGCAGCCGTGGGATCTCGGAGGAGGGCGTCCATTAGGCCGCGTGTGACCATGTAAGGTAAACAGGGGGCTCATGAAGTCACTCAGGACCAATGGGGAGCGCGAAGCGGGACCTGGGGCGGGGCTCGGCCCTGGCGGCGGGCGCCGATTGGCGAGCTGCGAATCTCCCCGCTGCCTTACAAGGCGGTGCGAGGCGAGCTATTTTTAGAGGGCTATATAAGGGGGTTGAGGCGGCCGCACAGCGGCCCGGTAGCGTGAGCGCGAGGGACGGGGAGGGTCGCGGCGACACTCGCGCCGGCTCCCGGGACGCCGAGGCGGCTGGGTTCGGGCCGCACGCCGGCCTTCGACCTTCGCTTTGGTGCCAGATGGAGCCCCGGGCGGCCGGAGCCGGCGCCCCTCAGAAGGGAGAGGGTCGCGTATCGCCATTCTGGCGTGGACGCGGCCGGTCAGGAGGTGAAAGTCCAGAATGCGGGTTTAGGATGCCTCCTGGAGGAAGAGCAGGGAGGGAGGACGAGGAAGCCGGCGTGGGCAAGAGGGCCAGCCACTTCCCACTCCGCCTCCCTCCCAGGCCCGGGGGCGGGGAACCGCGAGGGAGGGGCAGCGCAGAAGAGTTCCACAGTTCCTAAAAAATAAACCGGAGCGGGGCGGGGGGGAAAGTCACCAAAAACCCCTTCACGAATTCCCCACCAGCTACCAGGGTGCAGAGAAGAAGCGCCGGAGGAGGAAGTGCCACACAATGGAACAGAACAAAGGGGAGCGCGCAGAGTGCGGCCCGGGGCCCGCCCCGCGCCAGGCCCCGCCCCCAGCCCGCCAGCGCCCCGGAGCGCGCCGCCGCGCCCCCACCCCCCGCCCAGCCCCCGCGCTGGGGACCCGGCGAGGGTCGGAGTCCCAGTTAAGAGTTGATCGGAAGCGGACGTAGTACAAGAAGTGTGTGTTAAAGACAAGAGAGGAAGTCCGGGTAGACCTGAGGTGTTAGCAGGAGCAGGCAACTTGTTTGGGGTCTTAAACGTGAGGCCCCCTCTTGTGACTTGGAGAGAAAGTGTCAGTCAGCCAAGCTGCGGTGGGGAGAGGAGAACCCAGATTGTGTTTTCGATACAGCTAGCGTATATAGAGATATATAGATCTAGACTCTATTATCTTTTAGCCGAAAGCCCTACACTATGCCAGTTGCTAGGGTTGACCAGTTGTTTATTTGACCTTAAATGGTTAGTGTGGCTGAAGCTTCCCCAAAATGCACTGTGAGCTGAACTTCCACTTTTGGAACGATTGCAGAATTTGGTACTTAGAAATGAGAAGCTTAATTCAACTCATAATGGAAGAAACACATCCGTCTTAATCGCCCTTCTCAACTGTCTCCTTCTGACAATGTGGAACTCCATATCACAATATTTGAAAGATTCTACTTTATAGGACGAACACAATTTGAAATTCAATATTTGCGAGAGGAAATTATGCAGGAATTATTGAGTTGAGGAAAGTTTATTTACTTTTTGATGTCCTGAATTCTCTTGGTCAAATCTATAGCATCCAGTGTATGTGTATAAAATTGGTGCGCTTACTGCAAGTGTATGCACAAGAAATGCACAAAGATCTTGGTGCATTTAGTGTTATGTATACACATTCGTGGTGCTTGGAGATAAATGGTATAAAAAGGTTAAAAGTCCTACATGAATAAGGTGATATTATGATAGCGCACATATAAGTGCCAGTATGCGAAGGCTATGTGGGCCTTTCCTGTAAGCAGAAAACCACTTAGAGCCATCACACCCCAATTAATGCATTAACTGGATCCTTATGACCACTGATAGTGCCACTTACTAGCAGTGTGTCTTTGAGCCAATTGCTGGCTCAGACCCTCTGGCTACCTTTCTCAGAAACAGGAATAGTGGTATCTACTTGCCTGATCCTTATAAACAGTTAAGATGTCCTAAAATAATGTTTGTAACACACCTGACGTACTGTATCTGATGCTATTAGGTGAATACTAAATGTTAGCTGTTATTATCTCCTGGCCTTAGCTGAGTACATAAATCTGAACTAATCAGGCTCATGGGGGGATATACCAGAGTCTTAGGAAAGGAGGAAGATAGAAACCTCTTGCCTATTTGGAATACTGTCTCCCCTCACTCGCACTTGCTCTTCTGATTGGGTGGGGATAGGGAGAAGACCACCCAGAAATACTGGGGCAGAAGATATGTTCAAAAGTAATAGGGGAAGAAAAGGAAGCCAAATATAG
The DNA here is from genome assembly GCF_963930625.1 of Muntiacus reevesi. Lineage (NCBI taxonomy): Eukaryota > Metazoa > Chordata > Mammalia > Artiodactyla > Cervidae > Muntiacus > Muntiacus reevesi. The sequence continues at coordinate 140,545,474 of NC_089251.1, read as the reverse complement.
GAAACTCAGGAGGCAAAAGACAAGGGAAGACCAAAGAACCTAATGTTTGATGTTGGAAACTCAAGTGAAATTTTTTTTGTTTTTGTATTATGCTATTACCATTTTGAACAAAATATGACATACCTGTTAATTTAGGTGTCCAAAGATTTTGCAAATAATATTTATTAAGCATGATGTGCCAAGCTGTATGGGCACATAAACATTTTATATGCAATTTCACCTTTCATCTTCATGACAATCCCAAGGTAAGTGTTTTTATTATCCCTAACTTTATGGATAAAGATACCCAAGCTTGGAAATACTAAGTTGCTCAAGGTTGCACAACCAGGAAGCAGCCAAACAGGGGTTCAAACCTAGGAGCACTTGACTTCCAAGATTGTGTTCTGAATGGGGCTTTCTGCAAGGTAAAAGACTGGGTTTCTTGGTTTTAAGTCAAGATTTGTTTATAAAAAACTTCTTCAGTGTGGAAAAGGGAGGCTTCCATTGAAGTTTTTCTCATGTAAATTGTCATACTAATAGAAGAATTCAACCAAAATTTTAGTGTAAATCCTAAAACCCTCATTATGACTTTTTTCAAAGTTTCTAGAATTCATTCTAAGAGATTTTTTCCAACAAGGCTCTCCTGAAGGCACGTTTTCAAAATTAGTCATGTTTAGCTAACTTTAATAGCTTAGAGACACTTGGTTCACATTGCAAAGCACATGCAAAGGATCGGAAGGTACAAAATAATCAACAAATTAAGATCACAAGGGAACTTTGGCAGTCAAAAAACAAAACAAAAATAAGTAGCACTGCTCTAACTATCGCATACTGAATGCTTTCTCTATACCTAGCATTTTAAACATGTCCAAAGTCTAATCTTCACCACAGTCTTTTGAGGGAGCTCTTATTGCTCCATTTTCACACATGAAAATACCAAAGGGTATTCAGAGGGTTCACATAATTTGCCCATTGTCACATGTCTCAGTGGCAAAAGCTGATTCAAATATAAGTCTGACTCCAAGTTCACTCCAAAATCTACGTCTCCCACATGTGTTGCTTTAGAAGACACTGATGATACTTTTAAAAATATCACCCTTTGAAAATCATCGTATAGGAAACACTTAAGAGTAAATAATAAGTTTATTTTATTATGAGGATATTTATGACCAAAATAGTAAAAATTTTATATGTAAATAGAAACAATCAAGACATTGGACTGTTACTACCAGAAAAGTTATGTGCCATAAGTACAAGAAGTGCTTATTATCCTAGTGTGATTAGCACTGAGAAAGCTTCCTTGAAGTAAGTCTACTTAAAACAGAGACCAAATTTCAGAGCAATTAGTGAAAATAGGTTTGCCAAGACTTTTTTTGAAAATAAAACTCAACATTTTAAAAACACATTCTATCCTATATTGGACAAAATTTATGAGTACAACTATATGCTAATTGTGGAATGAATAAATAGTACATCAAGATGAGTACTGTTGGCTTAATTTTTTCTGGACAATATGAAGCACCTAACAACATGCTTTATTTCATGTTTGACTTTTAGAGAATAATCAAAAATAGAATAATCAAAAACATTTGTAAAAATGTGTGAGAGCTTCTTCAGTTTTCCCAAGGGCCTCAGTTAATCCTTTGATATTCAAACTATTCTCTTCTGAAGCACCCATGTAGTCATCCCAGTTGATTTTACCTTCATTTGTTTGTTTAACTCTGTAAATCCTCATGTGCCAGCTTTACCAATCTCACTTGTATTGATCTTGTACCTTTTGCAAGATTTGCCCCTTCACTTTCTAATAGAATTGAGTGTGTTTGCATTGTACTATAAATGTTTACCATCATGGGGGGAGGGGCAAGGAGTGTGGTGTTTAAAAGAGATGTTTGAAGGGGTCAGTAATGTATAAGAGGCCATATCATTAATACTTTCATATAGTATTGACTTTTGCTTCTCTTTACAGTCTTACTATAATGGAAGAAAATGTGAACTTAGGAAGCAGGCTTTGCTTGTATCAGAGAAAACAAGAGTGCCAAGGAGATGGAAATAGAGATGCCAAAGAGTGCCAAAGAGACTCTGTGAGAGGCAGTTTGAATCTGAAAGAAAATGTATGTGGCCATACACACAGTGACATACATACATACAACCAGAGAGTTATTTCATGTTTGAAAAAAGAAATGGCAGCTTCATCAGGCCTTTCATGTTCTGGACAGAATATTCCTTGAGAATACACATCTCTTCTTGTTTTCATTCTTTACTTACTCTCAGTTCATAATTTGGCTTCCTACTTGTTCTGCCTCCAGGGAAAGAATGTGCTGGTTACAACCACAGGAGTCTGGTGGTCACTGTGACAGTTCTGGTTGTTTTTGTCCACACACAGCCTTTTAGTTGTACATGTGTTCCTTGTGAGTTTAGTTAGTATGGGTCTGATTCCCTGGGTGTGTCCAGTTTTGACACTCTTACATGTTGAGGTTTCTGGATATGATGAGTAAAAAAACAAACAACAGAAACAAAAAAAAAAATTCTTGGTAAATTAACATGTAGCCTCTTGCCATTGACTTTTCAGAATTCTGTGGGTATGTCATAGTTTAATAAAAGCATTTCTTTTTTTTAATCAAATGTTAAAGTCGGCCCTGAATGTTGAGTCTGCACTGCAGTGGATTATACTAAAGGAATTAAAGGGGACACCTGAGGTACATCACCAGTGATGGGCATGTTGCTCTGATTCAAGTAGTCAATTTATTGCTTAATAAAAATTGACTTACCATAATGATGTAGGTAGGGAATTCAAGAATTCAGCAAGAAATCACTGTCAGGAATGTCCTGTCCAGACCTTAGACTGTTGGACATGTAATGCCATTATGACCTTTGCTACGTGATGCCTATGAAGATTAATGTCTACAGCCACTTTTCCAGCCTGAGCTACCAGCACTCAGAAGTGTCAATATTTTCTAATGAAAAGCAAAATCATCATCTAAATTCAATCAGTCGTTAAACATATATTATGCAAAACATTCAGTCGTTCAGCATATCTTATGTAAAACATTTGGTTATTTAACATATATTATACAAAGTGCATGGGTTGAAAATAGAATGGTAAGCACATGTACTTTACCAATGTCAGATAGTTGAACTGTATCTCAGACCTGAGAAAAAAGCATTTGAAGTCTCTAGTCCTGCTCTCACAGAGCTACCACTTCTCTCAACAACATTCCTTCCAGGAGATGCTCCAGTGATGGGTAAATCCCAGCAGGCAAACCACTACGATCGAGTCTGGCTAATTTTCCCCATCTGAGAATAGAGTCACAAGCTATTCAGGGGTTTCTGGACAATGATTTTGGAAAAGAGGCCAATAGAAAATGAGAAAAGATTTTAAATAATGAAAAGAAGGATTCCTTTGGCTATGTTAATGATAGAAATGTCAAGGCAGTTGTGAAGCTAGTGAAAAATTAAGTTGCTCATGTTTTAGGGATTATTGCCCTTTGCAGTATGTGAGGCAATTTATAGGATTGTGTCATGTTTCATCCGAACAATTTCTATTGTGACATGGTGAATACAGCCCAGCATTACTATTAATATATAAATATTACTGTCAGTGTTTTTCAGGATATTATCATTTTTCTTTTAAACATGCCATTTCCAAAGGGTTTGGTATACACTTAATGGGATTTAACAGCAGAATGCATCTCAGATTTAGTAACGGAAATCAATGGGAGAATAAGATTGATTTGATAGAAAGTCTGGACCACAAACTTTGCTGACAATGCCCATTCCTTTAAGTGAGGGATACCTATTCCACAAGTGCCCAATGATGAGTTTTTATGTGGATGATAGATCTGAGTAGTTTGGAAGATTAATAATGTCAGCAGCAGTTTCTTGCTGACTGGTTGCTCATTTGAATTTCACTGAATTTTCTTTACCAGAAAGATGCTTATTTGAATGGTTAGGAGAACCAGCTGAGTCACAGTTTTTAATACTGGTTACTGCTTTTCTCAGGAGTAAGCAAGTCATGTCCACTGACTCAATGGACATGAGTTTGAGCAAACTCAAGGAGATAGTGATGGACAGAGAAGCCTGGCATGCTGCAGTTCATGGGCTTGTAAAGAGTCAGACCCGACTTAGCAACAACAACTGTTGTTGTTGACTGAACAACAAGAAGGCAGATACCCTAACCATCCATTTATGCAGCCCAGAATGGGGGAGGTATGTGTAGGAAACACCTCAGTGTCCATTTCAGGACACTTCACAAACCGTCTCCCAGCTCTCATCATCTCCCCCTACGGCTTTGCAGCGCTCGAAGATTTTTCTAAGCAGTCATCAGGGTCACCACATTTTGGTTTCACTCAAGCTAGTCCCATATATGACATGTTCTTCCTTTTTGCTGGGAAACTAGGGAAGTTCCATTTGATGAAGACCAAAATTCAGTATAATTGAGAGAGACTCTCTCGCTCCACCCAATTTGCCTAAAATGTGAGATTCAACCTGGTTCCTTTGTGCCATGCGTTATCGTGTCCTTTGCTTTTCTGCAGCATCCATTCTTGATCTTTGGTGGAGGTCCATGTTAAACCCCTCTCAAAGGTTATTGTCCTTTCCCCGTGTTCATGGGCATTATTACCCTTTTGAGATTATAAATTCCTAGGGAACATTTGTCTGATCTCCCTATAGAGAATCAAATATCTGTTACAATAAACACAAGCTTTAAAAAAAAAACAAACAAAAACTAACTTTTAAAAGATCATGCAAAATACTTTTAGTAAAATTTAAAAACAATATTACTCTTTCCCCAGTATTGTTAGGGCATTGTATTGTTTGCACTGGCTTCTGTTAGGTTGGCCTAAGCAGGAGAAAATGGCATTATCTCAAATGATGTCAAATGTGATTGAAAGAGAAAGGAAGATCTCAGGCTCCTCGCAAAATTCTCTAATTAAAATACCAAAATCTGCATAAAGTGTATGAGATACGTTGTCAAAGAACCCACTTTACAGGGTGATTCAGAGATAATGTATTTTTTGAGGGGTATCTAGTTTCCTTTAACTTTTTTCTTTTTAATTTTTACAGTTTGTGTTGGTTTCTACTGTACAACAACTCCAATCAGCTGTAATTATACATATATCCTCTCCTCGAGCCTCCCTCCCCTCCTCCCCACCCCACCCCTCTTGGTCATCACAGAGTACCAGGCTGAGCTCCCTGTGATATACAGTAACTTCTCACTAGCTGTCCACTTTGCACATGATCATGTATATACATGTTGATGCTGTGTTCTCCGTTTGCCCCACTCTCTCCCTCCCCAGCTGTGCCCAGAAGTCCATTCTCTACCTTTGCATCTCCATTCTTTCTCTGCAAATAGGTTCATCAATACCATTTTTCTAGATTCCATATATACACGTTAATATACAGAGTGAAGTAACTCAGAAAGAGAAAAAAAATATAGTATTTTTTTCTATATAGTATATTTTAAACATATATTTTAAAGTATATTTTAAAACAAAGTGCTACCTGGTCTATCAGGAAACAGCCACTGTTACATTTGTTACATTTTAAGAGAGACTGTAATCTTGACTATTGTAACATTTCACAAAGTGATGTAATAACAGACTTTTCTGGGAACTAGTAACAGCGTTAGCAGAAAGAAAGCTGGAGAATAGGAATTTGTTAAATTTGAGTTTCTTGTATACTGACCTGGGGTAGAGGATGCCTTGATGCTAAATGACCTTTAAAGATCACTTACACAGAATAGAAAGAGATCTACTTTAGCAGCTTGAAAGTGATTTGTCAACCTCGAATTTCCCCTCTCTGACTTGTCTTTATCGTGGCAACCTTGTGATCTGTAATTTGGTCTTCTGAGTGGACTAACTTATATAAGATTGCCCTTAGTAAACATGTGGTATCAATGTTATTTATTTACCTACTTTTTATTATTTCTTCTACTTCCAGAGGGGAAGTATGAATAAAGATATTAAAACACAGGAAACATAATACAGAAAACTATTAGCTTTAAAGAAAAGACAGAAGTTAAGTACCAAAGTATCAGGAAAGAAAGAGATAGCTCAGTTGGTAAAGAATCTGCCTGCAATGCGGGAGACCTAGGTTTGATCCCTGGGTTGGGAGGACCCCCTGGAGAAGGGAAAGGCTACTCACTCCAGTATTCTGGCCTGGAGAATTCCATGGACTATATAGTCCATAGGGTCACAAAGAGTCAGAAACGATTGAGCGACTTTCACCTCACTTCACTTCATTATCAATCCAGCTGTAGCTCCTATTAAGCGGTGATCAAGATTTATTTATATACTAGTTCCTTGTAAATTTGCCTAGTGTGAACTAATGCACAGAATCTTGTCTCTGTGAACATAGTCATTTGGTTTTTAAGCTGACAAAACTGAACTTCATATGTTTCACTTCTGGTAGACCCACTAAGATGTGCCCAGAGGGTCTCATTTAAAGCGTTATCATTTCATTTACTCAACAATTATTGAGCACCTATTTTGTCAAGCACTGACTGGGGAAAGGGACTAAAAGGTTAAGTGAAACATGATTCTTATCCTTCTGGAACTAGGATGTTAAGTGAAAAGAGATTTAAATAAAAAGTAACATGAGTAATATGGCAGACTAGATTATTGGACCAGACTCCTTTTACGTAAAAACAACCAAAATACTAGGATATAAGTCTTGATGAGCTGACAAAATAATAAGGAATTATTGAGCTAAAATCTAACCAAAAGTGGGATTCAGCATCGCTGCTGGCAGTGAGCACTTCTAAACTCAATCGTCTCAGCACTGGCTGTATATTAGCAAGAGCTTAAAAATTGTCATGTGTGCTTCCAGCAAAGGTCAATTAGCTGGTATCAGAGAAATACCAGCCCTTTTGTATCCCGAGAACAACTAGAAAATCTAGACAAAAGGTAAAAATTACATGATGAAGTAACAGTGCAACAATAACTCACCACGCCTAGATCCTGGAGAGAAAGGAAACAAAAAGCAATAGACCAAAAAATCAGCATGGTTTTATCCCAGTGGAAGTAATTACCAGAGAGAAAGCTAAGAGACTCTGAAGCTAGCAGAAAACACAACTGAAAAGGAAGGAGAACAGAGGATTCAGTAAATTCCAAAGGCTGGGAGGATGAATATTACAGTTCAGAGTTGACTAGGAGGTTAAGGGAGGGAAGGTGTAGAGGGCAGAAAAAGACAATACTTTACCAGGACTGAAGTCTGGCTTTGATATATCACAATACTTGATTGGAGTAAAGTAGTCTGCCCCTAGTCAAGCTGCCTTCAGAAGAAAAGAGAAAATCCTCTCTGCCAAAAAGATAATCCAAAACCTTGAACTAATCTACATTAAAAAAAAAAAATTTCATAACCAGCTTCCCAGGTGGCTCAGTGGTAAAGAATCCGCCTGCCAATGTAGGAGATACAGGACATCCAATTTCGATCCCTGGGTTGGGAAGATCCCCTAGAGGAGGAATGGAAACCCACTCTAGTATTCTTGCTTGGAGAATCCCAGACAGAGGAGCCTGGCGGGCCATAGTACATGGGGTCCCAAAAGAGTTGGACATGACTTAGCCGCTGAGAATGCACACATTTAAAAACAAAAAGATATAAAAAGGTAAAATTTCCCTGAAGCCAGGATTTTACAAACTGGATAGTAGAAATAGACCCATAAGAGATCCAGACATCATCATTATCAGACATACACTTTATTTTTTTAATTATATTGGAGTATAGTTGAGTTATAATATTGTGTTACAATATTGTGTTAGGTGTATAGTAAAGTGGTTCAGCTATACATACACATATATACATCCTTTTTCAGATTCTTTACCCATATAGATTATTACAGAATATTGAGTAGCACTCCCTGTGCTATACAGTAGGTCCTAGTTGATTATCTGTTTTATTTATAGTAGCATGTGTATGTTAATTCAAAGCTCCTAATTTATCCCTTTCACCCCATACTTCCCCTTAGGTTTATTTTCAAAACCTGTGAGTCTGTTTCTATTTTGTAAATAACTTCATTTGTCTCATTTTTAACATTAGATCCCACATATGAGTGATAGCATATATTTGTCTTTCTCTGACTTATTTCACTTAATATGATAATTCCTAAGTCCATCCATATTGCTGCAAATGGCATTATTTCTTTCTTTTTATGGCTGAGTAATATTCCATTGTATGTATGTGCCACATCATCTTTATCTATTCCCCTGTCAATGAGCATTTAGGTTTCTTCCATGTCTTGGCTATTGTAAATAGTGCTGCAATGAACATTGGGATGCATATATCTTTTTGAATTATAGTTTTCTCCAGATATATGCCCAGGAGTGGGGTTGCTGGATCATATGATAGTTCTATTTGAAGTTTTTTAAGGAATCTCTATGCTGTTCTCCATAGTGGTTGACCAATTTACATTCTCACAAACAGTGTAGGAGAGTTCCCTTTTCTCCACACCCTCTCCACCTTTTATTATTTGTAGACTTTTTGATGATAGGCATTGTGACTGATATGAGGTTATGCCTCACAGTAGTTTTGGTTTGCATTTCTTTGATAATTAGTGATACTGAGGATCTTTTCACGTGCCTCTTAGCCGTCTATCTGTCTTCTTTGGGAAAATGTCTGTTTAGATCTGTTCATTTTTTATTTTTATTTTTTTGACAAAGAGCGGCTTGAGTTGTTTGTAGATTTTAGAGATTAATCCCTTTTTGGTCACTTAGGTTGCAAATATTTTCTCCCATTCTGTGGGTTGTATTTTCATTTTGTTCATAGTTCCCTTGACACTTTAAAATAACTATCATTAATATAATCAAGAAATTAAATGACAAGATATACACACACGTATATTGTTGTTGTTGTTGTTCTGTTGCTCAGTTGTGTCTGACTGTTTGCAATAAACTGCAGCACGCCAGGCTTTCCTGTTCTTAACCATCTCACGGAGCTTTCTCAAACTCATGACCAGCAATGCCATCCATCCATCCATCTCATCCTCTGTCGTGCCCTTCTCCTCTGGCCTTTGATCTTTCCCAGCCTCAGGGTCTTTTCCAGTAAGTCAGCTCTTCACATCTGGTGGCCAAAATATTGGCACTTTATCTTCATTATCAGTCTTTCCAACAAATATTAGTCAATCCTTTAGGATTGACTGGTTTTATATCCTTGCTGTCCAAGGGACTCTCAAGAGTCTTCACCAACACCACAAGTTGAACGCATCAGTTCTTCGACCCTCAGCCTTCTTTATGGTCCAACTCTCACATCCATACATGACTGTTGGAAAAACTGTAGCTTTGACTATATGGACCTTTGTCATCAAAGTGATGTCTCTGCTTTTGAATATGCTGTCTAGGTTTGTCATCGCTTTTCTTCCAAGGAGCAAGTGTTTTTTAATTTCATGGCTGCAGTCACTGTCCACAGTGATTTTGGAGCCCAAGAAAATAAAATCTGTCACTGTTTCCACTTTCACCCCATCTATTTGCCAAGAAGTAATGGGACCAGATGCCTTGATCTTTGTTTTTTGAATGTTGACTTTTAAGTCAGCTTTTTCACTCTCCTCTTTCACCTTCATCAAGAGGCTCTTTAGTTCCTCTTCACTTTCTGCCATTAAAGTGATATCATCTGCATATCTGAGGTTGTTAATATTTCTCCCAGAAATCTTGATTCCAGCTTGTGATTCATCCATCCTGGCATTTCACATGATGTACTCTGCATATAAGTTAAACAAGCAGGGCGACAATATGTAGCCTTGACATACTCCTTTCCCAATTTGGAACCAGTTCATTGTTCCATGTCTGCTTCTAACTGTTGCATCTTGCCCTGCATACAGGTTTCTCAGAAGGTAGGTAAGGTGGTCTGGTATTCCCATCTCTTTAAGAATTTTCCACAGTTTGTTGTGATCCACACAGTCAAAGGCTTTAGCATAGTCAATGAAGCAGAAGTAGATGCTTTTCTGGAATTTCCTTGCTTTTGCTATGATCCAGTGCATGTTGGCAAGTCGATCTCTGGTTCCTCTGCCTTTTCTCAATCCAGCTTGAACATCTGGAAGTTCTCAGTTCACAGACTGCTGAAACTTAGCTTGAAGGATTTTGAGTGTAATCTTGCTAGCATGTGAAATGAGTGCAATTGTATGGTAATTTGAATATTCTTTGGCATTGCCTTTCTTTGGGATTGAAATGAAAACTGACCTTTTCCAGTCCTGTGACCACTGCTGAGTTCTCCAAATTTACTGGCATATAAGTGCAGCACTTTACCAGCATCATCTTTTAGGATTTGAAATAGCTCAGCTGAAATTGCATCATCTCCACTAGTTTTGTTCATAGTAATGCTTCCTAAGGCCCACTTAACTTCACACTCCAGGATGTCTGGCTGTAGGTGAGTGACCCTGTAAAACAATAATAATAAGGTCTATGAGATTTTAAATTATGTGGAATTAAAATAGCACAAAAGTAGGGAAGTTAAGTAGAGTTAAAATATTCTCATATCTTTGCATGGTCCCAGGACATGTAAAAAGTTCAAATTATATCAGACTTTAACAAATCAAAGAGAAATGTTGTAATTTCTAAGGTAACCGCCAAAAGAGTAATTTAAGAATATCAGATAACAAGCTAATAAAGAAGGAGGAGTAAAATTATTAATCTAGAAAAGGAGAGAAAAAAATAGAATAGTTGGTACAAATAGAAAGCAAATAGTAAGATGGCAGCTTTAGGCCCAAGTATATCAGTATACTTTAGACCCAAGTACATTAGTTTATTTCAGTAACTGAAAACAGCTAAAATGCCCAATTAAAAGGCAGTGTCAAACAAAAAGCAAAACTCAAGTACAATGAAATTTCTATTTTTGTAGATCAGAAGTGGTATAATATTGACCATTTGAAATTCTTCAACCAGAATTATATGCTGCTTAAAGAGATACTTAAAGGAAAAAGAAAAGTTGAGTGTGAAAGAAAGAAAAATGATAAATCTCACATATGTAACCAAAACAAATCAGTCCTAAGATTATTAGACAAATTAGACTCTAAGTTAATAAATTAGACATAAAAAGGGTAGCTTATGAGTCCACCAAAAAGAGAGAACACTTCTAAAACTATTAATTTTGCCTCAAAATGATAAATTAAAATAGAAGAATAAAAGCAGAAAATTTTGTAATCATACTGAGTTTAATTTTTAAATTTATTTTATATTTGAGTTTAATTTTTTTTTTGGTAACTAATAGAACAAACAGACAAAAAAAAAAAAAAGTAAAGAGAGAAAGAATTTTATCAACAAGATGTCTACCTAATTGTCAAATAGAGAGTATGGCACTTAATGCCTATAGAAAACATATTTTCAAGTGCATGTGGAACATTTACCAAAATGGGCCATATGCTGTGCCATACACAAATCTCAGCAAACTCCGAAGGGTGAAACTATGCAGAATAGAGTATTTTACCATAGTTGGAATTAAGCCAGAAATCAATAGCTAAAGATAACTGAAAGACCCCATGTGTTTGGAAATTAAGAAATAAGCTACTAAGCATCCTATAGGTTAAAGACAATATCACAATAAAATTTTAATGTACCTTGAGCTACTTAAAGATGATATTTAGATATATATGTAACAAAACAAATACAGCAAAATGGTAATGATGGAATACCCACTGGAAATTTTGTTGTATTCAGCTCAACTTTCCTTTCTGTCCAAAAATATAAATCTAAAATGTTCTTGATTTTGTAATCTAACACATTTGCTGTCCCTCTCAATTCCATGTCACCTACAAATTGGTTAGGCCCAATAATAACAGCTAACATATATGAAGCTTCCCTAATGCTCAGCACTGTTCTGGGTGCTTTATTTGTATTACTTCATCCTCATAATACCCTGAATTAGGTACTAGTTGTATATCCATTATACAAAAAAAAAAAAACACACACACACACAAAAACTGAGGCTCGGGGAGATTAAGTAGGCAACTCTGGGCCACACAGCTCCTAATTGATAGGCCAAATCTGAACCCAAAGTCTGCATGCTTAGTCATTACCCTATGGCTTGCCCCTTTAAATCTCAGGGCAATTTAAAACAGACAAGATTAGAATGCGAACAATTTAAAGACTACCCTCTAAGTTAAGCCCACTTAGGGGACCTATAATGTCAGTAGACTGGTTATCACACACATCTCTCATCTTGTCCATGAGGATACCATGAACAATTTCACTGGCTTCTTTGCATAAATGTCTGCAGTCCCTCTGCCTCTGGCTAGGTCATCACTTAAATGAGGACTTTGAGCTGTTTGGCCTGACTCCGTCTTGGGCTGTAGATGCTGGATTCTGGGGATTGTGGCTTCTCTTTTTGGGTCCACACAAATTTTTGGTTTAATAATTAATTCTAGAATTTTGCTTAGAAATGGTGTCAAGATTTAAAATACAGTCTGACCCAGGAGGGGAGTTGGTAAACTGACCCAGGAAGGGAGTTGGTAAACCCCCAAATAGATTGTTATCAGGACACACATGGTATTAAGGGAAACAGGATTCTTGGCTATGGGTCTACCTCCTGGGTACACTAACATTGCTTTGTAAAATTTAATTAATTTTTAAATAACATTAAAATAACTTTTAAATAATAGTTCACTCTGTCCTAATGCCATCTAGACAAGTCTATACCATTTGCTTATAACTGTCCTTGATTATACGTTTCTTCTTCCAACTTTTACACATTGTTTTTAGAAGCCAAACTTATTGAAGCTACCCTAGGACAGTCAAAACAGTATCTTTAGATTCCTTACAGTTTTTTCCTCGGTGGAGTCATGTGACCCCATGGACTGTGGCATGCCAGGCTCCTCTGTCCATGCAATTTTCTAGGCAAGAATAATGGAGTGGGTTGCCATTTCCTACTCGAAGGGATCTTTCCGATCCAGGATTGAACCCACGTCCCTTGAGTCTCCTGCACTGGCAATCAGATTCTTTATCAACTGCGCCACCTGGGAAGCCCATTCATCAATATGTTGTCAGAATTTCGGTTCTGAAAAATTCCTTTCCCTTTCGGGTTCAGCCTTCCTTTCAGTGATATAGATATTGCTGTTCAAAGTTTGATCCTTAGACCAGTAGCACTGACAGCATCTGAGACTTGCAGAATGGCAACCCACACCCTAGACCTACTAAACTTGCAACCTGGTTTTTAACCAAATCCCTGGATGACTTGTGTGCATGTAAAGTCTGAGAAGCACTGTTATACGTCAAGGACTCTTGACTTCCCTTTTTCTGCACCTGTTAAAAATGGCTGCCTGAATCCTACAGCTGGTTCTATCTGGCTGTACCCACCTGCCTGACTTCTATTTACCCTGAGATAATTGGGTTATTTCCTGTGGTGTCACTTCATCGGGTGGTGCCTTCTTTTTGGTAAGAATTAGATTTAGAGAAACTGCATTCCCCTTTCACTTCTTCTAATTTCTAAGAAAAGTCTGTTTTTGCTCCAACTTTCCTTTATTTCCAAGACACAGAAGTTGAAATATCTCCTCCTTAATTATCCTTTTATATTGAACAAACAATTTACGATGTACTATATGTTAATTCAAAGGCACTTTCATATCTGCTATTTTATTTGGACCTCACAACTGTTCTATGATGTAACTAGCATTAAAATGCTCAGAGCATAAATTACGATTCCCATTTGTCAGATAAAAGAGCTGAAGCTTAGATGGTAAAGCAACTTGTGTGAAACCTACAGTGAGTAGCAGCAACATCACTGCCAGTATGCTGACCCCTTCTATTCTTGCCACTACTTAATCAGATCTCCAAAGTATTCACTCAAATCTCTGAGCTGTGGCAGAGGGAGAACTACCCACCCCAGCATCACCTACCAAGAGAACACTCTCCCCTATGAAAAGTGCTCTGGCTTATCTACCCAATGCTCAACTTCCTTTGAAAATTTGCCCCCAGACTCCTAATGCTTCAGGTGGAGTATGTTCAGCCGCGTACATGCTTGCCCGGCCTCCCTTGAAGTTAGGGGCGGCCAGGGACACACTTCTGGCCAAGAAGGTGTAAACAGAAGTCATGTGGAATGGATTAGTATGCTGGGGCTGCCACAAAAAAGCACTACCCACTGGGTGCTCAAACAACAGAAGTGTATCATCTCACTGCTTTGGAGGTTGGAAGTCTGAAATGAAGGTGTTGGCAAGGTTGGTGCCTTCCACGGGCTATGAGGGAAGGATCTGTTCCAGGTTTCTCTCCTCAGTTTGGAGTTGGCTGCCTTCCTGTTCCCATGGTGTTCTTCCTGTATGTACATCTTGGTATCCCAATGTGCTCTGTTCATAAAGACATCAGTCACATTGGATCAGGGCCCACCCTAATGACCCCATTTTAATTTGATTACCTCTGTAAAGACCCTCTCCAAATCAGGTCACATTCTGAGATATTCAGGAAATATTCTGGGGTGTTGGAAAAGACACTGATTCTGGGAAAGATTGAAGGCAAAAGGAGAAGAGGGTGGCAGAGGATGAGATGTTTAGATAGCATCACTGAATCAATGGACATGAATTTGAGCAAAGTCCGGAAGATAGCGGAAGACAGAGAAACCTGGCGTGATGCAGTCCATGGGGCTGCAAAGAATCAGACATGACTTAGTGACTTAGCAACAACAATTCCAGCATACCCTTTTTAGGGGTGTGCAATTCAACCCTAACATGGGAGGCCATGGGCTTCCGGAGGAGACTTTGCTTTCCTCGTAAAACAGGACAGCCACGGTGTGCCATCCTTCTGCCTTGTATACATACAGTCTCAGCAGCTGGAGCTGCACAGTCTGGTTGGGATAATCAGGGAAAAACCAGGAGAGCTAAGGAGTTGAACCAACATTAGGAAATTCCCAACTCTTCATCTTTTAACAGGCTAAGAGACAAATTAACCCTTATGCTAAAAGTCCTTGTAGCAGGTTTTCTGTTATTTATAGCCAAACACATCCTAATATATCACACTCTCAAAGAACTAGCTTTACGTGATTTTATCAAATAATACCAATTAATCCAGAGTAAAAGTGCTAGTTATTCAAGCTATGTGTACAAATGATTTAGATTGAAAATGAGATGGACCGAATTGAATAATGAAAGTACTGCACCTCTGCAGACATTCTGGAAAACAATGTTTAAGAGAAATATGTATGTTGGGGGCTGTCCGCCCACTGCCAGTCAACTGGCTTTTGTTGCTATTTCTTGAAGGTAACTGGGTCTTCCAGCCCCCAGTGGTGTTCTTGACAAGCCAATAAAAAAGATCCTGCTTGCTATTCTTGCGTTGATACGAAGGCTGCATTTTGAGGAAATGAGGTCACGACTTGTAACCCTCAACAGTGGAAATTTCAGCAAGTCCCTCCTTGTACTTCTTTGATGACTGAACACGAGATCACCTCTGCAGTTAAAATGTAGAGCCTTAAATGCACCTCTGTCCCCTTTCACAGGCGGGCATCCGGTAATGATCTCTTTTGGAATTCTTGGGGAAGTTAAAGGAGTCTGATAGCAGTGCCTGTCGTGTGTCCAGATACTCTTAAATGTGAAAGAAAACACTGGGGTGAGAGCAAGGTGCAGTTACCAAGGCAGGAAGGATGTCTCTGAGGGGGAACAGGCACTAGAAAGGCAGGAGGGGAAGCTTGGGAGAAAAATTAAAGGAGGCGCTCATGCGCAGCATGGGGCAGCATAGGATCAGCACATCTTCATGTTTGCCCTGGGCGTTCCTCCTGCCTTACCCTCGTCCCAGCCCTGCCTATCAGTAAGAATGAGCTCTAATGGACGCTGTTATCCCCTTGCATTCATTTCAGTTGCTACACATCTGCTTTTTGCTTCTAACCTATACGTTTTTATTAATTTCAGTTGACTAGTTATACTTTTCATCATAATCCTGATAAGGACACAATCACAGAAAAATATTTTCTTTCTACCCAAGCATTGAATTTTTTACAATAATAACTCCAAATAAATGTGTGACCAAACTGTATAGATATTTTACATATATTATGTATAATAGACACTGAGAATTTCTGCAGTCTAGGCATCCACAACCCACTTGGTAGATGAGTCCATGCTTAGCATGTGTGCTCAGTCATTTGGTCATGTCTGACTCTATGCAACCCGATGGACTGTAGCCCACGAGGCTCTCTGTCCATGGGATTTCCCAGGCAACAATACTGGAGTGGGTTGCCCTTCCCCCTCCAGGGGATCTTCCCGATCCAAGGATCCTCGTCTCCTCTCTCCTGCACTGGCAGGCAGATTCTTTACAATGGAGCCACCTGGAAAGTCCATAGGTGAGTCCCAGAGAGGATAAATGACTGGCCTTCACAGCCCCACAGAAGACAGGGCCACTCCAACACAGCATCATGGCTGCACTCACTTCCTACACTCTCATCAGGCCTCGAAATCCCTGCTTTCTAAGCTTTTCTTGTTTTAATTCCCATAATCACCACAAATTCTACCTCTTCGTCTCCTGATCAGGTTTTTCTTTCTTGACTAAAAGATTTTACTATTGCTTTGCTTTTGTGGTTTCTTACTGTTTTCCAGCTTAAAAAAATTTTTCATTGAGTTTCAGAGTAGATCAGTATGTCAAGTTTTTTCAAAACATTCTTTAAGCCAGTTTTTGACTTAAATGTCTAGAGGGCAGAGCTAAATGGGGCCACTAGGTAAGAAAGCAGGACGACTCCACACAATAGAGGGGATGAGGAGGGAGAGATGGAAAGGCAAAATCTTATTAGGCTTTGTAGGTCAGGGAAATCCTTTCTAGGCTGGATTTTTAAACCTTCTGAATTTTAATTGGAAGCATTTCTCCAGGGTATTTACTTTAACATGACTGTGCACTCTCAAAAAAAATTCCCTATCCATATTAGAAAAATATAACAAATTCCAGGAAGACAAGGTTGCATTAGAAGGAAGAATTTGATGACATGCCCTTTCTGCTTCAGACGTAACCATGAAATTTCTGGTAACTACAGAAGTTGTCAGACTTCTATTGAGCATGTCTGCTGAGAAAAACCCAATGCTCATGGGTGTGATGCATGACTATCTGGTCCCACCTAGGACTCACCAATAATTCTTAAAAGAAGTGAGCAGTACTCTTTTTGAGAGATTTATGTTCATCCTCACCAGAAAATACTCCTAAACTAGACAGTAAAAGATTAGTTTGAACATATCTTTAATAACCTGGGGCTATTGTTAGAAAGGTATAAAAAAATTAATGGAAAAAACTTGAAGTTACCCCAATTTCCAGCTTTGACTTGAATACAATATATTGCTTATTCTTTTTTAAAGAGAATAAAGAATCCACCTGCAATGTGGGAGACTTGGGTTTGATCCCTAGGTTGGGAAGATCCCCTAGAGAAGGGAATGGCTACCCACTCCAGTATTCTGGCCTGGAATGGGGTCCCAAAAGTTGGACACGACTGAGGGAATTTCACTTTCACTTAAAAAAAAAAAACAAAAAACTTTTTATATTATGTTGAAGTATAGTTGGTTAGGTCTTTCCTGGTGGCTCAGCAGTAAAGTATCTGCCTTCCAGTTCAGGAGACCCGGGTTCAATCCGTGGGTCGGGAAGATCCCCTGGAGTAGGAAATGGCAACCCACTCAAGCATTCCTTCTTGAGAAATCCCATGGACAGAGGAGCCTGGTGGACTATGGTCCATGGGGTCATAAAGCTGGTTACAACCTAGCAACTAAATAACAACAAATAGTTGGTTAGCAAGGTTGTGATAGTTTAGGTGTACAGCAAAGTGATTCAGTTATCCATGTACATGTATCTATTCTTTTTCACATTCTTTGTACAGTTTCACACACACACACACACACACAAATTCACATTCCCGAAGATAGAAATTTTCCATTGTTTCCTTATAACAAATGCAAAATCAAGTGACAGCTAAGTTAGTGCTCATCTATTTTTAATTAGTGTGTATGTACATTTTTACCCAAACTGGAAATTATTCTCTTCATCTGGCATATAGGCATATTACTACCACTGTGATTATTGGTAATAAGGCAGATTATAATAGTACATTTGTTTAAACCGTACTTTTTGCCTTTTTGACTTAACGTATTTTTATCATATTGTCTTCTCATTATCTCCCCATAAAGGAGGTGACATCATTTCTGATTTATAGATGTAAAAGTCAGGTACCTGAAAAGCTAGGTGATGAAATGTGAGGTCAAACTGTCATGAAAAATTGGTCCTTCAATACACTTCCTATATTTGAATTATTTAGCTCTCTTTAAAGACAGAAAGTGGAGCAGAGTAATATGTAAGGAAGAATTTTCCATTGAAAGAGTGCTTCAGCCTTAGAACACATTTCCAAGTTGGGGATCTTCCTTTCCAAATTGCTTTAAACATAGCACAGAAGACGGGGGATTTTGGATGTTTCCAAAGCTGACCCACCTGAGCCAGCACATTTCCTGGACAACCTTGAAAGGACTCTGAGTAAGAATTCTTGTGATGCTATGACTAAGTGATCGTGCCTTGCCTGCTTCTTCCACCTCTTACTCATATTTTCCCAGAACTCTGCTTATGAAGAATCACTTTGGCCCCTCCTTGGAAACATACGCTTCCACACTACTTTAGAGTTTTTGCCTTACTCCAGGGCCGTCTCCCTGCTTGATGCTGGGATTAGAGGGAAGTTTCCTGTCCATGAGACTTAAAGTTAGAAGTGGTCTCAGCACTAATGAAGGATACACAACATGTCCATTGATTAGCCATTCATTTGGGTAGGGGTATCTCTTCTCTCCAGGTTGCTCCCTGATTCATTGGAGCCAACTCCCCACCTTCAACTTCATTTCTGTTCTGCAAATCTCATGGATCTTTGCAGTCACAGGAGGCTCAGAGACAGCAGTATATGGGTATGGCCATGACTTCCACTGTCAGCGTTTAGCATGCAGGATGATTCAGCCTAACCATGAAACAAGAAGGTGGATGAGAGTGGAGATGGGAGTGCAACCATTCACACTCTGCAACCGATGAGATTGTTAACCTCCTACCTTAGCAAGGGCAGGGTAGAAACTGCACGAATCAATCTAACATGCAGGCTCTCTGTGTTTTAACTCTAGCTTAGGTGTTTTTTTTGCTGCTGTTTTCACATTTAGACCTAACAGCATCTTTTCTTGAAAACAACTGTGCCTTGGGTATATGTGCAATGCTTTTACATAAATAGTTCTAGTGGATAGCTGTTGATTTTTGGTCCTCTAATATCCTGAATTATCCTCATTGATAACCCCACTCTGATTTTCCTCTGAGAACTACCTCTTTCCCCTTCTCAGTCTGTGAGCTTCAGGGTAAACTTCTCACTCTCAACTCCAGGGCTGTCAGTCAGTTCAGTTCAGTCACTCAGTCATGTCCAACTCTTTGTGACCCCATGGGCTGCAGCATGCCAGGCCTCCCTGTCCATCACCAACCCGTGGAGTTTACTCAAACTCATGTCCATTGAGTCGGTGATGCCATCCAACCATCTTATCCTCTGTTGTCCCCTTCTCCTCCTGCCTTCAATCTTTCCCAGCATCAGGGTCTTTTCTAATGAGTCAGTTCTTCGCATCAGGTAGCCAACGTATTGGAGTTTCAGTTTCATCATCAGTCCTTTCAGTGAATATTCAGGACTGATTTCCCTTAGGATGGACTGGTTGGATCTCCTTGCAGTCCAAGGGACCCTCAAAAGTCTTCTCCAACAGCACAGTTCAAAAGCATCAATTTTTCAGTGCTCAGCTTTCTTTATAGTCCAGCTCTCACATCCATACATGACAACTGGAAAAACCAAAGCTTTGACTAGATGGACCTTTGTTGGCAAAGTAATATCTCTGCTTTTTACTATGCTGTCTGGGTTGGACATAATTTTTCTCCCAAAGAGCAAGGGTCTTTTAATCTCATGGCTGCAGTCATCATCTGCAGTGATTTTGGAGCCCCCAAACTTAAGTCTCTCACTGTTTCCACTGTTTCCCCATCTATTTGCCACGAAGTGATGGGACCAGATGCCATGATCTTAGTTTTCTAAATGTTGAGTTTTAAGCCAACTTTTTCACTCTCCTCTTTCACTTTCATCAAGAGGCTCTTTAGTTTTTCTTTCCTTTCTGCCATAAGGGTGGTATCATCTGCATATCTGAGGTTATTGATATTTCTCCTGGCAATCTTGATTCCAGCTTGTGCTTCATCCAGCCCAGCATTTCTTGTGATGTACTCTGCATATAAGTTAAATAAGCAGGGTAAAAACATATAGCCTTGACGTACTCCTTTCATTATTTGGAACCAGTCTGTTGTTCCATTTCCAGTTCTAACTGTTGCTTCTTGACCTGCATACAGATTTCTCAAGAGGCAGGTCAGGTGGTCGGGTATTCCCATCTCTTTCAGAATTTTCCACAGTTTATTGTGATCCACATAGTCAAAGACTTTGGCATAGTCAATAAAGCAGAAATATATGTTTTTCTGGAACTTTCTTGCTTTTTCAATGATCCAACAGATATTGGCAATTTGATATCTGGTTCCTCTGCCTTTTCTAAATCCAGTTTGAACATCTGGAAGTTCACGGTTCATGTACTGTTGACACTTGGCTTATAGAATTTTGAGCATCATTTTGCTAGCATGTGAGATGAGTGCAATTGTGCAGTAGTTTGAGCATTCTTTGGCATTGCTTTTCTTTGGAACTGGAATGAAAACTGACTTTTTCCAGTCCTGTGGCCACTGCTAGGTTTTCCAAATTTGCTGGCATATTGAGTGCAGCACTTTCACAGCATCATCCTTTAGGATTTAAAATAGCTCAACTGGAATTCCATCACCTCCAGTAGCTTTGTTCATAGTGATGCTTCCTAAGGCCCACTTGACTTCACATTCCAGGATGTCTGGATCAAGGTTAGTGATCACACCATCATGATTATCTGGGTTGTGAAGATCTTGTTTGTATAGTTCTTCTGTGTATTCTTGCCACCTCTTCTTAATATCTTCTGCTTCTGTTAGGTCCATACCATCTCTGCCCTTTACTGAGCCCAGCTTTGCATGAAATGTTCCCTTGCTTTCTCTAATTTTCTTGAAGAGATCTCTAGTCTTCCCCGTTCTATTGTTTTCCTCTATTTCTTTGCACTGATCACTGAGGAAGGCTTTCTTTCTCTCCTTCTATTCTTTGGAACTCTGCATTCAAATGGGTGTATTTTTCCTTTTCTTCTTTGCCTTTCACTTCTCTTCTTTTCATAGCTATTTGTAAGGCCTCCTCAGACAGCAATTTTGCCTTTTTGCATTTCTTTTTCCTGGGGATGGTCTTGTACAATGTCACGAACCCCCATCCATAGTTCTTCAGGCACTCTGTCAGATCTAACTCTTGAATCTATTTGTCACTTCCACTGTATAATCATAAAGGATTTGATTTAGGTTCTACCTGAATGGTCTAGTGGTTTTCCCTACTTTCTTCAATCTAAGTCTGAATTTGACAATAAGGATTTCATGATCTGAGTCACAGTCAGCTCCCAGTCTTGTTTTTGCTGACCGTATAGAACTTCTTCATCTTTGGCTATAGCCAAAGGGCTGTACATCCAGGGCTACAGCATGCAAATTAAGCCTGGCCCATCAGAATTTCATATTTCCCTGGGCTATGTGGAATAAGTCTCACAACCTCTCTAGAAGCTGCCTGTAGAGGATTGCTCTAACTTGATCAATCTGTGTGCTGGGTGTTGTCATGCTAGGAACCTAAAATAGCTGAACCTCATCACATAGAGGCTAACAGTGAGCTAGCCCAGAGGAATCTATGACACAGAGTCAAGGGTTCTCATGGCAGGTTTGTTGAGGAATGAATCATAGTGACCCAAAGCTCTATGTATTCTTACACTGTTAGTAATAAAATTCCTTTTTAGCTTAAGACAGTTTGAATTGGGTTGTCTGTCACAATATCATTTTGCTTAAAAACTGATTGAACTAATACACAATACTGTTGTAAACATTGTAAAATGTAAAAAATGAGATAATGCATAGAAGGGATACTTCAAGAGTATAAGCAGAATTATGAAAGCATGAAACATTATTCTTGATCTACCCTATCAAGTAACCCCCACTTCCTATTTTCCCTCTTCAATCATGATATTTAAAGCTTGATTCCTGTGAAGAAATTGTGCAAACAGATATATGAAGATCTAGCTCATTAAAAGTTATTTGGCTGGATTTTTCTTTCACTCTTTTTGGAACTGAGTGCAGTAGAACACAAACTGATCAACAAGTCTCTAAAGCTAAATCCTGTCACTCTTTAACTCTTCTCCTCCCATCACCAATTCTATCAAATACTTCCTTAATGTCTATTTAGTCCATTCATCTCTGCCACATCTATTGTCACTATTTTAAACAGAGTTTTCATTATGTCTTACATGAATTGTTGAAATCAGACATGGACATTGTGGTGTACATGTCTGAGGAAGGGGACACAGGAATAGTTTAAATTTTGTTGGAATATTGGTTATATATTTGCTGCATGGCCCCAAACTTAATGTCCCCAAACAACAATAAACATGTATTATTTCACACAGTTTCTGTGACACAAGGTTTGAGGGTGGCTTAGCGAGGTGGTTCTGATTCAGGGTAAGAGATTACAGTCCTAATGTTGGTTGGGGCTGCAGTCACCTGAGGGCTTGACTAGGGCTCGGGCTCTGCTTCCAGCTTGGCTTCCTCACATGTCTGGCAAGTTAGTGCTCATTGGGGGTAGGGAGCATCTTCCATGCTGCACAGTCCTCTCCATAGGGACGTTGAGTGCCCTCATTGAAATAGTAGCAAGCTCCCTCTAGAGCACATGATCAAGAGTGAGCAAGAAAGAAGCCGCAATGTCTTTTATGTCAAAGCCTCAGAAGGCACTCTTCATTATCTCTGCATGTTCTTTTGGGTACACTGATCAGCCCTATCCAGTGTGGGAAGGGGTATGAGCGCATATAAAAACAGGTGGGGTCATGGGGGGTGTCAGCCTATGGCTGGGCTACTAGTGAAAACTTCAGTCTACAATATTCAGTTTTGAACAGGGAGTACTTATCAAGCAGTACTGAGGTGGGAATGAGCAGGAGAGAGCTGGACTTCCAGATTGTGGATCAGGAGAGAGATGTGCACAGTGAGTCATCAGCAGAAGACATGAGAGTGAGTAAGATCACCCAGAGACAGTGAGAAGAGCATGAAGGACAGAAACACTGATACCTGAGGATGGACAGGGAAGGGAGAGGCTGCACAGAAGACTGAGAAAAACTCAACTAGAAAGGTGGAAGAAAAGCCAAGATAGACCAATGCCATTAAAGCCAAGGAACTTTCAAGAAAGTATAATTTCTAACTTCCCACTGAACTCTAGAATTCTATGACCCCAATTGACAGTTGTAATGATGTCAGGTTTTGCTAAGAGACTGATAAGGAAGGGAAAAGTTCAAAGGTTTTTGGAAGTCGATACCTTACAGTTTCATTTAATGTCTAATTGTCTTTGCCAGCACAAAACAAAGAATAATTTTGTTTCATCTTTGATGGAGTTGGTTGAATATTTTCTGTCTCTACACATTCTGTCCATATGTTTTCTCAAATTCTTTCCTGGTTATTAAAAGAACACTCATCATTATCTGAAACACCAGACTTGTTCTCCTGTCTCTCGAGGCAGCAATCATTTAGTTATGTTCTCTGTGATTTTTGAGGTTTCTAAAATCTCCAGACCACGTCTCTGGTCTGTGACATCATGGGATATCAAAGTTTGTAAGAATTCTGTTAGGATCACAGCTGGAGGTTGGTTGGTTGGTTCTCTGGTTATCAATTTGTTCAGTTGCTCAGTCATGTCCAACTCTTTGCAACCCTGTGGACTGCAGCATGCCAGGCTTCCCTGTCCTTCACTATATCCCAGAGTTTGCTCAAACTCATGTCCATTGAGTCAGTGATGGCATCCAGCCATCTCATCCTCTGTTGCCCCCTTCTCCTCCTGACTTCAATCTTCCCCAGCATCTGGGGCTTTTCCAATGAGTCAACTCTTTGCAGCTTCAGCATCAGTCCAACCAAAGAATATTCAGGGTTGATTTTCTTTAGGATTGACTGGTTTGATCTCCTTGCTGCCCAAGGGACTCTCAAGAGTCTTCTCCAGCACCACAGTTTGAAAGCATCAATTCTTCAGCACTCAACCTTCTTTATGGTCCAACTCTCACCTCCATACCTGACTACTGAAAAAATCATACGTTTGACTATATGGACCTTTGTCAGCAAAATGATGTCTCTGCTTTGAATATGCTGTCTAGGTTTGTCATAGCTTTTCTTCCAAGGAGCAAGTGTCTTTTAATTTCATGGCTTCAGTCACCATCTGCAGTGATTTTGAAGCTCCCCAAAATAAAGTCAGCCACTGTTTCTGTTGTTTCCCCATCTATTTGCCATGAAGTGATGGGACTGGATGCTATGGCCTTAGTTTTCTGAATGTTGAATTTTAAGCCAACTTTTCCACTCTCCTCTTTCACTTTCATCAAGAGGCTCTTTAGTTCTTCTTTGCTTTCTGTCATAAGGGTGGTGCCATCTGCATATCTGAGGTTACTGATATTTCTCCTAGTAATCTCAATTCCAGCTTGAGCGTCATCCAGCCTGGCATTTTGTACGATATACTCTGCATATAAGTTAAATAAGCAGGGTGACAGTATATAGCCTTGATGTACTCCTTTCCCAATTTTAAACCAGTTCATTGTTTCATGTCCAGTTCTAACTGTTGCTGGGGAAAAAAAAAAAAAAACTTTAAGAAACATATCTTTAATAGAAATATGAACTAGTCGTAAATATACTAGATATTTTGGAGGGGTTTATTGCCTTTGAAAGTCTTCAGATTGGATGTGTGTGGTTTAGAGATTTGTTGTGTTTTATTTAAGACTATTTTAGTCAAGCTATGATCTATTTATCCTGCACCTGACCAAATATATTTGCTCTGACCCATTTCATAGATAGTTGTTTGCTGTTTACTTTCCTGAGAGAAAAGTGCTTGGTCAGCCAAGGAAAATACTACCAATGTTAGCAGGAGAATTGTGTGTGATAGCTTAGCAAACCAAATTGCATTTTGACCTTCTTCTCTATAGAGTTTGAGTTCAAGAGGAAAATAAAATTTGTGCTAATGTAGAAATCAAAATTCTTCCCAAGTAATGAAGCCTACAAGTAAATTAAAACTTCCTCTCCTAAATACCTTATAACAGTAACTGACAGAACTTCCCCTAATTTTTTTTTTCTCTCCATATCTTTTCATTCATTTCTGGAGTATGGCCTCTTCTGGAATGGAAAGCAACAAACTTTAACAGCTATACAATAAAGCATTTCACAATAATGTACAAAGATAGTCCAGGACAAAAATGCTGCTGTCCAGTGTGAATGTAGCTATAACTTACCTATAGCTGGAATAACTATGGCTGTAGCTGGAATAACTTAGCTGTTGTTGGGTTGTTGTTGGGTTGACCTTGGCCACTATTTATGAATTAAATTGTGTTCCCCCCAAAATTTATATATTGATACCTAGCTTCCAGTGTCCCAGAATTACTATGTTTTGAGATAGGGTCTTTAAAGAGGTAAATTGAGGGTTGAAATGAAGTTACTAAGATAGATTCTACTCCCATATGACTTGTATATCCTTATATGGTATATGTCCTTATAATATGTCCTTGAAAGAAGAGGAGACTAGGACATAGACACACTCAGAGGACAAGACCACGTGAAAACTCAGAAAGAAATAGTCATCTACAAGCCAAGAGAGAGAAATCAGAAGAAAGTAACTTATCGACAACTTGATCACAGACCTCCAGCCTCCAGAACTGTGGAAAAAATGGTTTCTGTTGTTTGAACCACCCAGTGTGTGGTGCATTGTATGGGGCCCTAGCAGACTGACACAGCCACAGTGTCAGCCATAAATAGTTCTGCAGGACTTCCCTCACGGTCCAGTGAATTAAGAATCCACCTGCAGGGACACAGGTTCGATCTGTGGTCTGGGAAGTTTTCTTGTGCGTGGGACAACTAAGCCCATGTGCCACAACCGTGGACCCTGCACTCTAGAGCCCACGGGCCCACAGCTAATAAGCCCGTTTGCTGCAGCTACTGAAGGCCCCGCTCCCTAGAAGCTGTGCTCCGAAACAAGAGAAGCCACCGCAATGCGAAACCTGTGCACCGCACCTAGAGAGTAGCCCCTACTCGCTGCAACTAGCGAAAGCCTGCACACAGCTACAAAGACCCACCAGAGTCAAAAATAAATGAATAAATAATTTTAAACAAATAAATAAATAGTTCTGGGGGATTGCATCTCTGAATTCCAGAAACACAAAGTACGTTAGGCACACTGGTTCTCTCCACTTTGCCCCCATCAGTCAACCAATCAGCTCTATTTCTGACTCTCACATCAATTCACTCCTAAATTTATCTATTTTAATTCACCCATTACACATTACAATCTGAGCTAGCCCCAACAATAAGTAGCTAGAGAGCTATGTCTCTCTCAGCATGTGCACACACGTGCGCGCACACACACGAACACTTTCTTGTGTTAATAACCAATAAATATTCTAGTAAGTGTTCTAATGGCCAACAAGAGGCAAATTCTTAGCAAGCCAAGGTACTCTTGTAAATGAGCTACATGGGAGAAATTCAGAGTCCATTTATGTTATTCCCCTTCAGTCATATATTAAGACACAGGATTTAATATGAATCTGTTGGGTGTAGTGTAAAGCCTCTCCTAGACATTTTTTTGGCCCCTTAATTTAACTCAGAATATATATTTGGGATAATGCCCACAAACATGAATTAAACATAGGAAATGGAGACTATTAACATATGAACTAAAATAAGTGCTATAAAACAATCTTTTAACCTGAATTAAATCATCCCACTTATTGCAGAATGTTTATGGAATTTTTGTTCTTTAGGGCAACAATATTCTCTTTGGGTCTCCCAGCTTCTCTGGAAGGGAGGAGGCAGAAAGAAAAGCATACAAGCTTCACTTTACAAACAGGAAGACAGAGGTTCAAAGAAAGCCTGGCCTTGCTCCCACCGTTTAATGCAGCAGTCTTGTGTGGGCATTCCTATATTGAAGAAATGTTAACCTTGAAGTATATCTTTTTATCCATTTCTTTCTAAGCGATATATACTTGTTTCACTGTAATACATTATGTACATTATAAAGCATACACTAAAAATAGAGATTTTGTAAGGATGAGTTTAGCATTCGTTTTCTTCTCACAGATTAGCATGTGTTCCCTCTGCTTTGGAAACCACTGAATTATTGAGTGGGGTGTGGGAGTAAGGGGGCAGACCCTTAGGCTCCCTTCAGCATATTTATTTGATCACTCTGCCTCTCACCAGTTTTCAAAAGTAAATACCTTTGTTTGTGCAAAGGAGCACATGCCAGGCACTGCTTACACTCAGGGTCACTGTATCGTCTCACTAGTATCTCCCTGAGGACAAGACATTAAACATAAACATATGGACTTTCTTTCCCTTTGGCTTGGCATAGCTTTCCCAAGGGTACCAGTGGTCAAACACTCTGGTTGAACTGGAATTACACTCTCCAGTATTGTTGCATGTTGCAGTTAAATATCACAGGAGAAGAAAATAATCAAGTGATGGGGATGAGTTCAGCAAGAAACGTTTTGGTCTCTGTAGCTCCTTATTGTCGTTCAATCTCTAAGTCGTTCCTGACTCCTTGAGATCCCACAGACTGCAGCGCGCCAGGCTTCCCTCTCCTTCACTGTTTGCCAGAGTAGCTCCTGTAAGTGAACATAAACGTGTGGCATAAACTAGGGCAGAGGTCTCCCCACAACAGATACTTGGGAGCAAGCATTCATTTTTAAGCTCAGTAATTCTTTTTGTTTCACTTCAGTTTGTTTTTATTTGTATTAAATTTGAATTAAATTAAAATGGATTCTTCCTGTTTAAGACAGTAAATATAATATGACCCAGTGTTATAAAAACATCTCTATTTATCTATTCTGAGAGCAGCTTTACCTGAGCAATCTGCCTTTACTTTTCTGTATTGCTTACAATATCTTTTATAATATAAAGATATATTTTGTATAAAACCTATAAAGTAAATTTCCTTTTAAAAAAGTCAGATATTCATATCTAAGTGAATGAATAAAATATCTGAAAAATCAGTTATGTCTAAAATTGAAGAGAGATTTGGTAGATCAGAGCAATGGAACACATTGTGGGTTTTTTTTTTTTCTTTTTGCACATGCTATCCCATGGAAATAAAAGTGTGGTCAGCTTTGAGCCCTCTACCAGGAGAGACAGTTTCCACATTTCAGCATTCTCCTGCACTGTCTACACCATGATCACCAGTACCTTCATCTGCAAGATAAGAGTCTAGACTTAGAAGATACACACTCAGCCCTAAAACCATTTTTTTCTTTATATTCAGCAGAACGATTCATGAAAGCCCTAAATCCAAGAAACCTTGAAGTTTAAAGCTGGCTGATATTTCAGAAATCATCTAACAATGTAATCCCTATACTTTCCAGTTGAGAAGGTCACAGAGCCAGAGAGGTGTAGCATCTTGCCAAAGGTCACCATGATGCAGACAGACCCTGGATGGCAACCCTGCACTCTGACTTCAAGTTCAACAACAGCCACTCTGCTAACTCTAGGCTGGCAGGTTTCTGGTTCTCTTTTCTTTTCTTTTGTTCTGACTTATTACTTCCATTTATGGCTTTATTATTGCTGCAATATTGTTTTAAGTAGTCCCAAACCACCTGTCAGTGATGGGGGACTAAATATTTACACCACTGACTATTTATACCAGGGCAGCTCTCCTAACCCCCAACACATGTGCTCTCTCCAAAGAGGCTGGCGTGTCAGAAGCCTGGAGTTCACTGTTACTGCACAGTCACTGATAATATCTGCTGTGTCCCTGAGGCCATGAAGACTTGCAGCAGTGGGCAGCATACTGTACATATACACAGGCTTCCTTCATAGTTGGAAACTCTTTGAAAGTGATTTTTTAATGTTTTACAGGCAATTCATGGATATATTCAAAAACGTATTTAATAATGACGAATAAAATTACCAAAGGTGAGAGCAGAAATCCTTGTTAGAACAAACTCACAGACACAGAGAACAGATCTGTGGTTGCCAAGGAGGGTAGAGAGGTTGGAGGAGGGATGGATTGGGAGTTTAGGATTAGTAGATGCAAACTAGCACGTATAGAATGGATAAACAAAAAGATCCTGCTGTGTTTGTTAGCCATCTGTATGTCTTCTTTGGAGAAATGTCTGTTTAGTTCTTTGGCCCACTTTTTGATTGGGCCATTTATTTTTCTGGAATTGAGCTGCAGGAGTTGCTTGTATATTTTTGAGATTAATCCTTTGTCTGTTGCTTCATTTGATATTATTTTCTTCCATTCTGAGGGCTGTCTTTTCACCTTGCTTATAGTTTCCTTTGTTGTGCAAAAGTTTTTAAGTTTAATTAGGTCCCATTTGTTTATTTTTGCTTTTATTTCCAATATTCTGGGAGGTGGGTCATAGAGGATCCTGCTGTGATTTATGTCAGAGAGTGTTTTGCCTATGTTCTCCTCTAGGAGTTTTTATAGTTTCTGGTCTTACATTTAGATCTTTAATCCATTTTGAGTTTATTTTTGTGTATAGTGTTAGAGAAAGATGCTCAACATCACTCATTATCAGAGAAATGCAAATCAAAACCACAATGAGGTACCATCACACGCCAGTCAGGATGGCTGCTATCCAATAGTCTACAAGCAATAAACGCTGGGAGGGTGTGGAGAAAAGGGAACCCTCTTACACTGTTGGTGGTAATGCAAACTAGTACAGCCACTATGGAGAACAGTGTGGAGATTCCTGAAAAAACTGGAAATAGAACTGCCATATGACCCAGCAATACCACTTCTGGGCATACACACTGAGGAAACTAGATCTGAAAGAGACACGTGCACCCCAATGTTCATTGAAGCTGAACTGTTTATAATAGCCAGGACATGGAAGCAACCTAGATGCCCATCAGCAGACGAATGGATAAGGAAACTGTGGTACATATACACCATGGAATATTACTCAGCCGTTAAAAAGAATTCATTTGAATCAGTTCTAATGAGATGAATGAAACTGGAGCCCATTATACAACATTAAGTAAGCCAGAAAGATAAAGACCAATACAGTATACTAACACATATATATGGAATTTAGAAAGATGGTAACGATAACCCTATATGCAAAACAGAAAAAGAGGCACAGATGTACAGAACAGACTTTTGGACTCTGTGGGAGAAGGTGAGGGTGGGATGTTTCAAGAGAACAGCATCGAAACATATATATTATCAAGGTGAAACAGATCACCAGCCCAGGTTGGATGCATGAGACAAGTGCTCGGGCCTGGTGCACTGGGAAGACCCAGAGGGATCGGGTAGAGAGGGAGGTGGGAGTGGGGATCGGGATGGGGAATACATGTAAATCCATGGCTGATTCATGTCAGTGTATGACAAAAACTGCTACAATATTGTAAAGGAATTAGTCTCCAACTAATAAAAATAAATGGGAAAAAAAAATAAAAAAACATCCTTATTGTACTGAAAAAAAAAAGGTCCTACTGTATATCACAGAGAACTATATTCAATATCCTGTGATAAGCCATAGTGGAAAAGATTATGAAAGAAAATATATATATAACTGAATCACTTTCTGTACAGTAGAAATTAATACAAAATTGTAAATCAACTATGCTTCAATAAAATA
Organism: Muntiacus reevesi; assembly: GCF_963930625.1. Classification (NCBI taxonomy): domain Eukaryota; kingdom Metazoa; phylum Chordata; class Mammalia; order Artiodactyla; family Cervidae; genus Muntiacus; species Muntiacus reevesi. The sequence goes on along the minus strand of NC_089251.1, from coordinate 140,514,861 downwards.
ATTTTTTTTGATGAAGAAGTCCTTGTTAGAAACCATGACAATTAGGAGATTTGAAAAATAACAAATAAGCATCTATTTGGGAGAAGGGAAATTCGTATGACATAATTTTGCATTGACTTAAGCACTCAGAGATAGAAGCTAAAAAGGAAACATTTATAAAGATGGTTTGGTAAAACGACGGGAGTAGGGGTAGTAGACAATGCTTAGAAGATGAGAGCTCTTCTCTTCTGGGAAACAGACTTGATCTTTTTTCTGACATCACTTTACTTTTCATGGAAATACATGATGATATCAGAAGGACAAGAAGATGGGAAAACACAAGGTCTTTGACTCTGAATGAAATCAACAACTCAACAATATAAAAATATTTATCTATATAACACTTAGGTGGTGGAAAGACAGAAAAAAAAAAAATGCATTGACTATATCTGACCCTGAAAACACGACTGATTAGCAGTGATACTGAAAGGAAAAGTAAATTGAGTGTCCAGGTCCGGTAAGGTATTAATAATGACTTGTAAAAATTCAGTTATAATCTACTTAATTATCTCATGCTAGATGGTTGCTCAAATTATTGTCAATAATCTTTTAACCAAAGAAAATAAGAAGAAGAACCTATTACATTAGCATTTTAATAAATTTATGTTTTTGTGCTCTATTTCCAATCTTTGTTTGAAAATCCATAACCAAAGTTATGGACTGTGTATCTTCTATAGACCACTGACATCCTGACAGGACATAGTGGCCATCCTTGAACAACCTGTCTTTAACTTAACTGATCTTAAATCAGAGCTGTCAATCATTATTGGAATAGAACAAGGTGAAATTAATGCAGTGAACACATAGCATTAAATTCGAGTCAAAGAGTATGAACTATTTTAAATAAGGCTTAAACATAATACAAAACCTTCCATGGTCAAACACAAAAACAGGGTTCTTGATTATTCACTCTATTTGGGGAGGGGGATAGTTTACATACCGTAGGAATCAGATATAAAGAAATGTCAATTCCAAAGCAAAACTTTTAAATCTAAGAATTGTATTAAGAAGTATCCTAGTACCAGTTTTTATTTTCTAGATTCACATAAAGAAGTGCTCATCATCTTGTTTGAAAAATAAAAACTTATTATGTAAATGTATATTGATTTCATCTCAATAACAAGATCAACAGTAAAAATAATAATTAGTCATCACACAAAATTAAAGGTTTTATGCTGTTTGTGTTTATAATAATAATAATAGAACTTCAAGGTTTAGCAATGAAGAATTAGCTTATTTTAGAGCAATTGTGTGGGAGGCAACTAATAAAATTACATTGACATTATATATACTTGTCTTTCCATAAGAATCACAGCAATCAAGTCAAATTAAATTTAAAAGAATACACTAAAATACTCACTGCTCAAAGGTGATCAACAGTTCTTTCTTAAGCATCTAACTGTGATAATTAGGAAGATAATGCTTGATTTGCCCATAAAACTCATTATTTCTTTTTCTATTTCTGGGATTCATTTATCTCACTTACCTGTGACCTGTTTAGTATGGATCTGGGTCACTTTTAAATTAAAGAGTATTCGTCCTAGGGTAATGAAAACGCCACAAAAGGACTGTGGATATAAATAAAATGCAGGCATTTCCTAAATTACAAATATCTAGCTATGAACACACATCCATGTGAACAAAGGCCTGGAGAATAAAAAGTATAACCAGCTTTGCCAACCCCAATGCTTACAGCGTCCCTGGTGGATAGATAGTAAAGAATAGGCCTGCAATGAGACAGCCCTGTGTTCGATCCCTGGGTTGGGAAGATCCCCTGGAGTAGGAAATGGCAACCCACTCCAGTATTCTTTCCTGGAGAATTCCAAGGACAGAGGAGCCTGGCGGGCTACAAAGTCCATGGGGTCGTAGATTCGGACACAATTGGGCAACTAATACACACACACCCAATGCCTACAATATCAGGTAGGTAGGTAAAATACACATGAACAGAGCCACTCTTTGTTTTTTGCTGTGCTGGGTCTTTGTTCCTGCACATGGGCTTTCTCTAGTTGCGGCAAGGGGGAGCTACTCTTCATTGTGGTACACAGGCCTCTCATTGCAGTGACTTCTCTCGTTGTGGAGCACAGGCTCTGGGAACTTGGGCTCAGTAGTTGCAATACACAGGCTCAGAAGTTGTGGCAACAGCCTCAGTTGCTCTGCAGCATATGGAATCTTTCCAGACCAGGGATCAAACCTATGTCCACTGGCAGCCAAATTCTTTACCACTGAGCCACCAAGGAAATCCTAGAGCCACCCTGTAAGTGGAAGCAGCCTCCATCCAGGCCACCGAATTATTGCCGTATAGGAATACGGGGCAGCAAATCCACTTCTGTATGTAAAATCCGTGAGTGTTTGAATATTGGACACACCAATTCAAAACTTTAAAAAATACTTTGTAGGTCACACAAAAGATTTCTGTAAGCCATTATGAACCTTCTTCAATGTAAAACTCATGATGTTTAAGAGAAATAATTCTCCAGTCCACTGTTATTGAAAATGTGTAAATCTAGTCCATGCTTCTAAACATGCTTTCAGAATGTAAAAGAGCTGCTCTGTGAGTGGTAAATAAGGGGATGATGGTCATAGAACATAACTGACACACCAGTTTTTCAGTGTTTTCTGCCAGCACGTTAATGTTTTGCATCACACAATAACGGCAGCTGGCTGCAAACTACATTAGCCTTGCTCAATGCAGTAAGTCACAGAGGAATAGTGTATTGCTTCATTCACCCTGTTTTGTCATAGAAGTGGTTATTTACAGTTTTCCCCAATCTTTTTTGTATTTTGGCCTTGTACCATTCTCTGCAGACTCAATACTTCCTTGAACATCCCTTTTATCAAGCCATCTTCACTTATAAAGTCTCATATATGCTGTTGTTGTTGTTTAGTCACTAAGTTGTATCTGACTCTTTGCAACCCTGTGGGCTGTAGCCCACCAGGCTTCTCTGCCCATGGGATTTCCCAGGCAAGAATACTGAAGTGAGTTGCCATTTTCTTCTCCAGGGGATCTTCCAAACCCAGGGATTGAACCTGTGTCTCCTGCAGTGGCAGATGCATTCTTTACCACTGAGCTAGTATATTTATTAAGAAACTGGTATGACTTTGATTTATAAAATACTAGAATCTAATTGAAATTACTGTTTTATTGGTACTTTGTTTACAATTTTGCCTCAGTGTTAGTTGGTCTGCCTCAATCTTATTTTTCCCAAAAGTGCTTCTATTTTTGATACAAGCTTTTGCAGAACACAAGTTCTTCTCTAGGAATATGTACATCACATAATAGCAAAAATATGACCCGTTGTTGAGATATGGATGTGAGATTTCAAGTTAGATCTGTTCACTAATTAGTATCATTAAACTAACCTTTCAATATAAGTGATTCTCTTTCAACTAAACCCTTTGTTCTTAGTCAGTTTACATTGCTGTAATAAAAATACTATGGACTGAGTTGCTCAAAGAACGAACATTTATTTCTCATGTTCTAGAGGCTCGGAAGTTCAAGATCAAGCTACCAGCAGATCTGCTATCTGGCGAGAGCCTGAATCCTGGTTTGAAGACAGCTGCTCTCTTACTGTACCCTCACACAGCAAGGAGAGACAGATTGACAAACATCTGGTCCCCTTCCCCTTACAGGTTCCATCATGGGAACTCCACTCCCATGACCTTAACCAAACCTAATCACCTCCCAAAGGCTCCGTCTTCAAATGCCATCACACTGGGAATTAGAGTTTCAACACATGAATTCTGAAGAGACATAAACCTTGCCTACTCAACAGCAACAAATTGGTTAGAAATGGTACCAGGCAGCCTGCAAGATTCTGGGGCCATGGTGGTGGATAAGACAGATCTGGCCCTTACTCTCATAGAGCTAAGCTCCTTATAAGGTAGATGTAGTAATCTCTGCCATAAGTGGTTACCTAGCCAACTAAAGGTTGGTCTCTGCCAAGGGAGCAGGCTGCTCCCCAGAGGGCAAGAGAGTGAAGAGAACCTCCTGTCATTGTGGTCCCTCTCACTGCCCTTGGGAAGGGCAAGGGGATTCTCCCACACCACACACCTGCCACCCTCGCCCCATCACCACCACTGAAAGAGCCAGCAGCTCCCAGGGACTCTTTGCTGCTGACTGACTTTTGCCTCACAGCTCTTAGATGTGTGACCCTGGCTCTCTGACCTCAGAACTGGTTGTTGGGATATGGTGTTTCTGGGACTTGAGCATAAGTTTTTCCTGTACCTTTTTAAAAATTAATTTTTATTCAAGTATAGTTGCTTTGGGTTTTCCTGGTGTTTCAGTGGTAAAGAATCCGCCTGTCAATGCAGGGTTCGATTCCAGAGTCAGGAAGATTCCCGGAGAAGGAAATGGCAATCCACTCTACTATTCTGGCCTGGGAAATCCCATGTACAGAGGAGCCTGGTGGGCCACAGTCCATAGGGTCGCAAAAGAATCAGACACGACTTAGTCACTAAATAACAATAAATAGGTGCTTTATAATCTTGTATTGGTTTCTACTGTACAGCAAAATGAATCAGTCATACCTAGACATATAGCCCCTCCTTTCTGGACTTCCTTCCCATTCAGGTCACCACAGAGTTCTAAGTCGAGTTTCCCTGTACTGTTTTAGCTTAAATTGTTTCCTGCTCACAGTTTTCAGCTTTTGGTCTTCCCTGAGGCAAGCATCCTCCTCCATCCCAGCCCTGCAGAAATAATGTCAAGGCTAACACCAGCTCCCTGCCAACAGGATGTCTGGACACTGGGCTGCATTATTGCCATGTCTGGGGCTCCTACACAAGCATTCCTCCCGTCCTCTACCGTCCCTCCTTGCCAGGCCTGGAGCCATCGTCTCAGGGAAGCAAGGTGTCTACATGAATAGCTAGTTCTTTCAACCACATTCCATTTATAATCTAAAAGAAACTATGCTTTGAAAGCTGTGGCTTAGAAGGGAGATGTGTTGGGGCTTTTGAGCAGTGGGATATCTTATGGAAAACCACGGAAGAGGAAGAAATGAACTTTACCTAGGAGATAGCAGAAAGTGCAGAGGAAGGAGAAATGTTGATGATTAAAGAGAGGGATAGAGGGAGGGTTTTAGTTGCAGTGAGAGGGTGTTTGTTAGGGACTTTAATGTTAGAGTGAAGAATGTGGATCTGTTATTGTAAGCAATAGGAAAATCTTGATCAGAAAAATAACATGATGGTTTCTGAACTTGAGGGCTGTTGCATTCCAGTTGGTTTTAGAATGGGTTGGACAAAAGAAAGGTGAGAATCTGAATAACCATCTAAGAGGTTGCTAATATCTATCTATCTGTTTATCTGGCAAAGAAAATCCAAACATCCAGGAAAGTCTAATAATTAAAGGGAGGTACAAACTCAAGGGACATTGTAAGAGATTTTAGGAAGCCATTAGAAAGAGCTTTGTTCATCCAGATCCTCACTCTTTAAAATGGAGACTTGACCTTCAGAGAGAGAAGTCATGGGAACAAAAGAATTTCCGTAATGAATGAGACTCTAGTCCTTGCACTCAGTGTCCCATTGACCACAGTAACCTAGGTTGCCCTGAGAGTACCTGCTTCTCCTCTAAGGGTCCAGATGTGGGGTCAGAGGACCACCGAGTATCTATATGTACACACAAGGTCTTCAGCTGTTGACATTCTGAATACCAAATATATTAGAATGCAGTTCAGGAAGGGATGTTCAAGAAAGGACTCCCATACCAGTTACAAAACTCCACTGCAAATAACATGAGCCTCTTAGCACCACTCTCCCCATACCATGCAACATCTACCAATGAAGGAAATAGACTTGATGCTACATGTTTCTGCTTTGAGCATGTAAGAGGGTTGGCCTGCTCTAAAATCACCACAAATTCATGTCCTTCACTTTCAGCACCTCATCTAAAATTCAATTAAGTGAGGAAACTTTCTAAGGTTATTGCTAAACTTGGTATTTTTCCTGCCCCAGGAGCCCCAAGTATCTAACCCACATCAAGAACATATTCACACACTTTAAAATTTTTAATATCAATAAGTTAGGCTATGAAAAAAAACCATTTTAACATAAAGGACCCCTATAAATAGCTAATTTTTTCAGCGCCTCTCAAGATTCAGTGAGCATTCATATTTTCAAGAATACATTACTACCTATTGCACTGTTTGTGACACAATGTCTCATTTAGGCACTTTCTGTTGCTAATTTTGTAATTATATTCTTTGATTACTTTATGAGTGCTTCTGTCTGACTATATTATAAATTCCATGGGGGTACAAACCTACTGTATTTTTGGTATCATCCATAGCTCCCACTGCTATTTCTTGGGACAGAGTGGGCATTCAACAAATGCCCTTCCCATCAGATCAAGTTGTTAAGTCAGAAGAGAAGTCAATGGTTTATAGTTAGGTTTAAATCTTTTGTGACTGGAGAAAAAAGGAAATGGGCAAGTATTTCAGCTTTAAAATGGCACGGGAAATTTGTTTTTTTCTCTGTAGCAATCCGAGTAGATGATATTGGATTTGCCATGTAGCAAGGATCATGGAAGTGCAATACAAAACTCAGATGACAGTATGAAGTGTATTTTGTGTGTATTCACAAAACTCCACAGAATCAATCACCATTCCTTTGACCGAGTTAATATGAACTCCAGTGGCAGTAACCCACGGACCTCTAATAGAATTCACCGATGGGAAATAGTAACAGTTCCCATGGAGGCATTACCTTCACTGCTGACTGTGATCTATGGATGACAGCCTCCCAGAAAACACATTGACACAATAGGCTGTAATGGCTCAGATGGGGCCTTTATGTGATATCGGGCCAGTGATCCGCAGACAATGTCTCGCCAGGAGGTTTCTCAATTGCCTTCTCCAAAGCTTTCCCTCATGCTTTCAGGGCCTGTCCAGGTTCTTTCCGGAGCTCAGGGATGTCTGCCTGTGCTCTAAGGCTATTGAAGCTTGCCTCAAGGCATCTCCATTACACTAATGAGCCACTGCAAAGCCAATGAGAAAATGAAGAATAGCTACAGATGGAAGATTTTCTCCAATTTGCAGTGATGTAGGTGTAGACATGCTTGCTTATCAAGTGTAATTAAGCTCCAACAGTCAGATTTGGGCTTTACATCTTCTCGAGCCCTGTTAACCAGTTTGAAAACTGCTTTCCCCACACCTAAAGAGCAGAGAAACACAAAGAGGCCTTGTTACCAATAGGTCAATGGGTCAATTCATCAACAAATGTTTGTTAAATGTGTGTGTGTGCTAGGTCACTCAGTCATGTCCAACTCTTTGCAACCCCATAGACTGTGGCTGCCAGGCTCATCTGTCCATTGAATTTTCCAAATAAGAATACTGGAGTGGGTTGCCATTTCCTTCTCCAGAGGGTCTTTTGACCCAGGGATCAAACTAGAGTCTCCTGCACCTCCTGCATTAGTAGGAGGATTCTTTACCACTGAACCACCTGGGAAGCCCTTGGTAAATGTGCATATCGATAATTGTGCAAGATATTGTTGTAGATGTAGGAGAATAATTTGCTTCTGCTCTCAAGGAGCTTCTGATTGAGTTAGAAGAGGTGAAACTGACTCATGTGACTCTGTGTGTAATTGTGGCTGAATTGCTAGGTTGGTGTATTCTTTGATCTGGACTTTTTTTCGACAATTATGCACTCAAAGTTGCTTAATAAACACCTGTACTTCACTCATCATTGCTTTAATATAGTGACACAATGGGCATATGATGGCACTGAGCAATAACTCAGGTAATACAAAAAAAGAAAAAGATTGGATTCACCAGTGGATACTAAGAAGACTTGAACTGTACATTCTTAGAGTAAATCAAGGGCATATGGGAAGTAGGACTGGGGAGAAGGGAAGAGAGGGAATTACTGACATTTACAAACACCAGTTACGTCCCAGACACTTTACAGGTTGCCTCATTTTCCCTTGACAACTGCCCCATGAAGTAGAGATTGACATCATTTTACACATGAAGGAACAGAGGCACAGAGCGATTACCTGTCTTGCCCGCTGTCACACAAGGAGAAAATTAACAAGTCAGGACTCAAACCCAGATTTGTCTGCTCTAACTCCCACACTCTTTCCACTCCTCAACATCTCTTTCTCATCTTCTATCATCTTTTTAACTACTGTCTCCTGCACTCTATTATGGAAATGGTGGTGGTGGTTTAGTCGCTAAGTCATATCCAACTTGTGACCCCCATGGACTCTAGGTAGCCAGGCTCCTCTGTTCATGGGATTCCCCAGGCAAGAATCCTGGAATGGGTTGCCATTTCCTACTCTACGGGTTCTTCCCAACCCAGGGATCAAACCCACATCTCCTGTATTGGCAGACGTATTCTTTACCGCTGAGCCTTGAGGAAGCCCATTATGTGAAAGGGTTTTTTTCAAATAATTCCAGGCTGGTGATTCTGGGTTGGGTGGGAAAAGGGAAGGATTGAGCACAAGAAAACAAAGGTGAAGAACGGGTTTCAGAGACTGCCTTCTGCCAGTTCACACAGTTCAGACTAGGGCTGGTGGACTGCCGGGATGCCTGGTCTGACACACCAGCCAGCATCCATTCTAACCAGTCAGTGCAAAAGTTAGTAGAAGTATGACAGATTTTTAAAATAACATCACCCCAACTCCCTAATAGGTTTATGAATTTGAAGACACTGAATATTGGTTCTTGAGAGGAATAATGTCAAATATTAAAGGAAGGAAATACAAATAACACATTGCTGGAGGAAAATTTATACTGAGAAAAATATCAGTTCTTTCAGTCACATATTTTATATATTTTACATAACCCTTAAGATTATTAGAAAACAAGCATAAGGTTTTTCAAATAAAAATTTAAATACATATTATAATTGGCCTAAACTTACAACATAGAGGACTTAGATTTTTATTTGTTGCATAGATTCTTTGAAAACATAATAACTCTTCTAGCTACCCCAGTCCATTACCAATATCTGACTTCTCAGTGGTTTAATTAACATCTAGATTTTTTTCTGTCCATAGAGGAACATAAAATATATTTGAAATATGTGCTTGCTTTACAAAATTTAGTCATATGTTCTACTCTATAGCCTCTTTCTGTACATAATGTACTGAGGACATCATTCCTTGTCAATATATAGAATCCATTTTGTTCTTTTCAATAAGTACATGGTCTGTCTATGTATGGATGTATCATAACTTCTCAAGCTTTATTGACATATATTTATAGTATTTTCAATGTTTTTATAACTTAGGTATCCCTACCAAAAGCATTTTTGTGCATTTTTCCCACTTACATGAATATTTTAATAAGAAAAATACATCCTTTTAAATACTTTGGTATCCTTTTAGCAAATTCTTATTGATATTTATCTGTACCTATTTTAGAGAAATCCATACATATATTTACTCTTCATTTTTATAATTTATTGACATATTATTATGCCAATATGATAAATTCATATTAGGATAATATATAAGATGTGTTCTTCATCAGATACAATCACCAAATATAACACTGCACTTATAATTAACAGCAATTTTCTTTCAGTCACAGGTGATGGGTACCCAAAGAAGTGAAAACCAGGCACTATCCTAACAGGTTTCAGAGACACTTTCAGAACTCAGAATAGTAACTCAGTGAGGACTGGAATAATCATAGAAGGCTTTTTCAAAGAGCTGGAACTTCAGCTGCCTTGAAATATAAGGAGGATTTGGAGAGCCCCAGACAGTGGGGCAGTAGAGAATGTGAAACTGAGAAGTCAGGACCATGGACAGAGCAGAGATGGGCCAAGGAGAGCGTGCAGTTTAAGGAGTCGTGCGTAGAGCTGAGAGGGGCCAAGTGAGGTTTGATGATGAGGATCTTGAAAAGCAGAATCAGAAGGTCTAGATTTGATGTAGAAATAGGAAATCAGGATCAATGGTCAGTTTAGGAGAGTAATCAACACAGCTCACAGCCTTAGGAAGTAAGGCTTGAAGAGCGAAAAAAGTGTCATATTGAAACAATGGTAGATCCAAGGTCTGCACCAGTGCTAGATCCAAGGTCTGCACTGGTAATCCCACAAATGAAAGGAGAGAGTTAAGTGAGACATTCCACAGGAAAAATCAACGTGTTCCACCATAACAGCTACTGCTTAATCAGAACTTGCCCTATGCCAGGCCCTGTGTTAAGTGCTCATCAGCTCCTTAATACGTACGCCTCATGATGACCCTTTGAATCTATGTAATAACTAATCTCATGGACAAGATATGCTCAGGCTCAGAGAGGTTAAGCGACTTGCCCAAGGTAACAGAGACTGCAAATTACAGAGTTGGGATTCCAATCCATGTCCATATTGAAAGCCAGGAACCAGAGCTGAAAATACAAGCCTTATGAAAATACCATTCCGTGTTAGATCATAGCTTCAATAAAAGAGACGGTCCTTCATATTCTACAATGTTTCCCTCCTTCCAAAAAAAATACTATAAAAAGATAGTCTCTTTTAAAAGAGTTCAAATCATTTCTGGGATAACTCCACCCAGGCTGATGAAGTCCCTAAGAGGCAAAATAGCATAAATTCTAATACCAGCTTTGACAAATCATTGAGTTACCTCACATAATATCACTTAGCTTCTTGGAATCTCACTCTCCTCATTCACAGTGAGGTATAAGGAGTGGTAAAATAAGCCTCTGCTTCCCAAATACCCTGATGCTCCTATTCTTTGTATATTTGTTGCTAAATGAAGCTGGATAGAGGACTAAGCTAGCAAAACCTAAATCTTACCTGGCTCCCAAGACTTGATATAACCTCTTATAATTCCTGTATGCATCCCTTAACTTAATTATTTATAAAATAAATATTTCTTGAGTACCTACTATATGCCAGACAATTCTCTAGATGCTGCATGTATAGCAAGGAAAAAAACAATGGTCTCACCTTTGTAGTAAAATAAAGAGAGCTAACTTTTACAGTGTACCCTTTGTTCTTACATGTGATTTAAGTATTAACTCATTTAATCTTCACAGAAATCTTATAAGGTATTTCTTCAAAAGAATGAGCCATAAGGGGAATTAGTAACTTGCCCAGGATTATACAACCACATAGCAGAATCAGGTTTTAAACTCAGGCAGCTGAGCTCCAAAACCCCAACTCAGCCTCAACATTTTGCTCAGTAATCATCATATTATCCCATTGCCTATAAGTAAAGCTACTGCTTGGCCAAGGTTGAGATGAAAGTCTTCAAGAAAAGCCATAGGACTCTATGACTTGAACTTTGGAATTTCAAGGCTATGTTTGAATTCCAGTTTTTACATATGCTGGTCAAATTAGTGATTTTAATTTCTCTGAGCCTCAGTTGCCTTGTCCATAACATGGAGATAAAATAATGTCTACCCCATAGGGTTGTCATAAGTCATAAGGTGGAGGACAATGTTGAGTACCACAAAGGGAGTCAGAATGAGTACTCAAGTTATTTTAAGAGAAGACTGTAGCACTTTGAATGTCGGAAAGTATTTATAGGTGCAGAACCTATCTTGACTTCAGTCATCTGATCACCTACTTTGAAGAAACCTCTACAGTCTAAGATGTGCTAATTCAGAACTGGAGGCCTTTAAACATTGAAGTGCATTTTCATAAAGAGTAAATTCTTAGGGGTTACCCATGGATCCTATAATCACCAGGAACAAGGGTGGAAATATGCAAAGTCATGGAACATTCTAGGGCTATCTACCCTGAGGGAAGGTTAAGTTTCCTCTCTGATGGGTGCATCTTTAATAACAAAGATGCCTTGTGTTTTGTGTACCATTGATTGTATGATGATCTTCAACACCTCAGGATCATCGTGTTGGCACCAGAACAGCCCCATAAGGGAGATTAGCAGGACTATTTTGCACTTTAATTGATTCCTTGAAACATTTCCTAGATGAGGCCATCATTTGCATTTTCCTGGTGGCTAACCCAAATGTACATCTTCTAATGGTTGGGATGTGACACACAACACGTTTGTGACAGTAAAAGAGTCACAGTACCTGGTCCCAAGTCTCCAGATGCTAAACCACCTTCTTTTCCTAATATCTGCCTATGTAAATAAATAAATAGGCAGACTCATGAGACACAGTTTCAAAGTATTACAAAAATTCAATTATACCTACATGGAAACTGGTAATAGATGAGATACTCTCAAAACTCCTTGTCCTAGAATTATACAATACAAGACAAAATCTAAATCACAAACATGACTGCCATTTGCCTAACCTTTATATCATTCTTTGGTAATAGAGGATCCAGAACCAACAGATTAGCATTCAAATCCTTATTCTTCCAACTTACCAGCTGTGGAAATCACTTCTCTATGATTCAGTTTTCTTATCTGTCAAATAGTGAATAAAAATACCCAATAAAAATACCCCAAAATACCCAATAACCACCTTGGGCAATTATGAGAATCCAATGATATAATGTATGTAAAATGCTTAGCATGGGGCTTGCCCGATAAAAATCCAAATTCACTCTTATTACTATTTTATATACATTTAATGTATTCTATGCAATACATTATTGCATTTACAAATAATGCATTTTATATATTGGTTCTGATCTTTTTAAAAAACTTTAGAAAAGGTGGTGTTAACCCTTTTGGATAGGTTACACAATACAGGTTCAGCCCAGACATATAATTTGCACCAAATTAAATAGCTGCTAAGTGTTAGAAACAGGTCTTTCTGATCCTGGAGTTCAGGTGTTTCACACAAGGCATTCTGTTTCTCAGAGTCACCTGGGCCCCCAAAGAAGCCATCATTCTGACTGAAGTGTTGAAATAACTCCCATCCTACATCAGTTTCCACTGCCAGCCCAGCACTCAGCTCTAAACATGAGACTCCAGTCAGGCTGCCCCAAACAGAGAGAAACCAACATGAACATGTTTACAACATGCCTTTCACCATAGAAACTGGCCATTTTGATGGGCATATTTTAGCAGGAAACAAAGTAGCTTGCTTTCCAGAGTGCTTGCTCTTGCATCTCATAACCGAAGAAGAAGAGCAGCATTTTTTTTTATTGGCCCATAACCTTTCAGTTATGTGAGTTTGGCGCAAAATGACAGCTGTTAACACAGCAGGCCACCTCTTGGCATTCCAGTGATGGCTATATTAGTGCCACCTCAGGCCCAGACCTGTCATAAGCCTTTCGTGAATCAAAGTGCCACTAATTTTCCTCTTATAAAGACCACAAGATGGTATCCAGGCTGTGCCTTTCAATTTATATTGTTCTGTCATGCAGCAACGAGATCATGAATTTTAAATGCCTACTGTGATTTGGTCCTTTAACTGAACCATGGGCCTGATGCCATTACAGAGAGAATGGTGCAAAGTAAGTATAATAGTATTTTTACAGTGAAATCTACTTACAATAAATCCTGAGAATTGAGAATAAATTTTATGGAAGATCCTCATTAACTACTAATTCTCCCTTCTCCCCCTTGCCCTCACCTCACCCTCTCATGCATTACATAAGCCTTGTCTTAGGGGACTCAACACAGGACTAAAACAAGCATCTCACTGCCTTTCATAGGTGCTAGCAATAAAGAGGAGATGGTGGCAATAAGATAGAGCAAAAGGGTAGAAAATGAAAGAACTGGAGGCAAGTGTTGATTATGGCTTCATTAACAATTCATAGTCTGTCTCTGCAAACCCAGGCTTGCCCTAAACGTCTTCTCTCAAGTGATGTAACCACTACTCTCCTAAACACCCAGGACTGAAGCACTGAAGCCAAACCTTTGCCCTGTCCTCACTTTGCCACTCACACTCAGGCACTGGGTCTGTGGATACTTCCTTCACAGTATCTCTCAAATCCAACCTTTGTTTCCATTCCCACAGCCACCACTTTCACAGAGGTCATTATGACCTAACTACTGAATCATTGCAATTATTGGTTTATTTGTAAAGTAGAGAAGAATTCAGCTCTAGATGCAAGCAAATCTAGGTTCAAATTCTGAATCAGCCACTTGTCAGCTATGTGATCTTGGATAAATTATTGAATATTGGAAACACTGAATACTGCCAAACCTGACCCAAAGAAGAAAGAGAACAATGAGTGACTACCTCTAGGGTTGTTAAAATAATCAAGATAATACATCCAGATTGCTTATATTATTTTTTTACTATTTTGCATGATCCATTTTCTCCCTCTTTACTTCACTCTACATACCTATTTTGTATGCTAGCAAATTTGGAAGACTCAGCAGGGGCCACAGGACTGGAAAAGGTCAGTTTTCATTCCAATCCCAAAGAAAGGCAATGCCAAAGAATGCTCAAACTACTGCACAATTGCACTCATCTCACACGCTAGTAAAATAATGCTCAAAATTCTCCAAGCCAGGCTTCAACAATATGTGAACTATGAACTTCCAGATGTTCAAGCTGGTTTTCAAAAAGGCAGAGGAACTAGAGATCAAATTGCCAACTTCCGCTGGATCATCAAAAAAGCAAGAGAATTCCAGAAAAATATCTATTTCTGCTTTATTGACTATGCCAAAGACTTTGACCATGTGGATCACAATAAATTGTAGAACATTCTGAAAGTGATGGGACTACCAGACCACCTGACCTGCCTCTTGAGAAATCTGTTTGCAGGTCAGGAAGAAACAATCAGAACTGGACATGCAACAACACACTGGTTCCAAATAGGAAAAGGAGTATGTCAGGCTGTATATTGTCACCCTGCTTATTTAACTGATATACAGAGTACATCATGAGAAACGCTGGGCTGGATGAAGCACAAGGTGGAATCAAGATCGCTGGGAGAAATATCAATAACCTCAGATATGCAGATGATACCACCCTTATGGCAGAAAGTGAAGAAAAACTAAAGAGCCTCTTGATGAAAGTGAAAGAGGAAAGTGAAAAAGTTGGCTTAAAATTCAACATTCAGAAAACTAAGATCATGGCATCTGGTCCCATCCCTTCATGGCAAATAGACTGGGAGACAGTGGAAACAGTGTCAGACTTTATTTTGGGGGGCTCCAAAATCACTGCAGATGGTGACTGCAGCCATGAAATTAAAAAATGCTTACTCCTTGGAAGGAAAGTTATGACCAACCTAGACAGCATACTAAAAGCAGAGACATTACTTTGCCAACAAAGGTCCCTCTAGTCAAAGCTATGGTTTATCCAGTAGTCATGTATGGATGTGAGAGTTGGACTCTAAAGAAAACTGAGTGCTGAAGAAGTGATGCTTTTGAACTGAGGTGTTGGAGAAGGCTCTTAAGAGTCCCTTGGACTGCAAGGAGATCCAACCAGTCCACCCTAAAGGAGATCAGTCCTGAGTGTTCATTGGAAGGACTGATGCTGAAGCTGAAACTCCAATACTTTGTCCACCTGAAGTGAAGAGCTGACTCATTTGAAAAGACTCTGATGCTGGGAGTGATTGAAGGCAGGAGGAGAAGGGGACAACAGAGGATGAGATGGTTCAATGGCATCACCAACTCAGTGGACATGAGTTTGAGTCGACTCCGGGATTTGGTGATGGACAGAGAGGCCTGGCATGCTGCGGTCCATGGGGTCGATAAGAGTCGGACACGACTGAGCGACTGAACTGAACTGACATACCCATTTTAAGTTTCTCTTACTAAAATAAAGCAGCAACAGGTCATCTTCTGTTCCAAAACTGAACTATACTCCCAGTGTGTGAGGTGAATAACAGATACCTTGGCCTCTCATTCAAGACCTCTTTCTATCAGGTCCTAAGTTATCTTCCCACCCTACCTCTATTTCGTTACTGTTCACAGGTCATAGCACTCTTTTCCCCTTCATTTCTGTACCATCTCCATCATTCAAACACACACAAATTTAATCTACTTCAAATCCAGCAATCTTCATAAATGTCTTCTTGATATTTCTACCCAAACTAGCCTCCTTTCTCCACCAAACCCTTTAATTGACACCTATTTCCCACACCATTTATGTTGCAAGGGACACATGGCCAAACTTGAACTCCTTTTTTCAAGTATTTACATTTTATGTTTACAATTAAATGAGAATGTTTTTCAGTTGCAACCCAAGGGACCCCTTTACAAGTGAAATGGGTCTCAGAAAAAAAGCCTTTTGATTCTTTAGTAAGTGATTTCTTTTGGTTGCAGTCCAAAATGTACACACCTCACATGACACCTTGTTTGATACATTTCAGAAGAAATATGCCTTTAAACAATGTGAACTTGGGCCCAGAAGGGACTAAGAAAATTTCAGTGTCTTTGATGTTGACTTGGTAGTAGCCAAAGTGAAGCCAATGGTGACTATCTAAGGTTGAACACTTCTTCAATGTAGATGTCTAACGCAGGTCACTGGAAACAGGGGAAGGGCTCTTGGATTTATGGCCATATGTTAATGGACAGAGACAGAATCCTTACCTCATGGGAAAGAACCCAAGGAGCCATAATCTACCTCACATGTTGAGAGAGGAAAAGAGGGGAACCCTATCGTAGGTGACATCAATAGTATTCCTGTTTCTAATGATGGAATTCATACCCCAGAGCATGTTGTTTGAATGAAGCCTTTTTGTACAAGTGAATCATAATGAATAAGAAATAAATAAGTTGTGAATAAATAAATGAATATCAGTGTGAATTGATTCTGTTTTATCCTTATAAAATAGAATCACACTTCATGTCCTTCTTCCATCCTTATCAAGCAAGCAATCTGTTTTCCCAGGCAATTCAACAATTCAGTGTCTTTGTTTTGATCCATTTGACAAGTTATTAAGCCAAGTCCCTCTTTCCCAGAAGTCAGTGAAAGTTGGGTCTGGAGCACCAGAGAGTGAGCCAAATCAAAACCAGAAATGAACCAAACAGACCAGGAAAAAGTGGTGGTAGGTTCCTCTCAGAAAACTGTATCACCATGGCAGCAAAGGCACAGTACAAGGAGGTCAGTGAGAGATAAGGATGCCACAAGTTAAGAACCAAATAGTGTAACCAGGAGAATGAAGCAAGTTAATGAAAGGCAAATGTTTGGACTACGATAATCTTCATCATCATCATCATCATCATCATCACAATCCCCACTCTGGATCCCTTAGCCATGGATGTGTTTTGGAATTCAGAATTTGTGGACTTTTGGGTCTATTGATTATATTAATTTAAATGCATCTGTATTTCTGCAGCAAATCACACTAAACGGGATTAAATAGAACCAGTAAATAGCTTCATGTCAGTGCAGGTCAGCCTTTGCCACCAAATGAGTTTTGACTCCAATTTACAAACGGAACAGCTTTTGTTTTTTCAGAATGTGGGGTAGGGGTGGTGTTCACAATTACAAATCAGACTGTGGACTAAGAAAACACTTACCAAGTGTCATGTGATGAAGGGTATGAGGACCTCCACATACCTAGGAGATTGAATCTTGGATACTGGGCATCATCTCTACTGCAAAATGAGGAAGCTGAGGTCCCAGGAGATTAACAACATTCCCACAGCCATCTCAAAGCTTGCTTACAACTTGAAAACACAACTATAGACAGGTACCTAATTTAGAGATAGAGATCCTCCTTTTTCTAACTATACAAGTAGTCACATGGCAAGCCATTCACATGCAGTAAACCCAATTTCAGAGAAAAATTCTATTTGAGGTAGATCTATTTAACTGTATTCTAGGGTCTGTATTCATCTCGTATTCTGCTTGATTGGCATTGCCATTGCTCTCAAATTGCTATTTTGGAATTCTTCCTTGATGATTTTGGGTTGTACTGGAATAAAGAAGGTCACTTATTTTGATGTTGACCATTTCTTCTAATGACTATTTTTAGGGAGTATATCTAAGGTTATTTAAAAAGTCATTTGATTCTATAATATCACCAGTAATTATCTGGTATCATGAGGTCTGCAAGAGAAAATTTTGTTCAAAAGACTAATGTTTAAAAATGGTATGAGAAGAAAAGATCACATTGTCCTCAATACAGTCTGCAGATCATATTTGTGCATAACTATCATGGACGTACAACAAACAATTGCGTGTCTACCTGAACATGCAGGGAACAGCTTTACTGACAGACGCTCTGTCCCTGCACATTGGCGCTTTGCTCTTTCACCCGATACTCACTCCCTCCTGAAACCACTCCTTTATGTAGACACGCATGTGCATGCGTGTTCAGTCGCTAAGTCCAGTGCAACTTTCTGTGACCCCTGGGACCATAGTCCATCAGACTCCTCTGTCCATGGGATTTTCCAGGCAAGAATATTGGAGTGGGTTGCCATTTTCTTCTCCAGGGGATATTCCAGACCCAGGTGATTGAACCTCCATCTCCTGCTTTGGCAGGTGGATTCTTCACCACTGAGCCGCCTGGGAAGCCCCCTCAAGGGAGTGTGCAGCTCCACGTCAGACATTCTGCAAGCTCGGTGCCCTTGGCTCCTACTCCCAACACCACTCTAAAGATGCCTCTCCTTTAGCCACTCTTGCATCGTGACTGACTCAGCTGAAACCAGATTGGGAAGGACAAGAGAACAGACCAAGGGGGAGTGGAGAGAAACCACCCACCTTCCCTACCCTCTCCCCTATGCCTACTTTCTCGAGTTCCTGGGTTTTCTCATCAACCTCACTCTGTAACCAGCAATTTAAAAAGCCATGACCCCCAAGAAATTCATCATCCAGAAGCTTCTCCAATTTTCATGGTGCCCAAACTCTCTCCCTCAAGTAGACAGAGCCTTTTGGAAAATAAATATCTATTACTTGAGATTTGTTTTCCCCAAGTATTGGTTTTCCAGAAGAGAAACCTAGTCACTTGCCACATCTATTTCCCTTTGGACTTGAATGTTTTGAGAAGTAAGTTGATTTCTCACACTTGAACCTACAAAAATGCAGTCGGGAGAGAGTGGAGTGTAGCTGGGCTAAGAGAAGGAGAGGCAGTCCTCCTGCTAATGTGTGCATGTGAAGATTTTCATTTGACTACTATTAACAGTAATGAGGGTGATCTGCCAAAATCCCTGTGCACTGAAATGAAAATATATGCTTTGGTATAGAGATTTCCTGTTACACTGTTGATAATTCATTATACGATGTGATCAACGTATACTATAATAATGGCACTTATACATCACACTTTGAAGATGCTTTTTATTGACTTAATGTGAATATTATTGCTATCGTTTATTACAGAGAAGTATCTTGTAGTAATTGAAATACAATACGGTGTCATTAATCATCCTGAATACAAAATGTTAACTTTAAACTGGTCACACTGTATTAAATACTCCTCTACCCATGAAGCAACTTGATTTGCAAGTCTGTAAAAAGCTGGATGTTTAGAATTTGGCGGGACTAGCACTTGGAACACATTTCTCTGTTAGACTTCTCAACAGTTTGCTTTAACTGAAGTAAGTTTTATTGTTTCATTCGGGCAGGTTTTCCCTTCCAATGTGTACTTTACTGGATAAAATGATTGTTTGAAGTCGTTTTCATACAACATAAGAACAGGATTGTTTTCCCATTTCTTTGAGTTGACCCTGAGAACTAATTACCTACCCTCTTCATATTTGCAAGATTTAACAGACTGGGACCTTAAATAAAGTAGGTGGCACTGTCAGAGGAATATATTTCATGGAAACTAGCGGTATGATTACAGATCTCTGCCCAGACATTATTCTGGTGTGCACTGCTCCAAAAGTCTCATTTGTTGTCAAATAGTGACTGAGATTTAATAGGTTAAATGATTTGATTAAATTTTATAGGTTAAATGATTCATGTTTCTTTTCACGCAACTGATTGTATCTAATTACTAAAGTCACTTACAACCTGCAAACCACAGGTAGAGATTAAAAAAAGTGTTTTTTTTTTCTTTAGCTGATAATACACAAAGGAAGAATTATTTGGTTTTGGGTATAGCAGTTATTTTATAATAAAGAAACATTTCAGTCTACTTTAACACATCTTTTAAATCAGAAAATATTTCTCAAACATATGACAATTTATCTACATTATTAAATAGTTGAGTGTTTAAGAAGCTGCTTTCTTTATTTCAGTCATTTACAAAAATAACTCACTGGGTGGTATTTTTATATTTTAAAAATTTGTACTGTAATTCCATTTTGGTTCAAAGTCTTTTGTGGATTACAGAAGTAATGCGTGCTCATTATAGATAATCTACAATATACAAAGAAAAAATTAAATCACCCATAGTGCCTCAAGGCAATACTTTCAAAGGCCCATGTAAGCATTTTGAATGATGCAGAGATGTTTAAAACATGCTCTGAAGACTGTGGCCTTTCCTTTTTATTCAGAAAATGGCTATAAGCAGTTTAGGAGCCTCTGTGTCATAGGTAACGGAGTGATTCTGTGTCATTTTAAATTCGACTTTTGTCAGTAGTAGTTCTCTTCACAGAGACATTTATTTTTGACCACTTTGCAAAGAGATTAAAATGAAAATGTATGAAGAGTCCCAGAAGGTATTCTGCTTTGAAAAGCTGTTTACTTGCCTTGGGCGTGATTTGGGAGGGTAAAGGTCAAGGATGAGTCACAGGAAAGCCCCACGGGCTGTCCATTCAGACGTGCTCAATACTCTTTCATCTCTCTCTGTTTTTGTTGACACCAGCTGTGTCTACCTTAATCCTCCTGTGAGTTTACATCTTTTTTCTTAATAATCTATAAGCAAACCATAGAAAAAGGGCTTGTGCTGACTAGAAAGTAATGGTGGGGGAGCAGGTGATGGAAAAAAAAGGCAGAGGAAAAAGAAGTGTAATGGGCAGCAAATTCCTTTTTATAAAATGTCAGAGAAACCAAGAGCATTTGAAAAGACTTGATTTGACCCAGAGCATCAGTAGAAGCTGTGATTCTTAAAATTATCCAACACCTGAAACAAAGCAATGTTAATAAGCTGAATTTCTTAAAGAATCTCAAAATGTTTCCTCCAGATTTCTTTTTTGTACGTGTCATAGATGACAAATATGTTTCATGATTTGAAGGCTTTTGTGATCATCAACTTTATATACAATTAACCTAGAAGATTATATGCAATGCTGGTATTTCACATGCAGGTTTCCAGACAGTAGGGCTATCTACGTAAGATGTTCTCCCTGAATCCTCCCTTTCCTAAAGCATGAAAGTAATTCTATGCTTTAGAATTTAATGGATTTTTAAACCCTTCAGTGTGGGAAGCGTGGGAAGTAGGTGATAGAAGGAAAACGCGTACCTTTTAGGCAAAAGAGATATGTGAATGCATGGAAAAGACGAAAGAGGAGAGTTTAAAAGAGAAAGGAAAAACAAGAACAGAGACAACAAAAGTCCTGAAACTTTACTGACATCGCCAACTATCTGACGGATCCAATTAAGAACACATTAGTTGCTTGACTCTAGATTGATACATTTATTGATGGATAATGACTAGTGGTGGCCCCACCTGTGGAAGGCAGCTGTTGAAACTCTTGACTTGAGGTTTTAGGAAAACCAGTGCTGATGCTGTGATCCACAAGGAAAAACAAACGGCAACAAAAGCATCAAAGACAGAGATACCCTAGGCAACATCTAGGGAATTTTCAGCATATTATTATTTCTTTCTTCTTTCAAAGAATAAAAACATCTTTAATATGAGCCATCAAGGTTGGGGTGTGATGGAGAAAGGAAAGGAGAGTTGTCTGACTCTCTGGAGAAATGGAGCTGAGCCTGGAAGTGATGGGTAGGGCTGAGATGCCGAGTGGCCTGCAGTAACCCATAGCAACAGCCATTCCCAGAACAGCTGTCAAGCAGTGACTTAAATGGATGACCCAAGTGCTTGGTTTGTTTTTATTTGGTTGCTTGTTTTTTAACCTCCTGACATATGGCTTTGAACACTGAGAGACTCTGTTTTTTGCAAGAAATAAACTGCTAAATATTTTAGGTTGAGAATGTACATTTTCTTGAATACCCAAGGGAAACAGTTTTACTTCCAGGAGCACCAAAGAACTAGTTAATGTACCACCCTTAAAAGCCCAGATTCCAAAATTTAGTGCAAGTTTTGTGCAAATATTATTATTCTAACTAATGCTTTTTCAGGTTTTAAGAAAATAATGCTGCAAGGGCAAGTTCTCCATTCCTACCTAGCCTAGCAGAGGCACACTACCTGGACCTGAGCCTTAACTCTTCCGCCAGTTATTAGTTCTCTAATTCAAGGCAACTATGGACCCTCTCCACTCCCAGTCTGTACATCTCCAAAATGAGCATAATCATAGCAGTGCTATGAGATTTGAATTAATGCAGATACAGGACTACACAGTGTATGGCTCCCGATTAATATCCAGTAAAAGTGAGCTAGCTGTCATTACCATTTTTATCAAGTGCAAAATGCCATCACTGTATGATACACGATTGTTTTATGTGCCACTAAGACAAAAAATTGATGCCAATACATTGCAACATGATGCTTTCTTACTTTGCTTTTTAAAATTTTCTACTTTTGCAAAAGTTCTTTTAAAGTGATATATATATATTTATTATATAACACTCTAATGCATACATTAAAAGGGAAATGTACGTTAAATAAATACCTTTGTATTCCTAAAAATCTTTTTAGCATTGAAGCTGGTTCCACTGAGTTTCTTTTTGAATTATCAAAGCTCTGTACATAAAAACACCAGGAAAAATTGCTGATGATACAAAATTGGGTTTATTAAACTGCTGAACAAGGGAAAACACCACCTTGATCAAGTCTCAGCAATGTTTTTAAAAGAAAAGACAGGGTAATTTTAGGATTTAGGAAAGTCTGTGAGTAGTCAGAAGGTGGTTAGAGGCAAAAGACAGTAAGCAAGATAGGAGATTTGTAATGAGATGAGTTGCCAGAAGTCCCATTATCTTGAAATGAATGGGTCTGAATAAGCTGATGTTAAAACACTTTTAGTTTGCCATGTGTACACGGTTTGTATAGCTTATCTGCTTTGTAATTATACTACAGTTTTGCAAGCTGTGGTTTCTGTTTTATTTTTGACCCATTGTCATCGATGTCCACATTTTTCCACCCAATGTCATGCACCGTGCCCTTAAGACCGTTAGTGATGCAGTACCTCTTACTGCCTCCAGGATTTTCTTTGCACTGCTGCTGCTGCTGCTAAGTCACTTCAGTCATGCCCGACTCTGTGCGACCCCATAGATGGCAGCCCACCAGGCTCCTCTGTCCCTGGGATTCTCCAGGCAAGAACACTGGAGTGGGTTGCCATTTCCTTCTCCAACGCATGCATGCATGCTAAGTTGCTTCAGTCGTGTCTGACTCTGTGCGACCCCATGGACAGCAGCCCACCAGGCTCCTCTGTCCACAGGATTCTCTAGGCAAGAGTACTGGAGTGGGTTGCGATCTCCTTTGCACTAGCTGGCACCTGTTCTGAAGATTTCAATGCCCATGCACATTGGCAAACACACTGACAACCACATTTCAATGCCTGTCCTGCTTATGGTGATCTTGAGACACCTCCTGATTTCAGTATTGACAAATATGAAAAAACGTGTCTTAGAATCAGTGAAATACAGTAACAGCTTGATAACAACAAAATCTAATTCTCATCTTGAAGAGAAGAACCAACTATATTTGTGTTCCCATTAGAGAATAAGCCACTTACAAGAGATAAGTGAAAGATCTGTCATAAAATTACAGGACAAGAATTCTTATCCCTATAGATAAGCCCATATACTCCCTAAATGAGTCTGAAGGGGAGTTTTTATTGTTTGGTTTGTTCTGATCCTTATCATTCTAGCATTAATTTTGTTTCCTCAATTTAACAGTTCACTCCCTTTTCAAATCTTTTTCTAGTAAGAAGGTATCTGATCAAAGGAGAAATAAGCTAAATCATGTAGACAGGAAAATCTGACTTGTCTTGCCTATAGTATTGTCCTGCCATTGTAGGAAACTAGAAGAGATATAGATACTCAAAGTATGTTTTTAATTACCTTTTTTTAAACCAGGTAGCTTTAAATTTCATTCTGTTGTCCCTTTCCCAATGGCAAAAACTATTAATAAAAATGAGCACAATGAGCAGTCTCAAGAAGAGAAGTCCAGAAGCAAGCAATCCCTCAGGACCCTGACCTTCAGCCTTACTGTGATTTCCAAGAACCAGTCAGTGTGTGTCTGTGTGTGTGCCTGTTCATATGCTGAATAAGGATACAGAGGGAGAGAACTGAAAATCCATTTCTAGTATCAATATTATGTTTTCCTTTGAAAGATTACCCAAGTGTCAGGCTTACAGAAAATGGTTATATCACCTTATGACTAGAATGGGTCAAGGAAAAAATCTCATATATTACCAGGGGGAACGTGACGTTCTTTGGAGATTCCATATAGTAAAGGGGACTCTGTTCCCTTCCTTATCTGATAGGGACTCAAATTAAAATAATACTAACTCAAAATAAAGTGTAAAGAAACTCAACAATGTCCTGATTTCTCCATGACTATGTTGATACGTTTTTTGAGATGAAAAGTCTGGGTTTTTTTTGTTTGTTTGTTTTTTAACAAAAGAACTATGAGCTACCCCTGCACTGCTAATGTCGTGAGCATATGCTTTGTCTGCCTACTGGGTAATTCATATTGGGTGGCATCTTGGTTTGCTTTTGGACCCGGAAATGCTCTCTGCTTTAGGCTGTGCAGAATGGAGACATTCAAATAAAATTGTGAACTTTTTTTTGTGTTCATTTGTAAGCAACATCCCTCCCCTACCCCTTTCCTAACCTGGTGTCAAATGGGTTGCTTCTCCAAGTACAATTTAAATTTTTTTCACTGCAGATTATTCACCCTGTTGGGTTTCTTTATCTGAAATTATCCTGGGGAACCTTTGTGTTTGAAGCACAAAATGATATGAAAAGTCAAGCTAAAAAAAAAAAAAGGCAAAGCTAAAAGCCAAAGGCGGATGTTGGAAGCAGGAAAATCATTCCTTGAACTCCCCAGGAGTTGATCAAAGAGACAGCCATAAATTGCAACAAAGGCAGAGATCTACTCTGCTCTGAAAGCCAGCCAGAAACACTGGAAATGTTTCATTATTTATTTCATTAATTCTGTGATAGCAATCTCTACTGACAAGATTTGCAAATCTAATCATTTATTAATGAAACATTTCTAGTGGGTTGTGCCCAAGATCTTCCTTAGGTCCCTGCCTCTGAATGGCTGAAGCCCTTTGCTGGCTGCCAGCTTTCTCTCTTGCCACAATACGGCATTAGGATTTCCAAGGTCCTCACCAGGGACTCTCTCTCTGAGCTCATAGGCATATTCAAAAATGGCTGCCTGCACAGCCCTGCTTTGAGGACAGCACGATGGCCATTTTCCAGTATGAGTAAACATGGCTTCATCTATTCATAGAAAACTTTCTCTGAGAATCACACCACCATGTGTGTGGTTTTAAATCATGGCACAGACAGGGGTGGATCTTCCAAGCTGTATTTGCATTGTTGTTACCCACTCTGATGCAGAAAAGCTTAACCTGACTCTTGACTAAGACATTGATTTTTCCTGGAAATTTCACCATGGTTTCAGATATTTCCAAAATCTCAGCCTGTTTCCTTGGCAACTGTCTAAGCTTTATTCCCTATGAACCCATGTGGCATGATTCATCAGTAAACAGTGAAGCAGCAGCCACCCAACTTACTTGTTTCCTAAAGATTTCCTGGAAAGTGATCCTTGCCCTGAGCTATTGATATTTCACAGGCACTATTGTTGATATTTCACAGAGCACAGCTAAAAAATAATAAAAGTCCCATAACCTTGTGCATAGGGAACAACAGCATTTATGGAGATAATGAAATGCAGAAATGAAAACCCCTCAGCAAAGCCCCTTTAGATGTGCCTAAGCTATGTTCATTAATCTGTGATAATTAGACTTATTTGCAGAGGTTAACAGCAGTGGCACATGGTAATTAAGCACTCCCTCTCTACCAGAGGGATCGAAAATGCTTCTCGTGTGACACACGACCAGTCTTCAAGACATTTTATGTTTGCTTTAGGGCTCAGGTTTCCTATAGGGGAAAGAAATTGTATTCTATACAGCCATTACCAGATATCACTTTCTATAATGTGCAGCAACATCGAATTTCAGTTGTTAGTTCTAGAGTAAGAGTGACCTAGGGTTAGAGCAGTTGGCTCCATTACTGACTGGCTGTATCAGTTTGGACAAGTTGATAAATCCTTTTGCCTCAGTTCCGCCATTATAAAATAGGAATGAAAATAACCTTCTTCAAAGTATTTTGGGTTTTGTTATCAATGATGATAACATTCATTTGCCATTCACTGGATGTTTATAATATGCATGCACTGTTTTAAACCCCTTACACATACCCATTAAATCTCATTTTACAGATGAGGAAGAGTACAAGTAGCTTGCCTAAGACTACACTTAGGGAACAAATAATTTAATTCATTTGGAGGCATCCAAGTCACTTGTGAGCAACTTTCCCCAAATGAGCATGGACTCACTATTTTCAGAAAACACATTTCCCTTTTTCCTTTAGAATAATAGTTATGCATGAAAACAGCTTTATCTTTGGCAACAGTCATAATGTGGGCTTAGGCTAGGTGTAGTGGCATAATTTTATCTTTGAAGGAATCCATTAATAAAGGATGACTGGAATGTAGAAAGCAAATGTTCTAATTCTCCCCAGTTTTAGTAATTACACTAAATAAGGGAACACATGCAAAGCTCCTAATGTGGTGCTTTATGCATGCTAAATACTCAGTAAACAATGGCTACTATTATGATAGAAGTGAATGTGCAGACATGCCACACAAAGGGTGAACCGGATTTTTTGCTACACATATGCCCAAGAATGTGGACTTACTCAAGATTGCAGTCATCCCTAAGTTCATACATGGTGAGATTTTGATCCATTTCAGTCAAATAGTAGCTAGATCACTTGTAGTATTTAAAAAGATGAAAGATTGAAAACTGAACCTTTAGTTGAAAACCAATTAAAAATGGATTAAAGACTTGAATTTGAGATCTGAAACTGTAAAACTTCTAGAAGAAAACAGGTGGCAAGCTCCTAGATATTGGTCCTGGCAATGATCTTTTTGTATTTGAAACTGAATACAAAGGCACTAAAAGCATACAAAACAAGTGGTTTGACATCAGCTAAAAAGCTTCTATGCAGCAAAGGAAACATCAGCAAAATAGAAAAGCAACCTATGGAATGGGAGAAGGTATTTGCAAACCACATATTGAATAGATAAAAGGTGAATATCCAAAATATACAAGGAACTCATGTAACACTATAGCAAAGAAATAAACAAACCTCACAAATAACCTAATTAAAAAGTGAGCAAAGGACCTAAATAGAAATTTCCCCAAAGATGTCTAAATGACCATCAGGCACATGAAAAGACATTCAACATCACTATCAGGGAAATGCAAATCAAAACCACAGTGCAATATCACCTCACACCTGTTAGAATGTCCATCTTCAAAAGTACAAGAAATAACAAATGCTAGTGAGAATATGGAGAACAGGGAACCCTTGCACAATGTTGGTGGGAATGTAAGTTATTAAAAGCACTATGGAAAACAGTATGGAGGATTCTAGAGAAGTTAAAAATAAAACTACTATAACATCCACCAAATGTCACTTTTGGGTATATATTGAAACAAAACAAAATCACTATCTCAAAGAGGTATCTGTGCTCCCATGCTAATTACAGCATTATTCACAATAGCCATAGTGTGGAAACAACCCAAGTGTCAGTCGATGTATGAATGGAAAAGAAAATATATACACACACAATGGCATATTATTCAGTCTTAAAAAAGGAAATCATGTCATTTGTGACAACATAGATTGAACTGGAGGACATTGTGCTAGGTGAAATAAGCCAGATAGAGAAAAGCAAATACTGCCTGATATCACTTACACATGGAATCTAAAAAGAAATGTTGAACTTGTAGAAACAGAGAGTAGAATCGTGGTTTCCAGGGAGGATTAGGGAGAGGCTGGTAAAAGTATATAAGTTTTCAGTTATAGATGAATAAGGTTTGAAGATTTCAAGTATAACATGGTGGACTATAGTTGTATTGAATAATTGAAATTTGCTATGAGTGTAGAATTTGGGCTTCCCTGGTGGCTCAGATGGTAAAGAATCCACCTGCCATGCAACAGACCTGGGTTTGATCCCTGGTTTGGTATGATCCCCCGGTGGAGGGCTTAGCAACTCACTCCAGTATTCTTGTCCACGTGGTAAATCCCCATGGACAGAGGTGCCTGGGGCTATAGTCCATGGGGTCGCAAAGAGTTGGACATGACTGAATGACTAAGCACAAGAGAGTAGAATTTAAAGATTCTCATAAAAAAAAAGAAGTAAATATGTGAGATGATGGATGTGTTAATTTGATAGTGAGAATCCCTTCACAATGTATACAAATATCAGATCATCAAGTGGTACACTTTAAATATATTACCAGTTTATTTGTCAATTGCTGCTAAGTCACGTCAGTCGTGTCCAACTCTGTGTGACCCCATGGACGGTAGCCCAATAGGCTCCCGTCCCTGGGATTCTCCAGGCAAGAATACTGGAGTGGGCTGCCATTTCCTTCTCCAGTGCATGAAAGTGAAAAGTGAAAATGAAGTCGCTCAGTCGTGTCCGACTCTTTGCGACCCCATGGACTGTAGCCTACCAGGTTCCTCCATCCACACCTCAATAAAACTAGAGAAAAATAAAGAAGGGGAGAGAGAGTGGGAAGAGAAAGAAAGAAAAGGGAGACAGAGAGGGGACAGACACAGGGAAGTGGGGGGAGGAAGAGAGAGAGAGAGACATATAAATAGCTAAAAAAATGAACTAAACTTTCCACTTAAATCCTGGAAAGCAAAGTTTAAAAGCTCTCCAGTCCTGAGAAGGAGAGAGGGTTTTTTCCTATATTTTAAGATGTTATCAGACCAAGTCAGGAAGGAATAATGGGATTATAGCTGGTTTGCCTCAAGACAAGGCAGATGCTCTGCCTTTAACTAAACTCAGGATAGCCTCACCTTTGTCATCCTTACTTTCTGTTCATGTCCTGGTTGAAGCCATGCTCATCTTTCACACAGTCTAGAATAAGGATCTCAGCAGAGAAATGAAAGCCCAAAGACTGCGCTTGGCTGATTTTCCACACACAGCTGGTACATTCATTAGCAGTTCCTGACTCTTCATTCTGCACCAGTGTGCAAATGGGCAGCATGTCACTTGTTTTCGCAAATCCTCTTTTTTAACTTTTTTTTTTGGCTTTTGAAAGACAAGCCTTGACACTTCCCACAAAGAAAGAAAATCCCTTTGCAGCACTAAGGAAAGAATTAAAGGAGGCCTAAGGAATGATCTGGGAAGTTCTACCAGTCCTCATTCACGCGGGAAACGAGTTCCACACCTTTCTGCAGCTAATGGGAACAGAGGGTCATCTCCAATTCACGCCTGCTTTGCTGGGGCCTCACCTTTGTCATCTGACTTGAATTTCCCCAGCATGATCAACTTTATTCAGCTTGTGGCATGCTGACATTCTTATAGAAACTAGGTAACACTGACATCAACACAGCTTTGGTTGCTTTAGGGTTTTGTTTTTGAGGGAGGGGCAATTTTGTAAACTGGCGACAAATGGCATCTTTTAGAGGGGTTTTCTATTCATACATTGAAAGGAGACACAAGGTTTAACTACATAATTCTTCAGGAGTAGGACTTCATCCACCCCCATTCTGTGATACTGAATGGACTCGATGTGGTGGAGTTCTCTTAAAAAATTTGTAAAGCTCTTCAGACTGCACAATTTCCAGCACAGGCAGGATTCTTTCTTTTCACTAATAGGACCAGACAGAATATGAATTCTGGCCTTTCCCTGCTCTCCAAACTGTCTTTTCATTTGATGGCCCCTTTACTTAAAACTCCTTCTTCCCCCCAACCCCCATCCCCAGTTTATGACACTGGATTTCATGATGCAAAATAAGAGATAACCCTAAGCCTCACCGATAAGGTTCTGCAGGGGATTGTTCAAGTAATCCTGTGTCTTGGGTTTGAATGAAGAGAATCTAAGCTGGAAGGACAAAGATTGAAAGAGATAGAAAAAGATTCCTCTTGTTAAAGTAAATTAATTAGTTGGATTTATATGAGGAGACAGAAGGGAAGAAGCCAGGCTGTGCCCCATATTAATAACTCGCTTGGGAGAAGCCAGATTGGATTGAAAGCAAAAGATGGGGGGAGGGGGAGGACTGTGTCTCCTTATACAAGAGGTAGCCTCAGTTTTCCTCTCTTTGTACTCTATAACCTTTACATACACAAACACACAGATTCTTGACATAAAAATGATGTCATCTTTCTTTTTGACTCACCAGCTAGACTACATTAATCCCCTGCAGCGTGAAGGCCAGCAGGAGGTTGCTTAAGGGACTTCAGGCCTGTGAATAAATGATGACCCAGTGGTTAGGGGCGGCAGCCTAGATACATTCAGGATGCATTAAAGCAATTAGCTAGAAGAGGAACGAGCACAATTTCCAGTCCCCAAGAAGGACCAGGCCATATTTGGAATAGGGTGAGGGGCTTTACCGCTGAGGGCTGGTAAGAGCCACTTAGCAAAATGGCTATGCATGAAAGGAGTGTGGGGCTTTCTCCCTTGGCCTTCCTTGATACTAAAGCCCTTTAGGAGGGATTTCAGGATCATGGGAGTCATGAAACTAATTACTTTTGCAAATTGGTAGAGACAATGGTAGAGACAAATTGATGGAACCAGTCTTGTCACAGATGATTCCAAATCATGGTTTGCATACTGGTGTGCCACCGGTTGAATCTGGTCCATGGATCCTTTTTGCTTGGCCAGACCATTCAGTTTAGTGAAGGTGAAAGTGTTAGCTGCTCAGTCGTTTCCAACACTTTGCGGACCCCAAGGACTGTAGCCTGCCAGGCTCCTCTGTCCATGGAATTCTCCAGGCAAGAATACTGGAGTGGGTAGCAATTCCCTTCTCCAGGAGATTTTCTCAACCCAGGGATTGAACCCAGGTGTTCTGCACTACAAGCAGATTCTTTACCACCTGAGCTACCAGGGAAGCCCCATTCAGTTCAGTTCAGTCGCTGAGTCATGTCTGACTCTTTGTGACCCCATGGACTGCAGCACACCAGGCCTCTCTGTCCATCACCAACTCCCAGAACTTACTCAAACTCACAGTGATGCCATCCAACCATCTCATCCTCTGTTGTCCCCTTCTCCTCCCACTTTCAGTCATTCCTAGCATCAGGGTCTTTTCCAACGAGTCCGTTCTTTGAATCAGGTGGCCAAAGTATTGGAGTTTCAGCTTCAGCATCAGTCCTTCCAATGAACACCCAGGACTGATCTCCTTTAGGATGGACTGGTTGGATCTCCTTGCAGTCCAAGGGACTCTTAAGAGTCTTCTCCAACACCACAGTTCAAAAGCATCACTTCTTTGGCGCTCAGCTTTCTTTATAGTCCAACTCTCACATTCATACATGACTACTGGAAAAACCATAGCCTTGATGTACCTTTGTTGGCAAAGTTATGTCTCTGCTTTTTAATATGCTGTCTAGGTTGGTCATAACTTTTCTTCCAAGGAGCAAGGCTCTTTTAATTTCATGGCTGCAGTCACCATCTGCAGTGATTTTGGAGCCCCCTAAAATAAAGTCAGCCACAGTTCCCACTGTTTCCCTATCTATTTGCCATGAAGTGATGGGACCAGATGCCATGATCTTAGTTTTCTGAATGTCGAGTCTTAAGCCAACTTTTTCACTCTCCTCTTTCACTTTCATCAATAGGCTCTTTAGTTCTTCTTCTCCTTTCTGCTAATTAGTGTGGTGTCATCTGCATTTCTGAGGAGATGATATTTCTCCCAGCAATCTTGATTCCAGCTTGTGCTTCATCCAGTCCAGCATTTCTCATGCTGCACTTGCCCATTCAGTTTAGGCCAATATTAAAAAGTCAAAAGACTTCATGAAAACAAACAAAATCACCACCACCACCAAAAAAACCCCCACAAGTCTGGAAATGTTGCACCAGTGTTCCTGCTTGACACTAATTTGCTGACGCTGAGTACCACCTTTCCTCTTATACCAGCCATGTGCTCTCCAGTTGGCCACGGTCCTCACCACTCCCTGTGGAATTATACTTAACCCACTAAACTCTCTTTCTAGACTCATTCACATCTACCTGGGCTCCATAGGGAACTGAGCTTGTGACCTCTACTCAAAATGGCTCCTGAGTTAAGTTCAACCAGAAACAAAAGGCTAAATTCTAGAGTCCCTGAGCACAGTTTGCACATGGACACTCCTCAGTCCCGCTCCTAGAAGTGTTTCCTCTAGCCTTGTGTAGGAGCCCAGACTGTTCATGAGGCTGCCACACTCTCAGATGCAGAGCTGCAGCCTTGGGATGCACAGACTCAGCTATCTCAACTTGCTCAGGAATGGTGGCCAGGAGGCAGCAACCAGAACAAAAGGGCATCTGAATACAATTTTAAATTCAGTGACAGGTTTGGGCAGTATCCATGCCCACCGAAATCTGAATAGTCAAAAATGTCACAAGCTAAATAAAATGCCAGCCAAGAACAGTCTCAGAGATCCAGAAGCTGCTTGGCATGCTTGGTGACACATCAGAGCGCGGCAAGATGTGAGGACAGAGCCCCTAACAGACCAGGACTCCCCAGCAGAGGTCCACAGCGCTGATGCCTCTGAACACACCCTAGCCTCTTCCCATAATACTTCCCACATACTTAAATCAATACAACTTTGTCTAGGTTTTTTCTTGTTCAGATGAATCTTCAATTAGAAATGTCATTAAAAGACAAAGAGCTCCAGTGACTTAAGGAAACCAAATCACACATCTTCCATGAAACTTCCACCGTCTTCCTACTCTCCCCAAACCTTCACATGCTTTTCTCACTTCTTGCTTTTAATCTCTCTTCTTCTCCCTCACAATCACTTAGCCCCAGTGGGAATGAAGTGCTAAGTGGCTGCTCCCTTCTTCCTCTCAGCTGATGCTTTTGGAGCTTCTAAAAGGCATCTTCCAGACTGCTGTTGACACAAGAGCCTACATCAGTAATCCCTTTGCCTCAAACTAAAGGACAAGGCATGTTTCAAAAAGATGGCTGGAAAACGCGCGTGACTATAATGCCCCCAAAGAGGCGGTAACAGACTGCAGTAAAAAGTACCTGCTACAGGGTCAGAAAATGAATAATTCAAACCTCCCTCACATGCTGAATTAACCTTGACTCATTTCATGCTTCCCCGCCCCCATCCACTGACTTTTGCTTCTCTCCAGCCTGACATTGGCTGGAGTCATTCAGGTGTGCATTTTAATCCCTCTAGGAAACTTCTTCTGCTCTATTTGGATCACCGAAAGTGAGAGCAGTTGGATAAGCTTCTTGTCCAGCGAGAAGGGGTGTCATATGGAAGCTCACAGAGATGGGGCCCTTGGGGCATCTGCCCGTTCAAGGAAAATGACCACCAAATGTTCTTCCGCTAATACTGATAGCCAGAGGCTAAAGCAACTTGGGATTTAGAAAATGTCCCTCTTTCTAATTTCACAACACTCATTTTTCTTTAAAGATTTTTTCCCCAGCTTCCTCACTCACATTACCAATCACAGCAACAAGAACCTCTTTTGCCACATCGACCAAAAAAAAAAAAAAAAAAAAAAAATCGAAAATCCTTTTTCTCACTTGGCTCTCGCAAAGGAAACAGAAGCAGGCACTCGTACCTGCTTTAAAGTCACCTCGCCCACCCCACAGTCCATTACAGAGTGAAGCGTTGTCTTCCTATCATTTCCCAGACACAAAGCCATGCAGGGCAGCAAGGTCTATGAGAGCTCAATTTTCACCTCAATTGTCCTCACAGGCCTTTCCCCCTGATGAGCTTGGCAGGAAGAGAGGGAGCTGGTTCAGAGACACGTGTTCACATGTGCAGGACTAAGAGGGAGATGTGGGCACATCTGGGCATACAGTGTGCTTTCTTGGTTATGGTTTGAAATAAATACTGTGTGTCTTAAATGCAATGCCACTGAGAGGAGATGGTGTACTCCACGGCAGAAGGGAATCTGGGTTTTACCTTGAGAAAGTTGTTCTTGTCTTTATGGTAATTTCTGTGAGAATCCTTTCAATGTTATCCAGTAGAACATTCTGCAAGGGAAATGTTCTTTATATCTGTTGTCCAGTATGATAGCCCCCAGCCACATGGGGCATTGAACAGTTGAATTATTTCTACTGTGACTGAGGAACTGTATTTTTTATTTTATTTTAATTAATTTAAATAGCCACTTGGTTAGCAGCTACTATATTGGACAGTGCGGGACTAGATGTCAAGACATACCCTGTTCTCTGTTCTAGTTTGTTTTTGTTGCTGTTCTTTTAACCAGTTTAACGTCTATCTAATTCCAAATGCTTCCTTCAGAAATTCCTTCAGTATTATCAGAAACAAGGAAGGCAGGGAGCAAACTCCGGACTCTGCCTCCTCCTGGCCCAGACCTGAAAAAGGTGCTTTGGTATACGAACCTCATTTACGTTCGGTGACAGCTTTACAACTCTGTTCTGAATGCTAACTATTCCCATGTCACAGTTGAGGAATCTGAAGGTGATGAATTTCAGTAAATGGCCTAAAATCACAAGATGAACAGCTTGTAGAACTGGAATTTGTATCTTTGGATCTAGCCCAGTACCAGTTCCATTATAAATAAATGGTATTATTCTCAATCCTATTCTCATTTCACAGAGAGGGTGGGAAAGTCATTAATTACAAAAGAAATTTCACGAAGTTACTCTATGAGTGGTAGGCATGGAGGTTTGTGGTCTTTAGCTACAAATTTCTTTCGGATCCAAGTGCACAGTGAAAAGTATTTAATGAAGGAGCATACGGCAAACTTGCACTTCTTGATGCCAATGGTGTGGTCTGAAATGACTAGTTCAAAGTCATTCTTACTGCTGCTGAAAGATTTCTGAGAACTGCAAGGAAGAGGAGGTATGTATTAGACAAACCCAGATCAAGATATTTGGAATATGTCCAAAATAAAAGGTCCTCTAAGAGTCAGGGAGGAAGCACCCTTCATCCAAAAGAACTCAATGCCTTGACTGGGGGAGAAAGGGGGAGAATTACCGAGGTGTGGGCAAGTCCTGTTGAAAGAGGTGTTTCTTCTCTTCCCAGGCCACAGCTAGAGTCCCTGGCTACAGTACTAACCAGGAGGGTGGTGAGCAGAAAGCTCTTGTCTGCTGGTAGCCACTCACCCAAGAAGTTCCCTAGAAGGTGATGCTGATTGTAATTAGAGCCTGATCTCTGAGAGGGGGGTTGTCTCAATTCCCAGACCTGTGCAGGCAGCTGGTGGCGGGAAGCCGCTGCCTGGCACGCTCTCCAGAGAGAGTCTCAGCTGTTCCTGCCGTCCAGAATCATCACTCGGTTTAGTTTCCCAGGATAGGGGTGGAGTGTGCGGGGGAGGGGGCATGGCAGCGCTTCTCCTTGGGAGAAGCCAGTGGACCCCCACCCGCCAAACACACACACACACAGAGGAGGCTTCTCACAGTGTGAGTCTTACCCATCGGGGCAGCGGGCTTCAGTTGCTCCCCGCTCCCTTACTGGCTGTTCACTTTCTACGCCAATAGGCTCTGAGGTGACAAGTTCAATTCCCAGTTCTGTCAAACCTGCATTTTCTTCCCTGACCTACTTTTCCCACTCTGCAGTGTTGGAACAATGCCTCGCTCTGTTCCCTCTTTAGACCCATCTTTTGCCTGAGCTGGTGCAGAAACCCGGGCCTTTGCCAGGCTTTTTGCCTTGAATCCCTGACAAGTGTTGATGGGAAAAGGAAAAAAAAAAAAAAAGGAGGAGGGAAAAAAAATCCTCACTATAAAAGAGTTCGGCTCCCCCACAGACACCCTGAGTCAGGCGGAAATAAACGCTCCTGTGGGTAAGGGAAGAAAGCGAAGGTCAGGCTCCCCCACTCACCCTCTCCCCCACCCTGAGCTCCCGGGTGAGGGCCACTGAGGCCGCGCCAAGAACTCTCCTGACCCCTGAGCACCAGAGACGCGGCTGCCGCGTTTGAGGACTGGCCCTGAGGCGCCCGACAAGATGGCTCTCAGCCACCTTCGCTCAGCACCTGCTCTGTGGCCGCTTCCCGCGAGGAGCCCGGGGGCAGCCGCGCCCAAAGCCCTCCAGCCCCGACTGTGGGGCTGGCACCCCCGACGTTTTCTCAGGCTTATGGCCACGAGGTGCTATAAAGGGAGTTCTAATGAGGTGCATGAACCTAGCCCTTATTATACAGAGTGAAGTCAGAAAGAGAAAGACAAATATCATCTATGAACACATACATATGGAAGCTAGAAAGATGGTACCGACGATTGTGCAGGGCAGCAAAGGAGACACGGACGCAAAGAACAGACTTTTGGACTCAGAGGGAGAAGGAAAGGGCTGGGATTATTTGAGAGAATAGTATTGAAACGTATACATTACCATATGTAAAATAGATAGCCAGTGTGAGTTTGAGGTATGATGCAGGGAACCCAAGGCCAATGCTCTGGGACAATCTGGAGGGACGGGGTGGGGAGGGGGGAGGGGAGAGGGGGGGTTCAGGATGGAGGGGACACATGCACACCTATAGCCAATTGATACTGATGCATGGCAAAAAACACCATCACAATATTGTAAAGTATTATTCTCCGGTTAAAATAAATGAATAAATTTTTTTAAAAAGCGAGAGAGAAAGTAGTGTAACCCAAGAACCAGGGAGGCAGCCCAAGTGAAGTTTCTCTGTGGTCGGTAAAGCAAATGTGAAAGTGTTAGTAGCTCAATTGTGCTAGACTCTTTGCGACCCCATGGACTACAGCCTGCCAGGCTCCTCTGTCCATAGAATTCTCCAGGCAAGAATACTGGAGTGGGTAGCCATTCCCTTCTCCAAGGGATCTTCCCGACCCAGGGATCGAATCCAGGTCTCTGGCATTGCAGGGAGATTCATTACCGTCTGAGCTACAGGAAAAGCCAAAGCAAATGTGAAGGTTTGCAAATAAGTGCAGGATAATCTGACATGGGGAGAGGCGAGAGGTAGACAGCAACAACAAAATCATGTCATCTTTAGAGACTGAACGTTGTATGGGGGGTGGTTCTGTGAATTTAATACACTAAGTGTCTGTCTGTCCCAAGACCCTATAAGACAGGTACTATAACGCCCCAAGGATACAGATGGTGAGGTAGAGGGTGGTCCATGGCTAGTCAGTGGTCACAGTGGGACACGGATCCAAAGAATCTGCTCCCGTTACCCCCAGTCTGGACTCTGCACCTCTGCCCTGCTAACACCACCCTCTCATCCTGCTTTTCCTGGCTCTCCATCTTACAGTCAGGATAACTTGGTCACGGTGTCCTCTCTAGCACCCCCGCAGCCCTCCTGTCTCTTTTTACCTTCCAAGTCGAGGCTGCCCACCCAGTCAGTCCTGTTAAGGAAAGTGTGTGGGGAAATCTACTGGTGGATTCCAGGGAAGATTTTCCTCTCAGAGAGGAGAACTCTTCACAGGAAAACAGTTTTGCTTGCATCCTCTTTCTTGCTGGTTCTGCTGCTCCGTGAGGACACAGAGCCTAGTGCTGTGGCATCTATCTTGCAGCCATGGGGGAATTCACCTCTAACGTACGGAGGATAGAAACAAGGGAAGAAAAGTGTCAGGAACTTGAAAATGCCATTGAGCTACTGCACCAGCCCTGAGTTGCCAACTTTCTGATGTATTGTTTGATTTAAAAAACAAAAAAAAACACTTTAAGCTTTGTATTTGTATCTACCAATAGTTAGGGGTTCTATTACTTGCAGCCCAAAGCACCTACTATTAGAGGTACCTAGAAGCAGCCCTTCAGAAAGGGTGTGAAGGACTTCCTGTTCTCAGTGTTGGTCACTGTGCCCCACGCTGACTCACACATCTACTCCCCTCCCCGAGGACCCTCCAGGAAAGATGACCTGGCCACCACTCTGCCTCTTTCCAGGTGGTGCTAGTGGTAAAGAACCCACCTGCTAATGCAGGAGATGTAAGAGATGTGGGTTCAATAGCTGGGTCTGAAAGATCTTCTGGAGAAGGACATGGCAGCCAACTCCAGTATTCTTGCCTGGAGGATTCCATGGACAGAGGAGCCGGACAGGCTACAGTCCATTGAGTCACAAAGAATCAGAAAGGACTGAGGTGACCTGGCATGCACAGGCATTCTGCCTCATTTCCTGGCCTTTGCCCTCACTACTCCTTTCTGCAGGGAAAAATCTCTCCCCAGAGCTACACAGGGCTGCATTTTTCTCTCCACTCAACTTCCCATCCTGTACATTGAGTGTTTCCTATGTAAGTAGGAATTGCTTGTTCAAAATCTCTCCGCACTCGACAATCTGTCCATCTTACCTAGAACATAGCCCGGCTCATAGCAAGTGTTACCTGGAACATGGCCCAGCTCATAGAACATGTTCTGATATTGGTATGCAATCTCCAGCTAATTCTGCTGTGTTTGCTAAGGTGTCTAGTGGGTCCTTCTCCTCTTCCTCCTGTACCTCCTCCTTCCTCTTCTTTTCCTGTTTCTCCTCTTCCTTCTTTCTTCTGTTTCTTCTCTTCCATCAAATCTGACTGATGCCCTTTATGCTTCCTTTGATGGTACAGATGAACTCTCTTCCAGATTAATCTTCCCAAATTTGTAGAATCACTGCCTGTGTTCAAGCAGCTGAAATGTCAATTTGATCATTTCCAGTGAGACTCAGTTTTAAGGGTATCATTGCAAATTGGGATGCTTTGATGGAATGACAATGTAAGGATGTTTTCAAACTTCTTATGTTCATTTTACCATACTATTATAGTGGTTTTCAGTCTTTCAGACATTTTAATCTATGCTTAATTATGCTCATTCCCAGAGGCTCCTTAAAAGCAAATGACACAATTTTTTTAATCAAGTAAATAATACACATGAGGCTTGCTAAGACTTGATAGAAGCCTGTGTGATCAACTGAAGAGAATGACTGTGATCAGAGGGCCTGAGAAACAGGGGTTTGCAGAGTCATCACCTTCCTCTCTGGCATTTCTAGTAGCTCAAGGAAAGTCTTCCAAGGTGATAAGTTTTCTATGTAGAAGGATAAGTATGGTTCATCTTCCCTCCCTCCAAGGTGGCACCATGGAGTCCATCTGGCTGCTTTGAGAAAAGAAGAAAGAACCTCAGTCCCAACTGCTATGACAAAATACCACAGCCTGAGTGGCTTAAACAACAGACACTTATTTCTCACAATTCTAGGAAAGTCCAAAGACTCTTCCAAGGAGGCTATGGAATCCAAGATAAAGATAATAGCAGATTTGATATCTGTTGTGAGTCCTCTTCCTGGTTTTCAGATGGCCTTCTTATTGTGTCCTCATATGGCCTTTCTTTGATGTGTACACATGGAGAGAAAGAGATCTCATTTCTGATCCTCATTTTATAAGGATATTAATCCCATCATGAGGGCCCTACCCTCATGACTTAATCTATCAATAATTACTTCCCAGAGACCTCAAATCCCAAAAACCATTACACTGGGGATTAGGGCTTCTACATATGAATTTGGGAGGGGCATGAATACGCAGTCCATAGCAGGCGGCTCTTCTGCCACTTTGTAATAATGACAAGAATCAGTATAAGATGAGGCACTGGGCATCCCTTTCTAGAGCAAACAGGTCACTTTCAGCTTATGATGGGTATCCATCACATGATTTAGCCTGCCCAGAGCTTAGTCACCCTTCTGCTACACTTTGTAATATTCCCTCTTGACAGTTTTTAGAAGGGCTATCAGTTAAAGCTCCTCACCCTTATCTAGCTGGGAGGTTGACATGAGGTGCAAGATGGGTGAAGCAGATTCTCTTGGGAATTTTCATCTTGAAAAGAACAAGGACATAATTAGAAAACAACTCAAAACACTGGCATTCCCTAAAGAGACTGTCCACTGCTACGTGCTACCTAAATTCTCTGAAAGTGAAAGAGAAAATTTGAGCTGCTTCTATCGTGCGTGACTCTCCGTGACACCACGGACTATAGCCCACCAGGCCCCTCTGTCCATGGAATTCTCCAGGCAAGAATACTGGAGTGGGTTGCCATTCCCTTCTCCAGGGGATCTCCCTAACGCAGGGACTGAACCCAGGTCTCCTTCATTGCAGGCAGATTCTTTACCATCTGAGTCACCAGTTCAGTTCAGTTCAGTTAAGTTCAGTCACTCAGTCGTGTCCGACTCTTTGCAACCCCATGAATCACAGCACGCCAGGCCTCCCTGTCTATCACCAACTCCCGGAGTCTTCTCAAAGTCATGTCCATCGAGTCAGTGATGCCATCTAGCCATCTCATCCTCTGTTGTCCCCTTCTCCTCCTGCCCCCAATTGCTCCAAGCATCAGGGTCTTTTCCAATGAGTCAACTCTTTGCATCAGGTGGCCAAAGTATTGGAGTTTCAGCTTCAACATCAGCCCTTCCAATGAACACCCAGGACTGATCTCCTTTAGGATAGACTGGTTGGATCTCCTTGCAGTCTAAGGGACTCTCAAGAGTCTTCTCCAACACCACAGTTCAAAAGCATCAAATCTTCTGCGCTCAACTTTCCTCACAGTCCACCTCTCACATCCATACATGACCACTGGGAAAACCATAGCCTTGACTAGACGGACCTTTGTTGGCAAAGTAATGTCTCTGCTTTTTAATATGCTGTCTAGGTTAGTCATAACTTTCCTTTCAAGGACTAAGTGTCTTTTAATTTCATGGCTGCAATCACCATCTGCAGTGATTTTGAACCCCTCCCCCCAAAAAAAAGTCTGACACTGTTTCCACTGTTTCCCCATCTATTTCCCATGAAGTGATGGAACCAGATGCCATGATCTTAGTTTTCTGAATGTTGAGCTTTAAGCCAACTTTTTTCACTCTCCTCTTTCACTTTCATCAAGAGGCTCTTTAGTTCCTCTTCACTTTCTGCCATAAGGGTGGTGTCATCTGCATATCTGAGGTTATTCATATTTCTCCTGGCAATCTTGATTCCAGCTTGTGCTTCCTCCAGCCCAGCATTTCTCATGATGTACTCTGCATATAAGTTAAATAAGCAGAGTGATAATAAACAGCCTTGACATACTGCTTTTCCTATTTGGAACCAGTTTGTTGTTCCATGTCCAGTTCTAACTGTTGCTTCCTGACCTGCATACAGATTTCTCAAGAGGCAGGTCAAGTGGTCTGGTATTCCCATCGCTTTCAGAATTTTCCATAGTTTGTTGTGATCCACACAGTCAAAGGCTTTGGCCTAGTCAATAAAACAGAAGTAGATGTTTTTCTGGAGCTCTCTTGCTTTTGTGATGCTCCAACGGATATTGGCAATTTTATCTCTGGTTCCTCTGCCTTTTCTAAAACCAGCTTGAACATCTGGACGTTCACGGTTCACGTATTGCTGAAGCCTGGCTTGCAGAATTTTGAGCGTTACTTTACTAACGTGTGAGATGAGCGCAATTGTGCGGTAGTTTGAGCATTCTTTGGCATTGCCTTTTTTGGGATTGGAATGAAAACTGACCTTTTCCAGTTCTGTGGCCACTGCTGAGTTTTCCAAATTTGCTGACATATTGAGTGCAACACTTTCACAGCATCATCTTTCAGGATTTGAAATACCTCAACTGGAATTCCATCACCTCCACTAGCTTTGTTCATAGTGATGCTTCCTGACATCCACTTGACTTCACATTCCAGGATGTCTGGCTCTAGGTGAGTGATCACACCATTGTGATCATCTGGGTCATGAAGATCTTTTTGTATAGTTCTTCTGTGTATTCTTGCCACCTCTTCTTAATATCTTCTGCTTCTGTTAGGTCCATATCATATTTGTCCTTTATCGAAGCCATCTTTGCATGAAATTTTCCCTTGGTATCTCTAATTTTCTTAAAGAGATCTCTAGTCTTTCCCACTCTGTTGTTTTCCTCTATTTCTTTGCATTGATCACTGAGGAAGGCTTTCTTATCTCTCCTTGCTATTCTTTGGAACTCTGCATTCAAATGGGAATATCTTTCCCTTTCTCCTTTGCTTTTCACTTCTCTTCTTTTTACAGCTATTTGTAAGGCCTCCTCAGACAGCCATTTTGCCTTTTTGCATTTCTTTTCCATGGGAATGGTCTTGATCCCTGTCTCCTGTACAATGTCACAAACCTCTGTCCATAGTTCATCAGGCACTCTGTGTATCAGATCTAGTCCCTTAAATCTATTTCTCACTTCCACTGTATAATCATAAGGGATTTGTTTTAGGTCATACCTGAACGGCCTAGTGGTTTTCCCTACTTTCTTCAATTTAAGTCTGAATTTGGCAATAAGGAGTTCATGATCTGAGTCACAGTCAGCTTCTGGTCTTGTTTTTGCTGACTCTATAGAGCTTCTCCATCTTTGGCTGCAAAGAATATAATCAATCTGATTTCGGTGTTGACCATCTGGTGATGTCCATGTGTAGAGTCTTATCTTGTGTTATTGGAAGAGGGGGTTTGCTATGACCAGTGCATTCTCTTGTCAAAACTCTATTAGCTTTTGCCCTGCTTCATTCTGTACTCCAAGGCCAAATTTGCCTGTTACTCCAGGTATTTCTTTACTTCGTACTTTTGCATTCCAGTCCCCTATAATGAAAAGGACATCTTTTTTTGGTGTTAGTTCTAGAAGGTCTTATAGGTCTTCAAAGAACTGTTCAACTTCAGCTTCTTCAGTGTTACTGGTTGGGGCATAGGCTTGGATTACTGTGATATTGAATGGTTTCCCTTGGAAATGAACAGAGATCATTCTGTCATTTTTGAGATTGCATCCAAGTACTGCATTTCGGACTCTTTTGTTGACCATGATGGGTACTCCATTTCTTCTAAGGGATTCCTGCCCACAGTAGTAGATATAATGGTCATCTGAGTTAAATTCACCCATTCCAGCCCATTGTAGTTCGCTGATTCCTAGAATGCCGACATTCACTCTTGCCATCGCTTGTTTGACCACTTCTAATTTGCCTTGATTCATGAACCTAACATTCCAGGTTCCTATGCAATATTGCTCTTTACAGCATCGGAACTTGCTTCTATCACCTGTCACATCCACAACTGGGTATTGTTTATGCTTTGACTCCATCCCTTCATTCTTTCTCAATTTATTTCTCCATTGATCTCCAGTAGCATATTGGGCGCCTACCAACCTGGGGAGTTCCTCTTTCAGTATCCTATCTTTTTGCCTTTTCATACTGTTCATGGCGTTCTCAAGGCAAGAATACTGAAGTGGTTTGCTATTCCCTTCTGCAGTGGACCACATTCTATCAGATCTCTCCAACATGACCCATCCGTCTTGGGTGGCCCCAGACGGCATGGCTTAGTTTCATTAAGTTAGACATGACTGTGGTCCTGTGATCAGATTGCCTAGTTTTCTGTGATTGTGGTTTCAGTGTGCCTGCCCTCTGATGCCCTCTCACAACACCTACCATCTTACTTGGGTTTCTCTTACCTTGGACGTAGGGTGTCTCTTACCTTGGACGTAAGATATCTCTTTACGGCTGCTCCAGCAAAGCGCAGCCACTGCTCCTTACCTTGGACAAGTGGTATCTCCTCACAGCCACCCCTCCTGACCTTGAACGTGGAGTAGCTCCTCTCGGCCCTCCTGCACCCATGCAGCCACCGCTCATTGGAGTCACCAGGGAAGCTCAAATTCTCTGGTTCTAGTGTTTTCTGACACTTGGTCTTCAGCTTTGACTTTTACTAAATGACTACTACGTATCCTTCAATTAATTGCTTTTTCCCCTTGTGAGTTGCCAGGTTAATATGTGTAACTTACAACAAAAGGACCCTAAATTATAGACTTTTTAAACAATGAAGCCTAGATTTCTACACCTGCTCCCACCATTGAGGCCTCTGAATATGTTTATGCTATGTGTCTTCTTCTAACTCTGGTAATCAGTGTGAAAAAAGACCAAATAATTGAAAAAAAACACACACACACACACACAAAAGCCCTGGGTCACTGTCTTTCCAGTTTGCCATGCCATTCTCAAGTAGAGAACAAAAGCAGCAATTCCAGAGGCTAAGGAAAAAAAGAGTCTTGAAAAGAAATCTTATCTGTCTTAAAAACCATGAATGAAATAAAGGAAAAAGTGTTCATTGCACCTGACTGACATGATTACTGTGGGTCAGCCATCAATATGTAGATAGAAAGAAAATAATTGGCATAAGCTCCTTGAAATTTCTGCCTCCAGCCTCCCCAAGGAGGCCTTGGGGAGATCCAGAAAGCATTTGAACAGCTAGGGCTTCATAATGAGAACTGACATTCTAGTGTGTACTACAAAAGACACTTTCCTCCTGGAACCCTGAAAAGTCCTTTAATCAGCCAAAAAGTTGCTACTGTAAAATAAAAAAAAAGGTGGGGGAATAAAATAAGTTCCTCATTTGTTGTTTCTCTGCCACTGCCCTGCCTGCCTCCTTTTCACTGTCCAAGCCCCCCTGGCATTATCTATGCCTACCTCATTAATGCCACTTGCTCATCGCTATGCCAGGAAGCCCAGCTGATTAACAGGAAACCCTGAGCTGAAGGTTGCCTGGGTTTCAAGTTGCTTATACACACAATTCACACTCCATGTGTTAGGAGTTCCCTCCTTTCCTCAAGTCACTCCACGAGCCTGCCAAGTGGGAAATGGGCTTTGAATTGTCTCTGGCTCCTTGCTGACCAGTCAAACCCCAGGGAGCCCGTGGAATATTTGATTAGTTGTAAACTCAAAACAACCATCACAAAGAAAGATAAAAGGTTAAAACCACAAGCAAGGCACCCCAGAGTGAAAAGCCTGAAAGATTGGAAAAGGTAAGCTGAAAAAATACTTAGACTTCCCCAGC
The DNA here is from genome assembly GCF_963930625.1 of Muntiacus reevesi. Taxonomy (NCBI): domain Eukaryota; kingdom Metazoa; phylum Chordata; class Mammalia; order Artiodactyla; family Cervidae; genus Muntiacus; species Muntiacus reevesi. The sequence goes on along the minus strand of NC_089251.1, from coordinate 140,470,135 downwards.
AGCAGCTAAAGATAAAACGAGGCATGTTTCATGCCCAAGGCAGAAAATTAAAAATTGAACAGATTCCATTCTGAGAGATGTATTGTGAGGTAAGGTCTCCTCCATACCCCACCCCCAGCCAGCCCCTGTCATCCTGTCTAGAGTCCAGTCTTACCTGCCAGCGTGCTGTGTTTTCCTTTGTCCCCTCACTTCTAGCTGGGACAAATGCCCTGTAACTAACAAGTGTGGTCACCAATGTCATCAACAGACAATATTTTCAAGGCAATAATCATAGAAAATCTTAGGCATCAGATCCTGAGGACTTTGCATGTGCACCGGTGGGTATCTCTGCAGACCCCTCTATACAAGTGGCCAAATGCATCCTTAGCACATCTTCTGAATCTAAAGGCTGGAATATGACCAAGGTCATGCCACATTCCTGGGGGCACTCTGCCTCACTCTACTGGTCCATGTGGAGTATACAGAAACTGGGTCCCTTGCCCTGATTTAAGATATCTCTGAAAATTCTATTCCAGCTCCAGAGTACCCTAAAAAGATTGTAGAAAAAAGCTATGACTGCATTACAGTTCAACATTTCCCCCTGTTCGATCCTGTTTTATTCACTCCCTCAACAATGATACCCTGAGAGTACTCCTCCAATCAACTTACTACATTAAAAACAGGGTTTTTTTTTCCCCCAAAAGATAATAGACTGAAGGGTCTTGAAATCCAATGCCTTACCCGGTCACTTCAGAAATCCCTTCTGTGATATCCTTAAGAGAGAATCAAATGGCTTCTTGATGAAACTTCTCAGGACTTCCCTAGTGGTCCAGTGGTTAAGACCCCATTCTTCCACTGCAGGGGGCCAGGGTCCAATCCCTAGTTGGGGAACTTAGATCCCACATATCATGGGCATGACCAAAATTTAAAAAGAAGAAACCGTACTGTATTTAGGGTTCCACATCCTCACACAGGAGTTAAGAGAAGGTGGCACCACATCAGGGGTCGATCTCTGACATCACGGTAGCCATAAAATTCAGTAAGATGATGAACCGTGTGCCAGAAAAAAAGAGTACAGCTTCTTCGAAGGGGTGCAAGGATGGTATGTAAAGGTTTTAAAAGTATTATTTAAAAAAATAAATACAAGTGTCCAAGAGCTCACAGAAAAAAAACCATCAAACGGTATGGCAACATTTTCCTTGCAGAGGCAAGCTAATAAATGAATATAGTGGACCATCCTGCCAAGAGTGGTATAGAAACAACACTGAGAATTTATGATGAAAGGCAAAGGAAATGGGCAAGAAAAATAGGAGCTAAGGATACAAGGACACTACAGAGAGAACCATTAAACAAGCACCATGCCCCTGGCTTATCTCTTTCGCACACCAAGCTCCCAGAAGCTTCCAACAGAGCTCAGCATGGCAAAGATTGACACAGAGAAAGCTTGGCTTGCCACATATCTAGCACAGCAGGGAAAAGTAGAAGGAGAGCCACTGAAACAAGGAGTAAGCTGATTTCTAGTAGTCAATCAGGATGATAATTTTTGTAGCTATTGTTGGCAGACACGATCCTCAAATTTCTTAATGACCTAAACTACTCTGGGCAAAGCCAAGATGAAGAATAAGGGAGCCGGTGATGAGCTGGTGGTGCAGGTCTTCTTTTGGTGGGAGAACATCCATACAGGAGTTTCAACTGACACCAGAGAATATATGGATTGTTCAGTTCAGTTCAGCCACTCAGTCGTGTCCAACTCTTTGCGACCCCGTGAACCGCAGCACGCCAGGCCTCCCTGTCCGTCACCAAATCCCAGAGTCCACTCAAACCCATGTCCATTGAGTCGGTGATGCCGTCCAACCATCTCATCCTCTGTCGTCCCCTTCTTCTCCTGCCCTCAATCTTTCCCAGCATCCGGGTCTTTTCAACTGAATCAGCTCTTCGCATCAGGTGGTCAAAGTATTGGTGTTTCAGCTTCAGCATCAGTCCTTCCAATGAATATTCAGGACTGATTTCCTTTAGGATGGACTGGTTGGACCTCCTTGCAGTCCAAGGGACTCTCAAGAGTCTTCTCCAACACCACAGTTCAAAAGCATCAATTCTTCGGCACTCAGCTTTCTTTATGGTTCAACTCTCACATCCATATATGACAACTGGAAAAATCATAGCTTTGACTAGATGGACCTTTGTTGGCAAAGTAATGTCTCTGCTTTTTAATATGCTGTCTAGGTTGGTCATAACTTTCCTTCCAAGGAGTAAGCATCTTTTAATTTCATGTCTACAATCACTATCTGCAGTGATTTTGGAACCCCCAAAAATAAAGTCTGACACTGTTTCCACTGTTTCCCCATCTATTTGCCATGAAGTGATGGGACCAGATGCCATGATCTTAGTTTTCTGAATGTTCAGCTTTAAGTCAACTTTTTCACTCTCCTCTTTCACTTTCATCAAGAAGTTCTTTAGTTCTTCTCTTTCTGCCATAAGGGTGATGTCATCTGCATATCTGAGGTTATTGATATTTCTCCCAGCAATCTTGATTCCAGCTTGTGCTTCTTCCAGCCCGGGTTTCTCATGATGTACTCTGCATATAACTTAAATAAGCAGGGTGACAATATACGGCCTTGATGTACTCCTTTTCCTATTTGGAACCAGTCTGTTGTTCCATGTCCAGTTCTAACTGTTGCTTCCTGACCTGCATATAGGTTTCTCAAGAGGCAGGTCAGGTGGTCTGGTATTCCCATCTCTTTCAGAATTTTCCACAGTTTACTTTATTATCATGTGAGATGAGTGCAATTGTGTGGTAGTTTGAGCATTCTTTGGCATTGCCTTTCTTTGGGATTGGAATGAAAACTGACCTTTTCCAGTCCTGTGGCCACTGCTGAGTTTTCCAAATTTGCTGGCATATTGAGTGCAGCACTTTCACAGCATCATCCTTTAGGATTTGAAATAGCTCAACTGGAATTCCATCACCTCCACTAGCTTTGTTCGTAGTGATGCTTCTTGAGGCCCACTTGACTTCACATTCCAGGATGTCTGGCTCTAGGTGAGTGTGAGTGATCACAGCATCGTGATTATATGGGTCATGAAGATCTTTTTTGTACACTTCTTCTGTGTATTCTTGCCACCTCTTCTTAATATCTTCCGCTTTTGTTAGGTCCATACGATTTCTGTCATTTATTGAGCCCATCTTTGCATGAAATGTTCCCTTGGTATCTCTAATTTTCTTGAAGAGATCTCTAGTCTTTCCCATTCTATTGTTTTCCTCTATTTCTTTGCATTGATCGCTGAGGAAGGCTTTCTTATCTCTCCTTGCTATTCTTTGGAACTCTGCATCCAAATGGGTATATCTTTCCTTTTCCTCTTTGCTTTTCACTTCTCTTCTTTTCACAGCTATTTGTAAGGCCTCCTCAGACAGCCATTTTGCTTTTTTGCATTTCTTTTTCTTGGGGATGGTCTTGACTCCTGTCTCCTGTACAATGTCATGAACCTCTGTCCATAGTTCATCAGGTACTCTGTCTATGAGATCTAGTCCCTTAAATCTATGGATTGTTTAAGGAAACTGCAAAATAGAGGACAGGAGATTTGCATAAGTGTGTTATGGGTCCAGGATAAGACAACAGGGAGTGATGAGAAACATGGACCTGTCTAAGGCTTTACCTGGCAAGAGCATTTTCAAAACTTTTTCTGTCTAAACTACTGTGTTTATGGCTGAATCTGATTCCCAGGCTGTGAATTTGCAAGCCCCCTACTAAAAGATGAAGACCTTCCCAGTTTATCTCAAGCAGTTATCCGCTGCTGCCATTGCTCATGCTCACAACTGAGTTGATGGTCTCACTGTGAAGGTTTATGTTCTAGTCCTTGTCAGAGAACGACCTCCCACATACCCCTTTCTGTGTCTTTGCTGCCACCATTCTATCTCCATTTCTATTTAACAGCTACTGAAAGGAAGTTAGTGCAGCCTCCAAAATGGAGGGGAAGAACCTGACCAAGTGCAATTAAAAAACTGAATATTTAGCAGGAAAAGTGAAGGCCTCCAAGACTGCTCCAGCTCTTTATACAGAATCAGACCACGGCATCTAAAGATCACTTCCTCCTTCTGAGGGAAAGGAAGGCATAAATGTCCATTGAATACCTGGATTGTGCCAAGAAAATTCCAAGTACCTTTCCTAGATGAAATCAGGAGAAAGTAGGGTGGGGATGGGACTATAATGTACATTTTTCCTCTGGGCCATGTGGACTCTGATTCTCAGGCCTTGTAATCTCAGCTGCCCAGCTGATTTTCCTTATTTTACAAGTCATTATGCCTGTGAAAGCAGTTATGCAGGAGCCAAGGAAACAAGCCATACGTTAAATATTTTTAACTAAAAACAATACAGAACACAAGGGAGAAACAGAAACTGATGCTGGAAACATGGATGAGACACTTCCGTCTAGTCCCGAAGCTCCTGAGCAAGGCTTTGTGTGATGTCCCTGCTCAGTTCTCCGAGGCTGTGATCAAACAGCAGTCCAGGCACCAGGTGGAGATGGAAGTGGAAGGAGAGACTACAGATTCAGAATCAAAGCCCAGTAGAGTCATTCCCAGTGGGACCGCCCAAACCTCACGTTGGGAAAGAATGGAGGAATTTTTGGGGCAGAAACACCTTCCAGATTGTTTCATTCATTTTACAGACGAAGGCAGTGAGGTCTGCGGTAACATGTTGAAACTGGGTTTACGTGCCGATAGTCACTGAGGATTTTGAGCTAGATCATGACTTCCACTTCAGACTTTATCTCCAGCTCATTACATAATTTTGCCTCATTTTTGAGATTTTTTTTATGCCTCAGCCTTTCCCTCATTTGAAAACACCTTTTCAACTCCTAAAACTCTACATTGATTTATTTCACAAATATGTATTGAGCTACTAATGTGTACCAAGCCCTATTCTAGGTGCCGGAGATGAAGTGGAGAAGGGTCTGTGGAGAACAAGGCAGATAAGCAAGAAATTTATAGTCCAAAAGGAAGATGTTTGGCAGCATTAGTTGGCCAAGAATATCAAACTTATTAATAGCCTTTCATTGAAGTTAGTTTTTCCATGGAAGTTAGTTACCTTGTTTCTTCACATAGGCATTCTTACAATAAAAATAATCGAAACTTTCTTAAAGCCTCAGACTTATGAGTTGTAATACGTACCCATATTATTGTTATCACAGTACTAAAAATAATAATGCTAAAGCTGTCACTGCTTGCACCCACCCCATGACCTCTGGACACCAGCCTACATTAGAATTAGCAAGACTTGAACCTGTCACTGAGGGGAAGGGGATTGGAGACAGACTGATTAAAAAGGGAAAATAAAAGAACAGAAGAGAAAAAAATGGAGAGAAACAGCCAGGAGGGAGTAAAATAATACTAAATGAAAGACAGAAGTTTTAGGTAGAGAATGAAATAGAGAGAGCAAGGGTATGGAATGCTGGGACCAGGCTGAGGCCCTCGAGGCACCTAGAACAGTAAGTTGAAGTAGTAGCAGCTTAGCCGCTAAGTCATGTCCAACCCTTGTGACCCCGCAGACTGTAGCCTGCCAGACTCCTCTGTCCATGGGATTGTCCAGGCAAGAATACCGGAGTGGGTTGCCATTTCCTTCTTCAGGGGAACTTCTCAACCCAGGAATCGAACCTGGGTCTCCTTCACTGCAGGCAGATTCTTTATCGACTGGTCTCCTTGTTGAAGGTCACCCTGAAAGTCTTGCAAGTGCCCAGACATCTTGCTTTCTCTCCCCAGTTCCAGCACTGGTGCCCAGAGCCCCTTAGTCACCTTCTCAGTGTAACTGGTACCACACACTGGCCCGTGTATGTGCAATACCATCTTTAGTTTCCCTCTCCTGGATGTCAGGGCAGAAGAACTGCTGGGACTTGAACTCCTCCTACCCCTTGTCCCACCTCATTCCTGAAGCTGCTTTCTCACACCAGGCCACACCAAACTTTCCCTCTTCCTTGTCCAGGGTTTTCAAGCTGTTGAGCACTTGCTAATTGTGTCATGGTTATAATTTCTGCATCTTCAGTTGGCATTTAAGCAATTTGAGGACAAGAACCATGTTTAATGAACTTCCCTGGTAGCTCAGAAGGTAAAGAATCTGGCTGCAATGAGGGAGACCTGGGTTTGATCCCTGGATCAGGAAGATCGCTCGGGGAAGGGAATAACAACCCACTCCAGTATTCTTGCCTGGAGAATTCCATGGGCAGAGGAGCCTGGCAGGCTACACCCCATGGGGTTGCAAAGACTTGGACATGATTAAGTAAAAAACACTTTCACTTTCACCATGTCTAATAGTCCATGAGGCCAAGGAAAGTGACAGGGGCACAGTAGGTTCTAATAAAGGGACTAAATTAATAATTAATTGGTTGGTTGGTTGTGCTGCTGCTGCTCAGTTGTAGAGCTAGAAACAGAGATAATGACCTTCAGCTCGTAATTCACAGGCTTCCCAAACCACACCTCACCCCTAAAGTACAAAGAGTTGCCTCCATCATTTCTCCCCTGAGCAGCCATATCGTCACACACAACAGGTGTTGTGAGAAGAGATCTGAGGGTGATATTAAGGAGATTGTCTGAGGCCCCAGGGGATGACAATAGAAAAAGACAAGAAGAATATAGAGCAATTCTCTTTGTGGAAAGGATAATGAAACTTGAGAAAATGAAGAAACTATTATCTTTACTTCAGTAAGAAAACACCCAGATGGTCATATATCTCCACTTATGGGGGAGGGGGGGGAATCCACTGTTCATGTAGCTGAAATTCAAAAGAAGTCAATTTCCATAGAACATTCCCAATTTCCAAACCAGTTAGAAGACTGTTGAGATGTTAATCCCACCACTACAAAGGAATTATACTCATTGGGAATCTTTATGTGTGTGTTTGGGCATTAGTCACTCTCGCCCAACTCTTTGCCACCCCATGAATTGTAGCCCACCAGGTTCTTCTGTCTATGGGGTTTCCAAGGTAGAAATACTGGCATAGGTAGGCATTCCCTTCTCCAGGGCATCTTCCCAACCCAGCGATCGAACCCAGGTCTCCTGCATTGTAGGCAAATTCTTTACCATCTGATCCATCAAGGAAGCCCTTAGGTATCTTTATGTTCATAAATAATCCTTTAAGTACAAGGAGGAGTCTAACTATTGGATAACACCTGTCTGGGACATGAGATGCCTCCTCTGTCCCTGTAAGCCAACCTGGTCCATTGGCAGAAGAGGCACAATCTAGCCTATTCGGGTGAGTTGTAAACCTTGATAAGTATTTAGGACAATCACCCTCAAATACCATTGCATGATCTCAGCATACCTGGATTTTGATCCTGTCTAGGCTCCACTTCTTGGGATAGGAAATGGCAACTCACTCCAGTATTCTTGTCTGGAGAATCCCATGGATAGAGGAGTCTGGCAGGCTACAGTTCATGGGGTCACAAAGAGTTGGACACGACTAAGCATGCACGCAGGCACCACTTCTAGAACACTGAATCTACAACCCTTTCTAGGCTATCCTCCTTATTATTATTATTATTTAATGTTTTGGCCATGCCACGAGGCACGTGGAATCTTAGTTCCCCGGCCAGGGATAGAACCGGTGGCCCTTGCTTTGGAAGTGCAGAGTCTTAACCGCTGGACCACTAGAGAGTCCCAGGCCATCCTCTTTAGACTCCCCTTTCAACAAAATCTCACTGGTACCTGATCCTCAGCTTTCTTCTCCTCTGGCTTTCCAGGTGTTGCATTACTCCCCCTGGCCAACACAGCTCTGGCCCCGTGGAACCTGCCATGTGGCTGGTATCCTGAATGAGCCAACCCAAATGGCCTTGTGAATGCAGTGACTCAGATCCTGGGAGCCCATATATAATCCACCTACCAGAAATGGAAGCACTTATCAAGGTCTCAGCTGACTGGCATGAGGCTGGCAGAAACAGCTAGGCAAAACCTCTCCCTCTTTGACTCCTTTACTTGGGGCTTGTGGGAACCCCAAGGGAATGCACAATTTCTGGGGTTCAAACATATGGACACATCTACTGGAACAGGAAGGAAGGGAGAAGAAGAGGCAACCTGAGTCAGTTTGCATGGAGGAAATGCAAGGCACCTGAGAAAGGCCCCACCACGAGGGAAAGAGCCTAAAGTGTGAACCAGAGCCGGCAGCAGGCCCCAAAACCCGAGGGAAGTCATGGTTCTAGCTGAAGCTGGTGGCAGATATCTGAATGCTTCCATTTCAGCTCAGGGATATATTTTGATGAAAGGGTGAGGGGATGGAGAAAAGCCTTGCATAATTTGATGGAGTTGGTGGTGATGTGAGTACCAAAGGGAGTGGGACCTTCTTCGTGCTCACCTGCTAGTAAAGCTTGGGAATCTGTTAGTTATAACAGAGCATCAAATATCCTAGTTCCTTTTTAAGGATGTCAGGAGATGCCTGATCTGCCAGAACCAGCCCAACTACCTTGTCTCTGAGCTAGCAATCAGGAACCAGTAACATGGGCACCATCAAGCATCGGTGCCTCCATGGTTACGGAGAAGTGATCTCTTCCTGTGCAGAGAAACAGGAAGCAGTTCATAACCACCACATCCACATGGGCCCTTCACCCCCTCGTGACAGCCACTTCTCCTATCAAAGCCTTCCCCTGCTCTGGCCAAGGTGCTCGGAAGTCTTTACGCCTACATCTAGTATGAGCCTTGGCATTTACAATCAAATGCTGTCTTTATCATTCTCTGTCCACCTCCAGCCAGAGACAATGACAACCAGAGCCTACCACGGGGATCTTTTCATGTTTCTAATCATCCCAAACATGCCTCTGGTTTCCTCCCTGGCTCTCCAAGCTTACGATCTGTTTCCTTCTGTGGTGAAGTTGGGCAAGTCCCCCGGGCTGGGCTGGAGAACCATGAGTCATGAATCTCTGCTTCCCCTAGAAGTCCCAAACAGCCCAGTGGGCTCCAACTCTGACCCCACGGAGCTCTGCCTCCACGACTGGTGCCTTCAGGAATGTGTCTGTGGGAAGCACGAGAAGTTTCAAATACAATGGAACAGAGTCACCGGTGTTTTCTTTTTTCTTCCTCTGCCTGATCACAAGAGAGTCCCAAAGTCTGGTCGACTTCACTGTTAAGTAGGCACAGAGAGAGACCTCAGTCCAACTGAGCTCTTTCAATCTGTTTTATATCTGGCTTGCTCAGGGTAGGGAAAGGAACAGGGCTCCCAGTGGAGATATCATGTAACCATGGTCTAGAAGTGTTTTTTTAATACAAGAAATTTAGAAAGAATTTGAATATTCCATGCTGGGGAGATAAACGGTTGAGTGGAATGGTTGGGGACAGGAAACATTTGGTTCACGTGATACCAAAGGATGTTAAACTAATCTAAAGATTTGTCAAGCTGACTCACTGGGTCCACTCTCACCTGCTTGAAATCAGTATGTTCAAGTCAAAAACAGGCATCTGCCTCTGAACCTGGAGAAAGAACTTAAATCTGAACTGGCATGTGGGAAGGGAGAGGAGAATCGGACAAGGAGTCATGTCAGGGGAGCCTTTTCCACTCGGTGAGAGATATAAAACAAGTTGCGAATCTCCTTTGAGTTAGTTTTTCAATTCTGTGACCCTGTGGCAAGCTTCAGCTCACCTAGGCATCAGGAATAATGTTTAAATACTGAGGACAGCATGTGTGGTTTTTTGGAAAGATGCAAGAACATATCTGTTAGAACAAGTGCTTTCTCTTTTGGCTTTAGCCTTGACTGGCTCGGGATGCAGACATACTCAGCACAGAGGGCATGAACAAGGCTGAACACACTGTTTTCCTCACTTTTTCAGGAGTTCCCTAAGGCACCTGTGTCAAGGCTTTTCCATTCCCAGTCATTTGAGTTCCCCAAAACAAAGAAGAGCCCATTGATTTAACATTGTGTTTCACCAGATGCCTGCAAGTTGAGAGCTGTCTGGCATTAAAGGACCCCTGATGCTCACCACCTTCTGAGGTGGGTTCCTAGAGGTATCGGCGCCTCACTGGGCCCTGCCCGGAGGGCCACATGGAATTAGGTGCTGGTCCCTTGAGCGTGAAGGGAAACCAGGGAGGACTGGGGTCCTGAGGCTCCCCCTGGCCACAGAGGAGTCTTCCCAGCTCTGCAGACTGTGGGGCATCCAGGGACCAGTTCCTGCCACTCCTGTCAGCACCACTGTGTGACCAAGAACATGCTGGATCTTGTGACATCTATGCTCATAGACAGACAGACACTTCTGGGCCTCATCACAAGCTCCTTACGTGCTTCTCTGGGAAGAGACTTGTAGCCATGAGCAGTGACCAGTTTTGTTGTCATCCTCAATGTGATAGAGGGATTGCAAAAATGCCCCAAGTCCTTTCCCTCTCCCTGTGGTCACACCTTTGCAATGTGATTTTTCAGTTCCTCCTGTTGATAAGTGGGGTTAATTTCCCCTCCCTTGAAATCTGAACTGGCTTTATGATTCACTTTGACCAACAGAATGAGGGGTAAGTGATGATGTGCCATTTCTAAGCCTCAGCCTGGAGAAGCCTTGAACACTTCTGCTCTCTCCTGAACTCTGGTCACGTGAGCAAGTCGGGACTGCCGAACAAAAGAGATGCACAGCCCAGTCCCACTGTGATCCAAGCTGACAGTCAAACAACTCCCAGGCTTGCGAGAAAGTAAGACCTTCCTGGCCCAAGCAGCCCTTGGTCAACCTGCCGGCTGACCACAGATGCATGAGTGAGCCAAACCAATCTCAACCAAACTTGAACCTAGTTAGTGAGCTACGCAGCTGAACTATAGACTTTTGAGCCATAGTAACTGCTTGTTATTTTAAGTCTCTACGTTATGAGGTGATTTCTTATATAGCATTTTGTGCATTTAATCATTTAAGGGAGAAGGCATATGCATGACAGGATGGAGTACCTCTACCCTTCAGGCATTTACATACTCATTTATTCTACAGATATTGCTTGAACTTCTATAGAAATCAGGTATCATTCCAAGTTCTGGGGACACAATGTCCCTGGTCTCTTAGAGTTTGCATTCCCATGGGTGAGGACAAACTGTAAATAAATGAGCAAATAAGTAAAAATATCAGCTTTGTTGTTGATGTTCAGTTGCTTAGTCGTGTCTGACTCTTCGTGACCCCATGGACTATATAGCACGCCAGGCTTCCCTGTCCATCACCATCTCCCGGAGCTTTCTCAAACTCTAGTCCATTGAGTTGGTGATGTCATCCAACCATCTCATCCTCTGTGGTCCCCTTCTCCTCCTGCCTTCAATCTTTCCCAGCATCAGGGTCTTTTCCAATGAGTCAGCTCTTTGCATTAGGTGGCCAAAGTATTGGCATTTCAGCTTCAGCATCAGTCCTTCCAAAGAATATTCAGGATTGATTTCCTTTAGGATTGACTGGTTGGATCTCCTTGCAGTCCAAGGGACTCTCAAGAGTCTCCTCCGGCACTGCAGTTCGAAAGCATCAGTTGTTCGGTGCTCAGCTTTGTGGTCCAACTCTCACATCCATCCATGACCAATGGAAAAACCACAGCTTTGACTATATGGACCTTTGTTGGCAAAGTAATGTTTCTGCTTTTTAGTACTCTGTCTAGGATTGTCATAGCTTCTTCCAAGGAGCAAGTGTCTTTTAATTTCATGGCTGTAGTCACCACCTGCAGTGATTTTTGGAGCCCATGAAAATCTCCTTCATCCAGGGGGGAAAAATATATATATATATGTATATATATCAGCTAGTAGTAAGCAATACATAGGCCATTTGAAAGGGTATATGATAGAGAGTAACTGTGTGGTTACCTTAGGTTTATGGCCAGGGGATTCTCCTTGCCAAAACATTTAGACTGAGATCTAAACGTCAGTATAGAGTGAGCCATGTGAAGATGGGGGGAACAACAGTCAATGCAGAGGGAAGAGCAGTTGCAGAATCCTGAGTCTGGAATACAGGTTGTCTAGGGAACAGTGAGAAGACTGCATCTAAAGCATGGTAGGAAAGGGGAGGTAGTGGGTGAGGGCAAAGAACAGAACATGTAGAACTTTTAAGCCAGAAAAAAGAATTTGGATTTTATACTAAATGTACTAAACAAGCTATCATCGTTTTTTAACTCAAGAAAGAGTAACATAATCTGATTAATGTTTAAATGAATCCCTCTGGCTGATGAGCATAGAGTGGTTATTAAGGGGCAAAGTGGAAGAAAGGAATCAGTTAAGAAGCTCCTGCAATAATTTAGCCTGAGCCAGGGCTATAGTAATGGAGATTAAGAGGAGCATGCTTTAGGGGAAGAAGTGACAGGACTTGGGATGGATTGGATGTGGGAGATAAAGGAAAGAGAAGAATCAAGGGTAACGCCTAGATCTTTGTTCAGCAATTAGATGAGCTGAAATGCAAGAGGTTAGAGGAAGGCAGGCTTGAGCGTTGGTCAGCTTGAGTCTGAGATGTCTATTAGGACAGTGAAGAGGCCAAATATGTGAGAGCCATGTGGGGCTGGAGTCCTGAGGAGGTGTCAGCCCTGGAGCAGTGTCTTGAGGCCTGAAGATATTAGACTTGTGTTGCATGACGTCACCTGAGGACAGTGATTAAGAGAGGCAGGAGCCCAGGACAGAGGCCTGGGACATGCCAACATTCACAGGTTGAGCAATTGAGAAGAAGCCAGCAAAGGATACTGAGAAGGACCAACCAGTAAAGGAAGGGGCCAAGAGGAGGTACATACAGTATCACCAAAACGCAGAGGGTAGAATGGGCAAAAAGAGGATGTGGCCAGTAGTGTTGAATGCTCCTGACTCTTACAGAGGACTGGAACCTTCCTGCAATCTTGAACGTGGCAAACATTCAAAGAACTTTTTCCCTTTTCAGGGCAATAACCCATCCCAGAACATAAAATGGATTGTAAAATTATTTTCTGGACTCTGTCTCTGCGGGCTTCTGCCACTCGATTAACTGAGATTATTAATATCAACTATCCCACACCCCTCCTAATCCCTGTTCTCCTACATTCAGCTCTACCCCCCCAAACCCCCACAGGCCTGGAAATATAATGGCCCATCAGGTTAGTTGATATAGATTCTCTGGAAACTCTAAGCTTCATGGCAACAGAGATGGCATTTGTCTTATTTGCACTGTATGCCAGCCCCTAGTCCTGTATCCAACCACAAATAAATTCAAACACCGAATACATGAAGGAATGTTAAATCCCGGTTGATTTTGCACCATCAGTGCTGCACTTGGCATCACCTGGTAACCGAGCTGCCCCTACCATATCACTCTGTACACAGACACAAAGATATTTTTCATCATCCCCCAAACCGAGGTTTCTTTATAGGGTAGGATGCTGTGGCTGAGCCCAGGACCCCAGCACCACTGCCAACTTGTCCAATGTGAATTTTTCACTGGCTGGTGGAACTGCTCATCCCCATGGCTGGGTATCCCCAAGTCATACCCTTAACTATGTTTAAGGGGCTCATCTCTCCAGAAGCTGGCCTTTAAGACTCTATAAGCATTTATTGTTGTGGAATTTTTCAGTTGCTTTGTGTTCAGTTCACACACAGGCAAGGTCTGTATGGCTGGATGCTAGACTGAGTCTGTCAGCTTGACCCAAAATGCTGTCTGTGTCTAAAAGTCAAGGTTAGAGTACCTGGTGCTGGTATCTGGGAAAGTTCACATGACTTCTTGACCCCTGAAGGTGTATTGCTTTTTGCTTCCAACTCTGCCCTGGATTCTAATGTGTGAATTAGGATCAAAGTTTATACTTTTGGTAGTTCATTTGGACCCTCTCTCAAGGAGGGCATTCAGTAATCATTCCAACTGAACCAACAACAACGTACCTGATAATCTCAGAGAAATTTTGATTTCTGTGACAGTCAGGTGTTACGAGGCAGAGTCCTGTAAAGTTAACCTCATGTGACCTGGGCAAAAGGGCATCCTTTTTCACCTTTAAAATGATTTCAGCTTTAATCATGAGGGGTTTTTTCCTTTTTCAACTTTTAAAGGTTTTAGTAATTATTTGGGCTTAAACCTGTAACTATTCTGCTACCACCTTCTACTGTAAGGAGCTCATATTTGTTTGCCCTGTGAAAGGAAATTATCAGAGAGGCAAAATCAGATTTTAGCTGAAGTCAAAACATGTATTAAATTTGATGCTTCACAGCTGACTACAAGCCCCTCCACCTCTGACAGGCTTCTCCCGACTGTGTGCAGACACTTAATAAATGATTTTGATGAAGGTCCCTCTGTCTTAAAAGGAAATTAGATTGTTCTGACACTATCTCCCCATCACTAAACTGTTGGTTATTATCCAGCAGCCTAAGATCCTCTGGGTGTTTGCAGATTGATTATTTAATGTTTTGCATTCCTGTATGTCCACATTTCCAGGGTCAGCAGCCACATTCACAACTCCCAGTGTAGGTGATGTGTTTGTCCTTTGCTGGTCTGTGGGCATTTCACCGAATACACACACACACACACACACACACACGCACACACACACATGACTTTTGTTTCAGAATAACTTCCCAAGCTCTTCATTTATTCCCTTATTTGTCAGTTACTGAGCACCAGACATGTATGGACTAGCACTGGGCTAATTAATGACCAGGGATACACCTTACAGAGCTTTAAAATCTGGTGATTATAATTTCATATCATAGTTAGGATTGTGGATTAAAGAAACAGGTACTGTGATGGAGGTTAAACGGGAGGGCCTCTGAATAGGGAAAATTTAAGCTGAGATTTAAAGAATTAAAGGGGAATGGGTAGCCTTAAAAAGGCATGAAAAAAAGCTGAACACAAGGGTCATGGGGTGAGAGTTTCATGTGGTTCAGAACCTAATGGAGGACAAAGGGGAGTGAACTTTGGGAAGAAGGTGGCAAGAGGGGAAGGGGGCAACCACAGTATCTGTAAGGATACTTAACTGTTATTCACAGGAGCCTTACAGGTGGGATGAATGGACATCCTGGTTTGCCAAAAACAGTCCTCATTTAGACTTTTGCCTCTGTAATTATTATAAGGCCACCTTTCCCTCATGAAAATGTCAGTTTGCACAATAAATTATATGCCTTATCCAAAGGCATATCAAAGAGCTGGGGGATTCTATTACATGTAAGATAGGAAATCATTGAAGGGTATTAAACAGAGGTATGATATGAGTGGATTTATGTTTTCAGATTGCTTCTCCTTTAGTCTGAATGGGGCCGCGTGGGGTTACTATAGTGACCCAGGGTAAAGTAGATGGTCAACAGAGCATTACATTTAGAAAATATCTTATGTTAAGTAACATACATTCTACCATCTTCTTTCTTTCTTTTCAAGCCTCCAGTGGTGCTTCCAACAGATTAGACACCGTGGTTCTCTGTGGAGATGTCCCTCTGTCTCCGCTCTCTCACCTTTAGGACTGAGCTGCTCATTCCCCCACTGCCAAAAGTGGTAGTGCTAAGCGGTAGAGCTGGGGTCCTCCCCAGGGGTTGCTGAAGAGACCTGCCTAGCTCAAACATACACCCCCTCCTTGAGGCAGCACACATCTAATTGATCAATATTGGGCTACAAAGGCCCCACTCCCTTGACTCAATTCAGGGTATCTCTGAAGGGCCATTCACAGTTCAGTTTCTCCTCCACCCCACCCTTCCCTCACACTCCCACAGGGATTGTTTCCCAGAGCTCTTTCCCCAGAGTCACCTGCATGCAAATATCCACTGCATATCCACAGTCTATTGCCTGGGGGATCTGATTTACAATTCCAATGTAAGCATGGTTTTCTGTTAAAATGTGTCATTGGAGTTACTTTTCTGGTGTCTCCACATCTAATCAAGAGGTAGAACTTCCCCTCACTTAATGGCAAATAGGTGGGGAATCAGTTGTAACACTGACAGACTTTATTTTGGGGTCTCCAAAAATCACTGCAGATGGTGACTGCAGCCATGAAATTAAAAGACACTTGCTCCTTAGAAGAAAAGTTACGGCAATCCTAGACAGCATATTAAAAAGCAGACATTACTTTGCCAACAAAGGTCCATCTAGTCAAAGCTATTGTTTTCCCAGTAGTCATGTATGGATGTAAGAGTTGGACTATGAGGAAAGCTGAGCACCGGAGAACTGATGCTTTTGAACTGTGGTGCTGGAGAAGACTCTTGAGAGTCTCTTGGATGGCAAGGAGATCAAGCCAGTGAATCCTCAAGGAAATCAGTCCTGAATATTCATTGGAAGGACTGATGCTTAAGCTGAAACTCCAATACTTCGGCCACCTGATGTAACAAACTGACTCACTGGAACGGACCCTGATGCTGGGAAAGATTTAAGGCAGGAGGAGACGGGGGTGGCAGAGGGTGAGATGGTTGGATGGCATCACGGACTCTATGGACATGAGTTTGAACAAGCTCTGGGAGTTGGTTATGGACAGGGAAGCCTGGCAGGCTGCAGTCCATGAGGTCGCAAAGAGTTGGACATGACTGAGCAACTGAACTGAACTGAACTGAGAACTTCCCCTACACTTTTCTGCTGGGTATATAAAGGGTCTTTTCCCCATTGTCTCCTATGCCCTTTGTAAATTGAATCACCTAGTTTGTTTTGACCTGGATAATTTTATCTATAAATGGTTGTATTGGTTCAGGACACTGGTTCCCTGTAAGCCGGCACACTTCCTGCTTTTCATTGCATTCTAAGTGCAGTGATTATTTCAGATCTTGTAAAATAACAGCTCTTCTTTAAATACTTTGATTCTTGATTACCTGAATTTAGTTTCTTATTTTGGTACTTGAATTATTTCCTTAGAGAATGTAAATATGTCATAAATTCCTCTTTTATTTCTTTTATTCACTAGATTATTCCTAGTATTTCTATATAGTAACTTGAAATTTATTGAAATAAGTTACAATGGGATCTCATTCTTTATAGCTTGTTATCACCAAGAAAGCACTATATCATGGATTAAATCATGCTCTCCTAAAACATAACTACAGCCAGCAAAGAATGGATGTGAAGTCATTAAGATATAATAGGAGAGAGAGTTGGTAATCTTTGTAAAGTGACACATCAAGTCTTCATTTCCGTACAGGCATAAGAGGGATAAATGTGCATGAAGATGATGGGGGATGGGGACCCGGAAGCAGAGAATGTTCACACACTTTGAACACTGGGGCTGACCTATGCCCCCTGGTGAAGTCTGGTGACTGATTTCCAGCCAGTTAGTACATGAACTAACTCACATTAGTTAGAATTCCCCATCCTAATCTCTGCTTATGGTAAAGAGCACGTGGGAGATGAAAAGAATGTCTGTCTACATAGACTTGCATACTTTAATTCTTCCTGTTCAGTCATTCAACAAATATTCCTGAGCGCCTACTGCTGGTAGCACTATACTAGGCATAGAGCATCTTGGAAGATCATCAGTGTCCTCTCCATCCACCCAGCCCTCCACCACCAACTTTCATGGCTTACATTATGCCTCTCGGTAGTGAATCTCAAAACAGGGTAATAAAAATATTCCACTGGTTTTTTTTCTTTTAATAATTTTCCTTTCATTAAAGTTTAAAACTTCTATTTCAAATCATCTACCATAAGTTTACACCTCCTATTGTGGAAATCTTTAATCCTTCAATTAATTTCTCCAGCTATCACAAAGATTAGGTCAAAAAAATTATTTTCTTTAGTTGACTCAGAAATAAACATTGTTCTTGACACTTTGCAATAACTTACTTACAGCCTCATTTCTAAAATATTAATTGTACTACATACTTACATCTCCAGTTGGTGTCATAGTAGAAAATATGTGGAAATCAGTCAGAACTTCAACTCTGTACTGTATGAACTTCTGGATTAGTATCTTTATTCAGTCTCTCCGAGCCTCAATCTCCCCACCTGTCAAATGGAGACAACACTTAACTTAAAGGACTTTACGAGGATCAAAATGAATCCCAGTGGTAGGCTTGAACCATGCCTGGTATATTTTAACTGCAGGTTCCTCTCACTTTTCTTGCTCAAATACTCTTCATTTATTCATTTGACAAATACACATTGATGGTTAAATTGTGCAAAGCACTGCCATAGTCTCTAAGGATATAAACTGAATAAGTAGGACAATGTACCTGGTGGTGTGAAGCTTCTATTCTAGTGGGAGGAGACAGACGGTGAATGGACAAAAAGAGAGCAGGTAGTGATAAGTGCAAGGATTAAAATTAATCAGAAAGGTGTAATAGAAAATAATGGGATATGAATAGAATTTATAGAAAAAAATTGTTATATATAATAATACATAAACATCCACTGGATCATCAAAAAAGCAAGAGTTCCAGAAAAACATCTATTTCTGTTTTATTGACTATGCCAAAGTCTTTGACTGTGTGGATCACAATACACTGTGGAAAATTCTGAGAGAGATGGGAATACCAGACCACCTGACCTGCCTCTTGAGAAACCTGTATGCAGGTCAGGAAGCAACAGCTAGGATTGGACATGGAACAACAGACTGGTTCCAAACAGGAAAAGGAGTACATCAAGTCTGTATATTGTCACTCTGCTTATTTAACTTATATGCAGAGTACATCATGAGAAACACTGGGCTGGATGAAGCACAAGCTGGAATCAAGATTGCTGGGAGGAATATCAATAACCTCAGATATGCAGATGATACCACCTCTAAGGCAGAAAGAGAAGAACTAAAGAGTCTCTTGATGAAAGTGAAAGAGGAGAGTGGAAAAGTTGGCTTAAAGCTCAGCATTGAGAAAACTTAAGATCATGGCATCTGGCCCCATCACTTCATGGCAAATAGATGGGAAACAGTGTTAGACTTTATTTTTTTCAGCTCCAGAATCACTGTAGTTGGTGATTGCAGCCATGAAATTAAAAAACGCTTACTCCTTGGAAGGAAAGTTATGACCAACCTAGATAGCATATTAAAAAGCAGAGACATTACTTTGCCAACAAATGTCTGTCTAGTCAAGGCTATGGTTTTTCCAGTGGTCATGTATGGATGTGAGAGTTGGACTATAAAGAAAGCTGAGAGCCAAAGAATTGATGTTTTTGAACTGTGGTGTCGGAGAAGACTCTTAAGAGTCCCTTGGACTGCAACGAGATCCAACCAGTCCATCCCAAAGGAGACCAGTGCTGGTGTTCATTGGAAGGACTGATGCTGAAACTGAAACTCCAATACTTTGACCACCTGATGCGAAAAGCTGACTCATTGGAAAAGACCCTGATGCTGGGAAAGATTGAGGGCAGGAGGAGGAGGGGATGACAGAGGATGAGATGGTTGGATGGCATCGCCAACTCAATGGACATGAGTTTGGGTAGGCTCCGGGAGTTGGTGATGGACAGGGAGGCCTGGCGTGCTGTGGTTCATGGCGTCACAAAGAGTCAGATACGACTGAATGACTGAATTGAACTGAACTGAAAACAATAATAATTTAAGTAATCAGAGAATCTCTCTGGGTAAGCAAAATCTGAGGTGAGACCTACATGACAAGAAGTAGTTAAGCCCCCTGAACATCTGAAAGAAGAGCTTTCTAGAAAGAGGGAATAGCAAGCAGAGCTCTAAGGCAGGAATGAATGGGAGGCCTTTATATAAGAAGTGGAAAATGGTGGGCAGACACATATCCATTGTAGGTCATCTGGTCAGAGCCAAGAGTTTGTGCTTTTTTATTTTTTCAGTGCCACAAGGAACTGTGGAGAATTTAAAGTGAAATGGGGAGCAAGATCTGACCTACATGAATGTGAACACCTTCAGGAAGGATAGTTGTGGGGAACAAGAGTAAAGGGAGATCGATTATTTAGAAGGCTATTATAGTTATCCACGTGAGAGATGCTGATGGCCTGACCATGAGGGCCACAGGGATGGTGAGAAGTAAACAGATGCTGGTGAGATCTTAAACTAAGAGTCAACAGGACTTGGTAAGACAGGTGAAAGAATTACACACTACTAGGTATAAAATAAATAAGTGACAAGGATGTAATGTACAATACAGGGAATGTAGCCAATATTTTATAACTTTATATGGAGTATAATCTGTATACCATAAGTCTCCTACATATGAACATACATAGTTCTGTTTCAAGAGCATGTTTGTAAGTCCAATTTGTTCCTAAGTCCAACAAAGTTAGCCTAGGTATCCAACTAACACAAAAAGCTATATAATACTATACTGTAATAGGTTTATAATACTTTTCACACAAACAATACATGAAAAACAAACACAAAAAATTAAAGAAAACATTTTTAATTTTACACTGCTGCTGCTGCTGCTGCTAAGTCGCTTCAGTCGTGTCCGACTCTGTGCAACCCCACAGACAGCAGCCCACCAGACTCCCCCGTCCCTGGGATTCTCCAGGCAAGAACACTGGAGTGGGTTGCCATGTCCTTCTCCAATGCACAAAAGTGAAAAGTGCAAGTGAAGTCGCTCAGGCGTGTTTCGACTCTTAGCGACCCCATGGACTTCAGCCTACCAGGCTCCTCCATCCATGGCATTTTCCAGGCAAGAGTACTGGAGTGGGGTGCCATTGCCACACTACAGTACCTTAAAAAGGACAGTAATACCAGCTACATCACCAGTGCTTTTATGCTTGCTTATGGACATCCTTGGCTTGAAATGAAGACATAGTACTAATGTACCATACACAGTACTGTACAGTAAAGTACACAGAAGCACAACCGCTTGTAGAGGATGCACACGCGTGACAAAGCATGCCAGACACGTGAACTAACTCATGTGATTGGACACGCAAACACATAGTCACATCTTTGAAAGTTCACAACTCAAAGGTTTGTATGTAGGGGACTTACTGCAATTCACTGTAAAAAAAAAAAAAATCACTTTGTTGTACACCTGAAACTAACATAGGATTTTAAGTCAACTATACTCGCATGAAAAAGAAGAATCAACAGGACTTGTAGCTGTATTGAATACAGGTGGACATGAGGGAAAAGCGAAGCATTTCAGCGAGGGTTCCAGAGATTTGACTTGAACCCCAAAGGTGTCATTTACTGAGAAAAACACAGGAAGGAACCTACTTATGGGAGGAAATCAAGATTTCAGTTCTAGTTATTAAAAGTTTGAGATGCCCATTAAACATCCAAGTGAGTATGACTAGAAGGCAACATATAATTAAATTTATGGGCACGGATTTCAAGGGAGGGATCAAGGCTGAAGACATGGAGATAAATTTGAGAGACATTAGTCTAAGGATGGTAGTTAAAGCCACGGAACTGGGTTAGATTCCCAGAAGAGGGGATGCAGATGGAGAAGAAACGGGGTAAAAGTGCAGGGTCCAGGGCAAACAAGCAGAGGACTCTAAGGAGAGGAAAGGCCAGGATAGAAAAAACAAGAGAGTATAAAGTTACAAAAACCCAGAGAGTGTTAAGCAATGAGGGTATGATTCGCAATTTTTATAGCCACTGGGCTTGCTTCACAAATACCCCATTAACAGCAAACCGACATTAAGCCCAACCACCAACCTGTCAACCCCAAGAACCATTTCAGTGCTCACTTCTCAAATATCTCAGTGTTATGGGCTGAATTGTGTCAACACATTAAGTTACATTGCAGCCTAACCCCAAGCACCTCAGAATATGACCTAATTTGGATATAAGATCTTTACAGAGATAATCGAGTGAAAATGAGACCTTTAAGGTAGATCCGTCTATCCTCACAAAAATAGAGCACAGACACACACAGGGAGAAGGCCGTGTGAAAACGAAGGCAGAGGTCAGGTGATGGAGCAGAAGCCTCATGGCCAGCAAGTCACCAGAAGCTGGAAGAGAGGCCTGAACCAAATTCTCCTTCATTCTTCACAGCCCTCACAGCCTCCAAAACAAATCATCTTAATTTCAGACTTTTTGTCTCTAGAACTCTGGGACAATAAATTTCTGTTAAGCCACCCAGTTTGGGGTACTTTTGCTAGATGGCCCCAGCAAACTAATATCGTCGTTATGTCAGACGGGCAACCATGGGTCTGCAATATTCTTGGAGCTGAGGTCTCCTTTTCCCACCAGCAAGGAACAAATCAGCCTCTGGAACAGTGTTGACCACTGCAGAACACATCCATGGCCTTTGCTCTTGGTGCTTGAAAATGAAACTTTGCTGCCAGCACTTATAAAAATTCTGGGAACAAAATCAGCCACGATGAATCAGACAGTGGGCTGATGGTGCAGGAATCCCACTTTTGCCAAAAAGTAACAGACCCAGGGATTGAACCCGGGTCTCCCACGTTATGGACAGATGTTTCCCATCTGGGCTACCAGGAAAGTCCAAAGGAGAGAAGAGTGCAATCTTCAGGGCACCAATGAAATAATATGATGGAATGAAACAAAAAATGAGCATGCTTATCCAGTATAGAACAGCGAAGAGTTCTTGTTTGGCCTCTAAATTGTGTCTGACTCGTTTGCGACCCACGGACTATAGTGCACCAGGTTCCTCTGTCCATGGGATTTCCCAGGCAAGAATCTGGAGTAGGTTGCCGTTTCCATCTCCAGGGGATCTTCCCGACTCAGGGATCAAACCCTGTCTCCTGCATTGGCAGGCAGATTTTTACCACTGAGCCACCTGGGAAGCCCCAGAAAGGGGCTTTCCTTTCCTTCCATAAAGGAAAGCATGGCTCATGTGGCATTTGGATCCACAGGTAACCCTAGAGGAAGGGAAGGTGCAGGCTGCCTTCCCTCCCATGAGCCCAAATTAGAGATGGCTTGTTTTGACAAGGTGCGCACTTTGAAAGGCTTCTCTTTCACTCTGCCTATTTCTGGTCCCTCGAGGCACACACTTGGTTTCTATTTTTATCCTGATTTCATAAAGTTCAAAAAAAAACGTGACTTTTTTTGCATTCAAAATTTGGAAAGTACCCTAAAGGTGTTACAGTTAAGCTGTTTTTGATCATAAGGAGCAGATATTCACAAATGTGTTCAACTCAAATGGAGTCTGGCGGGGGGGGGGGCGGGGGGGGGGCGCGGGCGGAGGTAGTGACTGCTTTCACAACCCACATGAGGCACTCTTGGTAGAAACCAAGAGCAAAGTAGATCACATATAGTGTTCCAGACATCCTGATAAGTACTCTCACATGTGTTAACTCATTTGTGTTTCAGAGTACTGCTATCAGGTAGATACTGTACTTATACCCATTTTACAGATGAAGAAACTAAGGTACAGAGAGATTAAGTACCTTGCCACAGTTACAAAGGCAGTAAATGATGAGCCAGGATTTGAACCATGGGGTCGCATAGACTCATACTCAAATCCTATTCATGTCCCATCATTTCCTGTTACACCTTTGTGATTAATGTTAATCTTTGCATGTATCACTGCCTGCTCTCTTTTGAGTACTAGTCTGTGCGACCCCATGGGAACTTGAGTGGAACTGTAGCAGATTAGGGATTTCTCCCTCTTGTCATCCTTCCCTCCACATTTCTTATCATCTCTTCCTCTTGGTACTGTTCTTCCACCCTTCTCTTTCCACTCTTCTCTCCATCTCTCTCAGCATTTCTATGCTCCCTCCTTCATGTGTCTACTCCAGTCTCTTTAGGCCCCCAACTTTCTGTATGCTCTGTGTTACCTTTCTCTACCCAGCTGATTCTACTTGCTCCTAGTCTCTGCTGCCTTACACCTTCAACCTGGATGTGGCCAGTGATGGCTACACCAACCTCCCATTGCTCACCCACTCACTGGGATTTCTGAGCTAAGAATCTTAGTGGACTAAATCCAATCGGATCACTCCTTTAGGCGCCCCCCAATCTAATCAGCTGGAGCTACATGTTGAATCATAAGGAACTAAACGTGGCAGCCACGTAGGGCCAGGCCCAGGGCAGCCATGAAGAATGATGCCGAGCAAGCAGACTGTCACCTTTGTTTTTGTAAGAAACACCATCTACTGATCAACTCTGTCACAGACAAGCCTGCCAGTCCAGTTCCTACCCGGGTCTGGCCCGTGACTGAGCATACGATGCTTCCGGTGTAGTGACACTGTTACACACCATACATGTCTGTGTGATGGCAATAACTGATTGCGAGGGGATAAATAAGAGTCTTCTGTGGCTCCTCCAAGAGAAGACAAATGGGCTGCAGTGGCAAGGCATATCTGATCAAAGGAGAACCCAGGCATCCAGAGGACGTAGGAGACAGTGAACCACATCATTCCGCAAGGAGGTTCAGCAGAAGCCAGCCTCTTCAATAAACCAGAGTTCTCCGTCTGTGTTGGGAGTAAAAGCTGGAAACCAGAAAAGAGAAGCTGCCTGGGTAAAGAGACAAAAGGAACTCAGCTTAAGCCAGGGGTAAGCCACTATTTGAACTAGAAAGAGAGCCCTGATTTCTCCAGGAGCACAGAGAAGAGATGCTGAGCTATGAGGACTCACGAAGCAGACTAAGATATCTTAGTTGTTAGAGCACGAGGAATCTATCAGGCTTCTGCGGTCACTGAACAATGAACTAGGCTCTGTAATATGTATCTGCTCTTGCTCACCTGAATACATAAAAGGGTTTAAAAAGCAAGTCTTCTAGCATCTTTTTCTTCTGATTCTATTCCAAAAAATGTAAATACTTTCAAAGGTACATGGCTAGGTTTCACATACTTTTTAACAGATTTGAGCAGATTTGTTATAGTGCTGGACAGGTGTTAGAATCTTAGTATTACCAGTCTTTCCTACCTTCCATAATTGCTCAGCTCTCCTTCTAAAAATTTTGCTCTTCTCGTTGATCCACTAGATTGACTGAAAACAGGTTTTTTGATACACTTAGAGAACAAAAATATTTTTTGCCTTTAAAATAGAATCCCAACAGGCACATAGACTGATATTTAAACAAAGGCTATACCCAATCTCATATGCCGAGACAAATCCATTTTTCAGTACCTTCAGAAATACCTAATAAACTATCCGACCACTTAATCAGAATTTCTGGAAGTAGCATAATGTGTTGATGATTAACCTTGTCGACTTATTTTTTAAATAAGCCTCATCTTGTATGCCATGGTAGTAAAGGGTTCCCCTCTCCCATGCGTGAAGTTCCAGAATGAAAGTGGGTTGTCACCATGGCAACAGAATACAAGGCAGAGAACTTCAGAGAAGGGGGAGGTCTCTATACCCAAGGCCACAGCTACAAGAAAGCCCCGGGCCCCAGAGTCATGGCAGCAAAGAGAAGCAACGTGCTGTGACTTCACACAGCCAGATGGCCCACTGTTGACACAGGGTTCCTCCAGTTGCTAATTATTTGAGTAATTCTGGATCTTTCATTCAAAAAAAGATAAATACTTCACTTAAGGTATGCTACTGATATACCTGTCAGACAGTTTTTCTCTTTGAACAGCCTAGGATTGGAAACGTTCCCCAAGCACCTAGCACAGTGCCTTATACACTAAGAAGTGTGTGTTCAGCTATGTTCAGCCTCTTGTTGAGGCAGGTATTGTGCAAGAAACAGAGATGAAAAGAACATTAATAGGTTCCTTCTCAGAGAGCTCACTGTGGAGTGGGTAGACAAGCGTATAGAAAGATCCATATAACCTTCTATGTCAGCTTATGCTCTCGTCTTGCCCAGGTTATCAGAGGGGAAGTATCCAGAAGACAGTCATAGCCAAGAGGAGATAGAGGACAAAGAGGGACAAGTTATTGCCACATGATCTGATTTTGAATGATGGATAAGGAGTATGGGTGTTCCTTCTCCGTTTCTGGCTGCTTGCTTTGAGATAGTCCTGGCAGAGAGGGCTGCACATGCAGAAGTTCAAAGGTAAATAGCTGTACTGTTTCAGGTGGCACTAGTGGTAAAGAACCAGGTTGCCAATGAAGGAGACACAAGAGACTTGAGATCGATCCCTGGGTCGGGAAGATCCCCTGGAGGAGGGCATGGCAACCCACTCAAGTATTCTTGCCTGGAGAATCCCATGGACAGCGGAGCCTGGCGGGCTACGGTCCATAGGGTGGAAGAGTCAGACACAACTGAATTGACTTAGCACATACAACATGGTGAAAAGCATATGCAGCTTGCTTCTGCTGAGTAAGAATCCATTAGGCAGAGAATGGTAGGAGCTGAAGCTGGAGATCCAGGTGGCTAAGGTATGAACAGAGCATGGGTATCCCTCCCCTGGGAGGGCCTGGACTGCATCTTCCTGACAACGGAGGCTCCTACAAGTCAAAGCCCTCTTTCTGGAAGTACTTTTAGCAGCAGTGTAGAGAATTGCTTCACAGATAACACTGGAGTCAAGAGGACCACTTCCAGGGCTGCTATAAACATCCCGGCAAAAAGCAGTATGAGCTTGAATCAAAGCGGGATATTAGGGATGGAAAGGGTGAGGACAGATTCTAGGAATATTTATTAACTAAAACCATATATCTCCTCAACAGGATTCACCTCCCAAAATCCCTAAGACTCAAAATCTCCATTCTCCTCTCCATACCAACTCTAACACTAAGAAAAACCCAGGCAAGGAAGGATAGGATTGTCAGTGACTGAAACTCCTTCAACAGTACATAGCTTATACAATCACTGAACCACTTAAAATGATGGCAGTCACTTTCACTTTAAAACCTATTGGCTGAGTTGATGGATAGGCAAAAATATTTCTTTCTTGGATTTATTCCAGTACACTGTTTCCCATCATTATTGGTGACGGGGGTCAGAAAAATAAAGGAGATTTTTAGAGAGATTCTGAACAGTATATCATTGCCAACTCAGAGTGGCAGGCAAAACAGAACTGATAATGCTTCGTGTTGAGATAGGATCGTTCCTCTGAGGCTCTCCTGGTTTCATAGTATATATTAATTTTTAAAGCATTCCTGCAAAGTGGACAAGTGGCAAAAGGGGTTGGCTTCAATTCGGTGGAGGCAAAAAAGATACTAATGCCTGGAGGATGAACTTGACTTATCAGAGGTAAGGAGCCTCACATGTAGCTCAGTGGTAAAGAATCCTCCTGCCAACGCTGGAGACTCAGGAAATGCAGGTTCAACCTCTAGGCCAGGAAGATCTTGAGGAGAAAGAATTGGCAACCCACTCCAGTACTCTTTGCCTGGAGAATTCCATGGACAGAGGAGCCTGGCAGGCTACAGGCATGGGGTCACAAAGAGTCAGACAGGACTAAGCGGTTGAGCACACACACATCAAAGGTAAGGCTGGTTGGAGACAAGCCTGAGGGCAGAGTTTGGGCTTCTTGGTTTCTTTTCCTAGTTTAATTATCTAAACCTATCCTAATTAGGTTACAGTATTTAACACAGTCTGTCCAGATCCCATCTGAAAAGAGGAAGCGAAGACCTGGGTAATTTTCCAGATAATTTCTTTAAAAGAAAAAAGCAGCCCCTCTCTCCTCCACATTGTTTATAATTGATGCAACACAGGAAGTCTCACTGCTTTTTAATGAGCTCCCAAACTCAAATTCTGCCATTTAATTTTTTTTTTTTGAGATCTGCATTTGCCTGAAATATCTCAGTGATTCTTGTGGAAAGGGAGATTTTACCTAAATTATGAAGATAACTTTGACTTACTTTTTGGTGTAACTAAGGGAGAACTAGGCATGCAAGCTGTAAGATCCCAGCCCTTCCCTGTGGCCTGAGGTACATGGATCTCCTTTGGTGCTGAATGGGGACAGAGAGAAAACCCCATGCTCCCATTCAATGCTATGATCCCTTCTGTTTTCCATGAGAAACATGTGCACATTCCTCACTTACTCGCTTTGCATTTACCAGACTGCAGTAGATGCCACCTGCTTTGTTGCAGGTGAAAATAGAGGACTTAGGCTAGCAACTGGAAGAAATGACTCAGTTCTTACTAAAGGGTCAGTGTTGGACTCTATTTTTTGATGTATTTATTTTACGGGTAAATTGAGCTAACAGTGATGAAGCAAGGAAATGACTGCATTCTCTCTTTTTTTTTTTTTCCACCAAAGCACATGTCCCAGCTCTTTGTCTTACTCTGCTCCCTGTTATCTGCCACGTGGCTTTTGTCTCTCCTTCTTTCAGCCAGCCACTCTTCCCTTACTACTGTCTTCTTCTCTCTCTCTCTAGTTCAGTGAAAACCTTTGTGCGGTCCATGGGCAACAGTTCCAGTGAAAAGAAGGAATATCCTACAGCTATTTGGGGTGCAGGCCATGAATCTATAGGGGGACCCCAGTAGTGTGCCTGTTTTCTGGGGCTTGAAGACAAAAGCTTCAGATTATGATGATGAACTGAGGCAGCTCCTTTGGGCTGGTGTGGGGTCTGTTCTGCTGTGCCATCCCTCCCCCCAGCCGGAGTCAGAGGAGTCAAGAACAAAAGATGCTCCCCAGGCCACCCTGGTACCCAGCAGGAGCAGCTGGGAGTCACACACCCTGCTCCCCTGCGCTGTCGGCCACGCTGCCCAGCTCCCTTGCACACACACCCAGCATGGGGTTCTCTCTCCTGCATTGCACACCTTCTGAAATGAGGGCCCCTTTCTGAGATTGTATCACTTCATTTCACACCCTAAACAATTAGACATGATTTCCCCAAATGTAAGAGCAGTCAGGAGACTCTATCCAGATTAATCGGCTCTAAGCGGTTGAGGCAGGAGGAGAGGCGAGGAGGGAGAGGGGTGGGGGAAGGAAGGCAGAGACTCCAAAGTCTTTGTTTCTCTCCCATCTGGCTGGAAGCCAGAGGCGAAGATCGAAGAGACCTATCCTTTGTCCACTGATCTGACAGTCAGCCTGAGTTCCCACACGGCAAAATCAAAGTGGAATGCATTCACACACTCGTGGCCACAGCTCACAAGGTTACTGAGAAATCTAAGTCTTCTGTGACTGGTGGAGGCAGGATTTCTATGCAGCATTGCTGTTTTCAAGGTCA
The DNA here is from genome assembly GCF_963930625.1 of Muntiacus reevesi. Classification (NCBI taxonomy): domain Eukaryota; kingdom Metazoa; phylum Chordata; class Mammalia; order Artiodactyla; family Cervidae; genus Muntiacus; species Muntiacus reevesi. The sequence continues at coordinate 140,441,435 of NC_089251.1, read as the reverse complement.
TAATGAAATTAAGAAAGAGTTCCACTTTCTCACTGGAGTCTGTCATTGTTAGCACTCTCCTGGTCCTCCAGGGGACCAAAAGCGTGTGCTCTGTGGCTTTAAGGGAGGAGAGAATCCTTCTCAGGCTCTCTCTATCAAGTCTGGTTAGGTTTTAGCATGTAAAGTTCCAGGCCATAAATAATTCAAAAGGCATGAAGAAGATTTTCTTCATTCTCCATCTATCCCTGCACATGACACCCTCCCCCCTTCCTTTCTGGCTTATAACAAATGCTAATTTAATCAACTGGCAGTAAATTGTGCTGGTTGCTGACTCATGCCAGACACAGCCCCTGTGGACTTCACCGAGGTTTGCCATCTCATTTGGAAAGGAACAATAAAGAGGTGCAGTCCTGAGCTGCCCACCTTTCTCCTTTTGTCCTTTGTTTCCTCCTATCCCTCCCCCCTCCCCCAAAGAGGACTCATCACAGCGCATCCGGGATGTGCTTGCGGGGAATTCACATCTCAGCCACGCTGCCTGCAAAGGTCTGTGCTCCCTGCCAGCTGCACAGCCTCCTAACCGGCCCTGATGACGGGGATGGGGGTGTCCCCGGTGCTCCCGAAGGATGCTCTCGGGATGAAGCATGTGGCAGGGGAAGGGAAGGGGGTCGCTGAGACGAAGGATGGAAAGGGGTGTGAGGCAGAGCCAGCCCTCGTTATCCTAGCTGTGAAAGCATGCGTGTCAGAGAGGCTCCTTGATAAAACCATAGCGCGGGGACAGAAGCTGATGAGAGGTGGAGAAACAGCTCCGTCAGTGGGCCCTTTGCACCACCCCCGCCACCCCACCCCCCATCCCGCCAGCAGAGTAGGGGCTCCTCCTCCTGGGGACAGCTGTAACGGAGGGTGGAGGGGAGGAATCTCCCTGGAGACAAGGCAGAAGCAGCAGGTAGAGGGCTGGGGCTGGAGAGGATGAGACAGAAAGAAATGCCTCTTAAAAAAAAAAAAGACCAAGAGATGGGAAAATATTTATGGGAAGCCTAGGGCCTATTTCCTTTTCCTTTTGCCCTTTTATTTTAGTTATAAATATTTATCTTATAAAGCAGCATTCTCCAGCCCCACCCCAGAGGGATTCCTTTAAAAACCCTCCCCATTATGATCACCCAAATAAGTGCTGTAGACTAATGTATAAGGAGGAAATGGAAGCTCACTTACCCTCTTGTCTTCAAATATCTCATGAAGCACTTGCAGTGTTCCAAGCAGCAGCATGCCTTATGCTGTTTGCTTGCTAGCTGATAGCATTAGGTCCCTTTTACAGACTGGCTAGACTCCAGGCCAGAGCTGATAGACGGAATGGTCCTAACTGATGCCATTCCCACTAGACACTCTGCTACCTAAGGGGTTTGCGCATAGTAGGCCTTACTGCTTATGTATTAGGGTTATCATTTACTAAACAAATAGAATAATAGCACAGCCTCGGTGAAGCTCCAATACTTTGGCCTCCTGATGCAAAGAGCTGACTCTTTGGAAAAGACCCTGTTGCTGCAAACGATTGAAGGCAAAAGGAGAAGATGGTTAGATGGCATAACCAACTCAACAGACATGAGTCTGAGCAAACTCTGGGAGACAGTTGAGGACAGGGAAGCCTGGCGTGCTGCAGTGTGTGGGGTTGCAAAGAGTCAGACACAGCTTTGCAACTGAACAACAATAACAACATCATCAGAACTTCCGAAACAGTCTGACTCCTGGGTCCCACCCCTGGGGCTGACCATTTGTGCTTTTATTTAATTGAACCTACCCACCTCGCTGGATCATAAAGTCCTCCCAGCCAGAGGTGGGGAGTTGTCATGTTCCTCACAGGAAGAGGCAGGCCTGGGTTCACAGAGAGCAAATGCAACTTTTCTGGTTGGTGGCAAGCACACCTGGAGGCTTTTTGAGTGAGAAATCCTGCCAGGCCAGGCCACCCTGGTTTTCAAGTCCCCTCACTGAGGCTGGCTTCTTCGGTGATTCTTCCTCCAGTTTGGCAGCTACGCCTCCGTTCCTTTGGGCTCTTTTTCAGCTGTGTGTGCACGTGTGTGCATGTGCGTGCACGTACCCATATGTGTGTCTTAGACAGGCTGCATTGTTTCCTGTCCCTCTTTGAGGGTTTTTTTTTTTTTTCTAGAAGGCTTCCTGCAGCCAAACAGGATATATATAATGGCAAAAGCACCTCTGCCTTAGAAGGCAAAATTGGCTTCCTGTAGGAAACACAGAAAGAGGAACAAACAGGGCCCCTCCGCCAGCACCTCCTGTCCCTGCTCCCTCCTAACTCACTGGTGGCTGGGGAGCCAGTCAAGGATCGGCCTGCCCTGGGGGAGGCGAATGCCCCAGCACAGGGCGCCCTGAGGCACACACTTCAGTGGCCAAGAATGAAAGGCGTGGTTCACTTTGTCCTTATTTGACCAGAAGGCTCTGTCTGGAATGCTGCTTCAGTGCCTCCCTGAGACTCCCCGGCCTGTCGGTCGTAAATAAGCGCGAGGTCTGGTATGGCCTCTTGGCTAAACGTTTGCACAGTAACTCAAAGGAGGCAGCAGACATGAGTCAGGAGGGAGAAATCAGCTGAAGAAGCGGGGCGTGGGGAGCCACAGCGTCTCAAGCTGACAAGATGGTCCTTTACCCGTTTACCCAGAGATGCTCGCCCAGCCTCCAGGGACAGACTTCCTGTCCTCCCCTCAATACAGCACCACCTGCTAGAGCCATTAACAAAGCAGCTGGTAAGAGCAGCTCAGTGGGCGAGCCTGCTGGTCCACGCTGTGTGCTCAGGCCAGCCAGGCCCTTGCACAGTGCTGAGAGGGGCAATAAAAAGATATTAAATATTTCGTCTATTTTGAACACTCACAATGCAAGCCAGGACTATAGACAAACAGAGGACATAAAGTTTGGGGATAACATTGGTTCTGCAGTATCAAGTTCAATGAAAATATGAAAAGATAATAGTTGCTTAATCCCAGTGATCTCGGTTATGTGTGCGGCAATCAGTGGAACACCAGATTTATCCTCGCCTCCCAGAGCCAGGGCACCAGCAGCTGGTGACCAGAGGTTATTAAGCCCTTCCCGGTATGTTTCATTTTCTCAACTGGGGACCATGAAAGGGAGGGCTCCTTCCAGCTGCTGTGTGCCACTCTCTAAGGATCTGAAATAAAAGTGCGTGCTGAAGGATGAATGGATGCCTTCCTTTATTCATTCACAATAAAACTCAGGGCTTTCGCGAAGTTGTGCTTCTCCATTTTAAGTCTGTCTCTCTCTCTCGGCTCCTTCTTAACAGTTGTGTCAGCCCACACCAAGGACTGAATAGCTTAAACAACAGAAATTTCTTTTCTAACAATTCTGGAGGAAGAAAGTCCTAGATGAAGGTGTCCAAGTCTTTACATGGTATTCCCTCTGTGTGTGTCTGTGTCCTAATCTCCTCTTTCTATAAGGACACACTAGTCACAGTGGATTAGGGCTCACCCATATGACCCTTAATTCCTCTTATCATCGTACCTTATTTTCTTTTTAAAAGGCCCTATTTCCAAACTCTGTAACATTCATAGGTTCTGGGAGGTAGGACTTCAACATGTGAATTTGGGGACGATTCAGCCCATATAAACAATGATGACTGTTCTGCGTTGCAGGACCAGATACGTGAGTCTCCGTGTGCATAAACATTTTGGTGAACACATGTCCTGCCACTGACACAGGAATACTCAGGCTCTGCCCCAGGTGTCTACTTACCCACAGCCATGACCATTCCCCCACCCACCCATCCACCAAAGCAAGACCAAATAATTCCACTGCATTGCAGGCAGTGATAACAGAAAAGAAGCGGTTTTATAAGCATTAGCTTTTTAGTCAATTGTCCCACGGGTACGGAGGAAGGACAGCAGCAATAACTGTAGTGGGGTGGGGGGGGAAGGGGCCTATCAACTCCTTGCCCTTATTTCTCCACTTCTGCCAAGAGAGTCCCTCACTTTGGTCCCTTTGAGTGAAGGCAGCTTCTGCCTGACTGCCTCTTAGTCAACACTGAAAACAATCAATCACAGAATTGGTCACAGAATGAGGGTCCAGTGGTTTGGAACATAAACTGGGACTCATCATTTGACCAACTTAAGTTACAGGAAAACGCCAAGTGGCAGGTGTATACCTGACTCTCTCCACGCTGTTTTTTCTCTACCAGGGTACCTCCAGTTCCCATCAAGTGGCCATGTCACACTACCCCAGCTACAACTCACCATAGGAGCCTCTTTTCCTAATTCCCAACACACAAGTCTATACCATTTGCAATCTCTCTCTGCTAGGGCTATCCCAACCATGCACTCAGCCCATTTGAAGACAAGGATGCACAGGCCTTTCCAACAGTTGAGTTTTGGCCTCATAACTACAGAATAATTAAATGGATGAGAATCAAGAAAAAGCACTCCTGTGAAACTTTTTTAATGCTTCAAAAACTCCCATTTAAAATTGTTTTGGCCTCAAACCCGTTTTGTGTGTGTGTGTGTTGTTTTTTGAAATACTCTTCTGAGCCTGCATGCTGGAGACATGACAAATTTGGTATTTCAATCCATATGCCCATTTGAATTCTAGGAATGCACACTGGTTAGGTTTTAAGAGCATTTTCTGCTAAATTAAGTCCGAGGTAGATATTGATGCTGAAAAATACTCAAGCAGACAAGGAAAATTAATTGTAAGAAAAGGGTAGGAAAATCTCTCCCATTTATCTTCTTCCCATCTCAAATTTGAACTTACATTTCTAGAGATTTAAAAATATTATAATAAGAAAGTCTTAATTGACCAAAATTCCAAGCATGAGTCTAACTCCAGCAAATTAATACTATTTGTATCAGTTAATACTATTTGTTCATCCATTCTATACAGGGCACAGAGAGACAGTTAGATAAGTACATCTCTGTCTGCCAAGATCACGGAATCAAAGAAGACACATATAAAATCATAGTTAACAATGGAAAGCTGGAAAAGCTGGTCATTTCTAACCAAGGGTGACACTCAGTGCTGTTGGGGTTTGAAGACAAGAATGATCACCACGGCACATGGGTCTCCAGGGCTTCCCTGCTGGCTCAGACAATAAGAATCAGCCTGCAATACAGGAGAACTGGGTTTGATCCCTGGGTTGGGAAGATCCCCTGGAGAAGGGGATGGCCACCCACCCCAGTATTCTTGCCTGGAGAATTCCATGGACAGAGGAGCCTGGAGGGCTACAGTCCATGGGATCACAAAGAGTTGGACATGACTGAGTGACTTTCACTCACTCATTCACTCAACATGTCTTTCAGGGGTCTCAGTGGAGGTGATATTTGAACCCAGATTAGTAGCCTGGACCTCTCTTGCTCTTAGTGGGGATGGGCTCACTGAAGGCTTTTGAGCAGGAGAATGATAATATGACAAAATCAGTATTGGAAGCAAGTACCCTGGCACGGGCACAGGATATGCTGGAACAGGTAAGAAGCAAGTCTGGGAGACCAGCTTGCAAACTCTGGCGGGTGGCCCTAGCACCAGGATATTCACACCTGAGCTGAAGGTTGGCAGTGGAGAGAAGAGGGAGAGATTGATGCTACAGGCACCGTGAAGAAGAAGCAGAGCTTCAAGTCCTACTGATTGTGAGGGCCGGGTACAGGGTCCTGACCACTGACCAACTAACCAAGGAAGACGCTGCCCAGAGGGGAGGTCTAGGTCCTGGCTGGGCAGCTCTCCCAGCCTCCCTCCTCTTCCCCACTTCCTAGAAATAAGCAAAACCACCCAGTACACCAGGTTCTCCAGGGGGAGTCTTAGGTCATCCCAAGAATGTAGTCTTGCCCTCTGAGCAGACAGGAAGAATGCTCAGGGCACAGGGATCAATTATGGAAGGCCGTCATCCAACGAAAAGTCCCAGAGCTCCCTCTGGTCTCAACCCCAAACCCAGACCTCCATCCAGATTATCCTGAGATGAACACAGGCTGGCCATGACCTTGACAATTCAGACCTCAGATCACATACCTCTGTCTTTTGGATTTTGTAGTAATTCTTTGCTGGCTCTATGAATATCTAGTGTCTTTCTTCCCTGTCTGCAACATCCTATATCTTTCTGAGTCTCCCACATCATCCCAGGGGGGTCATAGAGTCCGGATTCAGCTCATCAGGGTACTCCATCCACCGGCCCTTATCGGCATACTTAAGCTCTTGGTTTGAACATCCCCTGAAGCCAGACACTTCTAAACCAAAATTTCACTTATATGAAATAACTGTTATTTGAGCTCTGTATTCTACCTGAAAGTCCCTGACATGAGCTCCTTGATGATTGGTATCACTGTGAGAAGGGCACTGAGAAGGAAGAGCTCTGTCCCTCTTGAATGAGCTGGCCGAGTGACCTTTGTCAGTTTTCCACATCAGCCTGGGCTTCAGCTTCTTCATCAGCAGCATGAGGGGTTGTACAAGCCAGGCTCTAACAATTCTGCTATTACTAGCTTTGACATTGGGACCCTACAGCCCCCAGTGTGTTGCCGAAGACCTCGCAAACTTGGCTATTCACCTCTTGATCTGTTCCAAGACAGCCTTGCCACTGCCTCTGTCTGACCCCACACTGTGGCCTATGAGCCCCTTGCAGAAGGACTGAAGAATCAAATGTGGCTCCAGGGTTCTGAACACATGTGGACATGGATTGATTGCAGCAAGACCAGAAATAGAGAGTCTGTGTTTTCTTTTTCTGTGGGGACAGGGAGGATATTGGGAAGAGTCAGGGAGGCATGGGTGGGAGTAGAAAGCCAGGTCCCTTTTAGCACATGGAACTGGGGTGAGCGGGAGACGGCCAAAAAGGTGCATTTAACCCACTGTGCGAGATTCCACTCTAGAGGCAAGGTTCCCAATGTTGCTGTTTTAGTCACTAAGTCGTGTCCGACTCTTAAGACCCAACGAACTGTAGTCTACCAGGCTCTCCTGTCCATGAGATTTCCCAGGCAGGAATGCTAGAGTGGGTTGCCATTTCCTTCTCCAGGGGATCTTCCTGACTCGGGATAAAAACCCCTGTCCTCTGCATTGGCAGGCAGATTCTTTGCCACTGAGTCACCAGGAAAGTCTGAGGTTCCCAAACTTGAGCATGAAGATAACCAGGTGATTCTGAAGTGAGTGAGGATTAACAGAAGGTCAGAGATAGAAAGAGAGATGCTCCCTAGAGGGCCAGAGGAAGCGACACAGAGGGGAGTGCTGACCCTGGGACCAAATAACTGCCAGGGGAGTGGGGAGAAAAAAGATAAGCATCCGCAGGATTTACACCTGACAGGCCACCATGTGTTATGAGGAAAAGAAAGAGGAAAAAGCAAGTTTAGTAGAAGGTAAAGGAGGAAAGAAAGGAACTCATTTCCCCTGAGCTGCTGCAATGCGCTGGGCTCTTCACATATTTCAGTGCCTGGAAAACCCTGAGAGTGAGTGTGATGGAAGCAAGAAGGGGGTGCACAGTTTAGGGAAGGCATCCTGGGCTCACACAATGGAGTATAGCAGGGAGGGGCCGAAAGAGGGGGCGTGAAGCCAAGCCCTGGGCACACCCCAAGAGCAGTGGGTCCCCATCTCTTGCATTAGAGATGGGAGCAGACACTCTGGATATCCTGCACCATAGCCCCCGCCTACATTTATGCCCATTCAAGCTTGCTCCCATGGCCTCCTCTCTCTGCTTTTCAGCCTTAGGACCCTTTCTGAAGCTGCAGGAGCTTCGCACAAGGAAAGCTCAAACAGAGGAGTTAATGCTCCCTACCCCAGCCTGCAACTACCGAGTGACCAGTACCCACGCATCAGGGCCCCAGGCCCTCTCTGTAAATGGTTAGTGGACACCTCAGCGATGTACTACAGTGAGACCCTGCCTCAGTCTCTCCGCTCCCTCTCTCCCGTTTTCTGATCCCGGAAAACACTCAGTCCTTGACTGAGATTCTGCTTCCAGGAGAACCCAGACCAAGAAGGATGAGTCAGCCTTGTGGTGGCAGACCAAGAAATGCAGGCAGAAACAGGAGTGCGCATTTCCTCTAAAGCCCTGAAATGCTGAACAAATAAAAGAGGTTTCTGCTCATCTCTGTAACGGCTAAAGGCTGAGCTGCGTCCTGTGGGGCCAGCAGAGATGCTACTTTGGATATGATCAATGAGCCCACGGTCATAAATCCCCTCTCAAGAGGAAGAACAGGCAGCGCTAGCTCTCAGGACTCTTTGTCGAAAACACAAACAGGCTGGAGACCCATCTGCATCTCCCCTTTCAGAGGGTTACCTGCCCGAGGACCCCCATGTTGGAGTCACAGCCTGGAAGCCTGCAGCAGTAGGAAGCCCAAGAAAGTGTATTGTTTCACTGTCTGACTCATCCTCACAATGTTTTCAAAGCCAAGGTTACTTAGCAGATGTGAGTTTTAATTCCAGTAGGAGCCCAGCACTTTTACTTGGTGTGTAAGTTAATGCTAAGCACCTTCAGTCCTTGGTGCTGCCTGCTGACCCCAGAGGCCCTGGATTCAGCAGCTCTCATACCAGTGTATTGGAGAGAAGGGACGTCTGTCTCAGTCCACTCTTGTGTGGGGTCCTCCAGCTGTGTCCTCTCTACAGTCAGGCTCCTAAGTTTCCATCTCTGCTTCACCTTGGACTCCTCTGATGCACTTGCTATTCACCTCCTTGGACCTGCAACAACCGTACAGAGATGCTTCCACCCTTGGAGGGAAGGGTGCCCCTGGGAAGGTTAGGTAGCACTCCCAGTTCTCCTATCCCAGCTTGGACTCTGACCCACTGCATAATTCCCCACCACATTAGCTGTAGCAGATCACTGACTCTACCAGAGTGTTGAGAAGATCACACAGCATTTCAAAAGTCAGAAGAGAAACACGAAAGTTGAGCCCCGATCTCTATTCCCTGAGCACACCAGCACCTGCTGGTCCTCTCTCTCCTTGTTCAAGGCCACTCTTGCTCAGGCTCTGGTCCTCCCGGGCACCTTTTCTGTCCTGCCATCTCTCTCTCCTTCCTGTGCTAGTTTCCAGACTCCAATGTTGGGCTGCTACCAATACGTCCTCCTCTTCCCTTTAGAATACCCACCAACCGTCTTTTGGCAGAGTACCCTCTTTCACTGGGTACTTTTGTAATTTTTTTTCATTTAAGAAATTGCCTTAATACTTTAATAAATTAAATTGCCTTAATGAAGCCATTATAACTCTTCATTGAGCCAGCGTCTCCTTTTAAAGGAGACTCAGACTTTCTCTATCCACTGGACTATCTGAAATGTTTCTTAAAGTAAATGGAATGGGGTGGTATTAGTTTAGCATGAATCAGCACTCAGACTTTCACCCCAATCTGCATCTGATGCACTGTCATGATTTCATTTAACCCTCACAATACCAAACACATCCTGTACCATTTATAAAGGTTGTCAAGATTTAGTATTAAAAAGAAAATAGAGCACCCCAATGTTCATCGCAGCACTGTTTATAATAGCCAGGACATGGAAACAACCTAGATGCCCATCAGCAGATGAATGGATAAGGAAGCTGTGGTACGTATACACCATGGAATATTACTCAGCAGTTAAAAAGAATTCATTTGAATCAGTTCTAATGAGATGGATGAAACTGGAGCCCATTATACAGAGTGAAGTAAGCCAGAAAGATAAAGAACATTACAGTATACTAACACATATATACGGAATTTAGATAGATGGTAGCGATAACCCTATCTGCAAAACAGAAAAAGAGACACAGAAGTACAGAACAGACTTTTGAACTCTGGGGGAGAACGTGAGGGTGGGATGTTTCAAAAGAACAGCATGTATATTATCTATGGTGAAATAGACCACCAGCCCAGGTGGGATGCATGAGTCAAGTGCTCAGGCCTGGTGCACTGGGAGGACCCTGAGGAGTCGGGTGGAGAGGGAGGTGGGAGGGGGGGTCGGGATGGGGAATACGTGTAACTCTATGGCTGATTCATGTCAATGTATGACAAAACCCACTGAAATGTTGTGAAGTGATTGGCCTCCAACTAATAAAATAATATTTAAAAAAAAAAAAAAGAAAGAAAGAAAATAGAGTAAAACCTGTGGCCCAAAAAGAGCTCTTGGCATTTTCCACCCAGTGCTCATTCAAAGCTAGGGATCTGATAGCTGTCTTAGAGGCAGAATGGTCTCAAGACCAGACATCTGCCCATGGATTTCCCTTCTGTTTGCTCCTTTAATCAAGTGCAATAATTATCAATTTTCAGTGTGGAGAGAAACTAGAACACAAGGTTTTATGTCTTGTGGGTGATATAAGGGCTTTTCAAGGGTAATACTAAGTTTATATGATGTTCACGTTAGGTGTTGATTATAGAACCTAAAAATATCACTGCTAAGATGTGACTCTTCTGTCTGAAAGCTTTCTCCAGGAAGAATTCTGCCTTCAGACTAGAATTTCTAAATGGCTGAGAATTTTTAAACGGAGGTCATTATTTTTTTCTTTTTGGTCTCACTACCTTTGGAAAGAGAATACCCCCCCACCCCACTTTGGATCTGGAGTGTCCTGTTGAAAGTCACCCCTGACCCCCACATCACCACTCAACAGCTTCTGTCAATCTGGTATAGTTAGAAGGGGAGCGGGGGCCTGGCTTTCTCACTAACCAGTCAGATGATTTGGGGCTGCAAAACCCAGTGCTATCCATTTCATCTTGACGTTTGAAAGCAGAGATCTTGAGACCATCACGTGTCCTGAATTTCCCAGCTTCGTTTTGAGACCTATTTCATCTGTCGCTGCTTATACCTCTGCTCGGGCTCATGGTAAATGGTCTGCTTCTGTCAATGACTTTTTCATCTATGTCAGGCAAAGGCCCATTAGACAAATCCAATGGGACAAGTTCAGAGAGTTTGTCAGTTCCCGTCACTTTCAGGTCTGGCTGTGCAATGAAGCACGGACGCGAAACAGACTTGTCAAGATGGGCAGCTTCTTCTGGAAGAAGTTTATCTCAATGGAGAGGAACATGTGACGGCTGGAAATCATCACAACACGAGCGCCTCAGCCTGGGAACAGCACAGGGGGCCGGAAGAGCTGACTGTGAATGAATTAAGTATCAGTCTCCTGTGCACAGGAGGAGTGGGGACATGATGCTATATATCCCAGATATTTGGGGGTGCTTGGTACAAGGAAGTTATCACTTCTTAACATCAATAATTATTTTCAACTTAACAATCAATAATTATTGATTAAGATAGGTGAGAAGCTAAAGGAGAACTTCCACATATTCTCACTGCCAAGTCGACTAAGGCTCCACATCCTCCTCAACCTCATACACTTGATGCCCTCTCTTTCTGCAGTGAGCAGAAGGTCCTGGAAGCATTCGAAGCCCAAATCCTCCTGTGCATCTGAGTCTTTTGCCTTATCAACTCGCCAAGCACTCACTCCTGAAGTTGTCTGCTTTCTGCATTATCGGTTTCTCTCTATTGGTCATTTCTTTCAGTTTAACCATGCTGCCATAACTGCCATTTTTAAAATCCTTTAACTCCATATCCCCTTTTAAATGCCACCCAACTTTTTCTGCTTGCTTTATAGGGAAGTTTCTTTCTTTCTCAACTCCCTCCTTCCCTCAGTTCAGTTCAGTTCAGTCACTTAGTCATGTCTGACTCTTTGCAACTCCAAGAACTGCAGCACGCCAGGCCTCCCTGTCCATCACCAACTCCTGGTGTTCACCCAAACCAATGTCCATCGAGTCAGTGATGCCATCCAACCATCTCATCCTCTGTCATCCCCTCTCCTCCACCCTCAATATTTCCTAGCATCAGGGTCTTTTCGGATGTGTCAGGTCTTCACATCAGGTGCCCAAAATATTGGAGTTTCAGCTTCAACATCAGTCCTTCCAATGAACACCCAGGACTGATCTCCTTTAGGATGGAATGGTTGGATCTCCTTGCAGTCCAAGGGGCTCTCAAGAGTCTTTTCCAACACCATCGTTCAAAAGTATCAATTCTTTGGCACTCAGCTTTCTTTATAGTCCAACATTCACATCCATAAATGACTACTGGAAAAACCATAGCCTTGACTAGACAGACCTTTGTTGACAAAGTAATATCTCTGCTTTTTAATACGCTGTCTAGGTTGGTCATAACTTTCCTTCCAAGGAGCAAGTGTCTTTTAATTTCATGGCTGCAGTCACCATCTGCAGTGATTTTGGAGCCCAGAAAAATAAAGTCAGCCACTGTTTCCACTGTTTCCCCATCTATTTGTCATGAAGTGGTGGAACTGGATGCTATGATCTTAGTTTTCTGAATGTTGAGCTTTAAGCCAACTTTTTTACTCTCTTCTTTCACTTTCATCAAGAGGCTCTTTAGTTCTTCTTCACTTTCTGCCATAAGGATGGTGTCATCTGCATATCTGAGGTTATTGATATTTCTCCCGGCAATCTTGATTCCAGTTTGTGCTTCTTCCAGCCCAGCGTTTCTCATGATGTACTCTGCATAAAAGTTAAATAAGCAGGGTGACAATATACAGCCTTGATGTACTCCTTTTCCTATTTGGAACCAGTCTGTTGTTCCATGTCCAGTTCTAACTGTTGCTTCCGGACCTGCATATACGTTTCTCAAGAGGCAGGTCAGGTGGTCTGGTATTCCCATCTCTTTCAGAATTTTCCAGAGTTTATTGTGATCCATGCAGTCAAAGCCTTTGGCATAGTCAATAAAGCAGAAATAGATGTTTTTCTGGAACTCTCATAGGAACCTAGAATGTTAGGTCCATGAATCAAGGCAAATTAGAAGTGGTCAAACAGGAGATGACAAGAGTGAATGTCAACATTCTAGGAATCAGAAAACTAAGATGGACTGGAATGGGTGCATTTAACTCAGATGACCATTATATCTACTACTGTGGGCAAGAATCCCTTAGGAGACATGGAGTAACCATCATAGTCAACAAAAGAGTCTAAAATGCAGTACTTGGATGCAGTCTCAAAAATGACATAATGATCTTTGTTTGTCTCCAAGGGAAACCATTCCATATCATGGTATTCCAATCTATGCCCTAACCAGTAACGCTGAAGAAGCTGAAGTTGAATGGTTCTATGAAGACCTACAAGACCTTTTAGAACTAACACCCAAAAAAGATGTTGTTTTCATTATAGGGGACTGGAAGGCAAAAGTAGGAAGTCAAGAAACACCTGGAGTAACAGGAAAATTTGGCCTTGGAGTAAAATGAAGCAGGGTAAATGTTAATAGAGTTTTGCCAAGAGAACACATTGGTCATAGCAAACACCCTCTTCCAACAACACAAGAGAAGACTCTACACATGGACATCACCAGATGGTAAACACCGAAATCAGATTGATTATATTCTTTGCAGCCAAAGATGGAAAAGTTCTATACAGTCAGCAAAACCAAGACTGGCAGCTGACTGTGGCTCAGATAATGAACTCCTTATTGCCAAATTCAGACTTAAATTGAAGAAAGTGGGGAAAATCACTAGATCATTCAGGTATGACCTAAATCAAATCCTTTATGATTATACAGTGGAAGTGAGAAATAGATTTAAGGGACTAAATTTGATAGAGTGCCTGATGAACTATGGACGGAGGTTTGTGACATTGTACAGGAGACAGGAATCAAGACCATCCCCAAGAAAAAGAAATGCAACAAGGCAAAATGGCTGTCTGAAGAGGCCTAACAAATAGTTTTGAGAAAAGAAGTGAAAAGCAAAGGAGAAAAGGAAAGATATAAGCATCTGAATGCAGAATTCCAAAGAATAGCAAGGAGAGATAAGAAAGCCTTCCTCAGGGATCAGTGCAAAGAAATAGAGGAAAACAATAGAATGGGAAAGACTAGTGATTTCTTCAAGAAAATTAGAGATACCAAGGGAACATTTCATGCAAAGATGGGCTCAGTAAAGGACAGAAATGGTATGAACCTAACAGAAGTAGAAGATATTAAGAAGAGGTGGCAAGAATACATAGAAGAACTGTACAAAAAAGATCTTATTGACCCAGATAATCACGATGGTGTGACCAGTCACCTAGAGCCAGACATCCTGGAATGTGAAGTCAAGTGGACATCAGGAAGCATCATTACGAACAAAGCTAGTGGAGGTGATAGAATTCCAGTTGAGCTATTTCAAATCCGAAAAGATGATGCTGTGAAAGTGCTGCACTCAATATGCCAGCAAATTTGGAAAACTCAGCAGTGGCCACAGGACTGGAAAAGGTCAGTTTTCATTCCTCCTTCCCTAACATTCTTTTAAACAATCTCAGGAAGCAAAAAAGTTGTTTCAAGATCACCAATGACCTCCACATAACCAAATTCAAGGACTCATATTCACAGTATTTGCCCTAAATGGTTGCTTCATGTAAAAGGTGACACTTTTTTCTGCTAATCTATTCATCATTTTCCCCCACCTCCCATGCCCATGCACACTGTAACCAATTCTCATATGAAAATAGCAACTTTGCTCTGTTTACTATGTATTCCCAGCTCCTAGAACACTGCCTGGCATCTGTTAGGTCCTCAAGAAGTACTTGCTGAGTTTATGTTGAAAGAACAAATCAACCATTTGCTTTGGCTCTGCTGGTTATCTGGTTATTGTAAGTAAGGATCAAAATTTCTTTGAGACATAACTGTGTAATTTCTTTAGCCTAATATTTTGCAACAGTCTGGGAATGCAATGCTGTTCACTCAGAAATGGAGTGGTGAGGCAAGAAAAACAAAACTATTATATATTAAGTGTCTGTGTGTGTGCTTAGTCGCTCAGTTGTGTCCAGCTCTTTGTGACCCCATGGACTGAAGCCCGCCAGGCTCTTCTGTCCATGGGGATTCTCTAGGCAAGAATACTGGAGTGGGTTGCCATGCCCTCCTCCAGGGGATCTTCCCAACCCAGCGTTGGAACCTAGGTCTCCTGCATTGCAGGCAGATTCTTTACTGTCTGAGCCACCAAGGAAGCCCAAGAATACTGGAGTGGGTAGCCGATCCCTTCTCCAGGGGATCTTCCTAACCCAGGAATTGAAATGGGGTCTCCTGCATTGCAGGCAGAGTCTTTACCAGCTGAGTTACCAGGGAAGCCTGTATTAAGTGTCTACTCTATGGCGAGTATTGAACTACTGGCCACTTTTGTACATATTTTTCTCCTTCACTTCTCACAACCTTATAAGACAGGTGTTTTTATTATCTTCATTTTGCAAATGAAGAAATTGAGGCCAAGAGAGAAGTAAGATAGCTTGTCCAGATTAACCCAAACATGAATTCAGCATTGACAAACATGCAGTTTTCTAGTTCCTTTGATGCTTAGATATATAAGTGTTGTGAATTTACAGAAAATCAAAGGAACTGAGCTAGTGAAGATATAAGTCAAATCTTCCAAAGTAAAATATATATTCGCTTGGGAATATTTAAGTTGTTTTTATTGTCAAAGAACATCACGGTGTCACTAAAAAAAATGAGAGAGCTCAAGGTGATTGTATTGCTTGTTTTCTTTCCCCAGCACACTCACCAGAGGCTTATAATCATTACCCACAGGATACATGTAGTTGTAGAACAGCTGTCTGGCTTGGGGTGCTAGATGAAATGCATGACGACAAGTTAAATCTGAATTTCAGATGAAACACAAGTAATGTTTTAGTCTAAATATATCCCAAGCATTGCATGGGACATTCTTGATGTTGGTTAGTCACTAAGCTGTTGTTCAACTCTTTGCAACCCCATGGACTATATAGCATGCCAGACTCTCCTGTCCTTGGAATTCTCCAGGCAAGAATACTGGAATGGGTTGCCATTTCCTTCTCTAGGGGTTCTTCCTGACTCAGGGATTGAACCGGCTTCTCCAGCTTAGCAGGTGAATTCTTGACCACTGAGCCACCAGGGTTAGCCTGACCTCAGTTTACCCATACATAAAATGCCAGTAGTCTTAGGTGTTAGAGAGAAAAGAAAACAGGTGATGTGATGAGACTGACTTCTGTAGATACGATAGTTGGTCAAGACCTCAGTGAAGCTTTTTAACTCAAATGATTAGAAGAAGGCACGTGAAGAATGTGCGTGTGTGTGTGTGTTTATATTTGTGCTACTACAGATAGGACAGAGGAGATGAGGGCCAAATAGGATGGCAAGCAAAAGTGTTTAATGGGGATAGAGGATTCCATACTGACCTGTTTTTTTAACAAAAATAAAAGAAACTAGATTCAGAGTAAAGTGAAAGCCTGACAATTGGGGCAAAGTAAGACTAATCTATAAATCACATACCCTGAAGTTGATTTAAGTGGTGAATGGAAATGCATACCAAGTGAGGAAGAAAATACTAACATTGGGCTTGAAGTTATGATCAAATTAAAATTATAACAAATTTCACCCCATTGATACCTGGCATTGTGTATCTGAAGGAGGGCAGTGCTATCCGCCCCCCACCTCCAATTCCTGTGTTGAAGTCTTAACTCCCAATGCAATGATATATTTGGAGAAAGAAGCTTTAGGTGGTAATTAAGGTGAAATGAGGTCACAGAGTGGGGTCCTAATTCAATAGGACTGGTAGCCTTAATAGAAGAGGGAGGAAAATCTTTCTTCCTACCAGAATCTGCGGAGGAAAAGCCAAGGGAGGACGTGGCAAGAAGGTGACCATCTGCCAGCCAGGATGAGACGTTCATCAGAACCCACCCAGGCCGGCTCCCTGATCCTAGACTCCCAGCCTCCAGCACTGTGAGAAAATGCGTGTCTGTGTTCAGGCCACCCAGCCAGTGATAGATCAGTATGGCAAGCTGAGCAGAGTAAGACAGACAGTGAGGAATTAAAGACTGTTTGGAGAAACACTGAAAATTCTGTTCTAAGAGCCTCATGGACTTCCCCGGTGGCTGAGACAGTAAAGATTCTGTCCGTCCTGCAGGAGACCCAGGTTCAATCCTTGGGTCAGGGAGATCCCCTGGAGAAGCAAATGGCAACCCACTTCGCATTCTTGCCTGCAGAATCCCATGGACAGAGGAGTCTGGCGGGCTACAGTCACAAAGAGTCAGACACGACTGAGTGACTAACACTTGCACTTTCACTTGGGTGAAAAGGCTACAGTTATTTAATATCAAGTAGAATACGGAACAAGAAAGAGAAATGAAGTCAGTGAGGTGGACAAAAACAACCCAGCAATTAATGGAACAAATAATCAAGAATGAAGCCTCTTTGTCCGTATTGGGACCACCCTTGGGCTTATCAGGTTCCCAAACAAGGAACAACCCTGCGAGATGAGCCATCTCATGTGGAAGGTACACATTGAGTGAACAAAGGCAAGTGGGCAGCATTGGGAGAGCACCCAGCACCAGTTAGAAACATCTGAACCCCAAGTTTGAAAAATTTCAGACCTTTACTATATGAATTTGTCCATTCTCATGATTCTTCCTCTTGGGTTTTACAGAGAAAGACCAAGGCACAACCTCTTGTCCAAGGTTCATTCATTCAAAGCATCATGTTAGGAAATAGGATTCAAGATTCAATGATGTAGAGGTTCCTGCTCACAAAAATGTTTGGTTCTATAGGAGAGCTGTTCAGAAAATCTGAGAAATACAAAGCTGGGTTTGCAAAACCATTGGATAAATAACTGACATAAGACTGGGTGGATGGATGGATGGGTGGATGGATAGACGGGTGAATGGATGAGACAGTGATTGTTATAGAGGTTCACAGAAGGCCTAGAATGCTGAGTTCACAGAAGGCCAGAGTCAGCCTCTGGCTGTGTTGAGTCTATTAGAGCATAGGTATTGATCGTTCTCTGACAAGCTGATAACACCCTGTATGGGACTACTCTACTATGAGCATCTAAGGAACATGAACAGCATCTTATTTGCTTTTGTTTTCCAAAAGCCTAGCCTTGGCACCATGAACTGAGATTCTGACAATTCCACTGACTCTTGAGCTGACTTGTTCCCCATTATACTTAGGGGCCTATTTAATGAACTCATTCATTTATTCATTCAACAAATATTAATAGGTATTAAGTGCTTGCTTTATGCTATATATTGTTTTAAGTTCTGTGGCTATATTAGAAAGCAAACATGCTTATGTTCTACTAAAAAGGAGAAGAAATTGAAAATAATGAAAATAAACCAAAAAATAAAATGTCTAGTACCTCAGACAATGATAAGTGCTACAGAGAGAAGTAAACCAGGAAAGAGGGATAGAGCAAGCCAGGGTTGGTGGGGGGGGGGTTGGGAGCATTGAGGGTGGGGGGGAAGATGCTTAAAGATGGGCTCAGGTTAAGACTCATCAGGAAAGTGACCAGTGAGCAAAGTTCTGGAGGATTTGGAGGGGTGACCCATGCAGCTCTCCAGGGCAAAGGTGCTCCAGCCAGAGGGGAAAACAAACCAGAATCTCTGAGCTAGGAGTGTGCCCAGAATGAAAAGGAAAACAGCAGCTGGACCATTGGGTTAGTACAAAGAAAGAGAAAGACAGAGGATATAATGTCAGAAAGAAGAAAGGAAGGGAGACCCACGAAGGACCCTGTTGACCCTGGTAAAGTTCTGTTTGTTTGTTTTTTTAAATTTTTTATTTTTGAGATGTTATTGGCATATAATGTTATGTTATTTTCAGGTGTATAATATCATGATTCAATATTCATATACACTATGAAATGATCACCACAGGAAGTCTAGTTACCATCCATCACCACACAAAGTTACAAATTATTTTTTTTTGTGCTGAGAAGTTTTAAGCTCTTTCTTAGCAACTTCTGAGTGTTCAATACCGTATTAACAATAGTCATCATGCTATGCATCACATCCCCATGACTTATTTATTTTCTAACTGGAAGTTTTTGCCTCTTGATCCTCTTCATTCACTTCACCCACTTCCCTAACACTCCTCCCCTTTGGCACTCCTCACAACCTGTTCTCTGTATCTATGAGTTTTGTTTTGTTTTGTTCATTTGTTTTATTTTTTAGATTTCACATAGAAGTGAAATCCTGCAGTATTTGTATTTCTCGGTATGACTTATTACATTTAGCATATTAGCCTCCAGTTCTGACCATGTTGTTGCAAACAGCAAGATTTCATTCTTTTTTATGGTAATATTCCATTGTATATACATATTATATCTTCCTTATCCATTTATCTGTTGATGGACATTTAGCTTGCTTCTATATCTTAGTTATTGTAAATAATGCTCCAATGAACATTGGGGTGAACATATCTTTTCAAATTAGTGTTTTTATTTTCTTTGGATAAATAAGAAGTGGAACTGCTGAATCATATGGTAGTCCTATTTTTATTTTTTTGAGAAGCCTTCATACTGTTTTTCATAGTGGCTGCACCAATTTACATTCCTATCAACAGTGCATGAGGGTTTCCTTTTCTCTACATCCTTACTAATAGTTATTTCTGTCTTTTTGATAATGTCCATGCTAACCTCAGATACGCAGATGACACCACCCTTATGGCAGAAAGCGAAGAAGAACTAAGGAGCCTCTTGATGAAAAAGAAAGAGGAGAGTGAAAAAGCTGGCTTAAAGCTCAACATTCAGAAAACTAATAATGGCATCCGGTCCCATCACTTCATGGCAAATAGATGGGGAAACAATGGAAAAACTGAGACACTTTATTTTCTTGGGCTCCAAACTCACTGCAGATGGTGACTGCAGCCCTGAAATTAAAAGACGCTTGCTCCTTGGAAGAAAAGCTATGACCAACCTAGACAGCACATTAAAAAGCAGAGACATTACTTTGCCAACAAAGGTCTGTCTAGTCAAAGCTATGGTTTTTCCAGTAGTCATGTATAGTTGTGAGAGTCAGACTATGAAGAAAGCTGAGTGCCAAAGAAGGGATGCTTTTGAATTGTGGTGTTGGAGATGACTCTTGAGAGTCCCTTGGACTGCAAGGAGATACAACCAGCCCATCCTAAAGAAAATCAGTCCTGAATGTTCACTGCAAGGACTGATGCTGAAGCTGAAACTCCAATAGTTTGGCCACCTGATGCAAAGAACCAACTCATTGGAAAAGACCCTGATGCTGAGAAAGATTTAAGGCTGGAGGAGAAGGGGACAGCAGAGGAGGAGAAGGGGACAGCAGAGGATGAGATGGTTAGATGACATCACCAACACGATGGACATGAGTTTGAGTAGGCTCCAGGAGTTGGTGATGAATAGGGAAGCCTGGCATGCTGCAATCCATGGGGTCACAAAGAGTCAGACACGCCTGGGTGACTGAACTGATGCTAATAGATATGAGGTGATAGCTCACTGTGGTTTTGATTTGCATGATTAGTAATACTGGGCATGTCTTCATGTGTCTGCTGGGCATCTGTATGTCTTCTTTGAAAAATATCTATTTAAATCTTCAATTCAATTTTTTTAAATCAAATTGTTTGGACTTAGGAGGGTTTTGAGTTGTATCAAACATATGATTTACAAATATTTACTCTCATTCAATAGGTTGCCCTTTTATATTGTTGATGGTTACTTTTGCTATGCAGAAAATTTTTAGCTCAATGGGACAATTTGGGCTTTTACTTTGAGATATTGAGGAATGATGTGACCTGACAGGTTTCAGAAAGATTACTCTGGCTGATGGATTGAGACCAAGAAGTTGCAGTAGAGAAGGCAGAAGCAGGGAAACCAGGAGGTATTTGATAATCCAAGTCAGAGAAGGTGGTGGCTCCAACTAGATGTTAGTGGCAGAGGTGATGAGAATATTAGATTTTAAATATCTTCAGGGAGTAGAGCCAGTTGAATTTGCTGGCAATACGGGCTAGGGGCTTTAATGAGGAGACTCCTGTTATGTTACCAAGCACCTCTGGTATAAACTCTGGCTTTCTGCATGGCATCTTCTGCTGAGAGACTTTCATTAACTGATTGGTTGGTCCAGTTTGAATTGGGATCCTTCCAGCACCACCAGTCCCTCCCCCACTTCCACAATCATAATTATGAGTAGGATTGATGATCTTGCCATTCCGACAGCCTGCACTGACCTGTCACCATTTTTGCCAAGCCCAGCCTCTCTTTGCCTGCACTTAGGTTCCCATAAAAAATGAAAAATATGGGTTTGAAGGAAGAAAAACCTCTGTCTAGGTGAAAATGGGTCCAAGTGGGGAAACCTATTCCAAGCCAGGGTAACTGTTATGGGATTACATTGGACCACATCCCGTAGCACTGAGACGATCAGAACAGTAAGACCAGACATTGAAAACCAGCACATTTCTAGTTCTCTGCCCACCATCTACTTCCAGATTTCAAGACATTCTGGGTCAAAGTGAATTGAATGCAGTTGCCATCTGAGAGCAAGAATAGACAAAATATGTAAAGAGAGTGGCTCTTATTCTGTTTGTTAGTCTTAGGATTGTTTAAGCAACAAAGAAAGGAAGAGAGGACAAAAGAGAGAAAGGAAGAAGGAACAAAGCAAAAAAAGAAAGATTGGTTCTTTCTCATTAGCTATTTTATAGAAGTCAGCGATAGGTTATCACCACATTCTATATCATTTACCTAACTTTTAAAAAGAACCCAAGCCATCAAACCCCTGTATATTATCTAATGATTTAAAGCAGGACTTTTTAAAGCAGCAATTAAAAACTCCTCTCAGAGAATAGGGCTGAGAATGCTAAGTCTAATCAAATAATTTTTTGGTATTAAAACATATACTGCATAAATACTTTGGAATACAACTGATGCAATAGATGCTGACTGCTCTTCAAATTCTTAATCGGGATTTCCAGACATTCAGAAATGCTGGGGGAGTGGGACTGGGATGGGGTGGTATGTGCACATGTTGTTGTTTTAAAGGATCCAATACTATAATTCTCTCATGTGGAAATTTTCCACTGACTTCAGATTTGCTAGTATGAGCCACCAAATCCTCAAAGATTGTGCTAGGGAGATTTGGAGGCATACTTCCAACCTCCTGGTGGAATAAATTATAAGATGCAATGAAGTAGTTATTTCCTAGGGTTTGTTGTGTTTTTATTCCTCCCACAAACAAAATGCAAACCATCACAAATTAAGTAGATTCCTCAAGGTCCAAAGGAGGCTTCTCATGCTGTTTCTTGCACACTCTGGCATGTCGCAACAGATGTTAAAGGGCCAACACTGAAATTAGCGATAAGATGTGAACTGAAGATGTGAAACTTGAAGGCATTACCCTCAAGAGATTTTAGTAGTGAGGTGACAAGGTGGGTAAGCATTCATCTCAGTACCTTCCTAACCTCTTTGTGTGTCTTCCTCTGGGGTCTTCCCGTTTCTAGAGTAACAGATTTAACAGAACACTGGCTCTCTAGAACCTACCCACTTCCTCCCCCCACCTTAATTATTGAAAACATCTTTTCAAACAGCTACTATGATGATGATGATGATGGGGACTTCCCTGGTGGCTCAGATGGTAAAGAATCTGCCTGCAATGCAGGAGACCCAGGGTCAATCCCTGGGTCCAGAAGATCCCCTGGAGTAGGAAATGGCAATGCACTCCAGTATTCTTGTCCATGAGAGAATCCCATGGACAGAGGAGCCTGATGGGCTACAGTGAATGGGGTTGCAAAGAGTTGGACACAACTGAATGACTAACATACCTATGATGATGGACTCTTCCACCAGATGCTACATTTCATCTATGCCCCTGATGAGTACCTCTTACCTGACGTTCCCTGCAGAGGTTGAAGTGGCCAGATTCACTGTCAAGTAGACAAGGTGGCACTGCTCCTGTTATTCTGTGAAACTGAGACTTGGAACTTAGAACTCTGAAACTGCGTCTGAACACACACAGCCCACTTAGGTGCTTTGGGCAGTGGGCACAGGGCCGAGGAAAATCACAATGTCCCCACGTGCCTCCCTGCCCTAGCCTTCATTTATGAACAAACCATACCACCCCTGATGACCAGCCTCCCTTTCTCTCTTTTTAGCTTTTATACTTTGTCCTACCTCCTTTCGAAGGCAATGGGCTGCTTTTCTGGGTGCCTGATGTCCTCTGCTAGTGATCAGAAGTTGTTTTGTGGAGTTTGCTAAGTGATCAAATGTTCTTTCGATGAATTTGTAGGGGAGAAAGTGGTCTCCCCATCCTATTCCTCCGCCATCTTCGACCAGCCTCCCTTTTCATACTGTACACTGCACATAATTTGGGGCTCAGAGGAGTGGGGTGGCCCAGTGACACCTGAAAGCTCTGGGAAAGCCCCTCCTTCCTTCATTTCTGCCACCTCCTGCCCAGCTCTGTTCCTGACCCTCACTTTACACTGCTGGTCAGAAACCCTGGGTGGCAGTTGTTTTGGGGTGTCCATACACCCACACATGATTCGTAGTATCTGCCCCCTGCTTACGGCCACTGCCTCAGGGCCTGTCCTGGATGTCTGTGCTTGTGACAAATGAGAACACACACAACAGATAGCTTATTCAAAACCTAGTCTAGTTAGCATGGCAACGGGAATTAATAAGCTCCATATTCTTTTACTTACCTCTGACTAGAAATGATAACTGAAGCCAGAAGTTATAAGCTTCACTGAGCAGATTAATGAGAAACCTTGAACGCTTGGGAGACAGTCAACACAGGTAGTTTGAGAGACAAATCTTTCAGTTAGAAATTACATCTTGATAAATGGTTAAGAAAATTATTGTTGAATATTTACATACCAGTTACCATAATTTAAACTGTTTCAACCCATTGTTTATACCTTATGTTAAACTTTCTGCCTAAATCTCTTTCCTACTGCAATGAGATTTCTTGCAATATTAAAAAGTTTCTTTTAATAGTTCTAAGAACTGTTATAGCCTTGAAACTGTAAGTGTTCACTATGGGAAACTACATATGTTTGTTGTAAAAATGTGTTACTGAATGTTGTGGTCTATAGTAGAAAACAGCCTGTGTTTACTTTTCTAACCTATGTTGGTCATAGGAGGTTGATATAAAGCACAAATCTGGTGATAATTAACAGTATTAGTTCACTGCTCTTGATCTAATCTACTCAACCACTATAAAAGGATTATGCTGTATCTCTTAAAATTAAGATCTAGTGAAAGGCATTTCTGCTCATAAGGATTTATTTTACAAGTATAATTAAAGTGTTGATAACAGTGTATCTTTTAAACACAACGAGAACAAGATTCATCACATTAGTAACAGGATTCTACTGTTTCCAGTTCAGAAAAATTATGTCCTTTACGTTTAGATTTAAAACAAAAAAAAGTAGGTAAGTCAAAAAAAGAAAAGAAAATCACCCCAAGGGTTATCTTCTCGATAAACAGACTAAGATGAGAATATGGGTCAACGGGACTGTGTATAAAAAGACCTAATCCATGGTTGCTTGGTTGACATGGAAGCAACCTAGATGCCCATCAGCAGACGAATGGATAAGGAAGCTGTGGTACATATACACACAGCTGAGTAATGGAATATTACTCAGCCATTAAAAAGAATTCATTTGAATCAGTTCTAATGAGATGGATGAAACTGGAGCCCATTATACAGAGTGAAGTAAGCCAGAAAGATAAAGAACATTACAGCATACTAACACATATATATGGAATTTAGAAAGATGGTAATGATAACCCTATATGCAAAACAGAAAAAGAGACACAGAAGTACAGAACAGACTTTTGAACTCTGTGGGAGAAGGCGAGGGTGGGATGTTTCGAAAGAACAGCATGTATATTATCTATAGTGAAACAGATCACCAGCCCAGGTGGGATGCATGAGACAAGTGCTCGGGCCTGGTGCACTGGGAGGACCCAGAGGAATTGGGTGGAGAGGGAGATGGGAGGGGGGATCGGGATGGGGAATACATGTAACTCCATGGCTGATTCATGTCAATGTATGACAAAACCCACTGAAATGTTGTGAAGTAATTAGCCTCCAACAAAAAAAAAAAAAAAAAAAAAAGACCTAATCCAGAGGGTACCAGTGCCAGGAGATTGATAAACACAGGCTGAATCTGACAGTTGAAGTTCCTTTGTGCTAAAGTTAGTCTATTGCGAGAGACACAAGTTAACAACCATATCCTCTGGCATGATATCTAACCCCATCCCAGGTCTAAAATTTCTTTTTATTTCCTTTTTGTCCTCAAAAGGAAGCTCTGCAGAGGAGGTCTACCACGTGAGGTGTCCCAAGAAGAGGAAAGGTGCGCTGTTTCTTCTCCGACCTGCACCACCTCTCTGGGCTCCTGCAGGAGCCTCTCAGGTCCCACTGCCCGGAGCTGGCTTACCATGTCTGTGCTGCCCACGTTACTGCCTTCCTCTTCTTGAATCAGAGATCTTTGGTCCACAGGCATTCCCTTCCTCCGCAAATGTTCATACCTGTTCTGTTGATCCACTGATGCGCTGCCTAGCATCTCCCGCAAGGGATGGCTCGGTGGGAGGAACGTCAGCAGCAGTGGTACTCCAGGTGTCAGCTGTTCTGTGATCTGCTCCAGTTGCGGAGACTCTCCTCCCCAAGGTCACTCTCTTTCCCGACAGCCTACAACCCTTGGCAGAGACAGGGGCCCCCCAGAGCATGACACCAAGGATGCCAGTCTCAGCATTTCCGGCGATATGGGCCCAGGCCTTTGGGGTCTGTATCACAGCAGGCTTCTTTCTCTGCCCTATCTGTCCCTGGTTCCTCCCCTTCACAGGTGTTGAGCCCAGTGAGCACAGCGCTCTGAATTTCTTTCTAGAGAGTCCAATCTGGGACGGCTGTTACCAATTTCAGTTCCATCATGAGATTATGGGGCTTCCCACATGACTCGGCTATAAAAGAACCCACCTGCAACGCAGGAGATATAGAAGATACAGCTTCAATCCCTGGGTCAGGAAGATCCCCTAGAGAAGGAAATGGCAACCCATGCCAGTATTCTTGCTGGGAAAATCTCACAGACAGAGGAGCCTGGAAGGCTACAGTCTATGGGGTAACAAAAAAGTCAGACATGACTGAGCGCACACACACACATGTGAGATTATTGCCAAATGATTAACCTGACAAATTCAGGTGAAGAGAGATGAAAGTCTGAAAACTCATTGGATCACATCAGTGGTTCTAAATATTTAAGCCTTTAGAAATAGAACCCTTTCTTCAAATTGTGAAACTGTAAAGTAGAATCAAGTGGGGCATCTCAGTTGAAATTTATGTGGCACACCACAGAGTCCTAGAGAGATGAAAATCAATGGACCGAATAGACCAGTGGTTCTCAATCCACAAAAGGTACCAGAATCTATTGGGGGCATTTAAAAATTACCAATGTCTCGCCCTCACCCCTGAGATCCTGTTCAGTGTTGTAAAAGTACTTCATGTGAATCTAATAGATAGCTTGGGCTGAGAACTCATGAGCTCTAAGGCATTTTCACCCTCTGCAGGCTCCTCATTCATAACACATGATGGCCCCTTCCTCTGGTATAAATATTTAATACAGGACCTCCAGCATCCAAGGCCAAAGAGCCAATTCTAGCTTTTATGTGAACAAAGGGATTTATCTTTAATTACTTATTAATATCACTAATTTTAATTACTAATTAATATCCCCAAAAGAGAGGAGGCTAAGTGTGGGGAGATCTTTCACTGGCCTTGCCTGCCTTCCCAGGAGCCAAGTCCACAGGAAGTTTCAGTAGGACTCCTGGCTTTGTTGCTATCCAAACCCCAATTTAAAGAGTCAAAATGCGTTTGTTCTCTTTTACCCTCCTGAAGCTAGAGACAGGTGCCACCTGGGTTCTTCTCAATTGGCTGTCCCGACTTTCACCTTTTTTATAACAAATTTTGATTTTCTATAGTTCTTAAATAAACACATACCCTGGCTCCATGCTTACTCTCCCAAACTACCTAAACATTGTTATGATTGAATTTTCTCTAAATCAATTTGTAAAAGAAGCACCCATTTTTGAAGAATTTGTTTGGTTCTCTTTATAGATGCACTTTTGAATGTTTGATTTTTTTTTTAACAGTTTGGATTTGCAGGGGTTGTTTTTTGATTAAATTTGACAGCTAGTGTTAAAGTATACAATGTTTGAGGGATTATTTATGATCAACTGGGATCATAGATCCCAGGGATCCTTCAATTTGGTCAACTTATAATTTCTGCTCTATTTAGTGCTAGGAAAATAGGAATTTCCTGATTACCCCCTTTTGCTGAGTCCCTCTCTTAGAATAAATAATGTCATTTGCAGCAACACAGATGTACCTGGAGAGTGTCGTACTGACTGAGGTAAGTCAGACAGAGAAGGAGAAATATTGTATGACATCCCTTATGTATGGAATTGAAAAAGAAATTATACAAATGAACTTAGACTCACAGACTTAGAAATGAACTTTTGGTTGCTGGAGGTAAAGAATAGTTAGGGAGTTCGAGAAGGTCACATACACACTGCTGTATTCAAAATGGATAACAACAAACAGCTATTGCATAGAACATGAAACATGATTCAATGTTGTCAGAGCCTGAATGGGAGAGGGGTTTGGGGGTGAATGGATACATAGGTAGGTATGGCTGAGTCCCTTCACTGTTCATTTGAAACTACCACAATTTTGTTAATCAGCCATACCCCAATACAAAATAAAAAGTTTAAAGTTTGAAAATAAACTAAAATGGGAATAAGGAAAAAAATAGTCCTTCTCTTAGGAAACTTGGATATACCCAGTAACTCATTCCCAATTTGATTCAACACTGATGCCAGCAGAATTGTGAGAATTAAATCAAGTAAGATCATTTTGATTCTAAAGAGCCAACATATGCTCAACATGTAATATCCTCCCTTTATATATATATATATATGCACTGACATATATGTTCATAAAGAATATGTGGTATTACTTTGTGTGCCCTTTGCTGGAGCAGCCGTGAAGAGATACCCCATATCCAAGGTAAGAGAGACCCAAGTACGACAATAGGCACTGAGAGAGCGCAGACACTGAAACCATAACCACAGACAACCAGGCAATCTGATCACAGGACCACAGCCTTGTCTAACTCAGTGAAACCAAGCCATGCCATGTGGGGCCACCCTAGACGGATGGGTCATGGTGGAGAGGTCTGACTGAACGTGGTCCATTGGAGAAGGAAATGGTAAATCACTTCAGTATTCTTGCCTTGAAAACCCCATGACCAGTATGAAAAGGCAAAAAGATAGGACACTGAAAGAGGAACTCCCCAGGTCTGTAGGTGCACAATATGCTATTGGAGATCAGTGGAGAAATAACTCCAGAAAGAATGAAGGAAAGAAGCCAAAGCAAAGACAACACCCAGTTGTATATGGGACTGGAAATAGAAGCAAGCTTCAATGCTGTAAAGAGCAATATTGCATAGGAACCTGGAATGTTACATCCATGAATCAAGGCAAATTGGAAGTGGCCAAAAAGGAAATGACAAGAGTGAACATCAATATTCTAGGAATCAGAAAACTAAGATGGACTGGAATGGGTGAATTTAACTCAGATGACCATTATATCTACTACTGTGGGCAGGAATCCCTTAGAAGAAATGAAGTAGCCCTCATATTCAACAAAAGAGTCCAAAATGCACTACTTGGGTGCAACCTTAAAAATGACAGAATGATCTCTGTTCATTTCCAAGGCAAACCATTTAATATCACAGTAATCCAAGTCTATGCCCCAACCAGTAATGCTGAAGAAGCTGAAGTTGAACAGTCCTATGAAGACCTACAAGACCTTCTAGAACTAACACCTCAAAAAGATGTTGTTTTCATTATAGGGGACTGGAATGCAAAAGTAGGAAGTCAAGAAACACCTGGAGTAACAGGCAAATTTGGCCTTGGAGTACAGAATGAAGCAGGGCAAAGGCTAATAAAGTTCTGCCAAGGGAACGCACTGGTCATAACAAACACCCTCTTCCAACAACACAAGATAAGACTCTACACATGGACATCACCAGATGGTCAACACTGAAATCAGATTGATTATATTCTTTGCAGCCAAAGATGGAGAAGCTCTATACAGTCAGCAAAAACAAGACTGAGAGCTGACTGTGGCTCAGATCATGAACTCCTTATTGCCAAAGTCAGACTTAAATTGAAGAAAGTAGGGAAAACCACTAGACCATTCAGGTATGACCTAAATCAAATCTCTTATGATTATACAGTGGAAGTGAGAAATGGACTTAAGGGACTATATCTGATACACAGAGTGCCTGATGAACTATGGACAGAGGTTCGTGACATTGTACAGGAGACAGGGATCAAGACCATCCCCAAGAAAGAAATGCAAAAAAGGCAAAATGGTTGTCTGAGGAGGCCTTACAAATAGCTGTGAAAAGAAAGGAAGCAAAAAGCAAAGGAGAAAAGGAAAGATATAAGCATCTGAATGCAGAGTTCCAAAGAAAAGCAAGGAGAGATAAGAAAGCCTTCCTCAGCAATCAATGCAAAGAAATAGAGGAAAACAATAGAATGGGAAAGACTAGTGATTTCTTCAAGAAAATTAGAGATACCAAGGGACCATTTCATGCAAAGACGGGCTCAGTAAAGGACAGAAATGGTAGGGGCCTAACAGAAGTAGAAGATATTAAGAAGAGGTGGCAAGAATACAGAGAAGAACTGTTCAAAAAAGATCTTCATGACCCAGATAATCTCGATGGTGTGATCACTCACCTAGAGCCAGACATCCTGGAATGTGAAGTCAAGTGGACATCAGGAAGCATCACTATGAACAAAGCTAGTGGAGGTGATGGAATTCCAGTTGAGCTATTTCAAATCCTAAAGGATGATGCTGTGAAAGTGCTGCACTCAATATGTCAGCAAATTTGGAAAGCTCAGCAGTGGCCACAGGACTGGAAAAGGTCAGTTTTCATTCCAATCCCAAAGAAAGGCAATGCCAAAGAATGTTCAAACTACCACACAACTGCACTCATCTCACACGCTAGTAAAGTGATGCTTAAAATTCTCCAAGCCAGGCTTCAGCAATACATGAACTGTGAACTTCCAAATGTTCAAACTGATTTTAGAAAAGGCAGAGGAACCAGAGATCAAATTGCCAACATCTGCTGGATCATCAAAAAAGCAGGAGAGTTCCAGAAAAGCATCTATTTCTGCTTTATTGACCTTGCCAAAGCCTTTGACTGTGTGGATCACAATAAACTGTGGAAAATTCTGAAAGAGATGGGAATATCCGACCACCTGACCTGCCTCTTGAGAAATCTGTATGCAGGTCAGGAAGCAACAGCTAGAACTGGACATGGAACAACAGACTGGCTCCAAATAGGAAAAGAAGTACATCAAGGCTGTATATTGTCACCTTGCTTATTTAATTTATATGCAGAGTACATCATGAGAAACGCTGGACAGGAGGAAGCACAAGCTGGAATCAAGATTGCCAGGAGAAATATGAATAACCTCAGATATGCAGACGACACCACCCTTATGGCAGAAAGTGAAGAAGTACTAAAGAACCTCTTGATGAAAGTGAAAGAGGAGAGTGAAAAAGTTGGCTTAAAGCTCAACATTCAGAAAGTTAAGACCATGGCATCCGGTCCCATTACTTCATGGCAAATAGATGGGGAAACAGTGGAAACAGTGGCTGACTTTATTTTTCTGAGCTCCAAAATCACTGCAGATGGTGATTGCAGCCATGAAATTAAAAGATGTTTACTCCTTGGAAGGGAAGTTATGACCAACCTAGACAGCATATTAAAAAGCAAACAATATTTTGTCAACAAAGGTCCATCTAGTCAAGGCTATGGTTTTTCCAGTGGTCATGTATGGATGTGAGAGTTGGAATATAAAGAAAGCTGAACACAGAAGAATTGATGCTTTTGAACTGTGGTGTTGGAGAAGACTCTTGAGAGTCCCTTGGGCTACAAGGAGATCCAACCAGTCCATCCTAAAGGAGATCAGTCCTGGTGTTCATTGGAAGGACTGATGCTGAAACTGAAACTCCAATACTTTGGCCACCTCATGTGAAGAGATGACTCATCTGAAAAGACCCTGATGCTGGGAAAGATTGAGGGCAGGAGGAGAAGAGGAGGACAGAGGATGAGATGGTTGGTTGGCATCATCGACTCAGTTGTCATGGATTTTGGTGGACTCCGTGAGTTGGTGATGGATAGGGAGGCCTGGCATGCTGCGGTTCATGGGATCACAAAGAGTCAGACACAACTGAGCGACTGAACTGAACTGAACTGAACTTTGTGGGTACTCATAAAAGTGCTATATAAATATATATACATATACATATTTCATTAATTTGTACTCAATAATATAAATATCTGATTAATTTTTAAAATAAATGTCTATTGAAAATAATATACACAAATAGGGCACAAGTGTACAGCTCAAAGAATTTTTGCAAGGTGAACATTCCTTCAGTTCAGTTCAGTTCAGTCACTCAGTCATGTCCAACTCTTTGCGACCCCATGAACCGCAGCACGCCAGGCCTCCCTGTCCATCACCAACTCCCAGAGTCTATCCAAACCCATGTCCATCGAGTTGATGATGCCATCCAACCATCTCATCCTTTGTCGTCCTCTTCTCCTCCTGCCCTCAATCTTTCTCAACATCAGGGTCTTTTCCAATGAGTCAGCTCTTCACATAGGTGGCCAAAGTATTGGAGTTTCATCTTCAACATCAGTCCTTCCAATGAACACCCAGGACTGATCTCCTTCAGGATGAACTGGTTGGATCTCCTTGCAGTCCAAGGGACTCTTAAGAGTCTTCTCCAACACCACAGTTCCAAAACATCAGTTCTTTGGCTCTCAGCTTTCTTTATAGTCCAACTCTCACATCCATACATGACTACTGGAAAAACCATAGCCTTGACAAGACGGACTTTGTTGGCAAAGTAATGTCTCTGCTTTTTAATATGCTGTCTAGGTTAGTCATAACTTTCCTTCCAAGGAGTAAGCATCTTTTAATTTCATGGCTGCAGTCACCATCTGCAGTGATTTTGGGGCCCAGAAAAACAAAGGCAGCCGCTGTTTCCCCATCTATCTGCCATGAAGTGATGGGACTGGATGCCATGATATTAGTTTTCTGAATGTTGAGCTTTAAGCCAATTTTTTCACTCTCCTCTTTCACTTTCAAGAGGTTCTTTAGTTCTTCTTCTCTTTCTGCCATAAGGGTGGTGTCGTCTAATCCCCACCAAAATCAAGAAATCGAAATTAATATCATCACAGAATCCTGCCTCAGAGCCTCTTCTCGTGTCTAGTCCCCAGTCTCTACCTAACTGGTGTTAGTTTTGCCTGTTTGTGTCCTTTATGTCAACGGAATTACAGAGAGTATATTCTTTTGTGTCTATTTTCTTTCAGCCTTATCCTTGTGAGATCCATCCATGTTTTTCCATACAAGTAAGCAATAGCTTGTCCATACAAATGAGCAATAGCTTGTTCAGTTTCATTGACTGACTATAACACAAATCATTTGCTCATTCTGCTACTGATGGACATGAAAGTCCTATTAAGGATACATTTGCACTCATACCTGTGTATGTATGTATGTAATGTGGGTATACGTATTTTAGCCTATGTATGTAAGCATTTCTGTTGAGTATATGTCTAGGAATTAAATTGCTAAATGATGTAATATACATATATTATCCATATATTTCTACCAAATATCTTTCCAAAACGATTGTTCCAATGTATGTTCAGAAGTAAATGAGAGTCCCAGTTGTTCCATGTCCTAATCAACATCTGGTATGTTCTGTCAGTCTTCTTTTCATTCTAACCATTCTGGTAGATAAGTAGTGATATCTCATTATGATTTTAGTATATATTTTCCCTGAGTATTATTAAGGTTGAGCGCTTTTTAATAAGTTTGTTGGACATTTGAATATTCTCTTTTATAAAACTTTTAAGTCCTTTATCTATTTTAAAGCTTCAGTTAATTAAGACAGTGTGTATTGGCATATGAACAGACAAGTAGATCGATAGAAAAAAACAGAAATTTCACACGTATACAATCACTTGATTTGTAATAAAACCGGAAGTGATGAAAAGTAGGGGAAAATGTCTTTACAGTAAATTGTGTTGGGTCAAAAGGATATTCATACAGAAAAATAAACATTTTAGTCCCTACCTCACACCATAATAAAAAATAAATCCTAGATAGACTGAAGATTTCACTATAAAAAGTAAAGCAATACATTTTTTAAAGAAAAAAAAATATCTCAGTGACCATGCTGAGAGAAAACATTTTTAAAACAGGCTATAAAAACTATAATATAAACATAATATATTAAATATAATATAATATAAAAATCTAATATAGAAAAGTATAAAATTATAAATTACAGAGTTTTAAATTTCTGCTTATCAAAAGGCACAATTAAGAGAGTGAAAAGACAAGCCACACAAGATATTTACAAGAAATGTATTTAACAAAAAACTCGTATTCAGAACAGATTTAACTTTGCATATTATTCCATAGTATGTATGTGTCATAGTTTATATTTATCCCCCAATTACGATCATTTAGTCTGTTTCTATTAGTTCATTATCTAAAAAAGTGTGTGTGATGATTACACTTGTACATCTTTGAGTGTCTTCCTAATGAATTACCCAAACACGGGTTACAGAGTCATGGGATAAAGCAGAGTTTCAAACAACAATGGCCAATGGAAAGATATTTTTTCCCAGATGAGTTTTCTCCCATCTTACAAATCTCACTCTGAAACTAACTGTACTCCGTTGGCCTCAGCCTTGCCCAATATTTTTTTTCTTTTAAAGACCCTGGAATATCTTAACCAGGGTACATAGGCTTGAGGAGAAGTTAAGAATTCTGATGAGGGGGAGTAAAAGGACACTAGAAAATGTTCAGGCAAGAGGTTTTCTAATATTCTCTCAAAGATTTTCTTCTTGCCTTCTCAGCAGTTTAAAAGAACTTATCTTTATGCCATAGATATTGACTTGAGTAGTATATCTTGTATTTTGATATACATCTTTTACGTTGATGATTGGCAAGTATCCTGGGATCTTTTGAAGTAAGGAATTATCGAATACAAACTTCAATTAAATGATTAAGTTTTTTGGTTACTAAAGAGAGATTGGACATCTATATATTTTCAGCATTATTCACTGAAAATGTTTTGCAAATGCATATTCATCTACTTTCCCACTTTGGTAAGTACAATATCCTGACTATAGCTGACTATTTCTTTACAGGTGTAAAATCTTAAGATCCTCAGGGTTATAATTTGAACATCAATCTCATCATACATGGCAGTGATATGAAAAGTGTCCCTTGCACATTTTGTCTCATAGTAGACTATAAGTTCTTAAGGGCAAGGACTATATTCAAATTCTGATTCTGTCTGGTACAAAGTTTGGGTTCTCCAGTGAGAGTATCTGATTCCCAGTGCTCCCATCTGTAAGCAGAAGGAAACTGCCTAACAACTGACTCAAAGGGAAAGGTTGCTGGAAGAATACAAGTTCCTAGTATAAAGTACATGGCACGTAGTAGGACTCAGTGAATGTTCCTTTTGCTTCTCTGAAGTAATTTTTCCCAAGTCAAATTTAAATTAGTATAGGCAATAAGAATGATTTTTTTTTCTGACAGTAGGCATAAGGAAAGCCTAATATGACTTTTTTTCTTTTTTTTTGCCTTGTGAATTACATCTCTCATTTAAAAGGGAAGTGGCACAGAAAATCCCAACATACTGAGATTTTTAATTATTTGTTTCCCATTGTAATCAGGCAAACCTTCAGGCAGGCAGCTTGGCAAAATGTATTACATTTCATTTGCCCCAGCAATCCCACTCTACTAGTTTATCCTAAAGAAATAATTAAGTATGAACAAAGAATGAATGAAAAAGGATATTCACTGTAAGGTTGTTTATCATCCTAAACAACAAAAACAACCTAAATCCTCATCAATAGGAGACTGATAAAACACATTTTGGATCATCTGTACAGCAAAATATTATGAACTCTTTAGAAGTAAAAATATAGCTTCATAGTTATAGATTTATAGGAAGCCCACAAGATATTGTCAAGTGAATAAAACAAATTAAATATAGTATATATTAAACAGTTTATTCCCTTTTTGTCAAAAATGTGTGTATCTATATGTATGTATGCATAGAAAAAAAGTCTTGAAAATTACATACCAACATGGTCATATGTTTATCTAAAAGTGGTAGGATTATGAATGATTTTCTTTTTAATACCTTTGTGTTTTACCATATTCTTTCATAATAAGTATATATAATTTCTATATTCAAAAAATACTAAAGCTACTTAAAAATTTTTTTTTAATTTATATGCAAAAAAAGCCAATTGATTTTTGAAATTTTTTAAAAAACCCATGTCTATATGGATCTTACCTCATTCATCCTCAAACAGAAGGGAGATGTTTCATTATTGCTGTGTGTGGCAGGGTTTCTCAACCTTGGCACTATTGATATTTTTGGCTGGA
Source organism: Muntiacus reevesi (assembly GCF_963930625.1). Lineage (NCBI taxonomy): Eukaryota > Metazoa > Chordata > Mammalia > Artiodactyla > Cervidae > Muntiacus > Muntiacus reevesi. The sequence continues at coordinate 140,406,249 of NC_089251.1, read as the reverse complement.
TAATTCCTTGTCATTGGAGATTATCGGGTGCCTTGTAAGATGTTTGGCAGATCACCGATCTCTACTCTTGTAACACACATCACTCCCTTCCCACTAAGTTATCCAAAAATGTCTCCAGATGTCATCTAAAGGCTAGACTGCCCTGGTTGAAAAGTCACTGCTCTAAGGAAACAGGAGATCTGGAATTAAACTCCATGTTTGACACTTACTAGCTGGGTGATCCAATCTCTCTGGGCTTCCATTTCCTCAAGACTACATTATCTTCAAGATAGCTTTGGTCCTGAAACCCATCTTTTGTGAGTTTGCAGAAAATCAATGGATCCAAAAGGGTCCAGGCTTCCCGGAGGCTCAATTGGTAAGGGTCCACCTGCCAATGCAGGAGATGCAAGAAATGCGGGTTCAATCCCTGGGTCAAGAAGATCCCCTGGAGTAGAAAATGGCAACCCACACCAGTATTCTTGCCTGGAAAGTTCCATGGACAGAGGAGCCTGGCAGACTATAATTCACAGGGTCGCAAAGAGTTGGACACGACTGAGCATCTGAGCATACAAAGGGAAAGTGGTTGGTCCAGAGTTAAGCAAAAAGCCAAAAATACAAACAGAAATGCAGCTAGATATCCTAACTGCAATTATGCATTTATTCACTCATTTGTATAAGAAATATTTATTTTGAGTGCCTATAATATCCTGGGCATTGTTACAAGCACTGGGAAACAGTAATAAACAAGAAAATGAGATCCTTGCTTTCATGGAGTTTACCTTCTATTGAAAGAAGCAAACAGTAATCATGTAGGTTAATAAACACGAGTATCTTAAACAAGTGATACTAAATAGGTAACATGGTAACGGATGGCCACTGGAATAGTGTTAGGAAAAGCAAGCAACATTAGATAAGGCAGCCTGGGAAGACCCCTAAAGGAGCTGATACTTGAACTAAGATCTGAAAGATAATAAAGACAGAGTCAAGGAAAACTCAGTGGGAAGAACTTCCTGGTCAGAGAGAATCGAAGTACAAAAGTAGTAAGATGGAGAAGAGCTTGGAACTGTATTAATGATATTCAATGGCAATGCATACATGATAGAAGATTACAGAGGAAACAATGTCAACTTACAGTATTAATAATATGGGGAAAGTGTGAGTGAAAAAGTAACCATGATTATATGCATGCGTGCATAGTCACTCAGTCGTGTCTGATTCTTGGGATCCTTTGGACTGTAGTACCCCAGGCTCCTCTGTCTATGAGATTTTTCAGGCAAGAAGACTAGGTTGTCATGGCACTCTTGCCGTGGCAAGAGTGGGTTGCCATTTTCCTCCTCCAGGGAATCTTCCCGACCCAGGGATCAAACCTGCATCTCCTGTGTCTCCTGCATTGCAGGCCAATTCTTTACCCACTGAGACATCAGGGAAGCCCAGAGTGATTATAGTAGAAATTAAATCCAGAAAAAGCCCTCACATCATGGCCTTCCTCAATAAAGCAGTTGAAAAAATGTGTCTGGGGAAATTCTAAAAACAAATGTCCCCCAAAGTTCACCAATGCCTTCCTATCACCATTAGTACTGGGGTAGGGGGTGATGCCAAGAAGATGTCTACAGAATTGCTAAAGCAATAAATTGAGGGGATAATCTTTTTGGTGGTTGGTAAGCTCAAGGGGGAGTGGGTCCAGCAGATAAAATGATAACTAGATTTAGTTGACAATTTGCTTTGAGTAAAATGTCGAGCTTGTAAATAATTTAAAAATAGCCTGTCATTCAATTGCTGCATGTCCTTTAAGAAATTTTAATCGATGCAAAACACATTTCTCAAACACAAGCTTCTAACCCCTGTGAAACCAGCTATCGGTCTAAACAAAAAGCTGTGACACATGGTCAGGAGAATGTGTGCAGTGGTTATGAAGGAGAGTGAATTGAGCTACAACCCCAGAATCCAATATATGACAATATCCTGCAACCGAGGAATTAGCTATTTCGACAATATGTAATGTGGAAACACACCACTTGTTCAGCTCTTTTTGCTCAAGGGCACAGAGAAGCTGAGGTTTCAATTCACTCATCAGAAACAATCAACATGCACATAAACTCTGCCTTTTGGCTGCAAATGGATTGTCTACTTGTTTTATTTGCCAAAAGCTCAGCATTGTGGAGAAAGAAAAAGGAAAGGAAAGGCGGAGGGAGAGGAAAAGACATAATAAGTCTGAAATCAGGGCATACCTTGAGTGGATAAACTCAAGGACAGAAAGGAATAGCACAGGATTTGAGGGTGGGGCAATCTCTCCTGAGCCCCACACTGTCAGTAAGCTAGGTTCAACTCCTTTCTACCCAATTATCCATGTTGAAATGGGGAAAAATACAGATCATTCCAAACGTGAGTGGAGCTGGTCTCCACCTTTTCCAGACCAGCTGTTTTCCCTGGGGACAGCGGGAAGCCGAGCAAGGACTGCTCCTCCTCTGTGCTTCCCAGAGCTGCCCAAGCCCTCAGGGCTAGGTCACACAGCCTGGTAGCCTTCTCTGACTCAGCTGTTCTTTTCCCATAGATCTTTTTATCAAAGGAAACCAATCATTGTTCAACCCACAGTGCCAGGAGATGCAGCAGCGAAACCCCAAGGACAATAGATAGTTTTGTTCCTTTAGACTGAAACTCCTGGAGAAAATTTTTTGTATTTTTTCCTAAGATTTGGAGGTCTTTTCTTCCCCTCCCTCCCCCCGCAATACTGACATAGATTATGAAGACAACATCCCAAATTTCCCAGCGTGGTAGCTGCAGTTTAGGAAATGAGCCAGTACATCAGAGAATAAGGACAGCTCTAAGGGTTTAACGGAAGTTGGCTCAATATTTGTTTTTTAACAAATTGATTATCATTGATTAGCAAAACATATATGTCTTGATTTTATCCCTTAAATTGTAGACATTAATAATCTGCAACACTATTAATCCTGGATAGATTTAATGATAATAGACAAGAATGCATTATTCATAAATGCTGTACACCAGTATATCCATTATACAACGGTTCATCTCCAGCAATACCATTTTCATACTCATCTGTTATGATTTTATTTAAACCAGATTGTCAACAATTTTCAAAATGTTGATTTTTAAAGTCTGCCCTTATAACAAATCATCAACTCCTCCTCCCAATCTAATGCAGCCATGGAGACCGCATGAGGATACTGTATCCTTCCCTCCACACCTGGCCCAATTTACACACAGCCACACGCACAAAGACAGGAGTACACATGCCGCTTAGCTGTCCTATTGGCATTGAATGGTTTCCAGCTTGTCTTTGTCCCAAGGTCAACCAGAATCAAGCTCCGGATTTTGTCTTCATGTAGGACGTTTTCTTCATTGGTGAGCTTATTTAAATTCCTTTGCAGATATTGAGCCAAATCTGCTCAGCCTGCTGCCTCCTGGGGCCTCTCACTCAGGGCTAAGTATAAATAAATACTCATATAGGACAGCCTTTGATGAAACATTAAAGATGTCTCTGGTTATATGGCTTCTAGAGTCTCTATTTTCTCTATGAAAAATCCATGGTGGTAGAGAGAACCTTAGCCACGGGAAGGGAATAGATTTCTAAATAGCTGCCTATGGACCCCCTGGGACTTAATGGCACAGGGCAAAGAAGCAGCTGATCTTGGCAAAGGAAGCAAGATAAATAAAATTAGCCACTAAATCATCTCCCCTTAAAATACCAGCTGTCAATTCCCTCCAACATTTACGAATTTGGGGGCATGTTACTGTCACGTTGCGTTTCATCCAGGAAAAATAGCATTGCTCCTTTCACTCGGGAAAGAGTCCCTGGGTCCCCACACAGGAGAGGCTAAAGCAGAGGGTTTGACTTTTTTCTTTCACCCTCTTCCCCTGTCACATGTACAGGGAAGAACCCAATTCAGGCCAATCAATGTTTATTGCTCTAATGATTGTAATTGTTGCTTATTTTTAAACTATGCTCCCAGTCATCCCTTCAAAGATTGGGATTGCTGGTTCCTACAGAAGATGATGCTTTGGAAAAGACCATCTGCTCAAAATAGTGAATCGGCTGATGGAGAATGAATCTGGATGAGCAGAGATAAGACAAAGGTGGGAATCCTTGTCCCTCTCTCGTGGATCCCCAGTGGGATGAGACTGCTGCAGCTTTGGGAGAGAGGCTAGCAGCACTTGACAAGGACACTGAAATCTCAAGGTCGAGCTCTCTGTCCAGGTGAACACGGGAGACGTGCAGTATCACCTAAAAAGCTAACCTTAGCCAGACACTGACTGCTTTATAAGTATTATCTCACTGAATGTTCAGAACAGCTTCCATGATGGATAATATTACAGCTGCATTGTAAAAACAAGCAAACTGAATAGTTCAGAAGTTGTTATCACTTGTCTCCTGGAAAGAAGCACCCTAGAGTCCTGTGAGTAGTATGAGGCGCCCTCCCTCCTCTGGACTTGAGAGCAACCAGCAAACCACAGTCACATCCTGACCTGAATCATGCCTTCCCAAGCTGAAAACAGGAGACTCCAGGAGCAGAGAGATCCCTCCAGGCTTGTGTGAATCCCTGAAGCATTGCTAGGCGGGTCCTCCAGGGAGACTTGGCTGGAGTCACACAGGAATCACAAGGATCACAAGGGAATCTTAAGAGCAAACACTGACCAGCCCTACAAAGTCCTTCTCTCTACACCCCACACACGCCTCTAGGAAACCAGAGGGAAGAACCTGAGCGATATCAAACACAGACTAGCTACTTTACTGTTAATTTCTACCTAACTACATCCTTTGGCTGGAGGCCAGGTGAAGTTCCTATTACACTTTATAGGAGCAAAACCATGAAAGTTGTCTCTAGTTATTGTTGCTTCTAAAAAAATTAAAAGAAATCGTACAAAGCTGAGTCCATAGCAGGCATATAAAGACCATATGTTGGCTCATTAAAATAGTAAATTTTTTGTTACTGTTTATTTAAAAATACACGAAGCTTTTCCACTGTGCCTGGATAAGAACTTCATATAATCCTTAGAACACTAAAGTCTTTACCATTCCAAAAACAGGCAGACTATCAGAATACATACAGACTAAATCCATACTACACAAACTAATTAAAGGACCTGAAGAGAGTGAGCCAGAAGAGCTGATACAGTTCAGTCTGAAAAAAAAAAAATCTTACTTCTTTACTCAAGTATAATAAAAATTATAATGCTTTCCTCTTTTTCCTCTTATAAAGAGCTTTCCAATGATATTATTTTGCTTGAGTGTCACAAAACAGCAAAGAGAGGGTGTGGTCATCCCCATTTCCAGATTCAGGCTGGCTAAGTGACTGTCCAATGTCATGGTCAGGAGTGGAGGGAACTCAGGCTATATATGGTAAATTATTTGTGTAATCAAAGAAACATGGAAGTCATCAGGATTTTTCTGCTTGAATTTTCAGCATGAGAGCCAGTCACTGACACAAATGAAAACATACACTCATAAACGGCCTTTGCCCTCGACTCCATCTGGACCAGACAGAAGGAAATTTTGTGCACGTTATGTCTTCATTCCTCTGGCCACATCTTCAGTTATTCCATAGGAGGTGAGGATAGAAGGGGAGTACGGGTTGATGAGAGAGGCTCAAGGAAGGTCCTTGAAGAAAAGTGGAGAAGAGGAGGGGTGAGGCAGGATGATTTCCCTCTACCTTCCCCCTGGAGTGGAGGGGTCTGCTTTCCTATAATGGTTCCCCTTCCTCACTGAATTACTATGCTAGGCACGTGGAGACATCACAGAAGGGGTTTCCATAAATTTGAGTTTAAAGGGGATAATACTTGCTGTTAAGTCATTATATTAAATCATTCTTTACAAGACATTTTTACAATTTCAAGTCATTTTCCCAACTAAAGTTGCATAGTAAATTAATTACTGTGTTAGTAGTTCATAGGTGACTCTTGTAAACATATGTTACACAAAAATATTCTCCAAATATTTGTTCACATATTTGAATCCATTTAAAAGTGCTTGTAATTTTAGGGGGAAAAGTATTCTTGGTAATTTCACTGCTTGCCTCATTTTGTCCTGGGAAGACTTATGTTTATCTTCCAGTTGGCATTTAGGATAATTTAGTGTAGTTACTTATGTGGTTCTGGCTAACATAATTGAGGATTTTTAAGAAGTCAAACAGAGTCAGGGAAGGGTAGTTATTAATCCAGTAAAAACAACCTCAAAAGTTTGGTTTACACATATACTAAAAAGAAAGGTGAACCATTTTCTCATCCCTAATGGCTGAAAATATGAAAGGTAAAAATCATATGTAAAAGGGTAAAAATCAAAATGCTTGATAAACTTACAACAATAGCCACACACTTTATACCTGCTCATGCCCTTTCCAAAAACATTTCACTTCGCACTTGTAAACAAATGCTTAGCCTTATAAAGTGAGAAATGTGTGATAAAGAGAATATACGTTAGCAAGATGACCCCATCAAGATGGGTAAGAAGTATACTTTGGGTAAAATTGTTCTTCATATCAGTCATGTAAAAGTTTGTTGTGCTCAAATTCTGTATAAATAACTTGGATTGCTTTTACATGCTTCTTAAGCTTTTCCTAAATACACATATTTAATGCATTAGCTGAAAATCACATGTATTAGCTAATTCATGGGGTCGTGAAGAGCTGGACATGACTTAGCGACTAAACAACAAGAACTATCTTTTTGAAATGATTGAATGTCACACCCATAATGTTGGACCAAAGTAGCCAGACATGCAAAGAACTGTGTAGTGTTTCATTTCTGTATGGTTTTTTTTAAAAGCAAAAATACTCTAGGGTGTTGGAGTTTACAGATAGTAGCAACCCCTGGGAGAGGAAGTCCATGAGAGGAAGGGGCAATGAGGAGTCTTCTGAGTCCTGGGATTTTCTGTTTGGTCCTCTTTGCTCAGTCTTCAGGCATGTATGACTCTGCGACCCTTTGGACTGTAGTCCGACAGGCTCCTCTGTCCGTGGGATTCTCTAGGCAAGAATGCTGGGGTGGGTTGTCATTTTCTCCCCCAGGGGATCTTCCCAGCCCAGGGATCAAACCTGGGTCTCCTGTGTTTCCTGCATTGCAGGCAGATCCTTTACCCACTGAGCCATCAGGAAAGCCCATTTAGTCCTCTATAGACTGTTTACATTGTCAGATTTCACTTTGTGAAAATTTATCTAGCTATACACTTAGGATTTATGCACTTCTCTATGTATAAGTTGCATGTCAATAGAAAGCTTACTTAAAAAGTAAAAATAAGTGACTTCCCTGTTGGTCCAGTGGCTGAGTCCACACTCTCAATGTAGAGGGCCTGGGTTTGATCCCTGGTAAGAGAACTAGGTTCCACATGTGGCAGCTAAAGATCCCACGTGCCACAGCTAAGACCTGGCACAGCCAAATAAATAAATAAATACTTTTTTAAAGTAAAAATAAGAAGACAGCTAAGAAAGTGCTCTCCAAACATAGATGACCCAAGTACTATGCAGGGTTGACCCTCCCCATGCCTTCTGCAGGGGAGCAGAGGCCTTTGGATTTTTCAGAGACTCCAGGGAATAAGAACTCACCATCACAAGAAAGCCCTCATCTTATCATACTATTATGGTAAACAAGATATTTTTACCCTAAAAGAAGGGGAAAGCTCGTGGCCTCCCTGAGATAAATACCCCTGAGTGTGTATCGTTTCAACTTCATCATAACCCAGTCACACAGAGCCAGGAATTCTTCCGAGGGTATGTCCGTGGTTCTAGTTAGATGAAAGTGAAAGTGAAGTCATTCAGTCGTGTCCGACTCTTAGCGACCCCATGGACTGTAGCCTACCAGGCTTCTCTGTCCATGGGATTTTCCAGGCAAGAGTACTGGAGTGGGCTGCCATTGCCTTCTCCAACTACTTGCCAAATGTGTGGACAGCCTCACTGCCTAGAAGAGACTGTTCGCTAGTGAGAAAACAACCTGGTTGGGAAACGGTGCATTCTGCAAACTGCCTCTGAGCACCCCTCAGATTTGACAGGGTGTTGTAAAAGCAGTATTACAGTTCTGCTGCCACAGTTAAGAAATGGAGCCTTATCATTTGGTCTGAACTTTCCTTAAGAAATGCACCAAAGGAAATGTGTCCGGGCATAATTGCATTTGGAGCACATGGAGCTCTGCTTTTCTCACCCACACTACTCCTCTGCCTGGAGTCCAGGACCTCCTCTGGAAGTTCACAAACATCGAAACAAAGCCCGGTGCTGACGCTGGGGCTTGGGGGGCAAGCTTCAATACAAAGACGGACAACCAGAAGAGGCAACCTACAAAACCCTGTCAATCAACATGAACAGCTGGGAGAACGGAATGTCATTCCCCACTTTGGCTCTGCCCTCTCTTTAAATCCTACATAAATCATTCTTTCTTCCTGGGAAATGGCTATGGAACACTTTCTCCAGGTGGAAGCTAGAAAGGCTGATGGCTATGAGGGAAGACAGGATTTTCCTGCCTGTCTGGGCATGTATCCATGCTGCCCCAGTGAGAAACATCTTTATCAAGCCTGACATCATTCACCATGATCATAATCCTCTGGTTTCTGGCAAGAGAACACTAGATCTGTAATCTTTAGTTCTTCTAACCCTATCACTTACTTGCATTGTCATCCTCAGCTAATCATTTAGACTCTCTGGGCTGCAAATACTTTGCCAGCTGAAATTACACTTATCTTTCTTCAAATACTCAAAGGAGCAAGATAGAGGATGCTTCTATATTGCTTGAAGCATTCACAAACTTAAGTGATTCTCTGAATGGGAAGGCCAGCCTTGCTTGCTTTGCTCTCCTTTTTCATCTCCGTGTATAAGCCCTGCCCAGCTCCACCAAGAGGACTGATGGAGTTCTGCCTTCCACAAGAGGTGGGGTGGGGCAGGTACTTCTCTGGGCTACAGAGAAGTTGGCTCACTCTCAATATCCTTTTGTTTTGAATCAGTGGTCTCTGCCTTCTACATGAGCTCCTGCCAGAGATTTTGACACTCTGGTATTTTACCACTTCTCAACTTAAAGAGACTTAAAAATTTTCCAATTAGATAAATCTGATTTTTGAGGAAGTGATCATTGTTAAATCATGATAAAGAGACATTTTATCACGCTTTTCAAGGGGAAATTGTTGCAGCTGCTGACAACTTAGAAAGAGGAATATACTTTACAACTAATGTGTTAGGCATTAGAATTCAAAGAAGTTCAATGAGAAGTAAGTAAAAGTATTGCTGAGATTACAATTCAAACAAAAGGGAAAGTACCGTTCAATTTCACGCCCAAAGGGTGATTTTACATGCACATTTTTAAGGGAACACATCCATGGTTAAAAGTGAACTACACCTGTAGATCACATTCTTCCAGCACTTTCCAGTAATCCTAGCACAGTATGGAGAAAACAAATGCTTCTCTTAGTCAAGCATGTAGTCACATGTTTCCAGATGAGAGGCACAAAAAATGTTAAAGGTTTGGGAAATTGGATCTATGCAGAAAGACTAATTTTCTATGCAGAAAGACTAATGTAAAATATATCCTCAAGAAGAAGGACTAGTAGGAAAAGGGAGCTCTCAACGCTATTATGAAGGGATACACACAACCAGTGTTTCTATTAATTAACTGAAGGCAAAGCTTAAAATTCAACATTCAAAAAGCTAAGATCACGGCATCAGGTCTCATCACTTCATGGCAAATAGATGGAGGAAAAGTGGAAATAGTGATGGATTTTATTTTCTTGGGCTCCAAAATCACTGTGGATGGTGACTAACACCACAAAATTAAAAGACACTTGCTCCTTGGAAGAAAAGCTATAACAAACCTAGACAGTGTATTAAAAGGCAGAGACATCACTTTGCCAACAAAGGTCCGTCTAGTCAAAGCTATGGTTTTTCCAATAGTCGTGTATGGGAGTGAGAGTTGGACATAAAGAAGGCTGAGCACTGATAAATTGATGCTTTCAAACTGTAGTATTGGAGAAGACTCTTGAGAATCCCTTGGACAACAAGGAGTCTCGAATATTCATTGGAAGAACTGATGCTGAAGCTGAAGCTCCAATACTTTGGCCATTTGATGCAAAGAGCCAACTCATTGGAAAAGACCCTGATGCTAGGAAAGATTGAGGGCAGGAAGAAAAGAGGGTGATAAAGAATGAAATGGTTGGATGGTATCACTAACTCAATGGACATGAGTTTGAGTAAACCCTGGGAGACAGTGAAGAATAGGGAAGCCTGGCATGCTGTAGTTCATGGGGTTGCAAAGAGTTGGACACAACTCAGTGACTGATCAACAACAAACGCATGGCTGTCCAAGAGCAACCAGATATACTTTGAATAGGTGTTTAAATCTTTGAGTATTTCAGCTAGAGGGCTACTCAGAACCATTTCTAACAATATCAAAAGAGGCTATGGGTCTGCCTGGAAACTTTAAGCAATGTTATACCTAGCCTTCTTTCTGGATGAGTTTGGTTACCAACAGAGAGAAGACCAGAAAGACTTTGAGGACCTCTCGGAATTGACATTTTAGAAAATTGACTGGCATTAAGCCCAATAAGATGGCATCAATCTGACCAGAAAATAGCAATGACCTTCAACACAGCCTCCTCAATCACCATCCAGATGTTGTCATGGGACTACATCATCTTCTCAAACCACAGGACTGCCCTGAACCTGTCAGCTCCATAAAACAAGTTGTTTAGTATGACATTCCTATCACTGTAAATGATGTCACCTTTTCTACAGTCATCCCAGCATGACACCACAGAATCATTTAGACTCATCTGTCTCCCTCACTCCTCACTGCTGGTCTGTCAACAATGCCTGTTGAGTCTTCCTTCTGTCTTTCTCATCTGATAACCATTCCTTCCTTTTCACTTTCAGGGGCAACATCCTAGTTCAGGTGATCATCAAGACATGTCAGTGAGAAAATACTTAGATGTTCAATTTCTCTCTCCCAAATTTCAAATTCTTCATCAGTGTTTCTCAAAGGGTGGCACAAAGATCACCTCCAAAATTACCAAGTTCAGTTCAGTTCAGTCACTCAATCATGTCCGACTCTTTGTGACCCCATAAACTGCAGCACACTAGGCTTCCCTGTCCTTCACCAACTCCCATAGCTTATTCAAACTCATGTCCATTGAGTCAGTGATGCCATTCAATCATCTCATGCTCTGTCATCCCCTTCTCCTCCTACCTTCAATCTTTTCCACCATCAGGGTCTTTTCAAATGAGTCAGTTCTTCGCATCAGGCTGCGAAAGTGTTAGAGTTTCAGCTTCAGCATCAGTCCTTCCAATGAATATTCAGGACTGATTTCCTTTAGGATGGACTGGTTGGATCTCCTTCCTGTCCAAGGGACTCTCAAGAGTCTTCTCCAGCACCACAGTTCAAAAGCATCAATTCTTTGGCACTCAGCCTTCTTTATGGTCCAACTCTCAAAAACTACAGCTTTGACTGAAAGACCTTTGTTGACAGAGAATTCTCGGACAACCAAGCCCCAGGCTTAACAACATTCCAAGTTTCACATGACAAAACAAACACCATTAACGTGAAACCATAGCTGCAATTTGCTCACAGATTGATGATGATATTACTTTACATCCTGGGATTATAAGCAGGAACCTTAAACTGCAATCTTTGAAGTCTCACCCACGGAGTGGATGGATTGCCTGGGACCTTTTCCCAATTGGGACTCCAGATGTGCTGTGACAGGGGACTTCCCAGTGCTGTTTGAGTCTGGATGTTGGTCAAAACCCAATTTAGTGATGTATCCTCTGCTGTTTTCTATTTCTCTTTTCTTTCAATGTTAGTATATTGAAAGTAAGCTAGATAATTCTCTAATAAATATTTGCATTATTTATGTGGCTTATTAACAAATTCTTTGAACCTGAGACGAAAGTGAAAACTTTCAGCAAAACATCAACCACACCTCCTCCCTCTACCCCAAAGTTTTATTCTTTTCTCCATCCAAATTTTAACCATACATGAAAGTCTGATGTTGCTTCCTCATGACCCCTTTTCCTGATCACTGTGGGTTGAACTGTGTCCCTCTAAAAGGCGTACTGAAGTCCTAACACCTGGTGCCTGTGAATCACTGTTTTTGGAAATAAGGTCTTTGCAGATGTATTGATAATTAGCTAAGATGAGGTGATACTGGATTAGTGTGGGAACTAAATCCAATGGATAGTGTCCTTATAAAGAGACCATGTAAAGATACAGGGACACATAGGGAGAAAAAGTTTATGTGAAAATAGACACAGAAATTGGAGTGCTGTACCCATCAAAAGATAAGAAAGAGGAAAGCAAGGATTTTCCCCTAGAGCCTTCAGAGGGAACCCTGTGGCACCTTGACTTTGGACTGTAAAATGATGAGAGAATGAATTCATGCTATTTTTAATCACCAGTTTGTGATAATTGGTTATTGTAGCCCTAGGGAACTAACACACTGCTCCTAACCATGATCACCCTCTTTTGCTCCTTGAGTCCCATAGTTCCTAAATTCTAAACAAATCCTTTGGCTTCTGTGGTAGCCAGCCTCCCACATGGCCCACAGGGATGTCCACCGCATGGTATTGATGCCCTTGTGTGGCTCCCTCCCATGTTGATAGGACTGATATTATGGAAATGGTGTGTGGTTTCTGAGGCCAGGTCATAAAAGTCACTGCAGCAACTTCCCTGCTCTCTTGGACACTTCCCTCTGGAAGAAGGAAGGCGTCATGTCATTATACACTCAGGAAGCCCTAAGGAGACAGACACATGGTAACAGCCCTCACAAACTCACCATTTATGAGAGTGAACCAACTTGGAAGCATATCCTCCAATCCCAGTCAAGCCTTCAGATGCCTGAGCCCAGATTGGGATCTTGACTGAAACCTCATAAGAATCTTCGAACCAGAATTATCAAGATAATCTACTCCTGGATTCCAAACCCATGTAAACTATATGAGGTAACAAATATCTACTGTTCTAGCATGCTAGGTGAGGGGTGATTTTATAAGCAACAATAGACAAATAATACAACGCTTACTCTCACACACTAGCTCAATTGCTTGACTCTAAAGATAAAGATGTTTCGGGGAATATCTTTACTCCTCCTCAGTTCAGTCAGTTCAGTTCAGTCACTCAGTCATGTCCAACTCTTTGCAACCCCATGGACCATACCAGGCTTTCCCAGAGCTTGCTCAAACTCATATCCATCAAGCTGGTAATGCCATCCAACCATCTCATCCTGTCATTCCCCTTCTCCTCCTGCCTTCAATCTATCCCAGCCACAGCGTCTTTTCTAATGAGTCAGTACTTTGCATCGGGTGGCCAAAATATTGGAGCTTCAGCTTCAGCATCAGTCCTTCCAATGAATATTCAGGACTGGTTTTCTTTAGGATTGACAGGTTTGATCTCCTTGCAATTCAAGGGACACTTAAGAGTCTTCTCCGACACCACAGCTCAAAAGCGTCAGTTCTTTGTCTCTCAGCTTTCTTTGTAGTCCAACTCTCACATCCATACATGACTACTGGAAAAATCATAGCTTTGACTAGACAGACCTTTATTGGAAAAATAATGTCTCTGCTTTTTAAAATGCTGTCTAGCTTGGTCACAGCTTTTCTTCCAAGGAGCAAGCGTCTTTTAATTTCACAGTTGCAGTTACCATCTGCAGTGATTTTGGAGCCCCAAAAAATAAAGTCTCTCAGTTTTTCGATTGTTTCCCCATCTATTTGCCATGAAGCTATGGGACCAGATGCTATGACCTTAGTTTTTTTAATGTTGAGTTTTAAGCCAACTTTTTCACTCTCCTCTTTCACTTTCATTAAGAGACTCTTTCAGTTCCTCTTCACTCTCTGCCATAAGGGTGGTGTCACCTGCGTATCTGAGGTTATTGATATTTCTCCCGGCAAACTTGATTCCAGCTTGTACTTCACCAGCCTGGCATTTCACATGATGTACTCTGCATATGAGTTAAATAAGCAGGGTAACAATATATAGCCTCAACATACTCCTTTCCCAATTTGGAACTAGTCCATTGTTCAATGTCCATTTCTAACTGTTGCTTCTTCTCAGAAGGCAAGGGTTCTCAGAAGGCAAGTAAGGTGTTCTGACATTCCCATCTCCTGAAGAATTTTCCACAGTTTGTTGTGATCCACACAGTCAAAGGCTTTAACGTAATCAATGAAGCAGAAGTAGATGTTTTTCTGGAATTCTCTTGCTTTTTCTATGATCCAGTGGATGTTGGCGATTTGATCTCTGGTTCCTCTGCCTTTTCTAAAACCAGTATGAACAACTGGAAGTTCACAGTTCATGTACTGTTGAAGCCTAGTTTGGAGAATTTTGAGCATTACTTTGCTAGTGTGTGAGATGAGTGCAATTGTGCAGTAGTTTGAGCATTCTTTGACATTGCCCTTCTTTGGGATTGGAGTGAAAAGAGACCTTTTCCAGTTCTGTGGCCACTGCTGATTTTTCCAAATTTGTTGGCATATTGAGTGCAGCACTTTCACAGCATCATCGTTTAGAATCTGAAATAGCTCTGCTGGGATTCCATCACCTCCACTATCTTTGTCTGTAGTGATGCTTCCTAAGGCCCGCTTGACTTTGCACACCAGGATGTCTGACTCTAGGTGAGTGATCACACCATCATGGTTATCTGGGTCATTAAGATCTTTTTTGTATAGTTCTGTGTATTCTTGCCACCTCTTCTTATTATCTTCTGCTTCTGTTAGGTACATACCATTTCTGTCCTTTATTGTACCCATCTTTGCATAAAATGTTCCCTTGGTATCTCCTCTCCTCCTAGATTGCAATTGAGAGCAGGGATCATTTTCTGTATTTTTTTGCATTCTCAACCATGTCCAATAATTATACATATATAAATACACATATATATATGAAAGTGAAAGTTTTAGTCACTCAGTCATGTTTGACTCTTTGTGACCCCCATGGACTGTAGCCCACCAGGCTCCACTGTCCATGGAATTTTCCAGGCAAGAATGCCGGAGTGAGTTGCCATGCCCTTCTTCAGAGAATCTTCCTGACCCAGGGACCGAACCTTGGTCTTCCACATTGTAGGCAGATTCTTTACCATCTGAGCCATCAGGGATGGCTATATATATATAGCCCTATACATATATAGCCCTAAATATATAGGTATAGATATCTCACATTATATATATATGTGTGTGTGTGTATGGATATACATATGTGTGTGTGTATATATATATTTCACACACACACAATATGTTTGATAAAGTGGGCATACTGAATGAATAAAAGAGCACAGAGTATCCCATTAGATAGGCTTTCAAAATATTGCATTGAACTGACTCTCATTTAAAGATCAAGTTTATGGACCTCCGTTGCAAGCAAATCACTTGAGGAAAGCTGCGTGTGAAGCCATTTTGAAGTCATTCTTTTTTGTCTCACCCAGTTGCCTGTCTCTCTGTTGTTGCTTGTTGGCTTCTGAAATGTAGGTCACCTCCAGTAGCATGACCTAATTAGGAGAGGTAATTTAACAAGAAAAATAAAATAAAAGAAATCCTCTGAGATGGCAGAATTGAAACAAAGAAAAGTGGTTCTTTCATTTTATGTTTTTGGCAGTAGCTTCCCTTCTAAAGTTATCCCCTTTCCACCCTCAAGCTACACAATTTGTAAAGCACAAAGAAGAAAGGAAGAAATGAGTTTGGGAGCAGCTGGAAATGATGAATTTATAATGACTGCAGAAGGAGTAAGAGTAAGCTTTACTTCACCGAAGTGGCTCTGTGGGGCTGCTTCTTGGCAGCGCCGTGAGTGAGGCTTTGGAGGAAGAAGTATTGATGATGCTGATACAGAGCATCATGCACTCTCAGGATGAGAAGAGACCTCATGGCTTGTCTTATCCAACCCCCCAGGAAATCCTGTGACACCTGTTGTGCTTGGAATACAATAAAATTTTGTATATACAGCATTTAAACAATAGTGTTTTTTTCTTCATACATTTGGCATACTTGTTTTAGAAAAGAGAAAAATGGTAAGTAAGCTAAGCAGATTTTAAGGGTTCATTACAAAATTAACTTCTAGGGGATGTCATTGGGCCAGGTTGGATTCAGCCCATCTCCCTCACCTCTTCCTCTCAGAGGCATGATGCTGGGTTCCTGTAAAATGCCTAAGTGCTTTCTGAATCACCCCAGAAACACGTAACTACACTGATCAGAATTGAATGCATTATTAACTCCTTTTTTGAAAACTGATATTCCATGCTTGTCATTAAATGATCCCATTGATCGATGTGTTGTTTAGTTGCTGAGTTGTGTCCAACTCTTTTGCGATCCCATGGAGTGTAGCTTGCCAGGCTCCTCTGTCTATGGGGTTTTCCGGGCAAGAATACTGGAGTGGGTTGCCATTTCCTTCTCCAGGAGATCTTCCCCACCCAGGGATCGAAACTGTGTCCCCTGAACTGGCAGGTGGATTCTTCACCACTTCCCTTATAAAAACTATATAAATTATAAATAATATAAATTATATTTATATCATATATATAATATATTATATATATAACTGCAATTCTTCCTTGGTGGCTCAGATGGTAAAGTGTCTGCCTGCAATGTGGGAGACCCAGGTTTGATCCCTGGGTTGGGAAGATCCCCTGGAGAAGGAAATGGCAACCCACTCCAGTATTCTTGCCTGGAAAATCTCATGAATGGAGGAGTCTAGGAGGCTACAGTCTATGGGATTGCAAAGAGTCAGACAGAACTGAGGAACTTCACTAATACTGATTCTTTATCACTGACCTGATCTAACAAAATTCAAAAGCCCAGTATGTGTATAACCTCCCTGATGGCTGACATTTATTAAGATGAATACAGTTATATTATTCCCATTTTACAGAGGTACAGAAAGATTAGGCAACTTACTTAGACAGTGAATAAAAGGTTAAATCCAAGAAGCAAACCCAGGCAATCTGACTGCAGAGGCTGTGCTCTTAATTCCCTACATTATTTTAAATTAGCTATAAAACTATACTCTTCATGTACTTGGGATCAATGGGCATTTACTGCACAGGCAATATATCTAGTTCTCTCTACAAGTGCTTTCCTAATTGCAGGAAAGTACCCTAGCCATTTTCAGCCTTCAGGGGTAAGAACAGATAGCAAACACCTGACTTCAGCATTTGACCATAAAAAAGAATGGGGTACATTGTACAGCTTGGATGAACCTTAAAAACACTGTGCTAAATGAAAGAAGCCAATCACAGTAAACCATATACTATACTACTCCATTTAAATGAAATATCCAGAATAGGCAAAACTATTATAAAAAGTAGATTATTGGTTGCTTAGGCCTAGGGAAAAGGAGCACACAGTACGGGGGCCAGGGGTTAAAGATTGGGAGCAGTGATAGCCAAAGGATATGGAATTTCTTTTTGAAACCATGAAAATACTCTAACGCAGACTGCAGTGATATTTGTACATATCTGTGGATATACTATAAAAATGTACACTGATAAATTCTATGGATATGTAAATATAGCTTTTGTATCTCCTGCATTGGTAGATGGATTCTTTACCACTAGCGTCGCCCGGGAAGCCTTTAGGTAAGAACGTGCATGTACGAAGTCGCTTCAGTGGTGTCCAGCTCTTTGTGACCCCATGGACTGTAGCCCACCAGGCTCCTCTGTCCATGGGATTCTCCATACAAGAATATTGGAGTAGGTTGCCATGTTCTCCTCCAGGGGATATTCCTGAATCAGAGATCGAACCCATGTCTCTTATGTCTCCTGCATTGGCAGGTGAGTTCTTTACCACTAGCGCCACCTGGGAAGCCCTCAAATATCCAGTCAGCACTCCTCAAGATCATCAAATACAAGCAAAGTCCAAAAAACTGTCACAAACCAGAAGAGACTAAAGAGACACAACAACAAAATGTAATGTGGTGTCCTGGATGGGATTCTGGAACAGAAATGACAGAAAATAGGGAAAACTGAGAACATTTACAGAAAGTAGGCAAATCAAGGGGCTTCCCTGGTGGTTCAGATGGTAAAGAATCTGCCTGCAATATGGGAGGCCTGTGTTTGATCTTTGGGTTGGGAAGGTCCCCTGGAGGAGGACATGGCAACCCACTCCAGTGTTTGCCTGGAGAACCCCCATGGATGGAAGAGCCTGGAAGCTACTGTTCATGGGGTCACAAAGAGTCGGACATGACTGAGCGACTAAACACAGCACAGGCAATTTCATTAATAGTGGTGTAATGTGCCAATGCTGGCTCTTTACTTGTAATCATTATAATAATGTAAGAAGTTAGCAACAGGTTAGAAAATGCACGTGAGGTATATAGGAGCTCTCTGTACTATCGCTGTCATTTTTTGGTAAATCTAAAAATACTTTTAAAATAAAATATTTATTTAAATTTTTTAAAAAAGAATTATTACCATAGATCAGTAGCTCTCAACTTCTGTATTCTAGGAATTAGCTTAAGATGACCGAACTTACCATGACCCTTCTTTGCAGAGAAGCCAATGAAAAAATAATGCTTTTTGGGGGGGAGAATGCAGCTGGGAAGGACAGGGGGATGAGCCATCACACTGCTAGACATCCTTAAAAAAGAAGTAGGGGACTTCCCTGGAGGTCCACTGGCTAGGGTTCTGCATTTCCACTGCAGAGGGCACAGGTTTGATCCCCAGTCAGGGAACTAAGATCCCATATGCTATGCAGTGTGGTTATTAAAAAAAAAAAAAAAGGAGAGAAGGAGAAAACTTCTACTTCACATAGAAAAATGTACGAAGGTAGACAGCTAATCAGGGTGGCCAGGCAAATTACCTACAACTACTAGAAGTTTCGAGGAGAATAACTTGAAAAGAGGGAGGGGAAGAGATGACAGGTGAAGGGGACCAGGTATGGATGTTGGATAGGATCTCCCCAAGAAGATCTCTGTGCAGGAAGGCTAAAGGCAGAAGGAAAGCACAGAACCCTCGATGTTCCTCTGCAGGTTTCTAACTGTTACTCTGCTCTCCACTAGACACTTCTTCACAAGTGTCCACTCCTCACAAAGCATTGAGGGGAGGCAGATGGCCATAGACATCTTTTCTTCTGATATTTCCCATTGAGCCAGTGTCCCTGCAAGTCATACCTACTTTGGGAAATATTTTAGGACACAGCCTTACAGGAATATCTTACAAATGTGGACTCCATTGCCAAAACAAGTCAACGTGCAGATTATAGAACTCTAATAAAAAGTAACGAGACAAAAATCTAATCAGAATATAGACAGAAAACCACTTGAAAGACACTTATCAGACGTTTGATATAAGTCGTGCCCTAAGTCAGGAGTTAAGGATGAGAGATAAAGGCACTCACTACTGACCACTGAGAAACACCCTGTCAGGGTGAATGTGTATGTGAGGTAAAGAGTGAGGGAGGTGTGGTCTGGAAGAAAGATTTAAAAAGAAAAAAAGGTGTGTGTGGGGGGGGGGGGGGGCACAATACAGTGCCAAAAGGCTAATAATACAGATCTGAGACAACTTCTTGTCTCTGTTGCAGAAACTCAGGTCACAAAATAAGCACCCCCCCCCTCACCTACATGAGTGCAGAATGAACTGGAAACATGGGAAGCAACAATCTTAGTGAATACCCATTGAGCGTTTACTGTTCACCTGTCAGAGCCACGCTAGAAGCTTGACACTCATCATGTCATCTAATCTCACAGCTCTTCGGGGAGGTACATTTTTAATCTCTGTTTTCCTAATTGTGAAATTACGACGTAAAGAGGTTAAGTGACTTGCCCAAGGACACTCAGATATGAAATAATTGAAGTTTTCTCCACATCCACATGTTTAAACTCTGCACAACACTGCCTGGGCAGTGGATGAAGCCTAAAACAGACAGACTCTTTCCTTGTTTTAAAATAAAACTTTGCATAGGAATGAAAGGGGAAAAAAAAAAATAAGACCTAAGTCCTCCATTCTTAAATCCATTCTTAAAACAGAGTCAGCCTCAGCTGACAAAGGAAGACAGAAACGGGAGGGCAAAAAAGAATGGTAAGTGCATAAGTGTAAGCCACACTCCAGGGAGACCCGACTCCCCTGCAAGAGGACAGAGGAAGCAGCCTTCACTCCGAGTTAGCACTTCCTGTGCCAGATATTGATCCGGTGAGACAGTGACACAGCAGAATGAATTAAGAAGTGTGTACTCAGAGCCACTATTGCCTCAGAATAACATATGCACCGAGCTAGAGTGCATTTTACAGTGGGGGTGTGTGTACATAGAAACAGTTTCCCAGAGATCATGAAAGAGGGGAGAGATGCCTGTTGAACAATTGCGAGGTGTCAGCGCAGTCTGTCTGTCTGTTAGAACTGGAGAACGAGACTCCTTGGGGCAGAAGTTCTTCAGCTGCACCACTGCATGGATCCAGTTAGAGACATATACGAATGTGCCAGTACTGAACATACTATACACATGCGTGCTAAGTTGCTTCAGTCATGTCCGACTTCAATCTGTGACCCCATGGACTGTAGCCTGCCAGGCTCCTCTGTCAGTGGGATTTTCCAGGCAAGAATGCTAGAGTGGGTTGCCATGCCCTTCTCCAGGGAATCTCCTGATCCAGGTATCCAACCCGTGCCTCTTCTGTCTCCTGCACTGGCAGGCAGGTTCTTTACCACTAGCGCCACCTGGGAAGTTCTGTATTATACACAGTATGCATTAACAGAAACAGATCCTCTTATAGGAACCTATGGAACTGTCTTGGCCACATTTCTGGCTCCAGAAAGTATTACAGTCAAAGCAGGAGTAAGTGTGGCACCTGAGACACATCCCAAGAACTGTCTTTCAGTTTGGTATCACCCAGATATTTGGGGATAACAGGGCCTCTTTCTGCTGGCATATTCAACTTCCCCAGACTTGGAATCTCGCCATCTTATCCCATTCTCCCCATTCTAAGATCAAAATTGGCTCTCCTATTTGTCACTTTTGCCATTTTTAATTTGGCTCCATATAACTTAATCTGAATATGCGAATTTTAAGAAATTATATATGAGGTGTGAATATCTTTGCATAGATGGAATCCACTTGAAGAATCCTTTTGTAAAGTCACAGTTGCTTACATTTGCCAAAAAGAGCTTCATGATAGATTTTCTTTCTTGAGTTCTCCCTGGCATATCCATTGTACTCTGAATCAGGAAAATATGACTTTGAAGAAGCACATGAAAATTGTGAGCCATGCCTTTATGGAGGTAGGATATGGAGAGAAGTTGTGCGATTGGAGGTTTTTTAGGGAAGACATTATCTGGGTATCTAGTTACTGCTGTGGATCATAACTCATACTGACAGTCCTCAGCTTATACCAATTGCTAATGCTGAGTTCAGTGTTCAGTGGGAAAAGTATAGAATATTAGTGCTGGAGAGAAAACTAGAAAACATTTTGTCTGTTCCTCTCATTTTATAGATGAGGAATCCAAAATTCAAACTGTTCATAGCTTACTCCAGATCATATGACACTGCAAGTTTGGTAAATATCCCAAACTTAATAAACATTCTAACATCACAAATATTATTAACCTTGGGCTTAGCATATACAGCCCAATCTATTGAGGACTTCAAGTGGTTACAGCAATTTTCTCTTATTCTCACCTACAGTCATGAAGGAAATCAAATATTGTTGCCCAGAAAAAAGTTAGGGTGATAGGTGTTGCTACAGGTTTTGGGGGGGCTGAAGTTTATAAAATGTAGAAGCCCCTCTGAAAAAAATAATGCTAAACTACAAGTTCAAAATTAGGTACCTAAAAGCCCATTTAAATTTAGAATGAAGAAACAAAATACACATAATTTTTCAAAATTAATGCATAAATATCACATACATCACAAATAGAAAAAAGTAACATTTTTATTAACTTCCTGACATGCCTCTATGAAAACCATTTTTGGCTGCTTACTCTTTGATAATTTCTTCACATGACAATAATTCTGTTATATTTTATCCCATAGAGGAAATAGAAAGACAAACCAGTTTTTCCTCTAGCATGATTGGTCAAAATTAGCCTTTTATTATTAATAGTTTAGAAAACCTTCAGTTCCAGAAGTCATTGTTGGTATTGTCATATAAACTGTTAGCATGGCTGTCAGATTTGGGGAAATCGTCATCAAGTTTCTTTCGTATATATGAGATTTAGGATTTGGAAGAACTTTCCACAGACTGGCTTCTGGCTCTGCATGTCTGAAATATTTTTACTCCCTGTATACATATGTACATCCAGCCTCAGGCATCTTATTGGGATACTCTCAGAAACACCCTTAACCCAGGCTGGAGGGAATCTGAATTTACAGGCTACACTCTGTTCCTCCTTTTTTTCTGTCCTTCTACACAGAGCAAGGCATCTATGGGGTCAAATTGACATGTATACTCAATGCCCTCAGATGGAAGAAAATCTGCAATGCAGGAGACCTAGGTTCGATCCCTGGGTTGGGAAGATCCTCTGGAGAAGGGAATGGCTACTCACTCCAGTATTCTTAAGTGAAGTCCATGGACAGAGGAGGCTGGAGGGCTACAGCGCACAGGGTCGCAAAGAGCCGGACACAGCTGAACGACTAACATTTTCACTTTCACTTTTCACTCAAAGCCAATGCTTGCACTTCTTGATTTTGCTCCAGGTGTATGGGATCCTAGAATTGCTTGTTCACACAACACCTGCCCTCTTCCTCTGTCTGTCCTCCCAAGGTCCAATTTTACCCCACTGTAAACATTCCCAGGAAGACCTCACTGCCACGGACAGAGCTCATGCAAATGAGGGACTCTAAGCCTTAAACTTCACCAGAGTTGTGGCAAATCTACCTCTACACAGCACCCAGCTTTTCTGTGATGGTGCCTATTTATCTTGGCCCCAAACCAATGTGGAAGCTACTCTACCCCCCAGTCTATAGTCTATAAAAATTTCACTACCGTCTCAGCATGGCGACCATGCAGGGGAAGCAGATAGAAAAGGTTCAAAGAGATAGAACTGTACATGGCTCTGAACACTGAAATCTTCCTGGATAATAATTATGTGACAGCAGACATCTTGCCTGTCTACCCTCCTGTAGTGCCAGGGCGCCATCTTGGCATCCCTCTGAGGGCAGCCCATTGCCATGTGGTGCCTCCACTGTTCCCATCTGGCAGAAACTGGGGAACTTCTCCTTAAACCTGACCCTTTCCCAGTCTCTTCCTCCTCCTTAACCCGATAAGATAACACATCAGATAGAAGTCCCTCCTCAGCCCCTCAACAACCCATGATATTGGCAAAGTGGGTCCTCTGACCATGGTTAATGGGTGGCACACCTCCATTCAGGGCTTCTCTCTTAACTCAGTTGGTAAAGAATCTGCCTGTGATGCAGGAGACCCTGGTTCGATTCCTGGGTTGGGAAGATCCACTGGAGAAGGGATAGGCTACCCTCTCCAGCATTCTTGGGCTTCCCTGGTGGCTCAGCTGGTAAAGAATCTGCCCGCAATGTGGGAGACCTGGGTTTGACCCCTGGGTTGGAAGATCCCCTGGAGAAGAGAAAGGCTACCCATTCCAGTATCCTGGCCTGGAGAATTCCATGAACCAAGTCCATGGGGTCATGAAGAGTCGGACACAACTGAGCAAGTTTCACTTTCACCTCCATTCGCTTCATCAATTATGCATTAAAGTGAGAGAGGAAAAGGAGTCTGGCATAGCAGTGATCAAGGAGCGTCATCTACCCTCATGAAGTAAAAAGACCTTTTAGAACAGAGCTGATCCTCTGTGGGGGGAGCTCCCCTGCACCAAGTATTGGTTGCCCAAGCAGCCACCCTCTTGCTTTCTTTCCCTTCCATCCTTTGGCCCCTATGACCACGCTCCCCTCCTACCACTACCCCATCTGCTCAGGGGACACCCCCTCTGATGAACAGGGTGAATCCTCCTTAAGGACCAAGCTGGACAACCCCAGGTGAACTGGCAAAGGGGTCTAAGGCTTATTCCAGCTTTTATTGCTTGGCGCCTCTCACACGTCATACTCTTCATGCCTTCAGGACCTCTAGCACTTTCCCCTGACCCTCTGAGGCCCAGCTTATGGGTACTGTTTTTCGCATTCAGGTATATGATATTACTAGCACCCCCCGCCTTAATACATGTCTTTAAACAGACAACAAAGTCTTAAGGAAAACGTTCAAAGTCAACAGCTTTAATGAAACGTCTCATACACATTTAGAAAAATCTTAAAATAGATTATGGCATTTAATCATCAGAACCCCCTGAAATGGAAAGAAAGAAAGAAACCAAGGTTTTGGGGGTAATGTAGCCAGGTCAAGGGGAGAGCCTTGGGAGTGGGCTGGGACAAGGTCAGAAGAGTAGGACTGGGAACAAGCCATGGCTGGCCTGGATTCTATCTAGCTGGTTCCTCTCTCCACACACACACACAGCACAGCACAGATGCCTTTGGGGGTTCTTGCGGAGGGGGGATATCGACATCTAGCCCACGCCCAAGCCTCGCATTTTGCATTCCCTGCACTGTGAGGGGCAGCCAAGGGTGTGCAGGGGGTTGGGAGGGGCATCTAGAAGGAGAAGGACAAATTTAAAAGGAAAGATTTACGAGTCCATGAAGATGTTTCTCCCAGACTCCTGAGTGCAGGCGTATGACTTATTTATTTTATTTTCATTTGTAACCAAAACCTTCCCCTGACTCCCATTGGCCCCAGCTGAGAAGGGAGAGAGGGCCGGCCGTCAGGCGTTGATCACCGGGCCAACGGGAGACAGTGTGGCGTGATGCTGACGCAGCCCACTGACAAGCCGGCGAGAGGCCCAGGGGAGCCGCTCTGAGCGAGCAGCCAGAGCCAGGCAGGTAGGGAGCTGACAGCTGGGGAATTGCTAAGAGGCGCCGGGCTGGTGGGGGCAGGCTGGTGAAACAGCAGACTCAGAGAAGGTGTGATTCTGCGATGCGCAGACACTGTTGTTTATCAGCTTTCCTGGGCGTCTTCTCCGCGTCCTCTGCTCCACCAAGCTCATCTCGTTTAGAATTTCCTCTCTCCCTTCCCCCACCTACGTGATCACCAGTCAGTCCCCATAATCTCTTTTCTGTAACGTTTGTCTCCCCGACTGCTTTTGCGAGAAGAAAGGGAGCAGATGAATACACATTAGTAGCATCGAAATGTCACTTAGTGGTCAGTTCAAAAAGGACAGTCTCTGCTGGCCTCAAGGCAAACTACTGGACTGAGAGCTGCAAAGTCAGAAGAAAGAATGGGCTGGGAACTAAGGGGTGTCCACACTGGGGACTCACGATGCAAAGGCACAGGGCTGTGAGTTAGCAAAGGCTTGAGGACTGCCTGGTCCACAGTTCCTGGAGGGAGGCATCCAAGGGAAAGAGGAGCTGTGTCCCCAAGCTGGCATTCTCTTTTAGGGAAATAGAAGTTGAGATGGAAAGGGGAGCCAAGCTTCAAACCTTTGGATAAGTCCTGAATTCTCTTCAGGACAGTGACCCCAACACTGGCAGTTCCCTGACCATTTACTGAGGATCACAGAGTCCCTTGCAAAGGCCCCCCATGTAGGAAAATCCATCATCCTTTTCATACAAAAATAACAAACAAAAATTAAACAGAACTTTGTTAATCAGTTGCATTTACCTATCTTGCCTGTGACTTTTCTGTATGATGTTCAAAACAATGTGAAACCCATGCTGACACCTGTCTTGTCACTGAATATAATCAGCCAGTTCTCTTACACTAGACAAGGCAATATCATAATCTTCACTTATGGAATTATCAGGACAGACACTCCCTATCTGATGCCTGGATTACTCAGACTGATTTGAACCACAGATGATTCTCGAGGTCACATGCTCCCTGCTCCCAAGGACCTGTAGGTCTCTGCCCCTCCACCTCATTACTGGATAAGAGGTTACATCATTCCCAGTCTATAGATGGAACAATAAAGGCCTGTTTGGCTGGAAGTGACTCCATGAGTCTGCCTTTTCACCTACTGTATTGGAAGGTGTGCCATTGGAGACATATTTCTGCATTACCAGAGGGCTTCATAGCTGAGTCATCATTATGAAACTTGTTTCACTCCATCAAAAGTCAGAGCCTCATAGCTTGCCTTCTAGTCCAGACTCTGACACCTGCTTCATGTAGAAGCCTATAGGCCCAAGAGTCAGAAGGTCTG
Organism: Muntiacus reevesi; assembly: GCF_963930625.1. NCBI lineage: Eukaryota > Metazoa > Chordata > Mammalia > Artiodactyla > Cervidae > Muntiacus > Muntiacus reevesi. Next base: position 140,380,193 of record NC_089251.1, on the reverse strand, counting down.
AGAATTACCACTTAGCAGTCATGTTAATCATATCACTTAAAATCTTCCTGTGGCTTCCTACTGCCCTTATGAAAAGTCATAACCCATATTCAGAACTCCGTATGCTCTGGCTGTTGCTCATTTTTCTGACCCTATCCCACACTTCTCTCCCTCTCACACTTTACTTCCAGCTGCACCAGCCTTCTTTCTATTTCTGAAGTCACTAGGTGTGTTTATACCTCATTGTCTTCGTACCTTTGTTCCCTCTGCCTGTGTTGTCCTGAAAGGAACCTACTAATCATTTGGCTCTCAACAAATACTGGATTACTTGATGGGCAAATTAAGCATAAGTATAGGACAACAATGAAGCAATGGGACCCCCAAAAAAGGTTATATGGGGAAAATAATTTGAAATTTGATATGTTTTTTGATCTTCCCTGGTGACTCACATGATAAAGAATCTACCTGCAATGCAGAAGTCCTGGGATCAATTCCTTGGGTCAGGAAGATCCCCTGGAGGAGGGAATGGCAACCCACTCTAGTATTCTTGCCTAGAGAATTCCATGAACAGAGAAGCCTGGTGACCTATAGTCCATGGGGTAGCAAAGAGACAAACCTGACTGAGTGATGAACACTTTCATGTCAGTCATCCTGGGAAAGATAAGAATCTTTCATTTGTCCATTAATTCATTCATTTAGCAGACATTAATGGTACTTACATGCCATCTGTCTCCTCAAACTTAAAATTTAAATTCCATGAAGACAGACGCCTAGTCTGTCTTTGACTTCATCAGCATACAGAATGTGCTTGAGAAATGTCTGTTAAATAAATAAGTGAATTAATGAACAAATAAATGAATGTAATCTCAGACTAATCACTTAAATTTTCTGAGCCTCAGTTTTCTCATCTTATGACTAACCCTAACATACTTGTCTGCTTCAAAGTGCGGGGAGAGTCTGAAATAAATATGTGTATGAGACCCAACAGAGCCTGAGGCAGGGATTAAGTACTGGTGCTTTATTAAGAAGGTACAATCCTACAGCATCCAGATTGAAGGCAAAAGGAAACAAGACAAAAAAAAAAGAAAACAGGAAGAAATGAAAAGATGATGAGTTACTGCGTTGACCAGTGCTTCATGTGAAGCCACAAAGTGACCACCAGTTATTTGACAGGTATATTCACAGGATTACGTGAGATATCTATGGAGAAACTAGACCTTGAGGCAACCCATCAAGGAAAGATGAAGCATGGTGAATACTCGCCCACTGAAAAACTTACTGCCCATACTTCCAGACTGCCCCATCCCTCTACCCCTTGAAAGCACCCAGAAAGTCTACTCCTATGTCCTTTTGAAAGTGCATAGTCTGAAAGTTTGTCCAAGTCTGAAAATTTCTGGAAGAGACAAAGTCTCCAGGCCTGTGGAAGACTGACCACAGGGGTGAAACCCCACAGCCCCACAGCTTCAGAAGGGCAGCTCCTCAGAACGAGGAGCTGAGAGTCCAGGCCAGGAGGTGAGTGAGGATGAGAGAATCCAGTGAGGGTGAAAAGATACACATAAGCTATTTCTCATAAAGTATCTGAAAGCAGTTTGAACGCTATAAAGTCCCAAACAATGACAAACGTTGCTGTCTTATTGGTCTTTAAAAAAAAAAATCAAGTGTGTTTTCAACTCATAGTCGGTGCACTTGTATAAGTTTGATAAGCTTTCAATCAGACTGTGCAAATGAAAAGAAGTCTCTCCTGTTTGCGTTGCTATTGTTGAAACATCCCTCTCTGAAATAAGCCACCTTATCGCCTCATAAAAAATTCTCCTGTCCAAAATAGAAACATAAATGTGTTCTGTTAAAGTGGGCATTTTTCTTGTTATGTTTAGTTCCTATTCTTGAAAGAAAACACAGCAAACATGAGCAATTCATAAGGGAGATACTTTTCAAGTAAGCCTCTTGCCTCATGATTCTTCCTCCATCACTCCTTTCTTGTAACAGTAGCTTCCTTGAGCCCAGTTCTTATGTTTGTACATTGTCTACACTGTGATCAACTTTAACAGACCTCCAAAATGCCAGTAAATGTTAATAGCAGAGAGCCCATAGAATGATTAGACTGGAAAGATTTCCTAACCTGAAATGCTTCCATTAGCAGTTACATAACTTGCTGACATGTGGCCCCCTCATCAGATTTTATCTACAAATCCAAAGCCTTTACTATTTAGGGTCGGCTTGAATTGAGGAACCCCATGTGTTTTGGATTTTCATTTCATTCCAGAGCCCAGTAAAATGAAATGCCTGGCACAGGGTAAGATGCATGCCCATGGACATGCACCTGCATATGTTATTCATTAAGTAAGTGATTGAATGAATGAATGCTGTCAGTTTACAGCAGAAATTTAAAGCATTATAAGTATAGCTTCTAGAACCAACATGTCTGGGTTCAAATCTCAGCTTTATCATCAAACAGTGACATTGGAAAGTTTGTTTAACCTCTCACGCCATCTGCCTTCACTGGTTCAACCAGACCCAGGTTTACATGTGTTTAAATTCACAGTAAAGCCTGTCCTTAAAAATTTGTATAGCCAAAGGGAATCTCATACTGGTCATGGCATTTATGTTACTTTGTGATACACTGTGTTTTTAAATGTGGTGCTGTCAACTGATTTAAGTATTTTATTGGACAATTTTACTGTTCTGGTGCCCCGAAGCTTTTTAAAGCAGGAACCAGTTTTTTTAAATCAAATAGATAAATGTAAAGTCGTTGCACTTGAAATAACAGCAGTACAAGCAGTAGGGCCAGAATTTCCACTCTGGCTGTTTAATTATTTCCATGAAGATTTCCCTAAAATTTAGGGGAAAAGTAATGGGGACAGGTGACTGAACTTGACCACCAACCTCCTAAGCCCTTTACTGGTTCTCCCCTAGACCCCCAAGCCCATGTCCCTGAAGTTATTGCCAGGATCCAGGACACATGGGAATTTGCTCATCCTCCAGGGGAGAGGTAGTCTGACCTCAGCTATTTCTCAAGTCCCTTTGACATCCAGTCGTGTCTCCCCCATCACTGATGGAATAATGGATAATGAGTCATCATTTTAGACTATTCTTGCAAACTGTTGCTTGTGTCTATTTTGTAAGCTGCACATCACCTTACTTTTAGTACAAAGGAGCTCTCTACTGTCCAAAATATAAACTGTTTTCTTATAGAAACACTGAAATTAAAGAACTTTAAAACATTAGCATCACTAGTAGTAGAATATCCTAACCTTCCATGCTTCCTGCTGTGATGCAGTATGGATCACTTTTGAAGAGCTCTTGACAACCTGAATTAAACTAAGCCTTTGACCTAACTTCCAGTTTACAAGAAGTACAGGGAATAGAGGGGAAAATTAAATAACATCACAATAGAACAATAAGAAAAATTCAGAATTTGGGAAGTTCTACAAGATAACTGGCCTAGCTTCTCAAAAAGTAACGTCATGGGAAAAAGGGGGGTGGGATCAGTTTCAGATTAAAAGAGACTAGAAACACCAAATGCAATTGGTTGATGAAATAGAAAGGAATCAGGATTTGTTTCCATTGACAAAGCCAGCATTATTCGGGGTTTCTATGTCTTCCATGAGTCATAATATTCAAAGTTGTTTCAATCACAAGTATATAAGGTCAACAGTGGTGCTATCCTCATACTGAGCCTGTCCTTGGGTTTTATAACAAAACAGGGCACAAATGTACATGAAACTGTCTCGGGACCAGAGTGAAACTAAAAACCAGGATCCAAACAACTCAATAGCTGAATATATTTTGAATTGTTCTTGTTTGGAGGATTTATTTCCCTGGAAAACACTTCAGGCTGCCACTTTCTATAAAGCACTCTTCTACTAGTAAAAATGAATTCTCACATTGCAAGATCTCAACATGAAATCTCATCTATGCCTTTCTTCTGAGACATCAAGAGAGTATTTTATTCATTTATTTAAAATCTAAAAAGAAAACCATGGACATTCATCCCATCCATGTTTTCATTCCTCCTTTTATTCTTTGGATTTATTAAATTCCCACTGGATAGGAAGCACTTCTAGTACTTAGGTGAGAGCAGACAGCATAACCAAGATTCATCAGATTCTTGCTTCTTAGAAGTTACACTCTAGTAGGAGAGTGAAGGCAGGTTAATAAGGAATAGTGAACAATGAAGAATCGGGGTGTGGGGAACCTACCTTAGATATTGTGGTCCAGAAAGTCCTCCTGAGAAGGTAAACTTGGAATTAAGACAGTTGATCACGGTTACCCATGTGGAGGTTTGATAAAGGGCATTCCAAGCAGAGAATGCAAAGGTCCTAGGGTAGGAGGGAGCCTGGTAGGCTTGAAAGACAGAAAGAAAGGCCGAGTTACTGAACCATGGTGAATGACAGAGAGTGAAATGAAATGTAGGTTTTGGTTAGGAGATTGGACTTTATTCTAATTGCATTGGGCAGCCATTGGAGGGCTTGAAGCAGCAGAGAGGCATGATCTGATTTTCACTTGAAAAAGATCTCTCAGGCTGACGCTTTTGATCAGGGACTATCTCCTCACATTTAGCCCATATTCCTCCTGCTACAATTAAAGTGGATTTTCTCTCCTCACAGTGAACAGATGCTATTTGATGCTGATATTAGTTCAGATGCCTGAGGAAACATCAGATGGCTATATCAGGATCCCCAGAAGGCTAGAATGAAAGTAGTAAGAAGACCAGGGTGATGATCATCAACCTGAATTACAATCAGAAGCCCCTGATAAAATGAAAACCTTTTTCCTTCCCCAGTGGTGGTAGGGCCAGGTCTTTCCTTAGCTCTCCTATAGTTCTTGCACTCTCATTGTTTCTCAGACCCCACGTCCCCACCAAGCAATCCATGGCAGCAGCAACATTAACATAGTGGAAGACTGTGTCAAGTATTTATGGTAGGGAACATATTGTTGGTGTAAAAGAACATTAAAATAGGATGAATGGGACTCCTAGTGAATTCTCCCTAGCATCACAACAATTTAGATAGAGAAAATCACAAAAATTAAAGTAAAATCATTTAATGTCTCTGGGAATTATCTTAAGGGCATAGAGCAAAAGGAGAAATACTCATGCAAAATAATTTGCTGAACTGCATAAGGACAAGCATCTATGGCATGTCTGCCACCATCTGCTCCTTTAACTCCCATATCCTAGGCATCTGCAGCAAAGAAGAGAGGGGCCTCCTTCCCTGAAGTGCACCGTCTGGGCTATGATTTCACCCCAGGAGTGGCATGTTGCCAGCAAAATTTCTCATACCCCCAAGCCCACTCCAATTAACCCACTGTTGCAGAAGCCCTATTCCTAGGAGGAAAGATCTAGGGGATGGGGTGCTTTGCCAAGTCCTGCCCCAGTTGTAGCACACCGAACGTACACCTGATCACCCTTGCCCCAGCTCCATTATAGAGGTTCCATTCGGAAAGGGCAAGCTGAGGAGGCCAGGGCCTGGCACTGCCCCACTCCGAACCAGTGCCCTCATAGAACTGGAGTAGAGTTCTAGTATAGTGGCATGAGGGTCCCACCCAGGAGGTGAGGCAGACCTGAAGGATAAAGGATCCTGAAGCTCTGCCTGAGGGGGTTAAGCACTTGGAAAAGGAAATAGAGATCTCTATGCTTAAGGGTGTTTTGAAAAACATTGGCGATCTTGGTAGAGAGTAATTAACAGGAGAAGGATAGCTCCTGAAGACTTGCAAAACAGCAGAGCAGCCAGAAGTTTAATAGAGAGAACTGGGAAAAGAGCATCCAGGAAGAGCCCTCCTGGGAGCAGTCAGAGTCCAGGAGGGAAGCCTTGCTGGCACAATGGGCTTAAACACAACCCCTGACCAAACCATGAAGAGTAGGAATTCTGATCCAGGGTGATACCTGGGTTTAAAACTAAAATCACACTCAGCCCTAACAAACTGGAAGATTATGGGCATCCCCAAGGCTAAGCCCTCCTGGGAACAATCAGAGAAAGAACCTCCAAGTTAGAAGTCCTTCGCTGTACATAGGGCAATAAACACAAATTCCCTGAACTGTAATAGCAGCCTCGAAGCCACACAGATATCATAAAATATACAGCAAAAATCTGACTGGCTAAGCGGGCTAAGTTTTACTACCTTTGACCAATAAGTGGCTTATACCAACCAAGACCTAGGGATGACCCTTAGGTGAAAAAAGAAAAGTGAAAGTGTTGGTTGCTCAGTCATGTCTGACTCTTTGCAACCCCATGGACTATAGCCTGCCAGGCTCCTCTCTCCATGGGATTCTCCAGGCCAGAATACTGGATTGAGTTGCCATTTCCTTCTCCAGGGGATCTTCCCGACCCAGGGATTGAACCCAGGTCTCCTGCACTGCAGGCAGATTCTTTACCGTCTGAGCCACCAAGGAAGCCCTTAGGTAGACAGGCTTAAAAGCAAAAACAAGGGGGAAAATGTAAGTATGGATTAAAGGTGCTGCCCACTGAGGGGGAAATAGATGCCACATGATTAGTTCAGCCAAATCACTAAACAAATCAACAACTGACAAAGCCAACAATCACCACCATCCCTTGGGTCTAAGGGAGGGAATCAGTATCTAGAGTTACTATAATATACTTGAAACTGAAGAAATTCAGTTTCAAAAAACAAAAAAAAAAAAAATGTGAGACATGCAAAACAATAGTAATAAGCACACCTAGTTCCCAGATCTTGGTTTCTAATACCATTCTCAACTGAAAGGAAACAGGATTTTCTTGGAGAAATGACTGATTCTAGGACAGGGGCACGAAATATACAAGATGATCCTGGAGCATTTTGTAATGACAGAAAACAAGGGAGTGCTAAAAAAATAAATAAATTAAAACCCTACATTGATAGAGATATGCCAAAGGAATGTAGGAACCAACCGAGAGAGCTCCCAGTGGCCAAAGTTAGAATCATTTGAGCAAAATAAAAAAATAAAGTAGCATTAGATTATAGCTCATAGCATAAAAATAAGTATCCATGTGCCCACACTGATATAAAAATTATTGAATAAGTAAATAAATAGGGAGAAGAGAAAAATCTCCTGGCAGGAGAATTCCAAATAAATTATGTAGATATTCCATTCCTAATGAGAGAATCTAACTTCCCATTCCCTAAGTGTAGACTGCTGACCTCCTTCCAAAGAATCAATATAGAAGATACAGGTAGGCGAGAGTACCTTTAGGGTGGAGAAACCTGAAAAACATTATCTCAGCCAAATGATCAAGGTCAAGATCAACAATGATGAGACATGCTTATAGTATGTATCTTGATATGATGTAATGAAAATGGCCCTTGACCTCTATGATCAAGTAAACCCCATCATCCCAGTTTAATCATAAGAAAACTACTAGACAAATTCCAATAAAAGAACATCTTAGTTAGTTAGTTCAGTCGCTCAGCCGTGTCCGACTCTTTGCGACCCCATGAGTCACAGCACAGGCCTCCCTGTCCATCACCAACTCCCGGAGTTTACTCAAACTCATGTCCATCGAGTCAGTTATGCCATCCAGCCATCTCATCCTCTGTCGTCCCCTTCTTCTCCTGCCCCCAATCCCTCCCAGCATCAGGGTCTTTTCCAATGAGTCAGCTCTTCACATGAGGTGGCCAAAGTATTGGAGTTTCAGCTTCAACATCAGTCCTTCCAATGAACACCCAGGACTGATCTCCTTTAGGATGGACTGGTTGGATCTCCTTGCAGTCCAAGGGACTCTCAAGAGTCTCCTCCAACACCACAGTTCAAAAGCATCAATTCTTCAGTGCTCAGCTTTCTTCACAGTCCAACTCTTGCATCCATACATGACCACTGGAAAAACCATAGTCTTGACTAGACGGACCTTTGTTGGCAAAGTGATATCTCTGCTTTTTAATATGCTATCTAGGTTGGTCATAACTTTCCTTCCAAGGAGTAAGTGTCTTTTAATTTCATGGCTGCAATCACCATCTGCAGTGATTTTGGAGCCCAAAAAAATAAATTCTGACACTGTTTCCCCATCTATTTCCCAGATGGGACCAGATGCCATGATCTTAGTTTTCTTATCTTAGTTTTCTGAATGTTGAGCTTTAAGCCAACTTTTTCACTCTTCTCTTTCACTTTCATCAAGAGGATTTTTAGTTCCTCTTCACTTTCTGCCATAAGGGTGGTGTCATCTGCATATCTTAGTATTCTTCAAAACTATCAATATCATCAAAAATAAGGAAAGTCTGAGAGCTGTCACTCCCAAGAGGAAAATAGTATAATGTTGTATTACATTACAAATATAATGTTCAAATTTGTATATTCATTACAAATATATGTTCAGATTTCCAAAAATAGTCTTGCATCATGGATGGGACCATAGAGGAAAGAAAATAAGTAAAAACTAAGGAAATCTGGGGTATAGACCCGAAAGAATCAAGAGCAGAAGTCAGATTTTGTGGACCCATGTTCATAGCATCATTACTTCCAATAGATAAAAGGTGGAAGCAATCCAACTGGTCATCAACAGATGAATAAACAAAATATGGTATGTACAAACAATGGAATATTACTCAGTCATATAAAGGAAGAAAACTTTGACACTGATGAGCTTTGAAGACACTATGCTAAATGAGATAAACCAGACATGAAAGGACAAATATTTCATAATTCTCCTTATATGAGGTAGCTAGTTAGTCAAATTCATGGTGATAGAAAACAGAATGGGGGTTGTCAGGAGCTGAGCAGAGTTACAGTTGGAGCTAGTATTTAATAGGTACAGAGTTTCAGTTTGGGAAGATGAAAAGATGGATGGTGGTGATGGGGGCACAACAATATAAATGTACTAAATGCTACTGAACTGTACATTTTTGAATGGCCAAAATGATAGCTTTCAGTTTTTTAAAGCTTAAATTTTTAAAAAAACTTTTTATAATTTTTTAAAAAACTAAGACAATCTAAATAAACTATAGAATTTACTTAATATATCAATTGTTGTCATTGTTTCATTGCTAAGTCATATCTGACTCTGTGTGATCCCGTGGACTGTAGCCTGCCAGTCTCCTCTGTCCATGGGATTTCCCAGGCAAGTGGATTGCCTGGAGTGGATTGCCTGGTCCTTCTCTAGGGAATCTTCCTGACCCAGGGATTGAAACTGTGTCTCCTGCATTAGCAGGCAGATTCTTTACCATTGGGAATACTGGTTCTTTAATTGTAACAAATGTATTATACTAATGTAAGAAGTTAACAATAGGGAAAATTAGCAGTGGCATATATAGGAACACTAATATTTTCTATTTTTCTATAAATGTAGTCAGTCAGTCAGTTCAGTCGCTCAGTCGTGTCCGACTCTTTGTGACCCCATGAACCGCAGCAGGTTAGGCCTCCCTGTCTACCACCAACTCCTGGAGTCCTATTCTGAAAAATAAAGTCGACTTTCTTAAAAAAAAAAAAAAAAAAAAAAAGTAGTAAAGGAGACATAGAAAAACAACAAGAAAAAAGACATGAGACACAGAGAACAAAAAATCAGAATGTCAGGTGTAAGTCCAACTATATCAATGATAACATTAAACGTGAATGAATTAAACAATCTAATCAAAAAGAGATTATCAGATTGGATTTAAAAAACAAAAAACAAAATCCAACTATCTGCTGGTAGAAGACATCAAATATTTTATATTGAAAGATATAAGTAAATTGAAAGTAAACAGATGGATAAAGGTATATCATGGAAACAGCAACCATAAGAGAACTAGAAGGGCTATACTGCTGTCAAACACATTAAATAATGTGGTCACCCTGCTTACTGCACCAATTTTTGTGGATGCCTTGCAAGATGGACCCTTCTTCCCAAAATCTGTTTCCAAATATAAGACCGATGATACCACACCAAAGAGATAGGGAAAGATTCATTACATATATAATGAGGCTATCTGAGGGTAGCAAGGCAGGCTTACCATTTGCCTGAAAATGGGTTGAGAGAGCAGGAAAAGGAGACTGACGAGATTTTTTGTTGTTGTTGTAGCTAAGCAATGAGGCCAGGTTAAGGGTTCCCATTTGTTGTTGTTCAGTCACCAAGTCATATCTGACTCTTTGTGACCCCGTGGATGGCAGCACACGAGGCCTTTCTGTCCCTCACTATCTTCCAGAGTTTGCCCAAGTTCATGTCCATTGAATCAGTGATGCCATCCAACCATCTCAAACTCTGTTGCCCTCTTCTCCTTCTGCCTTCAATCTTTCCCAGTATCAGTGCCTTTTCCACTGAGTCGGCTGTTTGCAGCAGGAGGCCAAAATATTGGAGTTTCAGTTTCAACTTCAGTGTCAACCCTTCCAATGAATATTCAGGGTTGATTTCCTTCAGGGTGGACTAGTTTGATCTCCTTGCAGTCCAAGGGATTCTCAAGAGTCTTCTCCAGCACCACAGCTCAAAAGCATCAATTCTTTGACACAGCCTTCTTTATGGTCCAACTTTCACATCTGTATATGACTACTGGAAAGACCAAAGCTTTGAATACATGGACCTTTGTTAGGAGGTGATGTCTCTGCTTTTTAATACACTGTCCAGGTTTCTCCTAGGGTTCTCATCCACTGCCACATAGAAATTTATTCACTTATGAAGGGAACTTCAGGTTAAGAGAACACCAGCAGTGTCTCCAAATAAGTCAGGAAAGTGTCCAGAAGGGAAAGAGAAAGCAATGAACATTTACAAAACACTTCCTTAAGCTTCAACACTTGTAGAGTCAGAAAGCAAGGTTAGATATATGCAGAGGGAAGAGTTGAAAAGAAGCAGAAAGATGACCACACTCCCTTCTCTGGCTGCAGCTGTCAGTCAAAAATAACACAGTGTAATGAGATGGAGGATGACTGTTAGAGGAGTTCTGACTCCTGGAGATTAAGGCACTGGAACCTAACTGACAAGAAGGAGACAGTCATGATAGAATCTGAAGACAGAATATTCTAGGCAGAGGGAACACACAGAGTTCCTTGCTGAGCCCACAGCTTGTGCTCCATCAGTATAAACCCTACTAGTGCGTCTCATAGAATGACTCACAGAATCATTGTTAGCTAAACAAATTCCCTCCCAGTAGCCTGGAGTTTTAGAAAAATATAATTTAAAGTCATCAAACACTTCACTCATATATACCACTCATATGCCAAGATTCAGCCCACTATGTGCCAAGTAAAAATCTCTGCTGGTCCTCACACATGTGATTATAATTTCTCTTCCATCTTGTATGTCATTGATACTGTATAACTTCAGCATGTGATTTGATAAGGGAATTTTGTGAATGTCATGTTCCTCTTTCTTTCTAGGAATAATGTTTTAATTAACATTGGCCTTCAAATTTCTTGGCAAAAGTGTGACCCTTAACATTTCTCCTGTAAGAAAAGGAATGTGAACTATGCCGTTCCTCTTCTTTGCCTTTAAAGACAAAATCACTTAATTTATATCAGGAATTGTTTTGCAGTTGTTCTGGAAAAACTCAATTAGTTTACTAGAGAGGACAGTGGGCTTTAAGTGTATGCACACAGAAGTAATAATGCTAGTTGCTATTATTATAATAATGAATATTGAGCACTTGCTGTACTACCAGGCATCATGCTAAATGCCTATATGACTTATTTAATCAGACAACAACACTACAGAGTAAACATTATTATTTCAATTTTCCAAATGAGGAATTCGAGCCTTAGAGTGTTTAAATAATTGTCTAGAGTCACATGGTTCTAGAAACTGAACTCAAGCACTCTAGCTCCACATCTGCACAGCAAAAACCTGACCATTCCATGGTTACACCATGCTGCCTAGATGGGAGTGGGGATAAAATTAAGGAGAAAGCCAAAGAAACTGAAGGTAAACCAGGCAACATAAGCAAGAAAAGAAGAGTTTTAAGAAAGGGGGTTTTAAGAAGTTGTCGATAGTTGTCAATAATCATTTCAAGAATGACATACAAGATGGAGAAAGGGAACCTTCTTCAATTTTGCACCCCAGACAATTTTTGTGATCTTTATGCTAGTCCTGGCCTGGGAGAGGCAAAAGAAATTCTCAGAGCTAAAAACAGATAAGAATAAGGGGAGGATCCTGTAGGGCCCTGTGACTTCTACTGAGAACTTTAACTGTTACTCAGAGTGAGATGACAGTCATTGGAGAGGGTTGAGGAGAGAAATAGCATTACCTAATTTAAGCATTGACTGTGGCCCGCCAGGCTCCTCTGTCCATGGGGATTCTCCAAGCAGGCATGCTAGAGTGGGTTGCCATTCCCTTCTCCAGGGGATCTTCCCGACCCAGGAATGGAACCCTGGTCTCCCACATTGCAGGCAGATTCTTTAGCATTTGAGTGTTGTTTCTTAAAGCTTCATGTGAATCTCTAAATATCTCAACATTTTTAAATGTATAATTAAAAAGAAAAAAAGCACAGTTCTCTGACTACATTTGCCTTATAGACCACAGTTTGCCAACCCCGGGCTTAAGTGATCTGGTCCCTTCATACCTCTGCCCACTTGCCTTATACTAACCTTGTTTATTCCTGTCTCATGGAGCTTCAGCTCCATGGTCTCCTCTGTTCCATGGATAGGACAACACTGTTCCTGCCTCAGGACTTTCATATTTGCTATTGCTTCTTGGATAACTCTCTCCACTTATATTCTGCTGGGAGATTCCACTTAACTGTTCAGACTTCGCTCAAGTGCTCAGTTTACATACCTCTTTGACTCTATCCCCATTCACTTTTTATCATATTGTACTCTTGTTGTACTCATGTATGGATGTGAGAGTTGGACTATAAAGAAAGCTGAGCACTGAATAATTAATACTTTTGAACTGTGGTGTTGGAGAAGACTCTTGAGAGTCCCTTGGACTGCAAGGAGATCCAACCAGTCCATCCTAAAGGAGATCAGTCCTGGGTGTTCATTGGAAGGACTGATGTTGAAGCTGAAACTCCAATACTTTGGCTACCTGATGTGAAGAGCTGACTCATTGGAAAAGACCCTGATGCTGGGAGGAATTGGGGGCAGGAGGAGAAGGGGACAACAGAGGATGAGATGGCTGGATGGCATAACTGACTCGATGGACATGAGTTTGAGTAAACTCCGGGAGTTGGTGATGGACAGGGAGGCCTGGCATGCTGTGACTCATGGGGTCTCAAAGAGTCGGACACGACTGAGCGACTGAACTGAACTGAACTGAATTTAAGCATGAAACTCTTTGGCTACAGGATGATAACAGGGTATGGGAGGGTGAGAGCAGGAGCTGGGAGACCAGTTAAGAGACCATTGCAATAATCCAGGCAAGCAGTGATCCTAACTTGGACCAGGTGGCGGTGGGATGTTGAGAAGTAGTTGAATTCTGGATGGAATTTGAAAGTAGAGCTGACAGAATTTGCTGTTGAATCAGATGTGGAATGTGAGAAAGAGATCACATGGAAGATTTTTCTCTAAGCGAACACCCAGAATGCCAAATAATCAGAGGCCTAACAAAAAGTCTATTGGCTTTGGAGTTTAGAAGATGCTAAATGATCTGGGTGAAAGTATTTCATGGTTAGTGATAGGTATGGAAGTAAGGTTGAGCTAAATTAAGTTATAAATGAAACATAAGGAAGTAGAAGTAACAAGCTACTCTTATGACTATATATGGAAAGGAGTCTTACAGTAGCTAGGACACTCTCAGTCAAGGGAAAGTTGTATATATATTTTTGAAGATGGGGAAAAATTGAGTGTATTTATGTGCTGAGGACAGAAACCAATAGAAAAAGAGTGACTGAAAGCACCTAGTAAAGCACCCTGAGCTGAGCCCCCTTAAGAAATGGGAGTGGAAGTGTCTGCAACCCAGAGCTCACACAGAGGGGCTAGGTCTGAACAAAGGAGGACTCTGGAGAGAAGGAGGGGTGTGGCTGTCACTGTTTGTATATGAGAGAAATAAGAAGTTGAAAGAGTTCTTGCTGGTTAGGATATGTGTATTCTGTGAATTAGGAGGTTATGGGCTTCCCTGGTGACTCAGATGATAAAAAATCTGCCTGCAATGCAGGAGACCCAGGTTTGGTTCCTGGGTAAGGAAGATCCCCTGCAAAAGGAATGGCTACCCATTCCAGTATTCTTGCCTGGAGAATTCCATGGACAAAGGAGCTTGGCAGGCCACAGTCCATGGGGTTGCAAAGAGTTGAACATGACTGGGTGACTAGCACTTTCACTTTCAGGAGGTTATGTCATGAGCCAGGCAGTTCAGAATGAACGGGAAAGGAAGCATAGGATTATGGCTGCAATGAGGACCCAGCAAAAGCTAGAGGTTGTAAATATGTAGCTGAACCAACGCACATGGTTGTATGAAACAGACTCACATAAGAGTAAACAGTTTTTGCAATAAAACTTCCATTCACAGACACCATATCCAGTTTCTTAAGAATTAATAAAACATGATCTACAAGCCCAAAGCCACAGTTTCAACTATTAAAGAACAAATGGTGCCCAAACTTTCCTTACTCAATTTGTGCATAGTCTACACCAAAGCCGAGTGCTAAAATAGGTTTAGGTCAACGTCAGATTTATTTCACTAAGGACTCCCATACTCCCTGTCTCTTTCACACCACTTTTAAGAATATATCCACTTCAGTTTTCCATCTTGTCCATTTCAACATCCGATTTCTCTGATAGTAATACATATCACACAATTATAAAACTTTTAAATCTCACCTTTATTTGTTTTTTAAACAGAGAGAATATTACCTGGTCTTTACTTAAAACATAAATCTTAAAATTAAACTATTTCATTCTAGAAGCTTTTCCAGCATACTTTTAAGATTTCATCAAGTCTTTCGATTGCACTTAAAGAAAGAGAAATAATTAAGTGTAGTTGAAAACTGCTTTATCATTGCAATAGTTGTATCATTAATTTTTTCCATTGGGCAATGTGCTTAGCAACTTGCACATTAAGCCTTCTATTAAAGTTATATTAATATCATAAATATGCAAAAAGGAAATCACTCTGAAAGTTCAAAATAATAGCAATAACCTTTCCCTCATATAAAACCTTTTATCTTGAGATGTCCATACACTTCCCCAAAAAACCTGAGTACCCTGCCCAACCACTTTTGCAAGGAGCCAATTAAAACAGCAACCTCACTTTATTCACTGACTCAAAATGCTAGTAAGGATCGCAAAGCAAACACCCAATATAATCATGATTTTAATTCTTAATGTTTCCTATGGCAGCATGTATAATCTTTAAGAGGACCCGACCTCTCATCTGTATGAAGTCCGCCTTGGCTGCCTCCTTCTTGATTTTATTATTTAGCCATAGCTGATGGAGTGTGATAGAAGGCAGAGTCGGGAGGGGAGGGTGGATAGCTGTGGCAAACTCTTTCATATGACTGGAGAAACACCCACATCTCTCACACAGAGACACACATGCACAATGATGCAATCATGACTAGAAATGAATCAGGGCCCTTGAGGCGAGAGCCCAAGACTAATGCTCTCTAAGGAGCCCATGGGCCACCTGGTGAACTGGCTACAGCAGGCCCATTACTGAACAAAGAGCAGGTGAGGAATGAGAAAAAGGAAAAAGGAGGGGCTGAGGCATTGGCTTACAAGTTTTGAAACACATTCTCTTGAGATTATTCTCAGGGAATTATTTCTGCGCACCGGAAGGGGAAACTGAGATTTGGCCTGATTGATAACATGCAAACTCACTGTGAGATGAAGGATGACTTCCTTTATTTCCCTGGGCCTTAGTTTCCCCATCTCTAAAATATGAGGAAATTATATAACTACATCAGGAAGACTCCTACTTTCTCCATTGAAAGTGCAAGTTGCTCAGTTGTGTGTGACTCTTTGTGACCCCATGGACTATAGAGTCCATGGAATTCTCCAGGCCAGAATACTGGAGTGGGTAGCCTTTCCCTTCTCCAGGGAATCTTCCCAACCCAGGGATTGAACCCAGGTCTCCGGCACTGCAGGTGGTTTCTTTACCAGCTGAGCCACAATGGAAGCCCAACACCCTATGAAATAAAGTCATTATTTTCTGTCTCTCAAAAGAAATAGAGTGTCATTAAAAAGAGTGGAGGGAACACTTCCCTGGTGGTACAGTGGATAAGAATCCACCTGCCAATGCAAGGACATGGGTTCAATCCCTGCTCTGGGAAGATCCCACATGCCAAGGGGCAGCTAAGCCCATGCGCTACAATTGCTAAGCCTTTGATCTAATGCCCCTGTTCTGCAACAAGAGAAGTCACTGCAAGGAGAATCCCACACACCACAATGAAGAGTAAAGTCTGGCTTGCCGCAACTAGAGAAAAGCCTGTGAAGCAACAAAGACCCAGCACAGCCAAAAATAAACAAATTAATTCTTTTTTTTTTTTTTTAATGGAGGGAATCATTCTTCAGAAAAGTATTTCAGATTCTGGAGGAAGTATGACAAGCTCTCTGGCATGTTTCAGCCCTGCTGCTTCCTTTTGTAATGACAAACTAGCATAAAGAGTGGAGAGGAAAAGCATTTCTCGTCTAGTCCTGAAGTCCTGTAAATGTCCGAGAGGCAGTTCACTGACACATATACACTGCTACAGACAGAATCAAGAGGAGCATTTCTGACCACTGCCAGCCTGCTGGAAATGCATAGTGTGGAATATTTCTCACCACAGTGGCTGATTCTGCCCAGTCACCACCTTTGGAGACATTATTCCTAAAAGTGTCATTTTCCTAGCATTGCGTCCCAGGGTGCCATTTATTAAACAAGTAACAAAAATCCATAAATATGTCAGCTTCGTTTTTCACCTGAAGAAGAAGTGAAAATGAAAGATAACTTCCCCCAGCCTAGGTCAAGCCCAATCTAGGACTTGAAAACAACAATAAGAACATTTGGGAGAGGGAAACCAAGGAAGGATCCACAAGAGAGACCAGTGGGTGCTCACATCCTAGATAGCAGCTACAGTACCCAAGAGGTCCCCAGATCTCTCTTTTGCTTTTGAGAAAGTGGGAGGACAGGGGTTATCCTAGATTTTTCATTTTAATTGATGCCCTTGGAAACCATGTTTCTTCAATTATGGAGGGTGTCTGAAGTCTTCCAGATTGGAAGAACAAAGGTCCTATTGAGTAACTGAAGAGAGAGCTGAGTTGAGCTGAACTGAACTACAAGTTGACCACAATTTGGGGTTTGCTTGTAAGTGATATGGTTTTGGTTACCCCCAAAGTGGTCAATCTCCTTTCAGTACTCCTCACGACTGTGATCTGTTGCCTTTCTCTGGTGTTCTTAGAAAGTTGTACAAGACAAGACCCAGACACATCATATCAGAAGGACAAGGTGCTGAGAAAACTTTGCAAGGTAAGAGGAAGCAAGTGTCAGAAAAGGGATTTTTTTTAGATTGGGGTCACAGAGAGCCACAGGAGAAAAGGAAGTTAATTCTATCTCCAGAGAAATGGAAAACTGTCTTGTTGAAGATTAAACCCATATCAGCATAGAACCAGATCTACAAGTTTAATATTACTCTTGAAGTTTATTTTTTCCCAAGTGTTTTAGTGTAGGTATTATCTACTTTCAATTAGTACAATAACTATATATCTAAAACTGACATTTACAAAACCAATCAGATGAGGGGCTATATTGATTCTCTCAAAGAGCCTCCCTAATGCACTATGTTACTCACTCAGTCATGTCCAACTCCTTGCAACCCCATGGACTGTAGCCTGCCAGAATCCTTGGGCTTTTCCTGGCAAGAATACTGGAATAGGTTGCCATTTCTTCCTCCAGGGCATCTTCCCTACCCAGGGATAGAACCTGGGTCTCCTGCATTGGCAGGCAGATTCTTTATCATTTGAGCCACCAGGGAAGCCTGAGGCACTAAAAGTATGATTTACAAAAAAAAATATTTTTTCATAGTATCTTTCAGGAGCACCATTATTATAAGAAGTGAATACTGGTGGTTTCAGACACACAAAAAAATAGTCAAGATATATGATTTAGTATTGTTCAAAAAACTTGCCCATTTATATAGAAAACAAAGATTTTATATTTAAAATTTCACTGCTCATGAATTTGGTTTTACCTAAAATTGTTGCAGGAAGGGAGACCCCTTCCAGGGCCTGAAACTGGGCTCTTGTCTAACACTCAGAAACGAATTGTCCAAGGTGACACATCTGCTGACAAAGCAAGAGATTTTATTGGGAAAGGGCAGTCGGGTGGAGAGCAGGAGGGTAAGGGAACCCAGGAGAACTGCTCTGCCACGTGGCTCGCAGTCTTGGGTTTTATGGTGATGGGATTAGTTTCCGGGTGGTCTTTGGCCAATCATTCTAACTCAGAATCTTTCCTGGTGGCGCACGCATCGCTCAGCCAAGATGGATGCTAGCGAGAGGGATTCTGGGAAGTGGACAGACAAGCCGTGTCTCCTTTTGACCTTTCCCGAACTCTTCCGGTTGGTGGTGGGTTATTAGTTCCATATTCCTTATCAGGATCTCCTGTCATAAAACAACTCATGCAAATGGTTACTATGGTGCCTGGCCAGGGTGGGCGGTTTCAATCAGTGTGCTTCCCCTAACAAAATCATATTATTTGCAGCTATGTCCATCCCACAAATTGTTGACACATAAACTACCATGCTGTTTATGTATCAAGTCAACAACTATTCCATGCCTGTTATATGCCCCAAATTATGTAGTCTCTGTGAGAGGTATAGAGACAGGATATGCACAGTACTCCTTGTGACATGGATTACAATGTTATCCCCCAATAACTCGGTTCTTTCAGGTCACAAATGGGTTGCTTTTGTCTTCTAATAATCCATGTGATCTGCAGCAGAAATTTTCTAGATGGCAACCAATGGGTTCACTAATTGTTTGGGTTTGTCCAAGACAGAGAGAGTTCCTAGGACGCCAGAGTTCCAGAGTTAAAATTGGGAAGGTCCCAGGCAAACTTGGATAAGTTGTTCACACTAAAGAGCTGAGGAAAAAATGAAATTAGTAAATCATATTAGTGCAATAGTCACTATAATTCTGGTCACCAATTCCATTGTGTGTAGGTTTTTCCCACACTGTTCAGTAATTCTCTACACCAGTTGAGCATCCTACAGTTCAGCTCAATGCTATCCCTATGTACTGGGAGACAGTATCACATCTCACAGGTTAACAGCTCAGACCTACAAGTCTGCTCCCCACCCTGAACTTCAGACACCAATTGTAAGTCCAAGTTGTCATCTGTGCTTCTGACTGACATGCTGTAGGCTGGAGACTCCAATAACCCACTCCTTGGGTTTGACAAATTTGCTAGAGTTGCTCACAGAACTCAGAGGAACATTTTATTTACTTAGATTATCAGTTTACTATAAAAAGATACGACAGAACGGACAGGAACAGCCAGATAGAAGAGATTCAGAAGGGCAAGGGAAGAGAAAAGGGTGCAGAGCCTCCATGCCATCTCCCAGCCACACTCTTGCTGAACCCCCATTGCATTCACCAACTTGGAAGCTCTCTGAACCCCCACTACCCCTTATTACATGGACATGATTGATTAAATCATTAACCACTGTTGATTGAACTCAATCTCTAGTCCCACTCCATCTCTGTGGAGGTGGGGAGTAGGAGGTGGGGAAACTGAAAGTTCCACCCTCTAATCACACAGTTGGTTCCACTGGCAACCAGCCCCCATCCTTAGGTGTGGTTGAAAAGTCACCTCACTAATATAACAAAAGACACCTTTATCATTCCCATTGATTAAAAATTCTGAGGGTTTTAAGAGTTGTGTGCAAGAAACTGGGATGAAGAGTATCTATTTCTTATTATAAATCACAGTATCATGCGCCCAGTCATGCTTGTCTTCTTTTTCATCCTCTCTCTCTCTCCTTTCCCATCCCATATTCGTATCTCAGGGTACCTCTATGGCACATTGACTAAGAACCAGACTCTGGTTTCCAAACAGATATATGGCTAAGTTCCAGTCTTGTCATGACTTTTTTAAGAATTTTGAATGACTAAATTTCTCCAGTACTACTTCCTTACTGTAAAATACTAATAGCTGTTTAGGTTTGGCAATTGAGAAAATGCATGTGAAGTATTTACCACCATGTTGGACACCTATGTCACCTTGTATATATGGTAAGTGCTATTATCTCACACATCACATAGTTATGGATATTTCAGACTTTCTGGGTTCTGGATATAGTGAGTCTGATTTCAGACTGTGCTGTGGGCCAGCTGGGATTAAATCTTCCACCACAGGGTATTTGCAGAGCCATAAGCAGATCACTCCTTTGTCCCTTCACTAGTATGAAGCCAGAGCTTTTTCAATTTTATTCATGCAGACTTTTCAACCAAGGTCTTTGCGTTATTGTTAACATATGTATCACACACACACACACACAGATTTTTATGCTGCTGAGATGGGAGAGGTAGGATAAATATTTTTTCCTTTGTTTCTTGACAAATTAGTGAGTATGAGGAAAATGATGTGACACTAAAGAAGGACAAAAAAAAATGGAGAGACAGGACCAGGAGTGGAGGAGGGGAGAAAGTACTGGGAAAAGAATTGCAGAAAGGAGACTTGGTGGGGCACAGAGCTCCTGATAAAAGCAGTTAGGAAGCCCCACCAGCCACTGTGTATGACCTCCTGGTAATTTCCCTGGGGAGTCCCCCTCAGAGAACTTGTATATCCAGAATCAGGAGGAAGTTGAGCTAGGTAAATTCCCAAACAGAGGGGCTGGCTAGATGATGACCTAAAGACAGACAGGACAAGTTTCCAGGTGGGTTTCCCCTCCCTGCTCCAACAGTCATGAACATGAGCTGAGCCAAGTAGAGGGGGATGCTGTGACTAGCGATTCTTGCTGGTATTTTCTTTTGTCTCTCAGCTTCCTGGGTTTGACATGCAGGAATCTGAGGCTTTTCTGTGACCACTCTTTGTCTGGGATTCTTTCCTCAAGAGGCGTTCATGAATTTGTCAGGACTGCCAGGAAAGAGCGTGAGTCACAGCTTCTGAGCAGACAATATTCGGCTTTAGAAATTCCCAGAGATACGACTTGTTTATAGGAAAGGAAACAGAGCTATTCTGAGCTGCCAGGGGAAGAGGAAAGCACTGCTCATATTTTTCAAATGCTATGCTGAAAGGTCATACAAGCGGCCAGAGTGCCAGCAAGAACCTGGTATAGACACTGATGCTAGCAGTTCATTTGTCTACATTTTGGAGGCTATTTTTAAGCTTGGCATTTAAAAATGTAAGACTCATGGCATTGAAATTCTACTCTCAGTCTTAAACCCGGAGGCCAGATCTTGCTGAGTATGAGCCAGTGAGGTGTGGGGGCGGGGGGGGGGGCTGCAATCAAGGGAGCAGGGCCTGAACCTTTGGCTGGAGAGAGAGGCGCAGACACGAAAGGCACCATCTTGGACAACTTTCCAGCTGCACATGTCATGAGCAGGTCACTGATTTCCATTCCCATTGTAGGGAAAGTAAAATTTCCTCTACCTTCCTGCAGTCTCCAGCTGGGACTGAAAAACAGATTAACAGGAGAAAAGTAGACACATTTTATTTACATATAAATGAGGTCCCCACAAGAAAAATGAAAAATGAAGAGCGAAAGAAGTGACTAGACCAAAGTGCTTCTCTACTGGGTGGAACAAAGAGTAGCAGTTTTGGAAAAGTAGCTAAAACAAAAGGGGTGGCTAAAGGAGGACAAACTGTCGAACAAGATTTTTGTCTGTACAGATTTTTCTCACCCTCGATTCCCCATCTCCAGTGATAAGAATGTTTCTTTCTCCTGGCACAGCGAGGGCACCTTTCATGTGGGAACATTATTTCTTGCACTTAGGAAGAAAAAGGAACATCCAAGTGCTATCCTTACATCTGCTGTTTTTCAAGCACATTTAAAACAAAGTAATTAATACACTGAAGCATCACATATTGAGGCGGCATGTCCTCAACTCCTTTACTGTATTCCATACTGCCTCCTCTAATGTGGTTTTTTCATAGTGTTAACAACTCTGATGTCAACTGCCATTATCTTAGACAACTGTCCAAAGCTACCAACTTTAGAGAATGTGCCCAAAGAGACAGGTTCAGGGGGGTTCTCTCCCACAACCCTTGCTTCTGCATTGGCCCACTTTCTTGTGTATTGAGTTTGGCTCTGGTATGTTCAAACTCATCAAGATAACATTTACACATTTGTCATTGTTAGCAGAGCCAGTCAGCTGATAACAGAGATTGATTTCCAAGGAAAAAAGAATCCACTGAGTATTCACTGATTCAACAATAATTAACCTATGTGATAATTTCATAGACACCACATTTGATAAAATCAATACCTTTTCCTAATAATGAAGTAAACATTTAAATAGAATTAGGATGACCTTTAAATGTGATGAAGGTTCTCTTGGCTTAAAATAAATAAAGCATATATTTAATGAGTAAACACTGGAAATATTCAAAATCAGAAATAAACATAAAGATGTCCTTCAATATTTTTATCACCTTATATTCTCTGGCTAAGGCAGTAAGTCTTGAAACAAAAAGAATCAATTTTGTGAACTAAGATACTAAATAAAGTACTCAAAAATCACATAAGCATATATCTGAAAAAGCCAAATGAATTAACTAAAAGCTTTCTTCATTAATAAAGACTAATAAAGTGACTTGGAATAGGATAAATACCTAAAAAGCAATAATATTCCAACTGACAATAACCAAATATACCATAAAATGGAAAAGAAAAGCTATTTATTCAAAGAGCAACAAATAAAAGACATACCAACTCAATGTGAAATGTATTAAAACTGTTAAAACTTTGAGAGATAAAATTTGAATAATTAATAGGAAGAGTTACATTTATATTAAATGAAAAATTTTAACATAAAGGCATCATGGCTTCTCAAACTTATTAAAATAATTCTATCCAAAAATACAACAGGATCTTTCTGGGAAGTCATTAGAATTAGTGTGGGCTAATTGTTAAACTTGGTGCTTATCTTATAACAAGGGACCAAAACTCTAAACAGGAATAATTAGCAAAATGTATTCTTAGGGATCAGTCTTGTCGGATATCAGAATATAGATGTGAAGAATCAGCAATTATAACTGTGAGTTTTGATATAAATGTAAAAATGTAAACCAAAGGAAAAGACCAAACACCCTGGGGACAGATTCTGTTACACTTAGTGTCACTTTTATAGATGGCTCTATAGTTTTCAAAGCTTTCTACCTGCATTACCATTTATGCTTCAAAACCATGCAGTGAAACAAGAATTATCATTATGCTTATTTTCTTTATGAAGCAATTGGTACTCAGAAATTAAATGACTTGCCCAACATAATAAAGAGAAGATGAATGGGGACTTGAGCCCAGATTTTTTGACCTCCCAAAGCAGGCCTCCTTTCACTATATTTTTCTCACAAAGCAAGGCAGAATGGATATTTTTTAAGTGATACTGAAATTTAGAGAGAAAAAAATTTAGACTCATCATATATCCCTGCTAAAGATTAAGAAAAAAAAAAAAAAACAGTCTGGTTGTCTGAAGATTTCAATATTAAAAATCAAATTATAGAAACCTTGGCAAAAGAAAAAAAACATAGAGACATGAGGCTGAACCAACATCTGAGATGTCTCCTCACTGAGCCCACTCAGAAGTGGAGAGCTGCAATGCTTCTACTCTGTCCTGTTTTCTAGGATCGGCAACCCCTATCTACTGCAGATGAATTTCCCATTATCACAAAGATGTAGAAGTTCCCAAAGTAAAGATGAAACTCTCCAGGAAATAACTGTTCAGAGAAAGTGTGTAGTCTTCTTGTTGGACTCCTATGACTTGGGAGCATTCACTGGATCTTATAGATGGGCAATATCAGGAGTGGAAGAGCAGTCCCTACAGGTTGAGTTTAATTAAACAAACAGTTGTTGCACTGAACCAGGAAGGGATTTTGTGGATGACTCATGTTGTGGTCACTTCAGTAGGCAGGAAGCTATGAACTTTCTCGTTCACCTTCTGCACCCCCTCTCCATCACAGACATTAAATCTGCTCCTCCAAATGCAAGAATATTGGTGGAGTTTTGATGTGTGAGAGGTACAGGCAGATTTGTGGTTGTTTACAGAAATCAGGAAATCCCGAAAATTAAAGTGACCTAGAGAAATCCATTTTACTCCTCTGAAGCCAAGTTTTCCTTTCTGTAGCATGGAAATGTCTTTCTTCAACCCTTTTTGTCCCTCAGGATGTCAAAATACTAAAACAGAAAAAAAACTCCATGTAAAGTTCATTGGGACCTCAGGGAAATGTGTTATGAAATGACACAGTCTCATTGTCACCTGATATCTCATGACTTCAGCTGGCTCCACTTCTTTGCATTTCCCTTTTGGCAGGGAACTTTGCCATCTTTACATTTAACATGTCTCTGTTGAGGGACCAGCACTATTAAGCTGGTGCTTTGACAACTACATCGACACGAGACCAGGATATACGACATGCAAAGGTGAAAGGACAGTGACTAAGGGGAGCAAATGAGCTTTTAAATAAGCCTGACACCATCCACCTAGTTTTCATATTGCCTCCTGTGAAAAATCCTGACATATTGGTACATTGCTATGAGTTATTTCTTCATATAACTGGCTATAGTAGCCTAACATTATTTGATCTTGTGAAGTGTTATCTGGGACTACAAACTTATTTTATTTTAAGCTCAATGACATTTCATCAGCAGTTAACACAGCATGAATAGCTAAAACTCACTTTGGCACAGTGCATGAGGCTCCCAGGATTTCACTGCTTTATTTTTGTTCGAATACATAGCTCTCTGACTTTTCTACTTTTGATAGTTTTTGTTTTGATACAGTTTTGTGAGTTATAAGCCATATTTTTTAGTCCATTCTTATATATTATATTATTTATTTCACCACTAGGTGTATTTATTATCTGTAATAGTGGAAACTAATTCACTTCATTTCCCTACATTAGCTACATCTAAAAAGGGAAGACATTTATTTCCTTACCATGCTTATAGGGGCAGAATGAAGAGGAGACAGAGATGGCCATTAAGTACTCTATGAGATGCTTCCATTCTGACAAATCTCTGTTCTGGGCTCAGACAGGACTTAAACACAGGCAGGGTTCTCACTGAACCTTCAGAGGATTCTCTCAATTTGAAACTAAAACCCAAAAAGCCTTTGACAAAATTCAACATCCATTTATGATAAAAACTCTCCAGAAAGCAGGCATAGAAGGAACATACCTCAATATAATAAAAGCCATATATGATAAACCCACAGCAAACATTATCCTCAATGGTGAAAAATTAAAAGCATTTCCCCTAAAGTCAGGAACAAGACAAGGGTGCCCACTCTCACCACTACTATTCAACATAGTTTTGGAAGTGTTGGCCATAGCAATCAGAGCAGAAAAAGAAATAAAAGGAATCTAGATAGGATATGAAGTAAAACTCTCACTGTTTGCAGACGACATGGTCCTCTACATAGAAAACCCTAAAGACTCTACCAGAAAATTACTAGAGCTAATCAATGAATACAGTAAAGTTGCAGGATATAAAATTAACACACAGAAATCCCTTGCATTCCTATATACTAACAATGAGAAAACAGAAAGAGAAATTAAGGAAACAATATCATTCACCATTGCAACAAAAAGAATAAAATACTTAGGAGTATATCTAAAGAAACAAAAAACCTATATATAGAAAACTATAAAACACTGATGAAAGAAATCAAAGACGACACAAACAGATGGAGAAATATACCATATTCATGGATTGGAAGAATCAATATTGTGAAAATGAATATACTACCCAAAGCAATCTATAGATTCAATGCAATCCCTATCAAGCTACCAACGGTATTTTTCACAGAACTAGAACAAATAATTTCACAATTTGTATGGAAATACAAAAAACCTCGAATAGCCAAAGCAATCTTGAGAAAGAAGAATGGAACTGGAGGAATCAACCTGCCTGACTTCAGGCTCTACTACAAAGCCACAGTCATCAAGACAATATGGTACTGGCACAAAGACAGAAATATAGATCAATGGAACAAAACAGAAAGCCCAGAGATAAATCCACATACCTATGGACACCTTTCTTTGACAAAGGAGGCAAGAATATACAATGGAAAAAAGACAAACTCTTTAACAAATGGTGCTGGGAAAACTGGTCAGCCACTTGTGAAAGAATGAAACTAGAACACTTTCTAACAACATACACAAAAATAAACTCAAAATGGATTAAAGATCTAAATGTAAGACCAGAAACTATAAAACTCCTAGAGGAGAACATAGGCAAAACACTCTCCGACATAAATCACAACAGGATCCTCTATGACCCACCTCCCAGAATACTGGAAATAAAACCAAAATAAACAAATGGGACCTAATGAAACTTGAAAGCTTTTGCACAACAAAGGAAACTATAAGCAAGGTGAAAAGACAGCCTTCAGAATGGGAGAAAATAATAGAAAATGAAGCAACAGACAAAGGATTAATCTCAAAAATATACAAGCAACTCCTGAAGCTCAATTCCAGAAAAATAAATGACCCAATCAAAAAATGGGCCAAAGAACTAAACAGACATTTCTCCAAAGAAGACATACAGATGACTAACAAACACATGAAAAGATGCTCCACATCACTCATTATCAGAGAAATGCAAATCAAAACCACAATGAGGTACCATTACACGCCAGTCAGAATGGCTGCTATCCAAAAGTCTACAAGCAATAAATGCTAGAAAGGGTGTGGAGAAAAGGGAACCCTCTTACACTGTTGGTGGGAATGCAAACTAGTACAGCCACTATGGAGAACAGTGTGGAGATTTCTTAAAAAACTGGAAATAGAACTGCCATATGACCCAGCAATCCCACTCCTGGGCAAACACACCGAGGAAACCAGATCTGCAAGAGACACGTGTACCCCAGTGTTCATCACAGCACTGTTTATAATAGCCAGGACATGGAAGCAACCTAGATGCCCATCAGCAGATGAATGGATAAGGAAGCTGTGGTACATAAACACCATGGAATATTACTCAGCCATTAAAAAGAATACATTTGAATCAGTTCTAATGAGATGCATGAAACTGGAGCCCATTATACAGAGTGAAGTAAGTCAGAAAGATAAACACCAATATAGTGTATTAATGCATATATATGGAATTTAAAAAGATGGTAATGATAACCCTGTATGAAAGACAGAAAAAGAGACACAGATGTATAGAACAGACTTTTGGACTCTGTGGGAGAAGGCGAGGGTGGGATGATCTGAGAGAATAGCATTGAAACAAGTATCTTATCAAGTGTGAAACAGATCGCCAGTCCAGGTTGGATGCATGAGACAAGTGCTCAGGGCTGGTGCACTGGGAAAACCCAGAGGGAAGGGATGGGGAGGGAGGTAGGAGGGGGGATCAGGATGGGGGACACATGTAAATCCATGGCTGATTCACGACAATGTATGGCGAAAACCACTACAACATTGTAAAGTAATTAGCCTACAACTAATAAAAATAAATGGAAAAAAAAAATGAAACTAAAACCCTCACGAAGACCTGGATTGTTATAATGCTTTCCAGAAACTCAAAGCTATCAGTCTTAATTGCTATCGAGCTACCAAGTCTCTGGGCTTTTCTCTTTAAACTCAAGAAATTATTTATTTTCTAGATGTATTTTAATTTTATTTTGTTTAAACTCTCTTACTTGATTTCTGCCCAATCAATAACATCAGCCATACATTTAATCTGCTTCTGTCTTTGAGACAGCTGAAAAACCAGCTAATTTTTCAACCTACTAGGCATAAATTCAGCCTGTATGGAAACTCAGGCTACTTTTTCACCAGTTCTGTAACAATTTTCTCAACTGCAACATGAGAAAACAGCCACCTAGTTCATAGAGTCACCAGAAGAATTATATAATAAACAAGACTGCACCATATTTGGTGACTGACAACATATATTGCTGTCAATAGCAACATTTTCTTAGTAAAACAATAATAACATATGCCCTCAAGAAGATGAACAATAGATTTTTGCATACTCTGTCCATTGCAATATTTTGCTCATGCTTAACAATAATTCATCAATCAGGGTGATCATATTAATTGACAAGGATAAGTGTTGACTTTTGCATCTGTGCTGATTATAATTTAACCCTCCCTTTAGAAAAACTTTTTATGGGTATACATGGAAACAGTGTCAGACTTTATTTTTGGGGGCTCCAAAATCACTGCAGATGGTGATTGCAGCCATGAAATTAAAAGATGCTTACTCCTTGGAAGGAAAGTTATGACCAACCTAGACAGCATATTGAAAAGCAGAGACATTACTTTGCCAACAAAGTCCGTCTAATCAAGGCTATGGTTTCTCCAGTGGTCATGTATGGATATGAGAGTTGAACTGTGAAGAAAGCCAAGCACCAAAGAATTAATGCTTTTGAACTGTGGTGTTGGAGAAGACTCTTAAGAGTCCCTTGGACTGCAAGGAGATCCAACCAGTTCATCGTAAAGGAGATCAGTACTGGGTGTTCATTGGAAGGACTGATGTTGAAGATGAAACTCCAATACTTTGGCCACCTCATGTGAAAATGTGACTCATTGGAAAAGACTCTGATGCTGGGAGGGATTGGGGGCAGGAGGAGAAGGGGACGACAGAGGATGAGATGCCTGGATGGCATCACCGACTTGATGGACATGAGTTTGAGTAAACTCCGGGAGTTGGTGATGGACAGGGAGGCCTGGCGTGCTACGATTCATGGGGTCACAAAGAGTCAGACATGACTGAGCGACTGAACTGAAGTGAACTGAATATACATAGAGAAAAGAAGTCTAAGCATTACAATGTGATGAATTTTCACAAAATGACCACAGGTGTGTAACCAATACTTGGATGAAGAAACAGTATTTCCAGCATCGTCAAAGTGCCCCTGTGTACCCCATCCTGCACACTGGAAAACTCCAGAGAAAACAACTAGCCTAACTCCTAATGCTGTAGGTGTTTCATCTGTTTTATAATTTTTTAAACATGGAATTAGACATGGAATTTTAAGTTTGGAATTATTAGTATAAGCCCTTCTGAAGCTTAGTTAAGCTTATGACATCAAGAAGGTCTGAGCCCTAAAGAACCTTGCCTTTTCTTGGATAACTTAAGGAAAGTGAGCTGGAAGAGAAAGGAGATGAGGAGAAGAAACACATAATCTGTCATCCAAACTGGAATACCTCTGAGAGCAAAAGGATATACTATACATAATGATGCTGGGACAAAAGGTGTAAACAGTGACTGTCCCCAGCAAACCAGGTCAGGTAGACACCCTGGTGAGAAGGGATGGTAGAAGGCAGCAGGGATGCACTAGCAGGCAAAATCTATCTTAAAGATCATCAAACAGAATCCACTCACAGTGCCTGAGATGTAATTGAGATTGGGGGCTAGAGAACAACTTTCCATAGAGTGTGAAAGTGAAACTGTTAGTCGTTCAGTCATGTATGACTCTTTGTGACCCCATGGACTGTAGCTCACCAGGCTCCTCTGTCCATGAAATTCTCCAGGCAAGAATACTGGAGTGGGTAGCCTTCCCTTCTCCAGGGAATCTTCCTGACTCAAGGATCGAACCTGTGTCTCCTGCATTACAGGTGAATTCTTTACTGCCTGAACCAACAGGGAAGCCCCCCATAGGGTGTGGTTATTGGTAAAACACAGGTCAATAATTTTTTACTGAGTCCCAGGTAGGTACAAGGCACCACAAGGGCACAAAGACAGCTTGGGCATTGCTCACAATACCACAGTAAGCTCAGAGTCTAATAGCAGCAATAAGACAAGTTCACAAATAGGTAAACTGCCAATGGAAATACACAAAGCACTCTGAGTTCCAAGGACATACACAAAGAGATACATGGATTCTAAAGAATGAGAGGTCATGTCTACTGGAGACAGGAAAAAGCACCATGGGACATGTAGCAGTTAAGATGAATTTAGAGTCTGCTCCAATGGTTCTCAACCTTGACTGCACATTATAATCATTTGGGGAGCTTTTCAAACTCCTGTTACCCAGGAAGTAACCCAGACCAGTCAAAACAGAATCTCTAGGAAAGGTATTCAGGCAAAAGTATTTTAAAAGCTCTCTCTCCCTGGTAATTTCAGTGAAGAGTCAAAGTTGAGAACCACTATTGTAGAAAGTTGAATAGGCATTAGCTGGCAGGAAAGGTGGGAAAGAGAGGGGACCATGGAGAGAACAGATGTTAGTTAGTATATTCCATTTTTGGTAGGCACACAGAGAAGAATCATTCTTTGGGAATTAGATATGGAGAAAAGGCAGCAAGGCAAAAATAATTTAACCCCCTCCAGGAAAAAAAATTAATTAATTATGAAATCATTTGCTAAGGCCAGTAACAGGGATGGATGGGGAAAGGATGCACTGAACATCAAGGGAACTCAGAGTGGTAATAAATCCATCATGAATCATACAAGCCATCTGATAACTTCTGTTTCTCACATTAGCATCCCATTAAGCCGTTATTAGTGAGAGCAAGGAAACTGAATGAAACCAGCTTCCTGGGTTAGCACTAGCAGCCGGGAGAGAGTTAACAAGCTGTGTCTTTCACTAGCACCTTTAAGGACCTGAGCTCCACTTGTAAGGGATGCTTAGAGGCCCCAAATCTTGACCTATCACGCTCCTGCTGTGGGAGTTTGGGGGGAGGCTAGAATTAATCACAGTGGGGACACAATTTACCAATCAATATCAACCAATTAGAAGGCTCCCTGCTGTGGAGAGTTCCCTTGGAATGCCAGATGACCTCTGCCCTTGACTTTTCATGGGGGCAGATGTTTCTTTATCACAGCTGCTGATAAGTATGGTATTAAAGAGTGTGTAGCTCATTTCACAACATGCCAACCCCACCAGGGCACCTTGAGACTGAAGATTCTTAGGACTTACATATGAGCCACCTGTCCATGGAAGACACAGATGGAAATTGTATCAGTAATTAATTCACAATCAATGTGCCACTTTTTCTGCAAACTAACCCCCAACCTTCAAGAAGTCATTGATAACAAGAAAACAGGAAACTCAATCTTTCTGGTAAATTCACTCTGGTGTCACTCTCTTGCTCTCCTGATGGATATAGCAGATTCCAAGACCTGGAGCACGGTCAGAGGTGGCCAGATTTTTAACACATCAGTTTTGCCAATGGCCCATTACAGAACCACCTAGTGGGAAAAAAATCCTAGTAGCTGCCATTGTGTTCTATGGTACGGTCCAGGGACTCGAGACAGAGCTTCAGCATGGGCTCTAGGACCGCCCATCCTCCCTGAACTTATGTGATAGCTGTTTGTCATTATTGTTTATAGAGTCAGACTAATTTTTTTTTATCAATTTTTCTGAGATCTTTGCCACAGAGGTAATAAACCCCAGGGCAAAAAAGTTTAGAAAAAGAAAAGTAAACAATTTTGGAAAATGTTCTGAAATTTATCATTTATTTTTCTGCTTTTTACTTTCTAATCTTTATTTTAAAGAGAAAAATCTATTATTTACAGCTTTTCCTTAAGACTCCAGGACTTCAGGCAATTGACCCCAATCTCCTTATTTGTTTCATCCCCTCTTGAAGGACTGCAAGCATGGTTTCTTCAGATGCCCACTTAAGGAAAACTTCTCAACTCTTCTCCTTCTAAGAATCCCCTGCCTCCATCCCTAGAGGATCATGGCTTCAAAATGAAAATAAAACAAAGTTTTGAGCTGACTTTAGTAAGTACAAGACCTGGGGCTTGTGATTCCCTCCCCTGCCTTTACCCCAATCCATAAATCTTTTCATTTAAGTCAAACTTGATAAAAAAGAAAAGAAAAAAATTTCATTTCCTTGAAGGGAAAAACAAGTTTTTAGAAGGTCAGCCTAGAAGTTGTGAATGGATATGTTATGGACAGCATCATAGATTTTGCCTTGGAAATACAGGAAGAGAAGGAAAGTTTCAGAAACTGATGATATTTATACAAATTAGACCCAAGAATATTGAAGTATTTAAATGTACCACCTGGCAAGAGCCAGCCTCTTTCTGTCTTGACCCTTCTCATTCACCAAATCCCTAAGTGACTCACTCTCTAAGCCCGTCCCAAACTATAAAATAATCACCCCACATCACCTGATCTGAGAGATGACTCTGCTCACATTCATTACTGCTATAAACGGGGACATTGTCACCTTCCTATCTCATCACCTAGCTCTGAAAGCTTTGAAACCCTCTGCTGTGTTGCACTCTTGCCAAAAACGTTTAGCTTGATTCTTATCAGGAGAGAAAAACCCAGACAAGTCCCAATCAAGAGACATAGATGCTTGTGTGAGTGTAGGCACAAAACTGGCAAAATGTTAAAGCAATCATTGGGTCTAGTAAATATTATCAGGATTATATTACTTTTTCAATTTTTCTGTAGGTTCAAAATTTTTTCAAAAACCCGAGGTGTACCTCATACTGACATAGCGTTCGATCTGCTGCATGTAGCAGTTCATGATTTAACTCTGATAGTCAAAAAAAAAAAAAGTCTTACACTAGTATTTGGCACAGGAAATGAAACAGATTATTAAACCAATTTTTGACAAAACTAGAGGATCTTTATGAAATACTGAATTCCCTTTATCAGGAAACCATCTCTCAAAGGAAAATAATACCATGCCCAAGGGACCAACTTCCTCATGAACAGAATTTAGAGAAAGTTCTTCCCTCCATGGTGACAAATCTTGTTTAAACTGCCTCATCAAAAGATGAAGAATTCTCAATTAACTAACTCAAAGCACTCAGATATCAAAATGGCAAATTTTCAGGAGAAAGCCATTGCTTTAGATACAGAAGGACCTCAGAAGTAATTTTATTAACTACATTAAATGGTAAATAGGTTTCCTGCAATGTGAATGAGACCAAAAATGGATAATCAATTTATTTTATCTAAGAAATGTTAGGCTAAATTATACTTTAAATTTCTTGATTTAAGGTCACCACTTATATATATTTACTTATATAGCCACATACATATTACATGATACAAACACATATATGTGGCATGATACATAATATACTTCTAAGTGCAATTTATTAGATTTATTTACCACATGGTTTACAAGTTTTGTGCCCAGGAAAGACATTAGTCAACTTATACTATTTTTAACTGCCTAGATGAATTTGTATTAGAATATGAAAATTTATCAAGTTGTCTATTATTATTGTTGATTAAATACATATCTTTAAAAAATATTATAAGTTGACTAATGTCTTTCCTGGGCACAAAACTTGTAAACCATGTGGTAAATAAATCTAATAAATTTCACTTAGAACCATGTTATGCATCATGCCACATATATGTATTTTTATCATGTAATATGTATGTGTCTATACAAGTAATTATATATAACTACCGACCTTAAATCAAGAGATTTAAAGTATATTTTAGTCTAACATTTGGCTCAGATGGTAAAGAATCTGCCTGCAAAGCAGGAGATGCAGGTTCAATTCCTGGGTTGGGAAGATTCCCCTGGAGAAGGGAATGGCTACCCTCTCTAGTATTTTTGCTTAGAGAATTCCATGGACAGAGGGGCATGGTGGGCTATAGTCCATGGGGTTGCAAAGAGTCGAACACAATTGAGCAACTAACACTTGAAGAGATCATTAAAATGTATAAGAAAGAAAAGACAAACAGTAAAACCATCACAAACTGTGTATCTATAAAAAGGAAATATGCAGCACATTTTGTATTTTCAACATGATTAACAAGGCTAATAATCTGTATTCAGAAGCATTAGTCCATGTAGCACATGCTACTTAAAGCTCTCGGACTGATGATCAGAATAATAATCATGAACAACTTTTCCTGAATGCTTACCAACTGCCAGGCACTACATTAAGCACTTTGCATATATTATGTGTCTTGTTTAACCCTCATTTTGTAGAGGAAGCTCCTCAGACCCAGAGAAGTTGAGTGAGCTGCCCAAGGTCATGTGTTTCATAAGTGGCCAAGCAGAGGTCCAAATCCAAGGGTCTCACTTCAGGCCCCACACTTACCACCATTCCAGGCACTGCAACTGTCAATAACTGGCTCAGGACGAGACCGTGAATGGGACCACTCCTGCGCAACTCACCTCACAGCATGACAAAACGGTGTAACTGTTCTGCTCTCCATTTGTTTTCCAGGGCGAAATCTCAAATACTGTAAGACAGAAACTGTTCAGTACTGTCTGCAGCTGGACCACATTGTTGCGGAAATACGTGATTCAGGCCAGCCACCTGCCCCTGCTTTCCAGGATTCTACCACTCAGCTCTGATCGAGCTAGCATCTCTCCTCCTGTCACCAGCAAAACCCAGGAAAAGTTTCCAAGAATTAAAAATAGAATCTGGGTAATAAAATACAGTCTAACCTTTTTTTCGTTTGTGCTTGGACTAGTTTCATTTGCTCACAGAGGGGCATGTGCAGAGGCCTCACACTGGTCATTCAGACCAGTTCCTAGTGCAAAATGGCCGTACCCCCACCTCGGCCCAGGGCGTGTGCAGGAGCGCTGTGAGTGGCACTGCAATTCAAGATGGCGGCAGCAGGCCGTGTGCAGAGTCGCTGCTCTGGCGCTGTGACCCTCAACCCTGAGCGACATGCCTGCGCCAGACTCGTGGAAGCTCCGCCCCCTTTCCTCCATACCAAGACTTCAGTAAAGCAGCCCTGCAAAGGGCTTGTTGGGGAGATCGTGTCCTGAAGGGCAAGGTTCCCCAACTTCTGGGATCTAATGCCTGATGATCTAGTGGAGCTGAAATAATAATCATAGAAATAAAGTGTATAATAAATGTAATGCGCTTGAGTCATCCTGAAACCATCCCGCCCACCCGCACCCCCAGGCCAAGGAAACATTGTCTTTCTCAAAACCAGTCCCTGGGGCCAAAAAAGGTTGGGGATCCCTGATATACAGCACAATCTCGCATCTGTCCATTTTCTGATCCAAAAATAAAAGTTTCCTTGGCTTATGATCCCAGCTTGGCCTGATTCTGTTGGCCCAAAGGACACCGAGCAGGAGGACCCTTGCTGGGGACCAACTCTGGAAAGTAGCTGACAGTCCTCAACCTTAGGTACCCATGGTGAGCTTGATCATGAGAACTGTTTTTCCCAGAGCCTGGAAAGGCCCTGCTAACAGGGGGGGAAAAATCAACCTGGAGCCTAAACAGGAAAGAGCCTTTCTCTTCCACAGATCAGAAGAGGCGGCTAAAGATGTTGGTTTTACCTAACTTGAAGACAGTGGAGAATGAAGTAAGCACCATGTACTGCACTTGGCACATAGGAAACATGCAACAAATGGCTATTGTTGTTACACAGTTTTTACCCTTGTGCTCTCTGTAACAGAATTTAGTCATGCATCTTAAAAAATCTGCGTTGGATTCCACTGCTGGGGAGAGGGAAAGGTTACCCCTAATACAGTCTGAGAGTGACAGACAGATGGAGCCCTGGGGATCCTCCATTTGCTGGAAGAAACTCCAATGCTTTCAGCCTGTAAAGTAGTGGCACACAGCAGAAAGGTGAAATTATTCACTGGACAAATGGATTAGAACATGTGACTTGTATTAATAGGACCTTTGCCATCACAGCTTATACTCTATCAGGCTGAATGAAAGCCATTATTTCATAATTTCAATTTTAACCTGTAACTCAGATACTCCATTTCCTCAAGCTACATATTCCCCCTACAACTACAACATCATCAGTTTGACATGGTAACTTGGGAGCGGGGGAGCCATTTTTTAAGAAAAGCATCTTTAAGCATTTTAGGCATTTTAAGCATTTTAATTAGGGGCTATTTAGATTATTTTAGTCTGTTAAAAAGATAAAAAAGAAAACATAATACTTTTTGGATACTTCAGACTTCTTTCCCTTTGCTTTGATGAGCTTCTTCTTTTCTTTTCTTAGTTTTAATCTCTGTTCAAAAGCAAACTTTTAAACCCTGTAAGTAGAAACTGAAACAATTTCTGGGTTTTGTACATCACCTGGCTCATTCTTCAGGATATTCTTTGCTCTATTTTTTAGTGTACATTTTTAAAGGTAATAATGTAATAAGCTTCGACCTTTAACATCTCCAAAGAAATCAGTTAGAAAGAGAGAAGGACTAGGTTATGAACAGAATGGGAAAAAAACCTAACAAGGACAGGAAGACATAGAAGTCCTAAAATGGACTGTGTGTGTTGTTTTTCTTTTGTGTATGTGTGTTTCAAGCAAGGAAATTTTGAGTTTAAAAAAAAAGTAAGAAATGAGAAAGAAGGTAAGCTACTTTTTCATAGGCAAAGATTTGTAAAGCAAAGAAAAGGAGAAAAGAGTTGTAAAAAATCATTGTGGTTCTCTGTAGCACCTGTTTATACCATCAAGCTGACGCTTCCAGGCGCTATGTGTCCACATTGTCATTCAGATTCTTTGTTCTCAGCCAGGAGGAGAGAATGATGCTCTCTCTATTTCTCTTCCTTTTCCTTCCTTTTTCCTCCCTCTCCCCTCCCTTCTCCTCTCTATTCTCTTCATTCTCCCTCTGCTTTTACATTCAACTTCGGATAGCATGCTTCCTGATTTGCCTGCAAACATGCTCCTTCTCCTGGTACGGATAGCTTTTTGTTTGATCAAAGAAAACCAATGAATTAAAACTTGTGAAACCAAAAGTTCTTCCATATTGTATCACAGTAAAATCTACAGCAGAGCCCCTGAAGCTGTTATGCTGCAATGAACATAGGAGCCGAGGCAAAGCCAATACAAGGTGAGTTCAACAGTGACGTGTATCTGAGGCTAAGGGGAAAATTACTCCTGAGACAAGTAACATGTTGGCTGAAATTCATTATGAAATATAAATGACTAATGTCAAATCCTTTGCAGAAGCAGAAATTGATGAAGGGGAGGGCAGAGATAGGAAAGGGTGAGGAAGCCTTTAAGAAGGGAGACTTTAGCAGAGGGGAGAAAAATAAGCAGAAAAAGAAAACCTTTTCTGAAGGTCATCTGGGTTTGTGCCTCTATTTCACCTTGAACTTGCTCGACCCTTCACAGATGTGTGAAAGAGTCCAGGGATAGTCATTCAAAATCAAACAGAAAATGGAAACCTATCTCAGAAAAATGGGAGGAATCTACAAAAATTCAAGGCAGTCATAGCCTAATTGTATCTCAGGTTTGGGCCAGCCAACAACTCCCAACCCTAGATCAGCTCCTGAAATTCTACCGTTCCTGTCTCACCTGGAAGAGGTGGGTGGGTGTGTATGTGTGCTAAGTCACTTCAGTTGTGTCAGACTCTTTGCAACCTGGGCAGAGCCAGAATTTCCAAGCTCATCACTGGACCACTGGAGGAATGTTTTGGCATTCCTCCATCTCTTGTTCCTTGAGCAAATCAGCATTCTCATGCTGGTTTTGCTATCTTAAACAGTCTCTGACCTTCAACAGTCTCTGAAATTTAATAGTCCTAATAGACTATTCCTGTCTAACTCCAAAAGTCCATGGCAAGAGGCAGTTTCTCATCTGCTGAGCACTACTTCAGTTTTATTGTATAGGTTAGAGAGTTAGTTTGTGAGACTAGAATATCTCATTGAGGTCTACTTGCCTTTTCCTCTCCAAAGTATTAACTTATAGAAGTAAAGGTAATTTACCTCCAAAGCAGTTATGGCATTATTCCCGAATCTGAGGATTATTACCAAAGGTCTCCTGACATAATTTTCTCCCTAAATATCAACAATAACAAAATATATTTATATATATAATCATAATATCTCTCCATTTACTGAATGTTTATTATGAATCAGACACTTTATATATATGTGTGTGTGTGTGTGTGTGTGTGTGTGTATCAGTTCATTTATAGATAAAATAGTCCTATGCTATGCTAAGTCGCTTCAGTCGTGTCCGACTCTGTGTGACCCCATAGACGGCAGCCCACCAGGCTCCCCCGTCCCTGGGATTCTCCAGGCAAGAACACTGGAGTTGGTTGCCATTTCCTTCTCCAAAATAGTCCTATACTATTATATAAATAAATATATCCTATGCATATATAGAGTAAGACCAATCCCATTTTAGAAATGATAAAATTGAAATTCAGTGACCTTGAACTACTAATTAGTGGCAATGGTAGCTCATGAACCCAGACAGCCTGACTTCAGAAGTCTGTGAGCTTACACTACACTACAATGCCTCTGTATATGCCTCTAGCCATGGTATAATACCTCTGCATAAATCCTTTACAGTAGACTGGAAGCTCCTCACATTCAACTATGTCCAGATTTGCTTGATTTCATATTCTCAGTGTTAAGGCCAGGTCTATAAGAAAATGGTCAATGTATTTGGAAGTAATGCATGGAGGAGCTTCCCTGGTTTGCACACGGAACACCCTCCTCACCTCCCCATTATATATCTAGGGTCAGAGCTATCTACAATGCCATTGGAAAGATGCGCTAAATAAGGCTTTATAATGTGATTTTGGAATAGATTAAAGTTCCTTTCTTCATATCTGGACCTTATACTAACTTGTGGAGTCTGTGGTAGCAATTACCTGGACCTAAAATGATGGTTCCAATAGCTTTTAGGCCATTAAATGGATGGCTTATCTCACCTTAACCAGAAAATCAGTTTCTAGCTTTCCCTCCCTCTTCCTCGCTCCCTCTCTCTCTTCCTCTCTTTCTCTGTCCCTCCCTTTCTCTCTCTCTGTCTCACACACACATACACACACACACACACACACACACACACACATGCACACATACACTTCATCTGCTTCCTTCCTGATTAAGGTTATCCTACACTGGGCTTGCCAGATGGCGCTCATGGTAAAGAACCCACCTGCCAATGCAGGAGACATAAAAAACGCTAGTTTGATCCCTGGGTCAGGAAGATCCCCTGGAGGAGGGCATGGCAACCCACTCTACTATTCTTGCCTGGGGAATCCTATGGACAGAGGAGCCTGCAGGGTCACAGTCCATGGGGTCGCAAAAGAGTCAGACACAACTTAGCGATGGAACAACAACAAACAACAACAAAGAACTTCTCTAGGAAATTTCAAATGTATTTGGAATATAACAACAGAACATATTTTCTGAAATTATGTATAACAAAGCCATTTCTCCACCAGCTATTCCGGTGGACCAGAGCCTGCTTATTCCAGAAGCCCCAGGATGCCTTAAGAATATTTGTCTCATTATCCCCATTATTTCCCCTCCAGGGAACTGTCCCTAATAAACTTTGCTATGACTCCTCTCCTGGCTAGTTTTAATATGAGCCAAGGGGAAGATTCAGAAAAGCATGAGTTCTTTTCTGCCTGGGCTTGCAAAATTGTCTCACGGCAGATGCATCTGTTAGTAATGGTTGAGACTATCTGTACAGCCTAAGACAACTTGTTGAGAGATGACTCTAAAAAGATCCTCTTCCAAGGAACATTTAACCTCTTAGTACCTTTTCATGACAGTAGGATCATTAATTTAGTGGCTGCAAAAGACTAGACGATGCCTTCTCACAAACATGGCCATCTTAAAGGAACACTTGCACTGTGCAACCAAGAGGACCTTGAGAACTTCAAGGCCCCCAAGACTATAAATATTACCCAGAAGGATATTTCAGGTTCATATCCCATTTCAAATTCTCACCCTCTCTCGGGGTCCCAGATGAATGAGCCTGATAAAGATCTTTGAGAGACTAGAAACCCTTGTCATTCTGTACATGGCCAAAAAGACCTCAAATCTAAAGCCAAATTCTTAGGATGCTGATAAAATCAAAAAACCCCTAAATTTGTTCTTAAACTCACTACTCCTATCACCTTTTGGTCTCAGTCTGAAATAAAATCACCATAGTTTCTAGCTAGAAATTTAGAGTAGCCTAGACATGGATACCGGGCTTCCCTGGCAGCTCAGATGGTAAAGAACCTGCCTGCAGTGCAGGAGACCTGGGTTCAATCCCTGGGTTGGGAAGATCCCCTGGAGGAGAGCATGGCAACCCGCTCCAGGACTCTTGCCTGGAGAATCCCCATGGATGAAGGAGCCTGGCGGGCTACAGTCTATGGAGTCGCAAACAGTCGGACATGACTGAGCGACTAGGCACATCACAGCAAACAGCACAGAACACCAGGCTCGGTGGCCTCAAGACAAAACTGGAATCATCTTTGGG
Organism: Muntiacus reevesi; assembly: GCF_963930625.1. Classification (NCBI taxonomy): domain Eukaryota; kingdom Metazoa; phylum Chordata; class Mammalia; order Artiodactyla; family Cervidae; genus Muntiacus; species Muntiacus reevesi. The sequence goes on along the minus strand of NC_089251.1, from coordinate 140,340,193 downwards.
CGTCCTATTTCCTCTGTAGCTTTATTTGCCAGCATGTTAACTGATACATAAGGCCACTCTGCTCAAGCCAGGGATTATAGACCCTAAGGAGCACATGGCCACATGCCAGGAAAACAAGAAGCTGCAGGATAAACATGGGACATTCTCCTGGAGTACCAGTAATAGGGGAAATTCCTTTTTTTTAAAGAGCATTACAAACTAAAGTACTATACAAACATGGAGAAAATGCAAAATTCATGGACTTTTAAAATAAAACGAATCTTAAAACTATAAATAAATTTTGACCCTGAAGCAAGAGCTTCCAAATCCTTCCCCAGATCTCCGGGGTCTAAATGTTTATCTTCCTCCTCCATTAGGGGCACTTTGATGGGTATTTGAGAAAAACTGTCTTAATGCACCTCTCCCAGAGTCACTGATATTTTAAAAAGATACTCTTAATGAAAAATAAAATCTGTTACCAAAAAAGAGAGAGAATGAATTAAGGAAAAAGAAAAAAAGAAGTATTTACAGTACATGTAGCATATACTTATGGCACTAGCCCTCATTGTATGAAGGTGGAATCTGAGATTCAGAAAGGCTGAATAATTCGTCTGACGCCATATTGAGTGGCAAAGTCAAGGCAGGCAAGGAAAAGAGATTGTGAGTAAGGAGATCCTTTTCTGAAACCCTGGTATCATTGCCCATGGGCAGTCATTCACTCCACCTCTGTGAAAGAGCCCTGGGATCCCCTGCAGTTGGCGTGTAGCTGTAGCACTGCCATCTTGCTCTAGGAAGGATTCTACCACGTGCCTACCAGCACTGCAGCACCTTGCCAGACTCAGAGAGAGTGAGTTTATGTTTATTTCCTCAGGAGATATTGCTCACTTTTCCCCCAATTTTATCGACGTAAAATTGACATAAAACATATCCTAAAGGAAATAAACCCTGAATATTCATTGGAAGAACTGATGCTGAAGCTGAAACTCCAATACTTTGTCACATATATGTGAAGAGCCAACTCATTGGAAAAGACCCTGATGCTGGGAAAGACTGAAGGCAGGAGAAGAGGGCAACAGAGGATTAGATAGCATCACTAACTCAATGGACATGAACTTGAGCAAACTGGGAGATAGTGTTGGACAGGGAAGCCTAGTGTGCTGGGGCCGCAAAGAGTCAGACAAGACTTAGCAACTGAACAATGAACAACAATGTATTAGTTAATCATATTAATGTACCATGGGGCTTCCCAGGTGGCTCAGTGGTAAAGAATCCTCCTGCCAGTGCAGGAGATGCAGGAGACATGGGTTCAAACCCTGAGTCAGGAAGATCCCCTAGAGGAGGAAATGGCAATTCACTCCAGTATTCTTGCCTGGAAAACCCCATGGACAGAGGAGCTTGGCAGGCTACAGTCCATGGGATTCCAAAGAGTAAGACAGGACTTAGCAACTGAGCACATACACACATACACATTAGTGTACAATATGATATTTAATATATGTGTATGTTTCAAAATGCTCATTACAGTAAGTTTAATTAACATCCATCACCTCACACAGTAACAATCTTTTTCTCATGATGAGAGTTTTTAAGATCTACTCTCTTAAACAACTTTCAAATATATGATACAGTATTGTTAACTCTAATCACTATGCTGTGTGTTTTATCCCCAGAATTTGTTTATCATATAACTAGAAGTTTGTTCCTTTTGACCATCTTCTCCCATTTCCTCCATGGCCTATTCTCCACCTCTGGCAACCATCAGTGTATTCTATTTCTATGAATTCAGATTTTGTGGATTCTACGTAAAAGTAAGATCATACAACATTTGTCTTTCTCTGTGTCACATTTCATTTAGCATAATGCCTCCAAGGTCCATCCACATTGTCCCAAACGACAGAATTTCCTTCTTTTTATGGCTGAAATTTATATATGTCACATATTTTTACTCATTCACCCACTGATGGACACAGATTCAATCCATGTCCTAGCTATTATAAATACTGCAGCAATGAACATGGGGGTTCTCAGAAGATATTTCTGTTGTCCGCTGTGTATCCCTCCAGCCAAGCCAGGGATAGTTTTGATGAGAGAGACTTGCTATGCTTGGCAGTTAAAAAAAGGTCTTTGAAGGAATCACACGAAAATTACAAAATGACCAACCTGAGGATGCCTGATTATTTTGGTTCTTCTTCTCTCTGTGCCTCTCTCTGAGTCTCTAAAACTCTTCCTCCCTCAGTTTCCATTTTTCTCTGCCTCTGACTTTTTTTTTCTTTCTATCCATTCTCTATGTCTTCCTCTTCTATCCATTTTTCTTTTCATTTGATTTGAAAAAAATTGCATCATTTGCTTAAAGACCTAAATGTAAGACTGGATACTATAAACTCCCAGAGGAAAACATAGGCAGAACACTCTTTGACATAAATCAAAACCATATTTTTGGGGATCCAGCTCCTAAAGTAAAGGAAATAAAAGCAAATATAAACAAATGAAATCTAATTAAACTTAAAAGCTTTTGACCAGAAAAGGAAACCATCAATAAAATGAAAAGACAATGTACTGAATGGGGAAAAAATTTGCAAATTATATTCCCAATAAAGAGTTAAATTTATATATTCCCAAAATATATAAACAGCTCATGCAACTCAATATCAAAAAAAAAAAAAACACCCAATTTTAAAAATAAGCAGATCTGAGTAGACATTTTTTCCAAAGAAGACATACAGATGGACAACACATACAAGAAAAAATCTTTAATACTGCTAATCATCAGGGAAATGCAAATCAAAACCATAATAATATATCACCTCACACCTGTCTGAATGACTGTCATCAAAAAGTCTGCAAATAACAAACATTGGCAAAGATGTAGAGAAAAGGGAATACTCCTATATTGTCAGTGGTAATGGAAATTGGTACAGCCACTGTGGAAAACAGTATGGAGAATTTTCCAAAAAATAAAAATAAAATTACCATATTACCTACCAATTCCACTACTGGTTATATATCTGAAAAAAACATTAACTTGGAAAGGTACATGCATCCCAACATTCATAACACCATTATTTACAATTCCCAAGACAAGGAAGCAACCCGTGTCCATCAACAGATGAATGATAAAGAAGATGTGTTATAAATATAGAATGGAATACTATTCATTCATAAAAAAGAATGAAATGTTGCCATTAGCAAAAACACAGAGGGACTTAGAAGGCATTGTTAATTGAAATAAGTCAGATAAAGACAAATACTGCATGATATCATTTACATGTGGAATCTTAAAAAAAATAGATTTTTTTTTAAAGAAAAACAAACTATTGAATATACCAAAAGAGAAGCAAACTCACAGATACAGAGAATTAACCATGATTCCAGTGGGATGGGGAAGAATTAGGAGGTACAAACTACTGGGTGTAAGATAATCTCAAGGATGTATTGTACAACATGGGGAATATGTGAATATTTTGTAATAACTGTAAATGGAAAGTAACATTTAAAAATTATGTAAAAATTAAAAATTTTTTTAAAAAAGAAAAATTGTGTCCTTTGCTAACAAGCCTGAGGACATAAGCATCACAATTATGTAATTAAAATATGTAAAGCAAGTGGCAGCCCTAGTACATTGCTTGGAGTTTTTTTGCATATTTATTAATTTATTTATTAATTATAATTTAATTTGAAATATTTTAGCCTAGACTGAGATATTCTGAATATGCCACTTAGTTTAGACTCCCACTCCAGGGGCAGTCAGCTGCCTTAATGGAAAATCTATACTCCTGGGGCGCCCAGTTAGCATCACAATTGAGAGGACTGCTCTAGAAGCAGCTACTGCAAATGATTTTGTCTTCTGTATCTCAATCAGTACCCAAGGTTTTCTAATTAGTGAAGTGAATTTTAGAAATATTTAAAATGGTGATTTATTAAATAAATGAGTGGCTTTTTAGAGTATCACAGAAGTTTCCACATATTTGTAACATCACTCCTTAAATATCTTATTTTACAGAAGTGAAATCGGAGGTTCAAAAGGTTAAAAATGTGCCTTATTGGCAAAAATTAGATGTATTCAAGATGTATAGGCTGAACAAAATATTTATAAGGCTCTCTGCATCCTTGCTTGGGTATCAGAATTGAGCTGGACCTGTAGTCTGTCTCTTTAAGATGATGCCCCAGACTTGATGTCTGAATGGTCCTACACCCGATCATTAGCCAGGACTTTTGTAGCCTAAACTGATCTGCACAGTTGCAGATCCTACCTCTACAATATCACCATGGCTTCCCCAGTGGATCCTACCTGTACCATATCACCACGTCTTCCCCAGTGGATTTCACACAAGTGAAGATAAACAAAAGGTGAGAGCCCTGAGATGTCATCAGGTTGGCAGAGCAGTTGTATGAGCTCCTTTGTGCCAACCTGCTCATATTCATTTATGGGGCAGAATTTGTCTTGAGATCTGCCTTCACCTGATTGAAAGGTTGTGAGGAAATAACTAATTCACCCACCTCAAGTTTCTTCAAGGCTCTGCTATATCCCCCAAAGAACTTGAGATTTGTTCATTAACAATAGCCTTAGGTTAGTTATGATAAAGAATCTGCCTGCAATTTGGGAGACCTGGGTTTGATCCCTGGGTTGGGAAGATCCCCTGGAGAAGATAATAGCAATCCACTCCAGTATTCTTGCCTGGAGAATCGCATAGACAGAGGAGCCTGGCAGGCTACAGTCCACGGGATTGCAAAGAGTCGGACACGACTGAGCAACTAATACACTGTTAACCACAATGTAAGGAAATAAGCAAGGGAGCTTTGTTTCATATTGTTGCTGCCTCCAAAGCCCTGTGAAAAAGGAAGTCTGAGACGAGCTAGTGGAATGTCAGAATCATGCACTCAGAGGCTGTGAGAGATCTAGGTTCCCCATCTTCCCACCAATTACCTGTATGACTATGCGGCAAGTCCTTTAATCCTCTGAGTCTGGATTGCTGCATCTGTAAAACAGGAACAATTGCTTACTGACACCCAGTGTGTCTTGAGTTTAACAAGTTATTGTTCCAAGAAGCTGCAGCTTTGCTTTGGAGGAGGGGTCACCTTTCACAACTTTAAAATGCTTTGACTCTTTTTTATTTAAATTCTTGGAATTTATAGTTTTTGAGGATAGCAGCTTTCAGCTATCAAAGTCCGATTCTTTCTGACCCCATGGGCTGCAGCATGCAAGGCTTCCCTGTCCACCACCAATGCCCAGAGCTTGCTCAAACTCATGTCCATCGAGTCAGTGGGGCCATCCAACCATCTCGTCCTCTGTCGTCCTCGTCTCCTCCTGCCTTCAATCTTTCCCAGCATCAGGGTCCTTTTCAGTGAGTCAGTTCTTCACATCAGGCGGCCAAAGTATTGGAGCTTCAGCTTCAGCATCAGCCTTTCCAGTGAAAATTCAGGACTGATTTCCTTTAGGATCGACTGGCTGACTCTCCTTACAGTCCAAAGGACTCTCATGAGTCTTCACCAACACCACAGTTCAAAAGCATCAGTTCCTTAGAAGAAAAGCTACGACCAACCTAGACAGCATATTAAAAAACAGACATATTACTTTGCCAACAAAGGTCCATCTAGTCAAAGCTATGGTTTTCCCAGTGTCATGTATGGTTGTGAGACTAGGACTGTAAAGAAAGTTGAGCACCAGAGAATTGATGCTTTTGAACTGTGGTGTTGGAGAAGACTCTTGAGACTGCAAGGAGATCCAACCAGTCCATCCTAAAGGAAATCAGTCCTGAATATTCATTAGAGGGACTGATGTTGAAGTTGAAACTCCAACACTTTGGCCACCTGATGCAAAGAACTGGCTCTTTTGAAAAGACCCTGATGCTAGGAAAGATTGAGGGCAGGAGGAAAAGGGGAAGACAGAGGATGAGATGATTGGATGGCATCACCGACTCAATGGACATGAGTTTGAATAAACTCCAGGAGTTAGCAATGGACAGGAAGGCCTGTCGTGTTGCAGTCCATGGGGTCGCAAAGAGTCAGACACAACTGAGTGACTGAACTGAACTGACTGAACTCTGTATATAAGTTACATAAGCAGGGTGACAATATACAGCTTTGACATACTCCTTTTCCAATTTGGAAGCAGTCTGTTGTTCCATGTCCAGTTCTAACTACTGCTTCTTGACCTGCATACAGATTTCTCAGGAGACAGGTAAGGTGGTCTGGTATTCCCATTTCTTGAGGAATTGTCCACAGTTTGTTGTGATCCACACAAAGGCTTTCAGTTCAGTTCAGTTCAGTCACTCAGTCGTGTCCAACTCTTTGTGACCCCATGAACTGCAGCACACCAGGCTTCCCTGCCCATCACCAACTCCCAGAGCTTACTCAAACTCATCTCCATCAAGTCAGTGATGCCTTCTAACCATCTCATCCTCTTTCATCCCCTTCTCCTCCCACCTTCAATCTTCAATCAGCATCAGGGTCTTTTCCAGTGAGTCAGTTCTTTGCATCAAGTGGCCAGAGTATTGGGGTTTCAGCTTCAGCATCAGTCCTTCCAATGAATATTCAGGACTGATTTCCTTGAGGATTCACTGGTTGGATCTCCTTGCAGTCCAAGAAACTCTCAAGAGTTTTCTCTAACACCACAGTTCAGAAGCATCAATTCTTCAGTGCTCAGCTTTCTCTATGGTCCAACTCTCACATCCATACATAACAACTGTCAAAGGCTATGGCATAATCAATAAAGCAGAAGTAGATGTTTTTTCTGGAATTCTCTTGCTTTTTCTATGATCCAATGGATGTTGGAAATTTGATCTCTGGTTCCTCTGCCTTTTCTAAATACAGCTTGAACATCTGAAAGTTCACAGTTCACGTACTGTCGAAGCCTAGCTTGAAGAATTTTCAACATACTTTGCTACCATGTGAGATGAGGGCAGTTGCGCAGTAATTTGAACATTATTTGGCGTTGCCTTTCTTTGGGATTGGAATGAAAACAGACCTTTTCCAGTCCTGTGGTCACTGCTGAGTTTTCCAAATTTGTTAGCATGTTGAGTGTAGCACTCAATATGTTAAAATAGCATCATCTTTTAGGATTTGAAATCGCTCAGCTGGAATTCCATCACCTCCACTAGCTTTGTTTGTAGTGATGCTTCCTAAGGCCACTTGATTTCACATTCCAGAATTCTGGCTCTAGGTGAATGATCACACCACCATGGTTATTTGGGTCATGAAGATCTTTTTTGTATAGTTCTTCTGTGTATAGCAGCTTTACTAAGATAAAATTCAAATATTACACAATTCAAATATTTAAAGTATACAATTCAGTGGTTTTTAGTGTATTCATAGAGTTATGTAATCATCAACACAATCAATTTTAGAACATTTTATCACCCCCAAAAGAAGCCTACATCCCTTATCTATCACACCTCAATCTCCCCATGATTCTCTTCCAGTATTAGGTAACCACAATCAAACTTCTGTCTCTACTTTCTGCCTATCAGCCATCTGTTCCTACTTTCTGTCTATCTTGAATGTTTCATATAAATGAAATCATACTGTAAATGGACTTCTGTGTCTGGCTTCTTTCACTTAGCCCAATGTTTTCAAAGTTTATCCATGCTGTAGCATGTATTGGTACTTATCCTTTTCTATGGTTAAATAATATTCCATTCTATAGATATAGCACATTTTTTTCTTTCATTTATCAGTTGATAGACATTTGGTTTATTCCTACCTTTTAATTATTACAGGTAATGCTACTATGAACATTTCATGTACAAGTTTCTGTGTGGACATATGTTTTCATTTGTCTTAAGTATATACCTAAAAGTGAAATTGCTGGGTTCTACTCCATATGGTATCTCTATGTTTAATCTTATGAGGAACCACTAGACTGTTCTCCAAAATGACTGCAACATTTTGCATTCCTACCATCCTTGTATATGGATTCTAATTTCTCCACATCCTGACAACACTTGCCATTGTCTGTCTTCTTTATCACAGCAGATATAAAGTGGTATCACATGATGGTTTTGATTTGCATTTCCCTGATAGCTAATGACATTTAGCATCTTTTCTTAAGTTTGTTGGTCCTTTTTTCCTTCATTTTGTTGCCTGTATTTTTGGTGTCATATCTAAGAATCCATTCCCAAATCCATAGTGACAAAGATTTACTCCTGTTTCCTGTTAAGTGCTACCATCTTTGGAAAGATGTTTACTCAAATCATTTGCCCATTTTAAAATCTGGCTATTATTGAACTGTAAGAATTCTTTACATATTATAAATATATATTCTAAGTATTCTTAGCAGATCTGTGATTTGGAAATATTTTCACCCATTCTGCAGGTTGTCTTTTCACTTTCTTGATAGTGTACCTTTTGAAGGAAAAAAAAGTTTTTAACATTAGAGAAGTGCAACTTATCTATTTTTTTTTTTTCATTTTGTTGTTTGTGCTTTTGGTGTCATATCTAAGAATCCATCACCAAATCCAAAGTCACGAAGATTTACTCCTATGCTTCCTTCTAAGAGTCTTACAGTTTTAGCTTTACTTTTAGGCCTTTGATCCATTTTGATTTAATTTTGTAGAGGTATAAGGTAGAGATTCAACTTCATTCTTTTGCATGAAGAATGGCTGTCCATTTGTTGGAAAGTCTATTCTTTTTCCATTGAATGATGTTGGCATTTTTTCCCAAAAACCAGTTGACTGTAGATATGTAGGTTTATTTCTGGGCTCTCATTTCTATTCCATTGGTCAGTACGGCCATACATGGTCTGCTACCATACTGTCTCAATTACTGTTGCTTTGTAGTAACTTTTGAAATCGGGAATATGAGTCCTCCAACTTTGTTCTTTTTTTGCCAAGATTATCTTTGGGTTTTCTGCGTTCCTTACATTTGCATATTAATTCTCAACTCCTTTCTAAAACTTCAAAAAGAAAAGCTCCTCCAGTGTTGGTGAGCTGTCACATATATAAATTTATTTTTTTCTTTTTTTGCCTTTTGGGGATATAAGAACAAAGAAATCAATGTTTTTTTAGTCTTGTGGCTTCAGTATAGTAGGAATTTCCCCCAAACAAATTCATCCAATTGAACATTCTTTAAATTTTCCCTTGCACTATTTATCCTCTTCTTTCCCTAATGAGAGATTCTTTAAAATTGTTCAGCTTGAGAAGCTTTGCCTGCTAAGAACAATCTCAGACACTCGGCCACATCTTTCTTAATTCCAAACTTTAGAGGCTGTCACTGGTTAGTCAGAGAAAGAGGCAACAGTAATTAGCCCTGCATCAATTTGCAATCTGAAGAAAATATATTCAAGAAATGTTCTCTAAAACCATTCGCTTATTTTAAATTCTTGATATTGGCATCACCTAATAAAAAGCTGATGCCCTTACCCACCCCCTTCACACCCACAGAGTAATGTGATGGTCTCAAGAATTCATGTAAAAGCCCCCTCTCAAATGAGCATATTTAGCGGCAAGGGAAATGGTGTTGAAAGCAATGGAGACCTGCAGAGAGAGCAGAGGAAAGGATAAAGAGCAAGATAAGGGCAGAAACCAATTGGAACAGAGAAGGGAAGAGAATGAAGAGGAAAAGGGAAAGGGGAGCTCAAAAAGGGAGAGCGAAGCATATGGCAGGTATCAATTATTTACCATTTATGCACAATAAAAAAAAATGCACTTTAACTACAGGAAGAGCACCAAATCCACTCAATAACCATTTAAAAGCATATGGAAATAAAACATAGCCATTTAAAGGGCTGTAATAAATGTTCAATGCTCTTTGTAATGCCCCTGAAAGAATACAAGTGTTAAGCCTTGGTAAATTACACTTAAAAGTAAGTGTAACATAAAAACGAAATTAGGCATACAAATAACCTCACACTTAGGCATTTTTTAAAAGTCTCTTTCAAACAGTTAATTAGAAAAGCCTCTAAGGAGCATAACTTTTCTTCTCTCATATTCTCTTCCCTTAACAATAGAGCCAAGCCAGTGGCAAGAGCAAGTAAACATAGATCCAGGATGCAGAGAAGGTCTGCATGTCCTCAGCCCCGGAAAAAAAGAAATACGGAGGAAACAACAAAAAGCAGGCACTGTCAGAACTGCTCCCTTCACTTATTAGAGAACTGAATGAAACCCTTAAACACGAGTCACAGAAATATGTAGATGGCATCATAGGCTCTGTTTCCCAATTGCACATTTTAATAGCTCCAGTGTTCTCTTCACAATGCAATAAGCCAATCAAAAAGTACTATTAAATTCATGTGCCCATTCTTCATTAACATCTGCTGTATAATATAGTCACATTTCCAGTAAACCAGGTCTTACATGCTACAGCCTTAAAAGGGAAAGAATTAAAAAGAGGCTGGCTCCAAGGGAGCCATAGCCAAGAGACACCAGCTTAAAACAGGGACAGGGTGGGGTGAGGCTGCTGGCAGAATTTGCCGTGTTCTAGCCTGCAAATGCCACATTAAGGTTCTCATTACAAACAAGAGTTGTCTCAGCTGTCAATGAGCAGCACATGTCTTCCCTACCCTGTCAGCCCCCCAATCTTTTTGCATTTGTAGTACGGCACATGACACCTACAGAATTTCATGACTGTGGCAGCCTGGGTGTCCCAGGAAGCAGACTCTGAGTCAGAAATTAGAGTGCAGGGTACTTTTAGGGGGCTGCTCTTGCAATACCAGCACCTAGGGAAGGGAAGGGAAAGGAAGGAAGTAAAACTGGACAGAGGGAGAAGTCGAGCTACAACACAGTTTTGTGTTTTGTTTTTTGTTTTTTGTTTTTTTTCTTTTTTTAATCTTGGCTGGGTCAGGTCTCAGTTGTGGTGTGCGGGCTTAGTTGCTCTGCAGCATGTGGGATCCTAATTCCCAGATCAGGGATTGAACTCATGTCCCCAGCATTGCCAGGTGGATTCTTAACCACTGGACCACGAGGGAAGTTCCTGTAATGCAGTTTCAATGGACATCTCATCCAACATTCTGGAGGCTGGCTTCTCAATGCTGTCCCATTTGGATGAGAGGGCCAGGGCTCCCTACCCCTTGCTCAAGCAGTCTTTGGATGCAGCTGTCCCAGGGAGGGGGTGCGGCCTTGTTCAAAGCAGCTCTCCCCACCAGAGAGAACCCAGAGGGGCTGGCTGCCCACAGCACCCCAGCAGTTGGAGGTATCAAACCCGTAGGACAGAGAAGGGATCTGATCAGCACCACAGGAAGCAAGTAGAACAGGCCTTTTGGGGTTCATCTGTTCATTCAGAAAACATTTGCTGCATCATCTCAGTGGGCATGGCCCTAGAGGTGGAAATGGCAACCCACTCCAGTACTCTTGCCTGGAAAATTCCACAGAGGAGCCTGGCAGGCTATACAGACTGTAGGGTCGCAGAGTCAGTCATGACTGAGTGACTGAGCAGGCATGCACGGCCTTTCAGCAAACATTTGTTGCATCATTTCAGTGGGCATGACTCCCATCGACAATGATTGATGAGTGTTTCCAGCACGTCTGCCCACAGAGAACACAAAGAGCTTTATACTCATCATGCCCCCGGAAGTCTGTGAGGCAATACAGTATCAAGGACTCACCTGCCCATTTTATACATAGGAAAACTGATGATGAAGAAAAGCAATCAGCTCAACTCTTTTACAGGTCAACCATCCAGTATTTAAAAGAAAGAAAGGCATCCTGAGGAGATGATGGCAAATCTTGCCTGCAATGTAGGCAGGCAGTTGTCAATGTAGGCAGTCCATTGACGTGAAGTCATAGATGGGCAGGAACAGGACAGACAGAGAGCTAATGAGAAATTTCCTGAGCTCTGGACTCTTTCCTCCTCCCTGGCTTCTATCTATTTTTGCAGATGCCAGAGGGCAAGATGTAGTCCATAAATTATACTCTGACCCCATTTTCTAAATTTCATTAAAAACATTTTTTTTTTCTCTTTTATCTGAAAATTTCTCTTTCAACTCCCATAAAGACACTCATGGGTCAGTCTTATTACCCAATAAGTAACCTGCTACTGTTCACACTGACTGTAATCAAGCCTGTGCCACGGTCCTAACAATACACGAAAATGTGTCACAGACCGCCAGCACTCACCCTCTTGTGTCATTTCACTTAATTAATAAGTGGGACAAAGATTACAGAAAAGGAAGAAATCTGATTACACAGCATTATAATGGCACTGTAGTCTCCTGTAAAGGCTGAATGGGGTCTGCCCCCTTAAAAATCTCCATTTGCTCCACCATTGCACCACGGAAATGTCAGCTAGACTCTCCCCCGGCGGCCCCCAGCCTGAGGTGACCTTTAGCTGCATCTCTCAGTAATACTAACCCATTAGTCATGCCTGGGTCAGTGATGTGTCAATAACAGAATAATTATTGAAGAAAGCCTTAAGAGGAAGGACAGCAGCCTGGATTTTGAGTTAACTCAACCCAAACCGGCACCACGGCTTGTTGAATAAATGAATGGATGTCGAATAAATGGTCCCTTTACATCTGGAGACCTAAAGGCTGTTGATTCCATTAATCCAGGAGGTTATTTGTAGCTGCTAAATACCTTTTTAGACAAGTAGGTGGCATGGCTTTTACTCCCGCTGACTACACCCCACCCGCTCTAGTAGAACAAATTTGCTGAACTTAATGGTTCTGGCATTTTAAAAGGAAGTCAGTCAGGGCTGTTCAGCCTGCCTGCACCTTTTGGGGGCAGGGGTGATGAACCTCTCCCTACTCACAGGAGGGACAGGCTTAAGATCCTGAAATTAGTGATGCTTCCAAACTTTGTGAAGCATCTCTTGACAGAAACCAAACAGCCAGGTGCCAATGAAAGAAACGAGGAATGATGAGAGAGGCCATGTGTCTTCATGGCTAAAGGCAGAGTGCAAGAGACAGAGGCCCACACAGACGGAACGCCGCGTAGAAACGGGTGTTAAGCTGCCGCAAGTTAAGGAACCATTAGAAGCTGGGAGAAAGGCCTGGAACAGGTCCTTCCTTGGCAAGTATGGCCTTGCCGACATCGTCATCTTGGACTTTCAGCATCCAGACCTGTGAGACAGGAAATTTCTGTTATTTAAGCCACGTAGTTTGTGGTACTTTGTTATAGCAGCTCTAACAAACTAATGTACTTGTTAATAACTTGCAATCAGCAGGCCTGGTATGGAGTTCTGTCATCATTGACTTGTCCTGTTATCTTGGGCAAGTTACTTCTTTAGCCCTCTAATTCCTACAAAGGCAAGACAATAATACATGGTCTACCTACCTCACACATCCGTTGTGGGAGTCAAATCTTTATGTATGCAAAAGCACTTTGCAAACTCTAACATAACACATGTGCATTGTATGTGACAAGAAAGTGTCTAGTATGACATTCTGTATGGTTAGTTAGTTAGTTAGTTCAGTCGTTCAGTCGTGTCTGACTCTTTGCGACCCCATGAATTGCAGCATTACTTCCCCAAAGGTATGTACAAATTAGGGTCTCCAGAATTCTACAAAGATAATTCCAATGATGCTCAGAAAATAAACAAACAAATCCCAGACTCCCTCTTCCTAACCATTTTGCCTATTACAAACAAGATAGATTTGAATAAGAAACAGGGAGCCTATTGAGGAAAAAAGGGAGGGGCCAGATCTAGAGTTGCCTCTTCCTAATATTACACTCCAAGTGCAAACACGAGCAAAACAAGGTAAATTACATACCAAATAGGCACCAGCCAAAACCAGCTGCCCAGGACACATCTATCCCCCAGGAGCACAGAGGCCCAGAGAAGGAGGCACAGCTGGAGTTAAGGGATATAATGCACAGCACACAATGGCAGCTTCCATACTGTAACAGTCTTCTTTAGAAACCATATCTAATATTCTCATGCTGTTGTTTTAACAAACAGGTGTTTCTCCTATATTCAATTGCAACCAGAATAAATCCTGTAGTTCTTCAGTTTCAGCTATTAGATGAAGCTGCATTTTTTTTAAGTCCAAGAAACCAAATGACTGCAGAAGACAATCCATAGATAGTGTGTGCCCCTGATATGACGCCATGAAATTGGCACGTTACCTCTATGGTCTTCCTCCATATAACCTGGTCTAATCATAAGAAAAGCAGGAGACAAATGCTGAGACACCCGACAGAATGCCTTCCCAGTACCCCTCCAAACTGGCAAGGTCACCAAAAACAAGGGAAGCCTGAGAAACTACCAACCCAGAGGAGTCTAAAAAGGCATAGCAGATGCATGACAAAAACCACTACTGTATTGTAAAGTAATTAGCCTCCAACTAATAAAAATAAATGAAAAAAAAAAAAAAAAAAGAAGGCATAGCAGTTAAATGTAATGTAGTATCCTGAATAGGATTCTGGAACAGAAAAGGGACATGAGGTAGAAACTAAATGAAATATGAATAAACTGTGAGCTTTAGTTAATAATGATGTATCAATATTGGTTCAGTAATTGTAACAAATGTACTGTGCTAAAGTAAGATGCTAATAATAGGGAAAACTGCATACAGGTAGGTATATGGAAACTCTCTGTACATCATCTCAGTTTCTCTGTAAATCTAAAACTATTGTTAAAAAAAAATGAAAGTCATTAAAAAAATTTTAAAGGCAATCTAAATTTTGTTCTCATTTTTTGAAGAGTATTAGAGGAAATTATATTTTTGTCTTACAAAAACACTTCTTTAAAATCCCCTTTCCTCTTCTCTATAGATATTATACAACTTAAAATTTCTCCAGAGCCTCTTGCTCTTTTAAATCCCTACACACATATGCACACACACACCTGCACACACACACACCCAGGAACCAAGGCTTTTTTTTGTCTCTCATCATCCCTTGCTGAGAAAATGCTATCTCCCTTGTTACCATTCCTCACCTATAGGCCCTTCCTGAATGTGTCACCATCAAGACTTCTGTTCCATAGGACTTCCCTGGTGGTCCAGCGGTTAAGACTCCAAGCTTCCAATGCAGGGGGCGCAGGTCTGATCCCTGGTCAGGGAACTAAGATCCCGCATGCCACACTAAAGGAAAAGACTTCTCTTCTAGCCAGGCAGTCATAGACACTCCGGAAACCTGGATGACACAGCACCTAAACAATACCTATTCCATGTACCTGTTCTTTCCTTGTTGTTCACGAAAGAAAAGCATAAAGCATTCCCTAGAAAGTGCAATTCTTCTCCAGGTCTGTCAGATTTTCTTACAAGCAATTCTAGTGGAGAATGTGTAATAAATAAAATTGTCTATCTCAATATATGATAAATATTTTAAAAGTCAAAAAGTAAACATCACTAATTTAATTCTCTTACTACCTTGATACATGAAATAGTGTTGTCTTTTTTTTAAAAAAGGTAGTCCCGGAAGAGTATATGCAAAATTCATACTATTTAATAAAGATCAAAAATAAACAAAGCTGAAGATTATATTGTTGAGACAAATCTGAATAGGTGATAAAATTAATTATTTTGAGAAACAAAGGAGCAATAAACACAAATTTCAGGATAGTGGTTATCTTCTATGAAGGGAGGTAATATTCTAGATCTTATCTTAAATAAATATTATGTTTTGTAACATACATACGTGTGTATATGTGTGTGTGTGTGTGTGTGTGTGTGTGTTCTTTGGTGTGTATAAAATAAAAAGATATATTTTCAAAAGATAATTCAAGCCCTATTGGTGTATTTTATCAGTCAGATTCCTCCAGGCAAAGAAACCAACCTTGGGTTATTTGAACAGAAAAAGATCTTATTAATAAGATACTGGGCAGATCATAGAATAGCCAGACGGACGGGAAGGCCAGTCTAGGGGTCAACCAAGAACTCAGGCAGCAGAGCCAGCCCTGGGAAGTCACGAACACAGACACTACAGCTTACATCGCCAAGCCACCAGCACGGAACTCCGATGAGGGCAATAGAACCTTAGCACACTGCCTCTCAAAACTGGACAGGGGATAGCTGCAGCCAACAGGGGCCCTGCGACCCTTGCTTCATCTCACCTGCTAGCTCTAGTTTCCAGCTCTGGGTGGGTAAGTCTGATTGGTGGGGCCCAGGTCACATGCTTGTGCCTTATCTGCACGGGAGGCTGGGAACCTGTTTAGCTTTTCCTGTAGGAAGCAGGCTCTGCCTCCCTCAACACTCATAGGTAGTGAGTCTCCCACACAGAGATAGTGACTTCAGATGCTGGGTATCAAAACAGTTGATAAATGTCCACATTTTAGCTTTTAAATATCAACTTGCATCCTTATTCCCATGCTTCTGCTTTTTAAAATATTACTGCTTAACATAAAATCCCTCATTTAATCAATGACGTATCACCTTATGCCCACAGTATGAAGAGTATCCAAAGACCCAGGGTCTCACCAGGTCCTGTACCCAGCTCCAAGATCTCTCAGTGTCCATTCTTACACTAGTTCTATCCTGACCTTCTGGTATTCTGTACCCTCTAAACCAAACAAACTCTTAAGCTAATTCCTATAAATTCACCCTATGAACATAATGGAGGAAACAGAAAATAAGGAAGAGGGAAGAGAAAGAAGATTAAAGTATAAAAATATGTTTAACCCAATCAAAAAGACTTTAGCTGGTCATGAGTCAATAAGTGGTAATTACAGATTCCCTTTTTCTTGGGGATGGTCTTGATCACTGCCTTCTATACAGTGTCACCAACCTCCGTTCATAGTTCCTCAGGCACTCTGTCTATTAGATCTAATCCCTTGAATCTATTTTTAACTTCCACTCTATTATCATAAGGGATTTGATTTAGGTCAGCATCACTACAAACTAAGCTAGTGGAGGTGATGGAATTCCAGTTGAGCTATTTCAAATTCTAAAAGATGATGCTATGAAAGTACTGCACTCAATATATCAACAAATTTGGAAAACTCAGCAGTGGCCACAGGACTGGAAAAGGTCAGTTTTCATTCCAATCCCAAAGAACAGTATTGCCAAAGAATTCTCAAACCACTGCATAATTGCACTCATCTCACATGCTAGCAAAGTAATGTTCAAAATTCTCCAAGTCAGGCTTCAGCAGTACATGAATCATGAAATTTCAGATATTTAAACTGGATTTAGAAAAGGCAGAGGGACCAGAGATCAAATTGTCAACATCTGTTGGATCATAGAGAAAGCAAGAGAGTTCCAGAATAACATCTATCCCTGCTTTATTGACTATGCCAAAGCCTTTGACTGTGTAGATCACAACAAACTGTGGAAAATTCTTAAAGAGATGGGAATACCAGACCACCTTATCTGCCTCCTGAAAAATCTGTAGGCAGATCAAGAAGCAATAGAACCAGACATGGAACAACAGACTGGTTCCAAACTGGGAAAGGAGTGTGTCAAGGCCATATATTGTCACCCTGCTTTTTTAACTTATATGCAGAGTACATCATGAGAAATGCTGGGCTGGAGGAAGCACAAGCTGGAATCAAGACTGCCAGGAGAAACATCAATAACCTCAGATATGCAGATGATACTACCCTTATGGCAGAAAGTGAAGAGGAATTAAAGAGCCTCTTGATGACAGTGAAAGAGGAGAGTGAAAAAGATGGCTTAAAACTCAACGTTCAAAAAATCAAGATCATGGCATCTGGTCCCATCACTCCATGGCAAATGGATGGGGAAACAATGGAAACAGTGACAGACTTTATTTTGGGTCCAAAATCACTGCAGATGGTGACTGCAGCCATGAAATTAAAAGACGCTTGCTCCTTGGAAGAAGAGCTATGACCAACCTAGACAGCATATTAAAAAGCAGAGATATTACTTTGCTGACAAACGTCCATCTAGTCAGAGCTATGGTTTTACCAGTAGTCATGTATGGATGTGAGAGCTAGACCATAAAGAAAGCTGAGCACCAAAGAATGATGCTTTTGAACTGTGGTGCTGGAAAAGACACTTGAGAGTCCTTTGCACTGCAAAGAGATCCAACCAGTCAATCCTAAAGGAAGTCAGTCCTGAATACTCATTGGGAGAACTGATGCTGAAACTGAAACTCCAATAGCCACCTGATGCGAAGAACTGACTCACTGGAAAGGACCCTGATGCTGGGAAAGATTGAAGGCAGGAGGAGATGGGGATGACAGAGGACAAGATGGTTGGATGGCATCACCAACTCGATGGATATGAGTTTAAGCGAGTTGTGGGAGTTGGTAATGAATAGGGGAGCCTGGCGAGCTAGAGTCCATGGGGTCGCAAAGAGTCGGACACAACTGAGCGACTGAACTGAACTGATGGATTCCCTAGCCATTCTAAAGGTTCCTCTGCCTTCAGAACCTCAGTTGGGTATTCTGGGCCTCAAAGAGTGACCCAGAGTTTTCTTCCTGCAGGATCTGAGTCGATGGAAGTCCCATTAATACAGGGTGACTAAGAGTGTTCCATTCATTTCTGCCACCAGGTGTCCACCCTCCTCCCTCTCGCACTGTAGTAGCGACCCCATTTCGCTTCCAGTGTTAGGGTCAGACAAGCCAGCAAAACCATAACCCCCTGTTGGACCTTTTCTCCCAGTGGTGTGGGGTTCTGACTGGAGTCCCCAAAGTAGTGGTGTTTTCAGAAGTATACTAGGTTTTTTGGGCTGCTGTAACAGCTTACCACAAATTTGGTGGCTTAAAAGAACAGAAATGTATTCTCTCTTAGTTCCAGACTGTGGAGACCTTTTCTAGTGACATACAAAATCAAGATGTCAGCAGGGTCCTTCTCTCTCCAAAGGCTGTTTGACACTTCCAGCTTCTGGTGGTTCCAGATAACGCTTGGCTTATGGCAGCATAGTTCTAATCTCTGCCCCTGTCTGCACATGGCCTCTCCCCTTGTGAGAGGCTTCTGTATCTCAAATCTCCTTTTCTCTTATAAGGACATCAGTCATTGTTTTTAGGGCCCACCCCTTAAAATCATCAAATGATTTCCTCTTGAGATTCTTAACTTAAATACATCTGCAGAGGCCCTGGGGCTTCCTGGGTGGCGCTAGTGATAAAGAACCCACCTGCCAATGCAGGAGACTTAAGAGACACAGGTTGCATCCCTGGGTCAGGAAGATCCCCTGGAGGAGGGCATGGCAACCCACTCCAGTATTCTTGCCTAGAGAAGCCCATGGGCAGAGAAGCCTGGTGGGCTTCAGACCATGGGGTTGAACAGAGCTGGAAGGCATACAGCCTTAGCACACATGCAAAGACCCTATTTCCAAATAGGTCATATTCACACTTATTAAAAGTCAGGTCTTGGACATCTCTTTTAGGGGGGACACAACTCAATTCTACAATGAGCATCCACATAGAACATACAAATTATCTAACTCTGGGCTCATGTTAGATTTCTAATCATATTTCCATTTCCCAAACCCCTAAGTAAGCAATCTCATTCTTCTTGCCATGTCCCTACATAACCTGCTCATGAATCGGGGTAAGTCCTTATCCAGCCTCCCTCCATTCAGACAAGGTGGGAGGGGAGATGTAATGAATGGTATGGAAAGTCTACAGACCAGCTCCTTACCCCTCAGTGGAGGAGGGACGTGAAAAGGAGCTGCGCTGACCTTGCTGCATCTCCACACACACAGGACACCCGATATCACACAGGTGATGCTATTCAAGATGCCTAACCCAGTCAGTGATCAGTAAAGATAAGTACTTGTGAGCCATTCAGATATGGAACAGTGACATATGAAGTGATTATTTTATTAGAGGCATAGAACTAGTATTAATATACACCCTGCTCTATAGAATGAGACTTCCTCTGAATATATAAATGTTTCCACTACTCTGAGAAGAAGTTTCATTCTGAAAAGAAGCCCACCCTCTGGCCCTGAATAGTTGAGGATTGGGTTTCTAGACAGGTGGCCTTCAGCTTCCAAAGACAACCCATTTTCTATTACATTGTATCGCCTCTCAAAATATCCCAGACAAGATAAATGCAGCCCACCACTAAAATACATGTCAGGCCGTAATCAAATGTCACATCATTATGCACTGAGAAAATATTAAACTGCACTTTTCAGGTCAGCATTTTTCTTCTTATCCTCACAGATTATTTGAATTTTCAAAAAAAATGAGACCAGGAATAGAATGGAGATATTTTTGTTCCATTACTTCTGAATTGAGAAGACCTTACTATCCTCCTCCTTTATATTTCTTTTCTCTTTACTAAGAAATTTGTCACTCATGCTGTTTCTCTGACAATCAATTCATTGATCTTCACCATTCCACTCCAAGAATATTTGAAATGCAAATAAGGTCACAGGTCTCTTTTCCATTAAAAACGGGTCGTTCAGAAACAGTAAAACAGTACAGTTCTAAAAATTCCCTATCTTCCTAATACATGTACATATCACCCTTTCTTTTTCTTTCATTTTTCTCTTTGTCAAAGCAGAAAAATAAACTGTTAGGGAAAGCATACACTAGTTAATCTTCTGAAACACAAGAAATCACTACACTGGAAGAATCTTTATTCATCTGACTGAAACCCTTCAATTTCTTAGACACTGAACATCAGCAGACTTCGCAAAGCTCTTTGTATCTATCATCTACTCATGCATCATTCATGTAAAAGGTGACCTGGGTCCCATTAGTTGACTAGCTGATCTGAATCTTTTGGGTTACTCAGATAAGTCATTTCTAGTGGTTCTCCTTTTAAAATTAATGTAACAGAACAGAATACATGCTACTTAAAAGAATACCCTGCTGGGAATTTCTCACTAAAGTAAGGCTAATTCTTTTCTGTTTTTCCCATTTCTCTCCCACCCTCATTTTTGCTTTCATTCCAAAGGATGATATTTCTGAATTTATTTCAGATCCGGGAGTACAGAAGATCAATGTCAAGGCCCCAGCTGGGACTCAACACACATGAATTTGAATCAGTACCCACCCTCTGGTACAAAGCCTCCTTCTCTCAAAGTACTGTCTTTCTCCCTAAGGCCTTTGGTTAAGCCCCATGAGAACAATGACCCAGTCACTCCTTGGAAGTCCTGTTGATCAGAGCCTCATAGATAGTCAAGGTTTTCCCTATAACACCCTACAGATAGGAGTAATTGCTCATTTCCTGATTTGCCATGCAATTATGACTAGCCCCAAATGCAGTCAAGGCTTTTAAAAAATGTCTTGAGAGATTTAAATAAATGGTCACTGTCCTGTTTTAAAGTCCTTCAGTGGTGATCCATAAATTACAGCCAGAGTTCAAATTCTGAAGCTTAACACACAAAGTCCCTAGTCCCTGCTTACCATTCTACCATCATCTCCCACCTCGGCTACGTGTACATTTCATTTCTGCCATCCTGAGATGCTTGTGTCCATGCATCTGTATTTATGATGCCTGGGATGCCCTCAGCCCCTCCATCATCTAGTAACTCTTCCTCATCCTCCAAAATCAGTTCAAGTTTACTCCTCAAGAATTCTTTGGCACCCCCACTCTTATCTAGATATCTCTGTTCTTTTCTCTCAATTGCCTTTTGCTTCCCTTTAAAGTTATACTTGTGACACTGTCAAGTATAAATGCTAATTCAGTCACCTGTCCACCATACTAGTTCATGGCTGCTTCTTTCACTAGTCAAGGAAAGCATAACTTTTTGCCAACCAAATCTGTGTTAAAGAGGTGGCTATTGGGACTGCCTTGTATCTAAAATGAGAATAGCCAATCGAGAATTGATGTCATATTTATTAATATCCTCAATAACAGAATTTTTTAATTAACTAGGTGATTTATCATATGGAGCAGGGCTAATAATAATTCACACTACTCAATTAAATTATTCATACGTAAAAGTTATAGTTTTAAATTTTTAAATCATATTAATTTTCCTA
Organism: Muntiacus reevesi; assembly: GCF_963930625.1. Classification (NCBI taxonomy): domain Eukaryota; kingdom Metazoa; phylum Chordata; class Mammalia; order Artiodactyla; family Cervidae; genus Muntiacus; species Muntiacus reevesi. The sequence continues at coordinate 140,318,497 of NC_089251.1, read as the reverse complement.
CATACATTCTTTAAATTATAGTTGAAGCTTTGAAAAGCTGCTATCTTATAACACGGCCCCATCTCAACCAGTGGCAAAAATATCAACCTATTGAGAAATTATTTCAGTGCCCTGCATTTCATGCTGCAATGTCTTCCTTATGTCACCAGACACAATAGTTTTTGCTTTGTTTCAGCCCTCTCTATAATCGTAACATTTTCCACTTCTTCACTAGGTCCCTGTGCAATCCCTTTGTTAATCAAAATCCAGTGCCTAGTGTCAGAAAATACAGATCAAACCATCTGCAACAATACTAGCTAGAAAAGAGATGGGGTGATTTTCCTGGGACATGTAACTGAGCAATTTAGAGCACATAACTCCATCCAGGAGATGAAAAGATGACAGCTGTGCATGTGTGTGCATGCTCAGTTGCTCAGTCATATCCGACCCTTTATGACCATATGGACGGTAGCCCTCTAGACTCCTCTCTCCATGGATTCTTACAGGCAAGAATTCTGGACTAGATTGCCATTTCTTCCTCTGGGGAATCTTCCCAACCCAGGGATTGAACCCACATCTCCTGCACCTCCTCTATATTTATATATGTATAGTCCAAAGTCTAGTGAAGGCCTACTGCTTGACATGTAGGTGGCCATCTACCTGCTGGGTCCTTCCATGGAAGACAGCAGACAGAGCAAACTCTTGGTTATCTCATCTTAAAAGGATATTAATCCTATATATAAAGGCTCCACACCTAAAACCTAATTGCCTGTAAAAAGCCCCACGTCCTAATACCATCACACTAGGGGGTTAGGGTTTCAACATATGAATTTGAAAGGACAGAAACATTTGGTTCATAACAGGATCACATTCCCTTTATCTCTCCTCACTCAATTCTTCTCTCTGACACACCCAAGCACCTAACACCATGCATAGTAAGTACTTAATAAATATGTGTTGAATAGATAAAGGAACAAATTGCACTTTAAGTGTCTCGCTTGCTCCACTGAATGTGAAAGACTGCTACTTTTCTCTTTATACCGTTTCCACCACATAGAGTACAATAATATAGAAAAAAATACTTTTAATAGTACAAAACATCTAGCAATCTATATAAGTTTTTCTATTTATAAGAGTGAAGGTATTACAGCAATTCAAATATTTAATCTTTGGTCAGAATTCCAAAGGGCAAGAAAAGTTGTAATTTTAATGAACTTACAAACTTTTTGTATGGCACTGTGCTGGGTATTTCTGAATATTTTTATTAGGAGACTAGCATGATGAGATGGGAAGATTAATTCAGTTATAATAGCATACAGGATAAATTGTAGAATGAGATGTATTGAGGCCAAGAGACTTTAGGATTATTATAATAGTCCAAGGCTGAAGCTGGAATGTTAGGTCCATGAAGCAAAGCAAATTGGAAGTGGTCAAACAGGAGATGGCAAGAGTGAACATCAACATTTAAGGACTCAGCGAACTAAAATGGGCTGGAATGGGTGAATTTAACTCAGATAACCATTATATCTACTATTATGGGCACGAATTCCTTCGAAGAAATGGAGAAGCCATCATGGTCAACAAAAGTCTGAAATGCAGTGCTTGAATGCAATCTAAAAAATGACAGAATGGTCTCTGTTCGTTTCCAAGGCAAACCATTCAATATCACAGTAATCCAAGTCTATGCTCCAAAAGGTAATGATGAAGAAGCTGAAGTTGAATGGTCCTATGAAGACCTACGTGACCTTCTAGAACTAACACCCAAAAAAGATGTCGTTTTCATTATAAGCGACTGGAATGCAAAAGTAGGAAGTGAGGAAACACCTGGAGTAACAGGCAAATTTGGCGTTTGAGTAAAAATGAAGCAGGCCAAAGGCTAACAAAATTTGCCAAGAGAATGAACTGGTCATAGCAAACACCCTCTTCCAACAACACAAGATAAGACTCTACACATGGACGTCACCAGATGATCAACACAGAAATCAGATTGATTATATTCTTTGTAGTCAGAGATGGAGAAGCTCTATATAGTCAGGAAAAACAAGACCGGGAACTGACTATGGCTCAGTTTCATGAACTCCTTATTCCAAATTCAGATTTAAATTGAAGAAAGTATGGAAAATCACTAGACCATTCAGGTATGATCTAAATAAAATCCTTATGATTATACAGTAGAAGTGACAAACAGATTCAAGGGATTAAGTCTGATAGACAGAGTGCTTGAAGAACTATGGATAGAGGTTCGTAACATTGTACAGGAGGCAGTGATCAAGACAATCCCTAAAAAAAAGAAATGCCAAAAGGCAAAATGGCTATCTGAGGAGGTCTAACAAATAGCTGAGAAAAGAAGAGAAGCTAAACACAAAGGAAAGAAGGAAAGATATACCTATTTGAATGCAGAGTTCCAAAGAATAGCAAGGAGAGATGAGAAAGCCTTCCTCCATGATCAGTGCAAAGAAATAGAGGAAAACAATAGAATGGGAAAGACTAGAGATCTCCTCAAGAAAATTAGAGATACCAAGGGAACATTTCATGCAAAGATGGGCACAATAAAGGACAAAAATGGTATGGACCTAACAGAAGCAGAAGATATTAAGAAGAGGTGACAAGAATACACAGAACTATACAAAAAAGATCTTCATCACTCAGATGACCACGATAGTATGATCACTCATCTAGAGCCAGACATCCTGGAATGCATACTCAAGTGGGCCTTAGGAAGCATTACTATGAATACAGCTAGTGGAGGTGATGGAATTCCTGCTGACCTGTTTCAAATCCTGAACGATGATGCTGTGAAAGTGCTGCAGTCAATAGACCAACAAATTTGGAAAACTCAGCAGTGGTCACAGGACTGGAAAAGGTCAGTTTTCATTCCAATCCCAAAAAAGGCAATGCCAAAGAATGTTCAAACTACCACACAATTGCACTTATCTCACATGATAGCAAAGTAATGCTCAAAATTCTCCAAGCCAGGCTTCAAATGTACATATGCACCATGAAATTCCAGATATTCAAGCTGGATTTAGAAAAGGTAGAGGAACCAGAGATCAAATTGTCAACATCCACTGGGTCATAGAAAAAGCAAGAGAATTCCAGAACATCTACTTCTGCTTCATTGATTATGCCAAAGCCTTTGACTGAGTGGATCACAATAAACTGTGGAAAATTTTGAAAGAGATGGGAATACCAGACCACCTGACCTGCCTCCTGAGATATCTATATGTAGGTCAAGAAGCAACAATTATAACTGGACATGGAACAACAGACTGGTTCCAAATCAGGAAAGGAATATGTCAAGGCTGTATATTGCCATCCTACTTATTTAACTTATATACATCAAGAGAAATGCTGGACTGGATGAAGCACAAGCTGGAATCAAGATTGCCAGGAGAAATATCAATAACCTCAGATATGCCATGACACCACCCTCATGGCAGAAAGTGAAGAACTAAGGAGCCTCTTGATGAAAGTGAAAGAGGAGAGTGAAAATGTTCGCTTAAAGCTCAACATTCAGGAAACTAAGATGGCATCTGGTCCCATCACTTCATGGCAAAATAATGGAAACATTGACAGACTTTATTTTGAGGGACTCCAAAATCACTGCAGGTGGTGACTGCAGCCCTGAAATTAAAAGACACTTGCTCCTAGGAAGAAAAGTTATGACCAACCTAGACAGCATATCAAAAAGCAGAGACATTATTTGCCAACAAAGGTCCATCTAGTCAAAGCTTTGGTTTTTCCAGTAGTCATGTATGGATGTGAGAGTTGGACTTTAAAGAAAGTTGAGTGCCAAAGAATTGATGCTTTTGAACTGTGATGCTGGAGGAGATTCTTGAGAGTCCCTTGGACTGCAAGATCAAACCAGTCAATCCTAAGGAAATCAGTCCTGAACATTCATTGGAAGGACTGATGCTGAAGCTGAAACTCCAATACTTTGGCCACCTGATGTGCAAAACTGACTCATTTGAAAAGACCCTGATGGTGGGAAAAATTGAAGGTGGGAGGTGAACATGATGACAGAGGATGAGATAGTTAGATGGCATCACCGACTCAATGGACATGATTCTGAGTAAGCTCTGGGAGTTGGTGATGGACAGGGAAGCCTGACATACTGCAGTCCATGGGGTCGCAAAGAATTGGACACAACCGAGTGACTGAACTGAACTGAATTTTTTGAGTTGCTAATTGATCTCTCTCTTTCATGGAATACTATTTTTATTTGAAAGAACACAGATTCATTTTTGCTCTTCAGTAGGGGTGACAGAGGATAAGATGGTTGGGTGGTATCATTGACCAATGGACATGCTGCTGCTGCTGCTGCTAAGCCATTTCAGTCGTGTCCGACTCTGTGCGACCCCATAAACAGCAGCCCACCAGGCCCCCGCAGTCCCTGGGATTCTCCAGGCGAGAACACTGGAGTGGGTGGCCATTTCCTTCTCCAGTGCATGAAAGTGAAAAGTGAAAGTGAATTTACTCAGTCGTGTCCGACTCTTAGCGACCCCATGGACTGCAGCCTACCAGGCTCCTCCGTCCCTGGGATTCTCCAGGCAAGAACAGTGGAGTGAAAAAAAAAAAAAAAGAACAGTGGAGTGGGTTGTCATTTCCTTCTCCACAACAGACATGAGTGTGAGCAAAGTCTGGGAGGTAGTGAAGGACAGGGAAGCCTGGCGTGCTGCAGTCCATGGGGTCACAAAGAGTCAGACATGACTGAGCAACTAAACAACAACAAGGCTGAAGGAGGACAGTGACGGTGAAACTGGAAAGGGAGAAAGTATTTAAAAGACACAACAAGGGAAGCGTAGAGGAGATTAGAGTTAATCATTTGCTATAGGGAGAAAATTACAACATTTGAGCCTGGGAATGAGAAAATGATGATACCTTAACAAGGCTGGAGAAGGACCTAGAGTGGGAGGTATTATAATGAGTTAGTTTTACACTCATTAAGTTTGAAGTTCCAGTAACATCCATCCACAATGTCCATTAGGCAGCTGATAACGTTGTAATGACACTCAGAAATTGATGAGAGATTCAGATTTGGACATTGCAGCAAGACGGGCATCAACAAAATCCAATTTCCTTCAAGTCCTGGCCTGTGTGTCTGTGTGTTTAGATGGGTCATCCTCAGAGCATCCCCCAAAGAGAAGGTGCCTTCAGCCTCGGTTCTTCTGACTTCCACCTGAGTGACTTTCTACCTCCAGAACCTGGAATAGGTAAGAATCAGGGATGGGGAATACGTGTAACTCTATGGCTGATTCATATCAATGTATGACAAAACCCACTGAAAAATAAAAAATAAATAAATAAAAAGAATCAGGGAGAGAGTAGATACCATCTTCAAAGCAATCACAGCTATTAGGTTACCACTGTTTCTCATCCCCTGTTCACTAGAGGTACACCTTCCTCAGCAAGCCTACATCAGCACATTTACGCCATTCATGGACAATCTCCTCCATCTGTATTCAGGCTTGAAAAAAGTCATTAAGTTGAGCCAGTAAATGTTTATTGAGCATATAATATGGTTCGTGAACTGTGTTCACACTGAGGAAATAAAAATGATGAAGACCTACTGTCTGCCCTAAACAAACTATGAGTCTGGGAGGAAGACATAAAAACAAGTAGGCAATGACAGTCTGTGGGGTAAAGGATGAAGAGATTTACTCTGCTTATAGGGTTTAGGGAAGGTTTATTTTCAAAAAGGTGCCTAGAAGGACACCTAGGAGGCACCTAGTGGGTAGAGAAGGTACGAAGAAGCAGGGCCTTCCAGGCAAGATTATATGGGGAAATAGGGGCTAGGAGCCACACCGTCCATTAAAGGAACTGAAAGCAATTCAGCTGGAGGTGACTGAATAGGATGAAATAACAAATGGCTAAAAGTGAGACTTAAAGATAAGGACCAGAAAATGATAGATCTTGTTTGGTAACATTTTTAAATTGCAGAGCATCAGTCTTCTATAGTTGAGGCAATTAGTTACTTCACAAGAAAATATAGATATAGATATAGATATAGATATAGATAAGTAAACAATACAGTTACTTCACAAGTAAATCTCATATCACCCAACAGGGTATAAACTATTCCAATCACTAGAGGTTTTTGTGAACTTTCTGGCCACAAGCCACTGCCCTGGACTCAGCCTTTGGTCACCAAGACTTTTTTTATTCATCTAACCTGTTTTTCCTCCCACTCAAGATCTCATTCATCCTCATTCTCTCCATCCTAAACCATTTAGGGTTTAAATTCTTTCGTATATTAGGATTGTTTGATTGTAAGAATAGAAACCTTCGCAGACTAATTTAAACCAGAAAGTTGAGCTTGTGGCCACTTGGAGCAGTCAGGTGTTCATTTGAGTTGGGCAAATCCTCTAGGGAGTTTCCACAAAAGGTCAGAAATCCTATCATAGCAGTGACCTAAGTAGCAAATTCAAAGAAGATTCCCCAACCTTTCTCCACACAGGTCCTTTATTGACTTTCTCTTGGTTCTGGGAAATGCCCTAGTTTTCCTGAGCTGGACCTCCCATAACCATATCAGTCACCATACCTGCATTCTTGCTCTGGATTTCAATCTGCTTTCTCCACCTAACTCTGATCTTCAGACAACTAGCTCTCTTAGCCCCTGCCCTATCCTTCACTCACCCTCTCCAGAAGTCTCATCCTTCTACCATGGATCCACCTAACCCAGAGGATGTAATAGGTTAGGATGTCAGAAAGCCTCATTTATATCTCTTGCATTCATTTTCCATCAACTCCACCACTTTCAAACAGTCTGATAAATCTCAAGTTAACAAAGATTTGTTTACAGTAGACTACACAGGCAGGTCTCGCCTTGCGTGGTACCATGCTAACTCAATTGTGTGCATATCGGAACCATGTTCTCTCTTCTGCACAATTCCATGGTAACAAAAATGTATCACTGAACCATGTAAAACAATGACACGGCTCCGGTGTATGGTGTAAAGTGAGGACTGCCTGTATTCTAACTGGATTAAGGGGCTAATGGACAAAAGATTATCCCATATAGTCATGAATCCAGCACCCCAAGAGTTACCCTGTCCTGTTCAGCCTCCTCCTCTGTCTTAGAACCTTTGCAGCATCAGAAATTAGAGAGGTTGGTGGGCGGCAGGTCTGGGAAGTTTCTCAGGCCACCTTTCTTGCTCATTTATCCTGTCAGTTTTCACTGTTACTCTTTTATTGTTATCAAGTTTATGGGAGAAAAAGACAGCATCATATTAAGGCATAATTAGGATAATAAACGGGAGCTGTGGTTTGTTTTTGGATTGATTCCAGTTGGGGAGCACACATAATCACCTCTAACTGACTGCTTGATGATTATGACTTTGACAAAGTGGCATTATTTGCTGCTAATGGATGAGATGATGATTTATTACTAATTACTCTCTTTTTCTACAATTTTTATATTATGTTAAATGAAGGATTACAGTTGGGGTAATAAATATTCACTAGAAAAAAAGTGTTGAGCAGCAGAGTTCACGAAACTAGACCCTGAATAGAGAAGCCATTTTAATTACTCAGGGCCAGTTGTTAGAGGAAAATGTAGACTCGACAGCATATCATTAACCCTGCCTCCCACCTCTCCTGTGAGTTCCTCTTTCTTTTTCAGGAGTCCTCACCCCACTCCAGGTTCTTCAGATCGATCCCTCCACCTACCCTTAGTTTCACTCTTCCTCTCTCCTGATAAGACATTAGTGAAAATTCAAGTGAAAGAGCTTAAGATGTGACATAATATCTACCCTGAGTCATTTTGGACTTTAAGAGTCTTCTAAGAAAAAAAGAAGAAGAAAACAAAAAGCTTTCTAAACATAAAGAACTAACAATAAGATGAGGTTCTGGAAATGAGAGTGTAGAGAGAAAGAGTCAGAGGGACAGAAGTAAATACAATTAAATGTAAATAAAGGGCACTAATTCTTAAAAACAGTGGTGAGACCTCTGGGGTAAGATGGGAGTTACATTAACCAGTTTCAAATCCCCTTTTGTAAGAAGCACAGATACAGACCCACGTGGTCCTAACTGGAGCAAGGGACTTGATGGGCTGATGTTGCAACACAGAAGAATAGTATGGATACAGACAATGCTCATTAATCAAAGTTTTGAGTACAGGGATAGGAGACAAAATCAGAGATGAAGCAAGGATGAGCAAGAGAACAGATTGAAAGCCCCCTGAGGACAAGCACCACCTCTTTATACTTCTTGATAATCCCCACAATGCCCAGCACAGTGTCCAGAGCATAGAGGACACTCTGAAATTGTGTGCCGACTGATTCCTGGTGGGTTGCCTAAAGCAGTGAGGAGCAATATTCTCTGCACATTGTTATTGCTGTTGTTCAGTTGCTAAGTCATGTTTGACCCCATGGACTGCAGTTGGTCAGGCTTCCCTGTCCTTCACTATTTCCCAGAGTCTGCATGTAGATTAACCAATAACTACTTTATTTAAAGTGTGCAGGTCGCACTTGTAAAAGATGCCATAGTTTTATTATCAGAAAATGCAATATCACCAACTTAAGCATTATCCTTTTATTCACTTTCACTAGAGGTTTTCATTGCAAGCTAAAATTTCATATACTTTATAATTAACACACACAACAGTATCTGATTTTAATGTTGTACCCGTGATCGAGCTTTATCGTTGAGTAAGTTGCTTTTGAAGCTGGTTTATGTTATTCTTCCTAGACTCAATTTGTAGACCTCTTTTTGTAAAATGTGGTTTCTTACAGCATTTTTTAAAAATATTATATGGTTTTGTTTAAATTCTATCTTCAGATTTTTAAACATAGGATTTACCATATTAAGTAATATAATTAAGTTAATGTAATAATGTTTTGAATTTTATAAAATGTTTATACATCATCACAGGGCTGTCAGCAGAAGGGACCAACTACCCACCCTAATTGTTATTCTACTAGACAAGCCTATACTTCAGCAGTAGATGCAGCTCTAGACTCTCACCAATGCTACATGGTCAGCCACCCTGAATACATAATGGGTCCTGAAGGATAAGAAGGTGTTCACCAGATAGAGAACAGAGGGTAGGGTATCCTAAACAGAGAAAACTACTTTTCAAGCAGAAAGCCTTATAGAAGACTGAGTGTTTGGGCAATGATAAAAAAAAGTCACTATAATGAGAATATTACATGTAAGAGGGTAAAAAGAAAGAAATATTGGCTAGTAAGGTTGTTAGATGATACCATGCTAAGTATGTGTAAGGACAAATTTTTACCTATGGGCAACTCCAGAGAAATAGAACCAATATGATACATAAAGAGATTTATTATGAAGAACTGACTCACAAAATTACAGAAGCAGAGAAGTCTCAGAGTCTGCCATCTGTAAGCTAGAGTTCCAGGAAAGTCAGTGTCCAGCCCAGGTCAGCTCCAGCCCAGGTCCAGAGGTCTGAGAACCGGAGCTGACTGAGTGTAAGTCCCAATTCCAGGGCCCGAGAAGACCTGTGTCCCAGCTCAGCAGTCAAGCAGAGAGAGAGACTTTTTCCCTACTTCTGTATTTTTGTTCTATTCAAGACCCCAGTGGACTGGATGATTTTCACCAGTGTTCACCCTGCTTTACTCAGTCTACCAATTCAAATTTCTTCCAGTGACACCCTCACAGACACACCAGAATAATGTTTAACCAAACACCTGGGCAACCAACAATCATAAAATTAAACATCATAATTTAAAAATTAACCAATATAATTTTATGTTGACACATAAAATTCACCATCACAGAGACTTAAGAAGAAAAGTAGTATGATTATATCTGAACTTTAGAAAAATGATGCTGACACAATGTAGAAGATAGAGTTGAAAGAGAAAGGAGCTAAAAAGACCAGTTGGGAATTATCTTAGTAAGAAAGTCAGAAGTGAAGTCCAGGGAGGAGTGGATGGCCTCTATGGATAATTCAGGAGTAGAATCAATAACACTTATAACTTATTAAATGTATAATCAATTGAAAAAGAGGTGACTCCAACATTTCTAATCTGCTCCTGGGTGTGTGTGAAAAATTTTGTGCAAAATTGTTCCATATTTTTTTTTGAACAATTGTCCCATCAGGCTTTTTCTTCTAAAGAACTTTGAGTTAAGTTGAGTAAAGAAATATTCACATACCATGAAGGAAAAAAACTAACATTCTTTAAGTACCTACTAAGTGCTGGCTTTAGACTAACCAGTCATATTTGGTCCTTACAAAAGTCCAATGAGACAGATTTTTTTTCTCTATTTACAGATTGAGGCACAGAAAAAAAATTACACAGTCAGTCTATTTGCTCAGTCATGTCCGACTCTTTGTAACCCCATGGACTGCAGCACGCCAGGCTTCCCTGTCCATCACCAACTCCTGGAGCTTGCTCAAACTCACGTCCATCAAGTCAGTGATGCCATCCAACTATCTCATCCTCTGTCGTCCCCATCTCCCCCTGACTTCAACTTTTCCCAGCATCAGGATCTTTTACAGTGAGTCAGTTCTTCACATCAGGTGGCCAAATTATTGGAGTTTCAGCTTTAGCATCAGTCATTCCAGTGAATATTCAGGACTGATCTCCTTTAGGATGGATTGGTTGGATCTCCTTGCAGCCTAAAGAATCTCAAGAGTCTTCTCCAACACCACAGTTCAAAAGCATCATTCTTCGGTGTTCAGCTTTCCTTATGGTCTAGCTCTCACATCCATACATGACTACTGGAAAAACCATAGCTTTGACTAGATGGACCTTTGTCAGCAACATAATGTCTCTGCTTTTTAATATGCTGTCTAGGTTAGTCATAGCTTTTCTTCCAAGGAGCAAGCATCTTTTAATTTCATGGCTGCAGTCACCATCTGCAGTGATTTTGGAGCCCTTGTGTAATACCTACACAAGGTCACACAATTGCTAAGTGGCACACCCAAAGTATTCAAATTCAGGGTTTGGGGCTCTGAAATAAATATTTTTCTACTCCCCCACGTATGTCACCTCTCAGTAGAGTAAAATACATCTTCTTAAAACACAACTGTGTGAATACTTTCATCAAGAATATTCAAAAGGGCTTTGAGTTTCCACTCTGGAAATAGCAGGGAAACGGAAGTAAATAGTCATTCTAATATTCTGAGTATATGAAAAACTCAAAGTCTCAGGTTCCATTAGCAGTTTTGAAACTGACTGGTGGAGCAGCCATTAGAATTATTTTGTGTTGGTTCATTTGTATTCCCCAGTTGTATTTTTAGTAGCAATGGGAATCATTCATAAGTAAAGTATACCACCTGTAATGCATATTCACATTTAGCCAGAAAAGGACTGCTTTAAAATTCCAAGAGACATAAGTACAGTTTTAAAAATCTTGCAAAAATGGACTTCTAACAGGCCCTAGATTTGTGCATTGGATTAACATACCCTGCCAGATTCTTCTAGGGTACTACAATGAGGATTTAATGCAACAGATAGGTGATTGTATTGGTTGAATGACTGATTAGCTGAGCTGAATCCTAGTGATTGAAAATGTGGAGTGATGCCAGCCTTCCCATATAAACTCTTCTTTGTGGATTTTGACTCAGGATTCATTCAATAAATATGTATTGAGTGACATATTTACCAGTGAAGTTCTGTATGCTGGAAATACATAGGGGAGTAAGCAAGATAGTCAGGCATGGAGTTTACATTTGCACATGGTAAGGGTGGGGAGTAGGGCAGAAGGAGTGAGAGCAGGGAGGAAAATGGGCAATAACTAAGTAATCAGAATAGATAATTCCAGAGAGTTGACTCCTGCTGTGAAGATAACTAAACTTGGTGACATGGGAGAGGACCATACTGGCAGTCAGACAGTGAACTCCTGAGGGGATGGTATCAATATTTGAACGGAGACTTGAGAGTTAAAGAGAATGACCCAGAAAAAGGTCTGGGGATAAACCTCTCCAGGCAGGAGGAAGAAAACGCAGAAGTCAAGCAAGGATGAGCTTAAGATGAGAAGAGAAAGCTAGTGTAGCTGGAATGCAGCTGGGGAAAGTGCATGAGGGGGGCTAGGGAAGTAGATGGGACAATTGGGGGGACTTTCAAGAGTGTGTACGGCAGAATGGCTAGCTGTCCCCTAAAAATTTATGCACCCATTCCAGAGGGAAGAGAGGTGCCTGGGATGTGGTTCCTGCCAGAGACTACATTTCCCAGCCCCCATAGCTTCTAGCAGGGTCGTATGACCAATGGAATGTGAGCGTTGTAATGCAGCCATATTAGTGCCACAGCAACTAAGTGGGTGCACCTTTTCCCACCCATTCTCCCACAGGATGCAGAAGATTCTGAGGCAGCTGGCAAAACACAGGGCCACAAGATGACAAACCTGAGTCCCTGAATAATCAGTGGAGGAGATCTGCTCAAAACCAGGATCACCTACACTGAACTGGTACACGAGCCAGGGGTAAAATTTCATGTGTTAAGCCATGGATGTTTTGAGTTTTATTTATCACCATCTTAACTAATATACCCTGACAAGGAACTTGGATTTTATTCAAACTGCATACAAATACCACTGGAAGCTTCCAAGGAGAGGATGGAGGTGACCTGGTTTATGGATTTAAGGACCACTGTGGCTGCTTAATCTGGGCAAGAATTTATAGAGTCGGTGGTAACAGCATGCATGACCCTCTTTGGAGTTGAGCCAAGGATTTTCTAGCTGATTAGACGTCAGTTTGAGGGGAAAGAAGAGTCATGGGAGTTCCCTGTCTTGTGACCTGGTGAAACATTCTCTGGCAGGAAGGTCTGAGGAATGCTTTCCCTGAAGACATGCTTAGCTTTTTTTGGCTGTTATTGTATCCATTGTCCAGATGGGAAAACTAAATATATTTAGTATCAAGAAGTCTATAAAATAAATAAATAACATTTATTTTTAGTATATATTCTGAAGGAAACAGTAACTTGTTTCACAACTAGTGAAGGGAAAATGCTAGTGCTAGATTAAATGTTTAATCAAAGTCACTGATCAAAAAAAAAGTCACTGATCATTAAGCTTTCCATTATTGAAAGTATAGCAAAACTAAGTAATAAAATTAAAGACTATATGAATTATAGTGAATGATGAAATTCTGTCTAACAACACTATTGATAATGTGAATGTTGAATCAGATATTTTTTAAAAAGCAGTTATTTTTTAAGCTGGTTTTTTTTAATTTACACCAACACAAATGTATATTATCCAAATGTCACAAACTGTTAGAGCTCTGAAAGACTTTAAAAATTACCCACTAATATGTTCTCAACTTAAAAATAGTACTACTTAGTCCCATAAAAATGCCTTGTCTTAAATCATGAAGCTAAGCAGTTTACCTGACTCGAAACCCATTGGTGCGAATAAGTGAATCCAATTCTCAGCATTAACACACCTCTAAACCATATCAGAAACTAGACTCTCTAAAGTCAAGGATCACAGACAATACGTTTTACTCTACAGCGGTGGTGATTTAGTCTCTAAGTCATGTCTAACTCTTGAGACTCCATGGACTATAGCCTGCCAGGCTCCTCTGTCCATGGGATTTTCCAGGCCAGAATACTGGAGCAGGGTGCCATTTCCTTCTCCAGAGCATCTTCCTGACCCAAGGATCGAACCCTAGTCTCCTGCATTCTTTACCAACTGAGCTACCAGGGAAGCCTACTTTATAGTAGGTTTCTCAACCAAATAATATTTCAATGAAAATAACTGACCAACTAAAAGAGGAGTAAAAGAAATCCAAGCTCAAATATCACTCAACAAATTTACACTAATTTTTATCCATCTAATTCGTGTTTCTTTAATCATATGCACTGACTTTGGTAATACAGTGTGATACTAAACTTAGAAAGGAAACATCTAAGCTTTCAAAGTGCCTTGTTTCGTTTATAAGAACCCTATAGAAGAATCTGGAATAAACATTGAAAGAATGTGCATTCATACTTTAGTTTTCACTAGAGAAACATAAAACTTTTAGTCTCAAAAGCTGTTTTGCATCATGACATTAATTAATTCCAAATTAATTGGAATTTCATCTGATGAACCAAAGCTGAGAACAAGGAACTTCACACCCTATAATCCAAAAATCCTCCCTCTAGGACTAGCTTAGATGTTGCCAAAACCTGTCCTGAGAACTTGAGCCCATAGCCTAGAAGGAAAAATAAAATAAAGGATTCTTTAGAAAAATTCATGGGAGTGGATTTCCCAATCCCTTTTCCATGGAGAAGGGAACTGGGGGGTGGGGGGAGTGCTCTGCCTCCCATCTCCCATGCAAAACACCCAGCCAACTAGAAAATGCTGCAGCGCAATTATTTGAATACATGAATAACAGCACCTTAGTTCATGACTGATGATCACAGAGAATGAGGCTAGAAAATTTTTAAGAGAATCTGAACTGTCCACCAAGACAGCAGCTATTCCTGGCAAATAAACAAACAGAGACGACATCAGAGTGAGCATGCTGAGCTTCTACCTGTCCCGGTAGGATAAAGGCACTCTGGACCATCTGAATGCCACAGAGAGAAGCCAGGCCAGCCCTGTCTTGAAAGGGCTCAGGTCGCAGGGCACTGGGACCCCAAAAAACACTCAGTAGGGTACACAGCCAGAGCAAAGAAACTCAGAGGGCATCACAGAGGTCAGCCAGAGAATATGTGACCTGTGCAGGACAAAGATGTCATGAAACACACTCCTGAGAGAATCCCAGCACTGGGGCATATGCCAGAGAGAACAAGGGGATCATTTATACCAGTATCAGGCAAGTGAGAAACTGTCATCATCTGGTTGTCCTCCCCACTTGCCAGCCTGACTCAGAGGAGGATGGAAGCAACAGCCTTCTGAGCAGACACCTGGAGGGAAAGAGCAAAGTGGAGAAGCAAAGGGAAGCCGGGACCTGCCTCACAGCCCGACCACCAGCCAAGTGCATGTGCGTGCTAAGTCGCCTCAGTCGTGTCCAACTCTTTGCGACCCCATGGACTGTAGCCCACCCATCTCCTCTGTCTATGGGATTCTCCAGGCAACAATACTGGAGTGGGTTGCTGTGCCCTCCTCCAGGGAATCTTCCTGACCCAGGGATAGAACCCAGGTCTCTTATGTCTCCTGCACGGGCAGACACGTTCTTTACTACTAGCACCACCTGGGAAGCCCACCAGCCCAGGGCTCTTGTCTTCTCTGAGCATTGGGTGGGCAGTGGAGGGGGACGGGAGGACACAGGTGGGGAGAGAGCCTCAGTTAGATGAGCTATTAAAGTTGCCATTTAATACTTGAGAGTGAACCTATTTATTAACACCTAGAAATTGACTGAAAAGCTATGTGATCTATTCAATTTGTCATCAAGGAGGCAGAGAAAACTGACCAAGTATAATTAACGGCTATCAAGAAAGAAAGATAAATACGTTTCTTGGTTAAACCCTACTGAGTTAAGCACATTTAATAAACCAGTTAGAGCGTTAACAACAAAAAGAACATAAACAAGATGCTAAGATAAACAAGGAATATATCCAGGCATAGTCCATACACCTAAGATTCCTTTCTAATCAGATCCAGTTTCAATATATTTGCAACCAGGTGAAATTAGCTTATAAGAGGGCTGCAAAAAAAAAAAGAGGGCTGCAAATGGCTTTTAAACAATTTAAATATTAATATAAAAAATTAATTTGAGGGATGTCTTTAAGGGAAAGGAAACCAATGCAAATGAAGCTAGGACTAGGAAACTGATATTACTGGAGAAGCATATTTATTCTCCATCTTAAACATGTTAAGCGGTGTTTAGAGGCATGAAAAGAATTAGAAAATGGGCTTCCTATTCTTGGAACCATCTGGATGGAATAAATCCATGCTTGAAAGAAAAAAAGACACTAGGGAAGAAAAGAATACTGCAAAGTAAGTACAATCAAGAGCTATAATAAGAATAAAGGGATATACTCCTGCACAGAAATGTACACACAAGAAGGTAGAAGCACAGTGAAGAGAATTTGTAGAAACAGACCATCCAGGAAGACAGAGGATATTGAAAATACTTTCCTGATGCAGATTACAAAGTTCAGGTAGAGATAATCCATGAGAGTCAATGGTGATTTCCATTATATGGTCATCTGTTGGCAGTCTCATTTATGGAAAGAAAAAACGAGCACCTAAGAAATTAAGTAGCCTTGCTGTGAATTTTACTGCTGAGAAGAATATTATGGGGAAATGGTTAACAGGATTTTTTTTTTTCTGATCAGAAGAGAAAAGTCAGTTGACAATCTAAGCCTGTCAAGATGCTTTTTGACACTGGAAAGAAAGTGATGATAGCATGATAGTATTTTGGACTTCTAAATATTAAAGAAAATAAATGGAGATACTTACTTTAAGAAAATAAATGTACATAAAGCTATATTAATGAAATAACGAATATTGAAATGAAACTCAATTGGAAAAACCATGGAGAATTTAACCAAAGGATTTCTTTGAATTCAAGTTTGACCAGGACAAAGAGCCCTTTTCTGCTTAAAATTCCAACAAGCTTTTTGCTCTCCACAGTGATGCATGGCCTTGGATTTAGCTCTACTTATAAGACAATTATTTGGCCTGGGTTTCCCTTTGAACCACCTTTGAGATTCCAGAAAGACATTTTAAGGGTTTTGGGTGTATTTGATGGTATAAATGATGCACCTCTGGGGAGAAGCCTTTGTGCCTTATTCCCAGACAGTCCACCATTGCCTAAGAACCCTGTTACCAACTTGCAACTTGGCTTTGCTGTCCACGGACCACATTTCGAGAAGTTATTCCATCCTTCAAGTATCACAGAGCATTTGAAAGAGAAGAAAAGAACACATTGGGGAAGGCTGTTCACGTTAGATTTTTGTCAGTGCACATTCAGTTATGCTGACCCAGATATTCTGACTTCAACCGTTTTCCACATCTACTAGAAAACCCTGATATCAGCAAGCATGTGGCCTGGCAAGCTGGGAGTATTAACCTGCATTCCCATCAGGATTCTTCATCATTTTAACACGGTTCAGCCGTGGTTAGCTAGGCTGTATTATTCTCTCATTTTGGGTGTGGTTCTTGGTACTTCACTTATAACAGATGGTAGTGATTCCTGTACATGGGGTAGGGCCATCTCTGTCTTGACTTGTGTTTTTTTAATCTGTTAATTTTCAGTTAGGAAAGAGGATATTCTTTTAAATACCAAAGGGCAGTGCTGAGATCTAACACACTGCTCTAGGTCTAATTATTTTCTGAAGAAAATAAGATTGTACTTCAGCAAAATGATTAATCTCTCCATTTGCCACAAGATGTAAACTGTAGACTATAATGAACCACTGAACAGTTCAAACCAAAATTATAACTTCTGATTAAGTAGTATGGCCTGGCCTGCTGAATCACCAGTATGGAAACCCACCCCCTAAAGAATGTGGAGGCCAAGATGATATGGGTCACTGCTGTTTGTGGAAACAGCATGATTATTTTGTCTTTTCATTTAACTCTTTAGTAACTAATCTCATCCTCCAAATTCTGCAGCAAAAGTCCATTAACAATGATGAAGCAGGTGTGATCAGAGTCAGGAAATAACAGATAAGTTATGAAAAGCAATAGGCAGTATTCATGGATTCATTCCACAGCAGTTTATGGGTAATATCATCTCCAGCACTGGAAAGAACAGTGAATTGCACCTTTGAGACTTGCATCTGACCTCTCCAGGACTAAAATGCAGTCTCCCAACTTCAGAAAGATGTCTGTATGACCTGTGTAACCTCCAACATTATCCTTGAGTGACTTTAGATGTTATGAAAACTACTCCATGAATCACTTGGCATGTTTTTGCTGGTAGGTAATAGAAAATCCAGCTCAAACTGATATTAATAATAAAGTTAATTTATTGACTTACATAAGTGACATGCCCAGAAACTATATAGACTTTGGGGATAATTTGATTAGGGCTGTGGCTCCAATTTTTGCTATTGTTTTGGCTCTTTCTTCCTCCAAGTATCACCTTTATTTTCAAGCTAACTTCCCTCCTGGTGACTGTGATAGTTAATTTTTTATCAACTAAACTGGCCATAGTGTGCCCAGATTAAGCACAATTCCTGGGTGGGCTGTGAGGATATTCTGGATGAGATTAGCATATGAATTGGTGGTCTTAGTAAAGTAGATTACTCTCACCAGTGTGAGTGGGCATCATCCTATCGGTTGAGGGCCTGCATAGAACAACAGGTGAAAGAAAAAACTTGCCTTTCTTTCCTGCCTCATCGCATCATCTGTAACATTTCATCTCCTATCTTCAGACTGGTGTTTATACCATCAAGGTCCCTGGCTCTCAGGTCTTCCGACACAGATTGAATTAGACCACTGGCTTTCCTGAATCTCCAGCTTGACAATGACAGACTGTGAAACTTTTCAGCCTCTAAAATCTCATGAGCCAATTCCTCATAACAAATATCTCTCAACAGAAAGATAGGTAGATAAATATAGATATTATGTAGGTAGGTATATGGGTAGATAGAGATATGTGGATTTTATGTATGTGTGTGGATAGATAGAAATATGTATGTGTGCGTGGAAATTGTATATGCTTTATATGTATGTTTATATGTATATAAGCATAAAATTTATATTTTATATGCTTACTGTTTATACATATAAAATATAAGTTTTATATGTATACACAGTGTGTTGAAAAGCAGAGACATAACTCTGCCGACAAAGGTCCATTAGTCAAGGCTATGGTCTTCCCAGTGGTCAGATACAGATGTGAGAGCTGAACTGTAAGAAGGCAGAATGCCAAAGAATTGATGCCTTTGAACTGTCGTGCTGGAGAAGACTTCTAAAAGTCCCTTGGACAGCGAGATCAAACCAGTCAATCTTAAGGGAGATCAACCCTGAATATTCACTGGAAGGACTGATACTGAATATGAAGCTCCAGTATTTTGGTCATCAGACGCAAACAGGTGACTCATTGGAAAAGTCCCTGATGCTGGGTAAGACTGAGGGCAGAAGGAGAAGAGGGGGTCAGAAGATGAGATGGCTGGACAACATCACTGATGCAATGAACATGAACTTGGGAAAACTCCAGGAGATGGTGAAGGGCAGGGAGGCCTGGCATGCTGCAGTCCATGGGGTTGCAAAAACTCGGACATGACTGGGTGACTGAACAACAGCAATAACACATATGTATAGATAGAGAATACATATAATATATTAATATATAAGCTCCACACATAAAGTTGTGTTCAATTGACACTTGAACAATGCAGAGTTAGAGGCATGCACCCCCAAATGATAAAAAAAATTCATGTGTACCTTTACAGTTGACCCTCCAAAGTGATGGTCTTGTATCCATGGATTCAACCAACCATGGATCATGTAATAGTATAGTACTTATTGAAAAGATCCACAAAGTATAAAATAAATAAGATAGAGGATACAATATACACCACAGGAAGCATAACCAATATTTTATAACAACTGTAAATGGAGTATAATCTAAAATATCAAATCACTATGTTGTCTACCTGAAACTAATATAATATTGCAAATTCCAGATTATGAAGGAGAGTTAAGGTGAATTTGCTATTTCTCAGTAACTTTTCCTAGATGAGCTATGAAAAGTGCAAGGTACAATGTCTGCTTCTGAGAACTTCACAGGGTTTGCCAAGCTCACATCCTCTTTCAATGAGTTCCTGTCCCTCATTCACTGTTTCCAATATTTGAAAAAAGTGACCATGAAAAATTGGCCACAGATGACTGGTTGAAGCATAAGTACCTGATCCAAAAGCAATGGTCTACTGACTAGCCTATAAGAGGGTCTTATCTGGGAGTTCAGTGATGGGAGAGGAAGCTGGATGAAGTCAGTCGAATGTATTGAATACAAACTTTCAGTTATAAGATAAAGTCCTAGGGATGGAATATACAATGTGAAAAATATAATTAACACTACTGTATGTTGTATATGAGAGTTGTTAAGATTGTGAATCCTGAGAGTTCTCATCACAAGGAAAATAAACTTTTTTATTCCTTTAATTTCGTATCAATATGAGATGATGGATATTCACTAAATTTATTGTGATAATCATTCCATGATGCAGGCAAGTCAAATATTTACACTGTACATCTTAAACTTATACAATTGTATGTCCATCATATCTCAATAAAACTAGAAGGGAAAAAAGAAGTCAATATTACAGGAGCCCTCTGTACCAGATGGTGATTACCTGACCCAGTCAGATTCTCTGGGGGAGTTTGGACGTAAGACACACTTGTCAAGAGGTATGAAGAAATCTGACTTTTCTTGCAAGCTAGCAATTTATCCTGCCACACTATTGTTGGTGGTGGCAGGAGACACGACACCTGAATCAGAGACAAGGGACTTGTTACAGCACAGCAGGCAGCAGAAATTTCATAATTGCTTTGGTTCCCGTTGTCCCTCACCCCTTTAGTCACCAAAAGGGTGACACAGAGCAGCCAGGTGATGCAGTGGGTCTGCATCACAGCTGAGGAAACTCAGGGCTTCCCTGGTGGCTCAGATGGTAACGAATCTGCATGCAATGCAGGAGATCTGGGTTTGATTCCTGGGTCAGGAAGATCCCCTGGAGAAGGAAATGGCAGTCCACTCCAGGATTCTTGCCTACAGAATCCTGTGGACGGAGGAGCCTGGTGGGCTGCTCTCCACAGGGTTGCACTGAGTTGGACACAACTGAAGCAACTTAGTGTGCATGCATGCATTGGAGAAGGAAATGGCAGCCCACTCCAGTATTCTTGCCTGGAGAATCCCAGGGACAGAGGACTCTGGTGGGCTGCCATCTATGAGGTTGCACAGAGTCGGACACGACTGAAGTGACTTAGCAGCAGCAGCAGCCAATACTCTTGCCTGGAGAATTTCATGGACTGAGGAGCCTGGGTGGGCCCCAGTCCATGGGGTCTCAGAGTCAGACACAACTAAGCAATTAACACCGAGAAAATTCAAACTTAGGAAACCTAAATCTTTCATAATGAGTTACTAGCAAACCTTCTTATGTTTGCCCCCATAAGAGAGAGATTATTACACTGAATGGCAGATGAAGCTGCCCTCTGCTCCAGAAGGAAACACTGTCTCCATCTTCCAAGTCTGCTCACCATATACACACTCATGAAAAGATGGTCTTGAATAAATTGTCAGTGCCTCTGCTTGAAAGATGTGCAGAAACGCAAGAGACCCACAAAGGACTGTCTCCCAACAACAACATACAATGGAAAGTTACGATAACTAAGAGACACAAAGAGTAGGCAGCAAGTTCTAACACAGGACAGCAGAAGTAGAGAGAAAAGAAAAGTAGGAATTGAAATTATTTGACAGCAGCAGAAGAAATAGGTAAGAAAGGATACAGCATCTTCATACCAGTGGGAGCCTGATAGTATTTATAAACATGAACTAGTGCTGTCACAGAACCATTGACCAAAACTGCCAACCCTGGCCAGCCATGATAATAACCGCTTTTGTGAGTTATCTCACAACAGGAGGGCCTGATAAGGGACTCAGAACTGACTAGCTACTGCCAGCCAGAAGAATTTGGGAAGAGCCAAGAAGAGGGAGGAGACCCCAGCCCTTAATATGTCCTACCAATCTCAGAGAAACCCTTGCACTGGAATCCATCTTGACTGGGAGATGCACACACTGCGAGGAATGGCCTTGAACTGGACCAAATATGGACACAGGCAAGTCAATTGGCCAGAGATAACCTGGAAGGGGAACCCCACCACCATAAACACCGTAAACACCATAAACTGTGAGGCACGTGGCAGAGCAGTTCTCTTAGCTTCCCTTACCCTCCTATTCTCCGCTATCCCTTTCCAAGAAAGTCTTTTGCTTTGTCAGCACGTGTGTCTCCTTGGACAATTCATTTCCTAGTGTTAGACAAGAGTCCATTCTTGGGCCCTAGAAGGGTCCCCTCTTCTGGTAACAGAACTACATTCCCCTATTGAAATTGAATCATGCAGCATCTGTATAGAAGTTATTGGTGAATGTGCACAACACCTTGAGAATCATTTTGTTTGAGAGTGGAAATTTCTCACATTTCCACTAAGGTACCACCTCATCATAGTTAAGTAAGTCAAGCTAGAATCTCTGTGTCAGGCTTAGTGGGGGGGTTGGGGAGATTGTATCAAGTAGACGTGAGTTAAATGCTAGAGGTGACTCACCTCAAAAAGCTAGCTACATCTCTATCACAGTAACCACTGATGTTAAAGAAATTGATTTTAAACTGTTTTTAGCTTCTGAATTTTATCTCTTATTTTGCATCTTAATCCAACCTGCTTCTCTAGACAAGAGGTGTTTATTGTTATTTGTCAGGGGCAATAATAGCCAGATGATTCTAGATATATCCTTGTTAAAGTCAACATAACAATTATCTCAGAGGGAATACATATTTATTTCAGACACTAACTTGGCCTCTGTTTCCTATTTGTCCAGTTACAATTAGTTCATTGCATTGTATCTCCAAAAATACAAATATCTCACACTTTTTGCATTATGTGTACACTACAAGAAGACATCTTAAGTTGTTACTATCTCTTATTTACATCACATTAAGTATTTTATTCACTCCTACAACAACAACAATGAAAAAAAAAAACCCTTCCTGTTCATTGATAATTAGATGTTTTGCTTCATTTGGATTTCCTCCAACAATCTTCTGTTCAGATTCAGCTCTTATAATTAATTACCCTCTTGCTGAACAACTGAAAACTGAAGTCTGACCAAAGTACATCTCATCCCACACAGATGTCCTAGTTACTCCACAAAAGGTTAATTAATCATAAGAGGTGCTTTAGAGCAGGAGGCGCTGGAAGAAATTCAGACCTAGTTTCTGGCAACACAGAAAAACCACCATCATGCCCGTTGCTATTGAGCTCACACTGAGAGAATCATTTCAATGGAACAAAAATTCAACTGCACAAAATAGCTGGTGGATATAATATCATGCCTCAAATAATGGAGCATGCCACTTCCCAGTCACTGATGATTCAGAATCCCAGACTGCCTATGAGGGAAGGTCAGCCCTGTTTATCCTCATTTAACAGAGGTGCCTGAAACTCCCGAATTGCAACAATGGCAGAACCGTCTTCATTGTTCTCCTCTCTTTGGCTGGATGCCATTTCATCCTATGAAAGAACCCTCCTCTCCAGCCAAGGCCGACTACACATAGTCTTCCAAATACACCTTCCACTTTCCCAACCTGTGGTTTTAGTCATGCAAATCCTCCCAGTCCAGAAATAGGTTTGCCTGCTTCCACTGTCTAGCCAAAGCCTGTAATTCAGTCAAGAGCCAGTTCAGATACCTCCTCCTCATAAACCTGCCCTGAGAACATTCCAACCCACAGGAAGTCCTTCCTCTTTTGACGTAGGAGAAGCTATAGTAGAAGGAATACTGTCCTGGACAACAGAAATATAAGCTGTATTGGCTCTGTTAACTGTGTGACTTTGAGCAAGTTGTTTAACTCCTATGAGACCCAACTTTTTTTTTCAATAAAATGGGAAGAATAACAACCACTTTGTGGTCTTTATTATGGAGATTAAATAGAATAAGGTATATGAAAATGTTTGTTATTTTGCTGCTGCTCAGCACATTTTTTTTTTTTTTTTGCTTATTTGATAATTGACCATTCTTGTGCTTTCATTTTCTTTCTTTCTTTTTCTTCCTTTAACAGGAGATGAGAAGGAAGATCAGCTCAGCAGTCCTTAAGATAGTAATCATCATCAGGGTATCTACATAATGAGAATAGGAAGGTGGTTCCATTTTTCCAAACTTGTAAATTATGTGTTTTAAAGACTTAAGGACTTTCCTGGTTGGTCTAGTGGTTAAGACTCTGTGTTTCCACTGCAGGGAACATGAGTTCAATCCCTGATCAGGGAACTGAGATCCCATATGCTGCACAGTGAGGCCAAAAACAAAATCAATTTTTTTTACAAAAGAAAGATATATGAAAAGACATTTCCAGACCTTGGGGATGAATCTGCCAGGGCTACAGAGAAAGAAAAGAGGTCAGGACTCTGAGACCAAGAATCTGAACCTCTCATGTCCAAGCACTGGGGGATCCATTTATAGTACTGGGAGTGGCTGTGAATTGAACTGGGAGAGAGTCTACTGTAGAAGACAATCTTGATTGTGGCTCCCTCACCCAGACAAGGTGTCCATCTGCTACCAGCATACTTTTGTAGACAGTGAAAGAGATGGCATATGGATTTCCAGGAGCCCTGAGAGCCAGGAAAGAGGGCTTTGTATTTTGGAGATGGAAGAAAAGTGATGCTGTGGTAAGAGCTATAACCTGTCTCATCCTGTCTCATAAACTGTCAGCATGCTTTTCTTCCCTACTTGATTTTATGCACCTAGAGACCAAAACCAAGTTTCATATTTTGTATATATATGTAGTACATTTCAGTTTTTCTCCTTGGCCCTCACTAGATGAACCACTTTTCTTTTCTCTGTACATTGTTATATAGTCTTACTGAGAAACCATAAGGAAGTGGATTCTAAATCAGTGTTGAGGATTTGAGGTGTTTGATGGTTGACATTTGGTTGGTGCTCTCTCTTTGCTGAACGATTCACTCCGTTTCTCTTGGAAGCTCCCATGGAAACAGAGAATTAGTGAGCTTGAGAGAAGAGAAAGTGAGAATGGGGTGAGAAAGAGGCTGGGGTACATGGCTATGTATTGGGAGCAAAATGTGCAACTTGTCTTTCCAGAATCAGATACCGTGAGAAAAAGATGGCGGTTCTCATTCATGGTGGCAGCAAGGTGGCAATGCTGCCCCTGGAAAGTCAAGATCTTCCCAGCCTCCTTGCCCATGTTTACTCAGTCCTCATTTGGAAGTCAGTCTTGAACTGACAGTAGAGAAAAGATTTCCTTCTGGACTAAGAAGTCAATCTGTAAAACGTATTGATGGAAATATATAAAAATTTGCATTCAAAGCACCTGCATTCAAGGATTCACTTTTTTTTCAAGCATGATTGTGCCCAGGTAAGAGTACATATAACTTATATTTAAGGATGCCCAAACTGAGTCAGCAAAGTCAAATATCAAGTTTAGCCAAATAGACTTGGAACCCAATTTCATCCTTTAATACATGTATTTATTGTCATTGTTGCTGTTGTTCAGTTGTTCAGCCATGTCTCTTTGCGACCCCACGAACTACAGCACAGCCAGGCTTCCCTGTCCTTCACTATCTCCCGGAGTTTGCTAAAACTCACGTCCATTGAGTCAGTGATGCTATCCAGCCATCTCATCTCCTGTCACCCCCTTATCCTCTTGCCCTCAATCTTTCCCAGCATAAGGGTCTTTCCCAATGAAATTTATTGTCATTACTATCATTCAATAGCATTTCTAATGCTAACACAATCCACTGTGAGGAATTCAGCCAGCACCTAAAATGTAGCCAGGGAGACAATGTTTAATAAAAAATAATTCTGAGACCAGAGCGCTTCCAGTTTTTGAAAGCCTTAAAATAAATCCCAATCCCAAATTTATTCCTAATGGTACAAAATTATTTCCACAGCTGCTCCAATAAACATCAGAAAAGACTTTGCCAACTCCTGACTATTCAGGCTACTATTGTACAAAAGAGGAGCTTTTTAAAAAAAATAACCCTTATCTATCCTCATGAAAGGCTAATAAGCAGGCATTACCAGGTTCTAAAAAATAACATGTTCAATTTCAAGTCTTTTGAAAACCTTCTGGTTATATTTACTCACTTTCTCAATTAGCAGGTGTTGGAAGCCCTGAAAATTTTTCTCTCTGCTCTAATTTTGTAGTCAATGACATAGATACAGAGATCGAAACAGATATGGAGATGGATATATCTTGTCCATCCCACTAACCAGATTGTTAAGCTGCTCACAAGCCCTAACTGCAGCTAGAGTCCTCCTGTATCTCCCAGGCAGATGTATCTCCCAGTTTACTCATGACAGGCCTTCATGAATTGTTGACTCTGTGTAAATATACAAGCCAGTCCTGAATGGATGGAAAAGTAATGGTGAGCTCAACAAATCATCCCATAGCCTTACCTTTCCAGCTGTTAAAAATATATATATATATATTAAAATATATAAAAAAAATATATATATATATTAAAGCTATAGAGGCTGTAGGTCTTTCCTGTAACTCAAATGGTCAAGAATCTGCCTGCAGTGCAGGAGACTCAGGTTTGATCCCTGGGTTGGGAAGATCCTCTGGAGAAGGGGATGGCAATCCACTCCAGTATTCTTGCCTGGGAAATCCCAAGGACAGAGGAGCCTGGCGGGCTACAGTCTGGCAGGCTACAGTAGGTGGAGTCCCAGAGGGTCAGGTACACCCGAGTGACTAACACTATTTCTACAGAGACTGTAAAAAGGTCAGTGGCTTCCAGGGACTGGGGGGACAAGGGAGGAATTAAGAATAGGTGGAACATAAAAGATTTTTAGGGCAGTGAAAATACTCTATGATACTATAATGATGGATGTATGTCATTACACATTTGTCTAAAACCGTAGAATGTACACCTCTAGAAGTGAACTCTAATGCAAAAACTCTGCACTTCAGGTGATAATGATGTGTCAATGTAGGTTCATTAGTTGTAACAAAGATACCACTCTGGTGTGAGACCACTTCCCACACAGGGGAGGCTTTGAATGTGTGAGGGCAGGCAGTAGATGGAAAATCTCTGTGATTGCCTCTCAATTTTGCTATGAACCTAAAGCTGCTCAAAAAAAAAAAAAAAATCTTAAAAAAAAAAAAAATGTTCTTTCCTAAGTGGGTGTAAAGACATGCATGCCACTATTTACAACAGCCAGGACTTGAAAGCAACCTAGATGTTCATCGACAGATGAATAGATAAAGAAGTTGTGGTACCTATATACAATGGAATATTGTAAATATTGTATATTGTAAATATACAATGGCATATCAGTCACTCCATTGTGTCTGACTCTTTATGACCCCATGGACTATACCATCCATGGAATTCTCCAGGCCAGAATACTGGAGTGGGTAGCCTTTCCTTTCTCCACAGGATCTTCCCAACCCAGGGATCGAACCTAGGTCTCCTGCATTACAGGCAGATTCTTTACCAACTGAGCCACCAGGGAAGCCCCAATGGAACATTCAGTTCAGTTCAGTTCAGTTCAGTCACTCAATTGTGTCCGACTCTTTGCGACCCCATGAATTGCAGCACGCCAGGCCTCCCTGTCCATCACCAACTTACATCCATTGAGTCAGTGATGCCATTCAGTCATCTCATCCTCTGTCATCCCCTTCTCCTCCTTCCCCCAATCTCTCCTAGCATCAGGGTCTTTTCCAATGAGTCAACTCTTCACATGGGCGGCCAAAGTATTGGAGTTTCAGCTTCAGCACCAGTCCTTCCAATGAACACCCAGGACTGATCTCCTTTAGGATGGACTGGTTGGATCTTCTTGCAGTCCAAGGGACTCTCAAGAGTCTTCTCCAACACCACAGTTCAAAAGCATCAATTCTTCAGTGCTCAGCTTTCTTCACAGTACAGCTCTCACATTCATACATGACCACTGAAAAAACCATAGCCTTGACTAGATGGACCTTTGTTGGCAAAGTAAGTCTCTGCTTTTAAATATGCTGTCCAGGTTGGTCATAACTTTCCTTTCAAGGAGTAAGCACCTTTTAATTTCATGGCTGCAATCACCATCTGCAGTAATTTTGGAGCCCTCTAAAATAAAGTCTGACACTGTTTCCACTGTTCCCCCATCTATTTCCCATGAAGTGATGGGACCAGATGCCATGATCTTAGTTTTCTGAATGTTGAGCTTTAAGCCAACTTTTTCACTCTCCTCTTTTACTTCCATCAAGAGGCTTTTTAGTTCATCTTCACTTTCTGCCATAAGGGGGTGGTGTCATCTGCATATCTGAGGTTATTGATATGTCTCCTGGCAATCTTGATTCCAGCTTGTGCTTCTTCCAGCCCAGCATTTCTCATAATGTACTCTGCATATAAGTTAAATAAGGAGGGTGACAATAGACAGCCTTGATGTACTCCTTTCCCTATTTGGAACCAGTCTGTTGTTCCATGTCCAGTTCTAACTGTTGCTTCCTGGCCTGCATGTAGGTTTCTCAAGAGGCAGGTTAGGTGGTCTGGTATTCCCATCTAACATTACTCAGCCATAAAAAGGAATGAATTTCATTTAGTTCAGTAAACTGAACCTAGAACTTGTTATACAATGTGAAGTAAGTCAGAAAGAGAAAAATAAGTATCATAAATTAAGATATTTGTATGGAATCTAGAAAAATAGTACTGATGAACCTATTTTCAGGGTAGGAATAGAAACGCAGACATAGAGAACAGACTCATGGACACAGCAGGAGAAGGGGAGGGTGGGATGAACTGAGAGTAGCGCAGTGAAACATATGCGTTACCGTATGTAAAATAGCTAGCTAGTAGGAAGTTTCTGTATAACATAGGGAGCTCAACCTGGTGCTCTGTAACAATTAGAGGGGTGGAAGGGGGTAGAGGGTGGGAGGGAGGTTCAAGAGGGAGACGACGTGTGTATAATTATGGCTGATTCATGCTGCATGGCAAAAACCAATACAACACTGTAAAGCCATTATCCTTCAAATTCAAATAAATTAAAAACAAGAAAAAATGTTCCTTCCCAACTCTGCGTAAAAACATGCAAGCTGGTGCCATGCACAGCTTCAAAAGGAAGGCAGGCCTGCCGTACTCAGGTTGTTCTCTGGAGCTACCCAGCATTAATGAGGTGTTCCAAAGCAGGGAGATAGGCAAGCAAGGGAGCAAGAGAAAAGACAGGACTGTGACAAGTGGAGAAGCAACTCCACAATCACAGATATGTAGGTTTAGATATTTTCCCCCCAGTGATTTAAAGCGATATAATTGGATCTATCTTTGGCATCAGAGAAATCTGGGTTGAGCTCTGACTCTATCTCTTACGGGATGGGTATACTTGAGCACATTACTGAGTCCTTCCAAGCCTCATTTTCATCATCTGTAAATAGGTGGAGCAGCAGATTTGCTGTGAAAATTAAATACGCTAATTCACTCAAAGTGCATGAACAGGAACTGAACATTCAACTATTGTTAGTTTCTCTGCCTTTCTGACCTCCTTCCCTGACAAGGTTTTTCCATAAAAGCAGGGCTGAGAGAAATCACAAAGCAACCCAACTTCTCGCCATCACGGTTTTTCTCAACTTTTAAGAATTCACATGCCTCTTGATCATACAAAAATTCTCTTTCCCACATCCCATGTTGAGATTTATAGCTCTGACCCCTTAAAATGGGCTGGGAAATTAAAAAGGCAAATAATACACAAATATTCTCCAAATCTCTCTCTCCAAACCACAGAGAGTGCTGCGGACAAGCCCACAAGTCTGTGTGTGGGTGAGTGTGGGTGTGTTTCAGAGTGAAATTTTCATTTGCTGCTCTCTGGTTACTTAGCCCCTGCCAGAAGAATTCAGTTTTTCCCAGAAGTCAGACACAAGTCAAGTCAGCTGTTTTGCTTAAAGAAACAAGATACAAATTAAAGCCCAAACGGAAAAGTGGGGGAAGAAGAAATTGTTTGGGTGGCTGTATAATCACTAAATTTCTTGCCAGCAGCCCACGGCAGGCTCTCACCACCTGATTGTTTTTTAGGAAATGCAAATGACACATAGCCTTGCTCTGTGATATCTCTGTAAGCCAACTTGTTCCATGCTTACATTGGACTCTGTAGATCCAGCAGTGGGAAGGGGAGGGAGGGAGGGAGACAGGCATCTTTTAGATTTCCCTCACTCTTTACTCTGTCTTTATCCTGGTTGGAATCCATCAGGCTTGTTCAAACGCATTACCTAATTTGCACTATTCGTGAGACAAAGGGCTCCATGCGGCTCGAAGGTGCCCATTGCAGCCCCACAGTTAAATGATGTCAAAAGGTTGCCACAATTCTCTGTTAGTCTGAGACAGAAAGAAGCAATCCAGCAAGGTTTGTGTAACATACCTCCCAAGAGGGTTCAATGGGAGCTACAGGGAGACTTTGAGGGGGAAAAAAAAAGCTTTTTTTAAAAAAGATGAGCATTCAAAATAATTTTAACAAATGCCAAAAATTCAAATCAAGATCTCTACAGCCAATCTGTAACTAGATACTCTGGGTTACCTTTTTCATATTCTGCAATTTCATTTTCTTGATAAAAGCTACATTCTTCTAAATTGGTTTGCTCCAATGCTAATCACATAGACACACATACATAGCCACATCCAAAAAGACTAAAAGAAAACTTTTCTGGTCATTAAAACTGGGCTAGTTTTAATGACCAGAGTAGTGATCAATACATCTCAGGGTAACCTTCTAGGACTGGCAGCTTTTTCCTTTCTGAGACATACCGTTTTGACACACAAGGGTCATTCTCTGGCAAAGAAAGCAGAGCCCAGCAACTGCTTTATCAGAAGAACTCACAAGCATTAATTTCTAACAAAGCTAACCCATTCCTGTGCCCAGCAACACAACACACCTAAATACCCACACAGGCATGTGTGTGCGCATACACACACACACACACACATGCACACACACCCTGAAATTCTGTTTGATCAGCTTCTAGTCCTCACTGCCTGGGTCTGGGAGGGACAGACTAAACATGGTCACCCACAGTGATATTTCCTATGCTCAGAACAACCAATGAGGACCACGATCGCACTTTTCATTCTGTTCTTTGAGCGATCTTCCACAGAGAAAATCCCTAGTATAGGGAAAGTGTGGAGCAATGCCTAAAAATAGACACTGAGGCTAAATTAACATTTTGCCTTTGACCTGAATTAAAAGCAGCAACAAGCAAAACTGGAAAACAGAATTGCTCCCTCTCTTAGCCATGTCTGGCTGTCTTCTCGCCACGCTTAGTGCTAAGGATACAAGATGAACCAGTCAGACCCAGACTCTGCTCTCATCAGTTTACAGAACAGGGCAGAAACAGACAAGAGGCAACTTCAGGACAGTGTGATAAGTGCACAAAGAGAAGTCAACTGAGGATGCCCTCAGAATGCAGAGGGGAATATCTAGCCCTGAAAGGTGATCAGAAGTTAGATCAAAAACAGGGTGGGAGGGGAGTGGTAAGGAAGAAGAGCCCTTCTGCTAGGCTAGGATATGGTGAGTTATAAGACTGCACAGCTAAAAGAGGGTCAGACAGTGAAAGGCCTTATAAACCAGAATAAAGACTCGGGGAGTCCGAGTACTTTAAGCAGGGGAGTGACATGATCAGATTTGCTGTTTAGAAAGAGCACTTTGTCTGCAGTAGAGAGAATGAATTGGAAAGCAGCGTAGTGGAAGGTGGGGAGAGCAGTTAGAAGGCAGTTGCAGTAGTCCAGACAAGAGGCAATGGCAGCTTGGCTTACAGACTTGACAGTAAAAATGGAGAGAAGTGGACGGATTCAAGGAGCCAAATCTCCACCTTCCCTCAATTGCATGAAGGGGAATGACACACTACAGCGGGGAGGGAATGTGACATTTTGTCTAACATCCTTCAAGTAGGAATAATCATCTCACATTTTCTCTTAGAATACCATCTCCTGTTCATCTTCTTCACTTAAATTCTTAATAATTGAAAGAAATAAGAAATCTATCATTTATTTTGAACCCAGAAAGATCAGACAGTTCTCCTGGCTAATATAAATGATTCATTTTGTAATCATCCAGCATGTATTTTCCAGAGGACCTGCACAGCCACTGTTTCACTCCTGGCACGTGTTCATCAGTCCACTTTCTCAAAGTGAATAAGTGAGCAAATGGCAATCAATGTTCCCAATAAAAGTTTTAGGAGATAATTACAGTGATGGGAAATGTAGTCATTACAATAGTCATGCTGGGTTTGTTGTGATGCTACTAATCACACCAAGTTTTCTGATTTCATGTAAATTGCAGGTACCTTTACTCCTGTAGGAATCTCTATTAATAGATAATATCATTAAGCTAATAGCTACTTGAAGTATAATTTTAAAAATTTAAGTGATCTAAGCTATTTTAAAATACTATGACAACCTAACAAATACAAACCAAAAAATAAACTTTATCACATTTAAGAAAATTATTTTTAAAGATAGACATCTGCAATTTACCCATAAAACACAGAATTATACTTCATGGACTGACTATGTATCTTTTTTCAATTACCCAACAAGAGAGAAAGTGCAAATGTTCACTATCTGAGCTCCTGTTTATTGCTACTGGGTGAATGGTTATACATGCACACTACAGTTATGGAATATAGAAAGGTATGCCACTGTTTATTTGTTCATTCAAGAGATATTTACTAGGCACTTACCCTATGCCCAACACTATGGTAGGCACTACTGATAGGCCAGAGGGGTAACATATTCAAGGAAACATGATACCGATATATGTGCCAAATATGGAGAAGCGTAAGACACTAGAATGCTATAGTGGAAGATGCCCTTAATCATGGAGGGCTTCCTAGAGGAGATGATTTTTAATTTGGCTTTTGGCAAAAAAGTCAAGGGCTTGGCAGACAAATCCAAACAGTAAAGAAATAACTCAGAGGAAAGAAAAAAAAAAAAAAGACTGCTCAAGGGTACAGAGGTCCAGAAAGAACAGTGTGATCTGGGAGCTGCAAGGACAGAGCATAAAGAACATTGGAGAAAGGTCAGGAGAAGACTGCTGAGGGCTTGTTATGCCAGAGGACGGCCATTAGGGTAGGAAAGAAGCATGGATAGATTGTCTTTGACTTACTCTGTAGAAAAAGAAAATCCATGCAGCTAGGGCACCATTTCTTTAAATTAGTTTATTGCAGTTAATGGTACAGTAACCAAATTGTTCAAATCATTGCATGGAGCAGAGTATTGAAAAATAAGACTGTCCTCAGAAACTTAATATATATCCCCCTTCACCTACCTCCCTTACCTTGATAACTCAGACTCAGCCTTCAGTCTTTGACTTCAGCATCACTTCCTTAAAAAGTCCTCCTTCATCACTCTGATCGGTCAATGACCATATCTGTGCTTAGCTGTTTTGAGAGTAGTCCGGTTTGCACAGGATCGTGTACAGACTGCTAAAAAGCACCCTGCCCTTTCCTCCCCTCTTTATACACACAGAGGCACACACACACACACACACACACTAACACAGACACACAACACTCGCCCACACACCAAGTGTTGAAAAGTCTCACACTCGCTAAGGGCTTGGTCAGTGTTATCTGGGAAAACCAGACAATTAATTTTCTGGCTTAAGTTCAACAGGAAGTAGTTTATCCAATTAACTCTAGCATCATAGTCCTAACTTAAAGTCAGAACACCAGGAATTTCCAGTTGACTGGGAGTGTGGATGAGGGGTCCTGGGGAGGTGGGGAGCGACAAAGCAGCAAGAGAGACCCTAGGGGGAGGAGCCTTAGTGGAAGGACAGTGGGAGAAAGCAAGTGCACCCCAAGAATAGGGACCCTGCAGAGGATGAAGTAAGAGCTACTGAGAGCTGTCTGATAGCACAGAGCTTGAAGTTCCTGTAGAAAATTCCAGAGACAGCCAGTTGCCTGATAAAATAAAAGCCACAGAAGAATTTCCTGTCTGAATCAAGTCTTTTCAAGCTTCATCAGGAAGTAGTATCCTGTTTTCATATCATCACATTTCTGCTATCTGTATCGCCCTTCAACTCCTTTAAAGCAGTCCTACCTCCACTGAAGTCTGCAGCCTTCCCGGGGGCAGTTTGCAAACACCTAGAGCCCCACTCAGTCAGGGCAGCACTGCCATCCATATTTAGGGATTTTAATCTTTCCACATAAATCACTCCCTCCAGCTCCTTAATCATGTGTGACAACTTGCAGTGGCTGCATCTCCTTCTCTGATTTCCCTGAAAGGTCTTGAAAGCTAAGCAGGGTTAAGCTGAGTCAGTAACTTAGATGGAAGATGCAAGAACCACACAGGAAATGCACAAAATGAGTCAATAGTCAGCACATGTCTCTCTGAGGTCCGCCTCTCACCATCTGGAAGAGGGGCTCCCTGGGTCTAGAAGCCCACTGTTTTCTAAATGATAAGGTCAGTCTGTGAGCATCACAGCACACTCTCCTAGCTTGTAGAAACTGAAAGCTGGACCAGGATCCCAACATCCCTTTAAGCCTTGCCATGTGCTGTGCTTATGTTCCCAGCTTCCTTCAAGAGGCAGACTGTCCTAATTAAAGTAACATCAGAACCAACAAGGTTGGTATGGCAGGAGGACTTTAAACCTACCTAAAAGGAATTCTGGACTTAATCAAGATTCCCAGACCATCACTTCAGGAACGAGGCTAGGTTCCAGCCCTTTATTATTCTGAACTGAACATTACAGTAGCCTCATACTTCCTTTTCTATTAAACAGAGCCTCTTGGTGATAACACATGCTTCCTTTGCCTCTGAATGTGATGTTAAGATCCCTGTAATTCTGTGTATTTACTTGATCTACTGATCCAGGACACGAGAGTTCTGCAAGTGCCAATTCTAATAATAAGAAGTAACATTTACCCAAATGCTTAATCATAACCAGCACTCTTCTAAGCACTTGGCTTATAAAAATTTATCTTGGGAGAGGGGATCGGGATGGGGAATACATGTAAATCCATGGCTGATTCATGTCAATGTATGGCAAAAACCACTACAATATTGTAAAGTAATTAGCCTCCAACTAATAAAAATAAATGGAAAAAAAAACTTATCTTAAACTTCTCAACAACTCTATACGGAGATGAGAAATTGAGACACAAAGAGGTTAATGAACTTGCCAAAAGCCACACAGAGAAAAAGAAGCAACACTGGGATTTGAACACAGCTAGTATGATCCCGGAGAAGGCAATGGCACCCCACTCCAGTACTCTTGTGTGGAAAATCCCATGGACGGAGGAACCTGGTAGGCTGCAGTCCATGGGGCCACTGGGAGTCGGACACGACTGAGCGACTTCACTTTCACTTTTCACTTTCATGCATTGGAGAAGGAAATGGCAACCCACTCCAGTGTTCTTGCCTGGAGAATCCCAGAGACGGGGGACCCTGGTGGGCTGCCGTCTATGGGGTCGCACAGAGTCGGATACAACTGAAGCTACTTAGCAGCAGCAGCAGCAGTATGATCCCAGTGGAGAAGGAAATGGCAACCCATTTCAGTATTGTTGCCTGGAAAATTCCATAAACGAAGGAACCTGGCAGGCTTCAGTCCATGGAGTCGCGCAGAACTGGATGTGACTGAGCAACTGAGTATAGACACATGCAGTAAGATCCCAGAGCCCGTGGGCCTGACTCTCCTGTTCTACCTAGACCCTCTGGTACTACTTACTTTAAGAGAAAGAGGTTTCTTCCTCTTAAAGAAATTTATTGTTCAGTCGCTCAGTCGTGTCCAACTCTGCAACCCCATGGACGGCTGCATGCCAGGCATTCCTGTCCTTCACCATCTCCTGGAGCTTGCTCTAACTCATGTCCATTGAGTCAGTGATGCCATCCAACCAACTCATCCTCTGTTGTCCCCTTAAAGAAATAAGCTCTTATTATACTCCTAATTTTCATTTACCTCTCTCTGTCTCAGTTTCTCATCTCCCTTTAGGGTGGTTCAGAAATTTAAGATGAGTTATTATGAGTAAAGTGCTTAGAAGAAGTGTAGTCATAAGAAAATGCAGTAAATTGCCCAAGGTCACACAGAGGTCAGTGGCAGTGCCTAAGACATAGGCACGTGGCGGGCAGCCCGACCCAGAGGCTGAGCTCCAGTCGCCAGGCCACTGCCTCCCTGCTGCCCTGGAAGGAGCAGTGGGGAGGAGACAGATTACAGATGCAAGAAATACCAGGAGCAACTAGGCAAGCAGGGCTTGGAGGGCACCAGGGGAGGGGTTGGTGGGCACAGTAGCAGGTGAATCTTAGAAAGATTTGAGTTTTTCTTCTGCCGAGATCAGAGGGAAAGAATAGAAATGGGGTGAGCACACAGAGTGTTCTAGCAAGACAAGGGAGGCTAGCTTGTGTCCCCTAAGTCTCATTTTCTTGTGGAATTAGAACAAAGGTATCTGCAGCCGTCTCTAACCCTGGAGGGGTTGTGTGGGAGCTATAGCTGAAGACTCTGGTTGTCTGAAACAGCTGCGGGGCTGGGCTCCCCTGCGAGCGAATGCAAGCCAGGCTCAGCAGCTCTGGGGCCCTTTCTGAGTTTCTGTGGACTTCATAGTGTAACCAATTTGCCCTGATTTTGTAATTTTCTCTAGCAAGGGCTGAAAGTGCAGGAGTAGGACTAAAGAAAATGACTGAAGTTCTGTCCTTACTATTAGGGACTGCTTGCAAACCCATAGATGTCCCAGGATGTTAAAAAATGATGCAGCTTCCTCCAAAGAGGGAAAGGTTGAGGGCTGATTACCCATACCAGGAAAGGCCAAGGTGTTCTGTACCTAGAGTGTAGCCTGTGGTTCACCATAGAGACACAGGCATCAAGCGTGGGTTCAGTTCCTATCAGTGCCTCTTGCTAGCTGGTGACCTTGGATAAGTTCCTGAGCCTATCTATGTCTGTTGTTTTTTTTAAACCGGTAAAAGGAGGTATTACTTGAGCATACTTCGTAAGGTTGTAGTAAGTATTAAATAAAACATATAAAGCCCTTAGCACAAAGTCTGAGACATAATAAGAGGTCAATAAACGCTAACTTTTATTAAGGCTCAAGCAAGGATTTCACTGGTGCTGCTAGCTGCTTAGTGTCCTCACTGATCAGCATTCGCTACTAGAAGCATGGCATCTCATGCATATACATGTGAACACTGTCATGTGAGAGACTAGAATCTCCAAGCCCTCAGTGGTGGCTTTAAATTGTCCAGCTGTGCTGACTAGTTCTTGTTTTCAGATATAAACAAAGCAGTGGGATAATGGACGATGAGTTTGCTCCCAGGGAAAGTAGCCAACTGTTTCCTATTTAATGCCAATAAGACCTTGACCTTTCCTGCTTTCTATGTCAGCCGTCCTCTCACAAAGCAAATCCAGACCACAAGTCTAGCCAGAGAGTCGATATTAAATTAAACCTAGAATTTTAAAACATTGCCCAGGTCTTTCTCAACAATTACAATCCGTTTTAAGCATTAGATTTTCTGTGCAGGCTCCCGAAGACCTGCAGAATAGACCTGGTATTGTTATTTCTTCTTCTAAATCTCTATAGTCTATTCAGCATCATTGCTTTTTATATTCTCTCAGGTGTAAGTAATACATGTTTGCCTGGGATTGGGTTCTTTTTCTGCATAAACAAAAAGATTTTCTTAAAAATGTGATTAGAATACAAATGCCTTACCCACTTAGATGTGTTAAATAGCTACATTCTAAACTTGCTAAGAACTTCCTTTTCATGAACAAGAAGTTTTTTTTTTTTTCCCCTTTTCTGGAAAATATAAGTAATAAAATACAGAAGCCTAATGACTAAGTATATCAATATTCCTTTCTCCAAATTCTTGTGTTGATTTGTGGTCTATTCAAGGCCGTGCCTCTGATTGTTGCATTTGTTATTGTTTTATTCCTCATTTGGGCAGGAATATCTTTTGGCTTCCCTGGTGGGTCAGATTGTAAAGAATCTGCCTGCAGTGCTGTTCGATCCCTGGGTCAGGAAGATCCCCTGGAGGAGGGAATGGCAACCCAAAGCAGTATTCTTGCCTGGAGAATCCCATGGACAGAACTGAGAAACTAACACTTTCACCTTTTACATCATTTGCTTCTCCTACACTACCTAATAAGCATCTAAAAGTAGAGAAGTGATCCAATAAAAACATTCTGATTGACCGAGAATACTTTTTGTTTAATTAATTCATTAATTAATCAGGGACCCAGGCAGGTAACCGAATACTGAAGCAGGCTAGGTATGCGACAATACGGTGTGGTGGGGACTGGGTCTATAGGAAACATTCAGGACCCATCTCAGGGGACAATTGGGATTCAGCTCTACATCAGTGATGCTGAGTGATGCTTGTCATGTAGCCATGTAGAGCCTGCGTTGCTAGATATTCCAATTTTCAGACAGATGATAAAATCTCCCAAATTTTACATTACAGCAATCAATTTAAAAAATAAAAATAATAATACAATGGGGGCCCAATATCACACATCTGTGGACCAGGTTCAGCCCAGGCCCAACAACTGGTAATATCTTAAGCTAAAGGAAATGCCTGTCTATCCTTGACACCAGATCCGCCTGCAAGCAGCTTGGTGACCCCAGCCTACAGTCCTATCCTCTGCCTATTGCCAATCACAACTGGCCTGGTTCTCACAGCCAGACTCCTCCTTGAGTCACTACCGAACAAAACAAGCCGCATTCACACAACCCGCTGAGCCTTTTGACGGTGTTGTACAAAACTGAAAAGATGGTAATTGGTAGAGAAGGTGTCCAGGTTAAATATTATTGGGACAAACCTTTTTAAAAGGCCTGGATGAATGTTCGTGATTTTAATACAGCCCCAGCAAAGCTACCTGAAGAAATGACATGGCTAATCGTCACCCTTCAGAAGTCAGTGGATTGTCTGTATCAGAAAGGCAGGAAGGGTCAGAAGGAATAGTCCGTTCTCCCCTATTCTCATCAGCTCTAAATTAGATGATAAATAGCAAAGATTTCTACCTTCCTATGAAGCTCAAAAACAAGTTCTTGCTTTTTTAAAAAGGAAGAGTATTTAACTCAATAATAGGTTTGTAGTCTTGTCAGAATATAAAAATTTTCCTTTGGCATAAAACTCTGATTTCACCTATCACCGGGAACCTCAGTAAGACTTAGTACTTTTTTCTAAAATAAAGCACTGCTGAAGGATTCCTGATGGATCCTACATCATCTCTTTCCCCAGCACCTAGCATAATACCAGTCACAGAATACAGACTTGATAAATGTTTAGTTAATGAATTAATTAATGATGGAATGATTGAATTCAATCCATGCCCCAAATGGGCTTGCTTTATAGAAAGGCACGGGGGGAGGGGGTAGAAAAGAAACAGGGCAAAGATCAGCATCTTTAAATGCAACATGCGGTGCTTTGTCTTTGTTTTTAAAATACTTTAGAGAATTGGGTGGTAATTTATCTAATTCACTCTGTCAGGAAGAATCTGAAGACGCAGTCTCTGCCTCCCCGCTAAATCTTAGCACATGCTGATTTCAGGTGACTCCAGAAATGAAGCTGAAACAATTAATTGCACTATTTTTTTTTTTTAATTTACTTTTTTATTTTTCAGTGGGTTTTGTCATACATTGATATGAATCAGCCATAGAGCTACACGAATTCCCCATCCCGGTCTCCCATTCCACCTCCCTCTCCACCTATTAAATAAACACTTTATGTTCCCTGAAAAATCTTTAACAAAAGCCCAAGTGTCAGAGAGGAAAAGATGCTGAGACATCAGAACCATGAAAGAGACATTACATTTCTTTCTGCCTGCAGCCCTGAGGATTCCAGTGTCTGCTCCCCAGACCTGCAAAGTTCACAGTTCTTTAACATGACACTGAGCTTGACAGAGAAATCGCAGGTACTTGAGTGTGTATCTGCATTGCAACAGATGTCAGCATCACGTTTGGAAGGAAATTGAATTACAGATGGAAGGATCCTGGGAGCTGAGAGCATCTGTTATAGGAATCTGGATTTGAAAGAATACATTTGAAAAATAAGTCTCTTCAACTTCCGAATGAACTAAAATTGTTCATGATTTCTACTGCCATTCTCCCTCCCTCTCTCTCTCTCTCTCTCTGCTTGTAGAAGGAATGAGAAAAGATTGAAATTATTCCACTTTGTCAAGATGGAGAATATTATTAGAAAACATTTCAGAGAATAATGCATGCTTTTCTATCAGTAGTGGAATGCCAATTAGAAATGTTAGAATATCTCAAAGATTTTCTTCGAAGAATCCTAATATCCTTGCCTAATGAAAAGCACCATGTTGTCTGGGAATTTTTAGAAGTGATCTATTGTGCTCTGTTGGGGGCTTCCCTGGTGGCTCAGCATTAGTAAAGAGCCCTGCAATGCCGGAGACACAGGAGGTGCAGGTTCGGTCCCTCAGTCAGGAAGATCCCCTGGAAGAGGGCACGGCAACCCACTCCAGTATTCTTGCCTGGAGAATCCCATGGCCAGAGGAGCCAGGTGGGCTACAGTCCACACTGTTAGGAGGAGTCAGACACGGCTGAAGCGACTGAGCGTGCACACAGACGCATCCTGCTT
This sequence comes from Muntiacus reevesi, assembly GCF_963930625.1. Classification (NCBI taxonomy): domain Eukaryota; kingdom Metazoa; phylum Chordata; class Mammalia; order Artiodactyla; family Cervidae; genus Muntiacus; species Muntiacus reevesi. Next base: position 140,278,459 of record NC_089251.1, on the reverse strand, counting down.
GGTCAGCACACAATGCCTAGAACCTGCTTGTGACCATTTTTATTGCCATTGTCCATTTTGTTTTAGCTCATGTGAGAAGCAACCAATCAATCCAAGTAGTTACTACTGTTTTATTCAGCAGAGACGCCTCTTTGAGCAAAGAGTTCTCAGAGGAGAGTTCACGGCTCTAAGTAAAATCATTCCTGATAAACATGCTTCTTAAACGACACACAAGACAGCTCGCTCCTTTCAAGTTGTGTTCCGACAGGACCTGTTACAGTCGTGTGGGCCGCAGGCCGTGGAGGAAATGACAGAGCACACGCTCATTTCCACACAGGTCTGAACAGTGACTTCCAGGCGCTCACACCCTGCAGTTTCCCCAGCTTCATCCCCACTTGTGAAAGACACATGGTTTAGAGATTCTCATCCGAGGGACAGCAATAATCTGCCAACTCTTCATATCACCCTGGAGACCAGCTCATCCCTAGACCAGGATAACTGTGCCCAAGTGCCCTTAAGCCCTGGGAGGACTTTTTATTCTGGCCTGTCCACCCCCGCCGCCAGCACCAGGAGCTTCAGTGTCCTCTAAAATCTCCTGGAGATCCAAGCTCCTTCCCTGTCACCCTCAGGGTTCTTCCCACACCATTTAGTGCTGACCTAAGCTTTTCACCAATCAAAAGTGAGCGAAGGGGAATGAAAGGAAGGGGAAGGCTTTATCCCAAAATAGAAAGCGATTAAGCAAGGATAGATCTGTACCAAGGCAGGATAGTTCTGAGACCAGAGGTGGTGGCTTAAATGTGGCCCTGCAATGTTTTAGTCGCTCAGCTGTGTCCAACTCTTTGTGACCCCAGGGACTGTAGCCTGCCAAGTTCTTCTGTCCTTGGGGAATCTCCAGAGCAGAATACTGGAGTGGGTTGCCATTTCCTCCTCCAGGGGATCTTCCCAACCCAGGGATCAAACCCAGGTCTCCCACATTGGAGGCAGATTCTTTACTGTCTGAGCCACTTGTAAATGACCCAGTGGAGATCATTGGAACTTGGAACTGGGGTCAATTAGCCTTAAAAAGAAAATGTATCCCTCTTTTTACTGGACCTTAGAAAAGCCTCTCCAATTGCTCAGAGGCGTCTCCTGAGTGAATGAGCTGGGCATCATTTGGGTGCGTCGTATGCTGCTTTCCCGCCACCTTCACTCTAATCATGATGAATGTGATGGTGTGGGCACATCTGGCTGCAGACAGGAGTGTGAGGCAGCCACATCTGGAGTCTGGCATTATTTCATCTCTAATTTAATAGCTGCCTTCCTGGTTCTGAAGCTGACAAAGGACTTGAGCGTAGAAAAATGAAAGGAGGATCACTAAACTTTGTTGGCTTCCAAGCCCTTGCTCTTGCCTTGGGGAAATTTATATCCTATTCCACTGAAGACTGCTCAAGTGACAGTCATAACTCAATAACCGTGCTCACAAGATTTTCCAAAGATTGACATTCTTACTGATATTCCTTCAACCTGTGGTTTGGGTTGGACCTATCCTGTGGAAATTCCCCTTTAGGCCAAGGGCATGAGGTCATCAGTTCCCTAAAGAAAAACAACCCATTCCCACTTTCAGACTTCACAATCCATTTTTATTTTCTTTGTCTTCATTAACCTTGTTGATTCTCTCACTTCCTTGCACTGTCCCAAAATCATCATTTATTTTATTTATTTAGTTAAGTTTTGTTTGGGGTATTTTTTTTAGGATGGCCTCAAAATATCTCTGGTAAAATTTTTCTTCGAGTTGCTACCAGTTAGAATAACATTCTCTTCACCTTCCCTTTTTTGAATAACATTATTTCATAGGCATGTCTTGAACTTCACATATCAACCCCTCATTTTAGGCCCTTTTTTTCCATGTTTACAGTTTAACTTCAGAATCTTTGCACAGAGTTTGGTGGACCAATGAAATTCACTGTAAGACTCAGGGCCTCTGTTTATTTATTTTCGAAATAGAATTCTTATATGGATCTAATGTGACTTTATTAAAATATCAAAATATAAAGTAAAATACTATGTAACTGCTCCTTGTACAATAATCTTCAATAAATGAATATAGCTCATACACCTATAGAAAATAGCAAGGATAGTTATTCAACCACAGAATTGACTGAATAACAAAAGACATTACCCGACAATCTGAGACTTTGAAAAATTCTACCCCTCTGGAATCATCTCATGAGCTCATGCCTGCATGTGAGCGCCATCACTTTGGTCGTGTCCGACTCTTCGCAACCCTAGGGACTGTAGCCCACCAGGCTCCTCTGCCCATGGGATTCACCAGGCAAGAATACTGAAATGAGTTGCCATGCCCTCCTCCAGCAGATCTTCCCAACCCACGGATCGAACCCATGCCTCCTGGGTCTCCTGCATTGCACTGTGGATTCTTTACCCCTGAGTCACAAGGGACGCCCCAACGAGCATAATGTGAGGCAAGATGCCAAAGGGGTGCAAAGAGGAACTTGGAGATAATTCTTACCCCCGAGTCACTCATCATCTAAGAGGAAAAGTAGATAACAATATCTACATTGACAGTAAACCAAGGCCAGAAGAACTGGAAGAAGGCTGGGTGAGCCAAACCCTGAATAACCAGGTTCTAAAGCAGAATGTGTGTCTAATTACCTTTGCTCTAAATCCTGCCCCAGGAGCTAGTAGCCTCCCCTCCAGGTCTGCAGCTAGGATGCCTGACATTATGGCTGGGGAGCATCCACTCCAACGTACTGTAATATTTCCATCTGGAGAAATGCAGATGAGAGTACTCCTGTGGACACCCTCACAAAGTACAAATGGAGTAGGTGTCACCTTTTCAGCGGTGCCACCTGGTCCTGGGGTCAGAGGTGAAAAGTCAGCGACCATGAAGCAAGTTCTGAGAGTGGGTGAGCGGGTGGAGCAGCGCAGGAACGGCGTCCTCCTCTTGGCACTCCCCGCCTGGCCCTGGAGGCGGGGCTGCAGGGGCCAGGGTCGGTGGGAGAGTGAGCGCCTGGCTGGTGACCACGGGCCAAGCCGACAGCCCTCTGGTCCCCTTCGGTAACTCTTCAGACGCGGCAACCCCTCCCGCCCCATTTCCAACAATCCACTTCCGACTACCTTTTTATGACTTTACAACACAGTTTTTCCTCGAATTTTATGGCATTTCATTAAAGCCGCCAGAAGGTGATACTGCCCCTTTTCTAGGAGTGAAATAAATTCAAGTTTTATCGCTTCTGGAAATGCCCGAGCAGCTGTCAGGACATTTGATAGATTTTCTCAATTACAGGACTTGTGGAGCATTTTATACTTACATCTGCACCGAAGCCCAATATAGTAGATGTTCCTCTTGCCTCCCTCTCTTTTATCTCATGCATCTTTTCGCCTTTAATGACCAATTTGTTATTTTTCCCCTTTTATTTCTCCTTACCTCTTTTTTTCTGCATTTTGTTTCTCTTTTTTGCTGTTGGGTTTAGATAATGATGTATTTTTCATGCGAACTTACATTATTTGTGAAAGAAAAGGAGAGGAGGGGGGAAACTAACTAGGGTCCATACAAGAGAAAAGAAGTCAATTAAAATTTAAAAGGAAATCAATTTTCCATGGGGGAATTTACTGTTAATATAAGGCACACTTTGCACATGCAGTATTTATTAATGTGACGTGACATATGTTGAGTTTTTTCCTAATGGGATAGAGGCTTTGGAGTGTGTGACTTTTTACACTAATAAGGCTGTTCATTGGTGTTTTTCTTCATTATCAACATAGAGAATATCAGCTTTTAGTGACAACTTCGTGGATTATTCAAAACTGCAGAGCCTTGGTCCCAGTGGATGTTGAATAAATAAAAAAGGCTAATGTATAACAAAGACCATGCCAGTAGAGTGTACCGACAGACTGTGGGTTTGGCGCATAAAATTTATTTCATTGACTTTGAATGTATCATCTTGCGGACAGAGCAGAGACTTCAGAATGTAAGTGGGTGATCAAAATGTCTTTTTTTCCTAGAAATGCTTTCACTTAAATAATGTTTTAAGACATTGGAGTCCTTTTGCAAGCATTATCAAGTATAACCTTCCCAGCTATCCTGGAATTTAGACAAGATGAGCGTTATTATCCCAATATAAGAGATGAAGAAACTGAAACTCACAAGGAACCAGTGCTCTGCCCAAGGTCAAAAGCAGAATCTTAACTCCAACCCAGCTCTGATGAATTCCATTGTTTTTCCTCTATTGTTGATCCCACACAGTATCTGACACTCCTAACTAGAAACAGTTGATTCCTCAGTTTCTGTATAGAGCAACCTAGTAATTCCTCACAAATACATATGACTTTAAAGGCTTAAAAATGTACTCACACCAGTCTCTCTGAATTTCCCCTCACTCTTTATAGCATTACCTTGTTTATTTTTTTATAGTTCAAATCACACTTCACAATTGTATTTCTTATTTACTCACCCATTTTTTTTAATGTTTTTATTATTAAATACTGTGTAACAAACCACTCCCAAAACTTAAAAAACAAAATCCTACAATTCATTATTTCTCACAAGTCCATGATTGACCAGGCACAGGATGGGTGGTTTTCTGCCTGACATAGCATAGCTGAGGTCACTTATGTAGTTTCGTTGAGCCGGGAGCTTGGCTGGGGCTGAAATATCAAAGATGGGCTCTCATCCTCCATGCACTTCCTGTCTGAGGCCTTCCAATGTTTAGTCATGGAGTCCCAAGCTTCTAAGCAGCTGGCTTCCAGAAACAGCAATCCAAGAGCTAAAGCCCCAGAGAGCAAGCACTTTTCAAAGTGCCTGCTTGCATCCTGCTAACGTCTTATGGCTAAAGCAGTTCACGTGGCCAAATCCAAAGCAATGTGAGAAAGAGCTACCTAAAGTTGTGAGCCTCATGTGGGATACGGGAGCCAACACAGGAACACTGTACTCTAGTATTCAGAGAGGAAACTACTGGAATGTCAACTGCTTGAGCACAGAGACATTGTCATGCATCCTGCTATAATCCTAGCATTAGAGGAGTTCCTGGCAAACAACAGAAGCTCAATAAATATAAATGCTTATTAAATAAATATTTTTAAATAAATGGATCAATGGATAAGACATCCTATGAACTGACAGATTTTATAAATTTCAACTCCTTTTATTAAAGTCAACTCTTTATGGCCCTCCAGTTATTACCCATCTTAAAGGGTATTTACTACCCTGATTTCTAACACCATGAACTAGTTTTATCTGTTTCTGAAATGCTATAAACACAGAATCATTCAGTACACATATGTCCTTTTCTGTGCCTGGCTTCTTTTGTCAACACTGGATTTGTGAGGTTAATCTGTGTTACTGTATGAAGCTGTAGTGATTCATTCTCATTATTGCGCAGTATCCCACAGTATGTATTATGGATGCATATAACTATCTGTCCTACTGTTCATGGATAGTTGAGTTGTTTCCAAGTTGGAGCTATTATAACAGTGTTATTCTGAACATTTACATTCATGATTTTGGGTGAAAGTGTGCATTTTCACATATAAGTGAAATGGTGAATCATCTACTGAACTTTGGAAGATACTTCTAAACTATTTAGCCTAGTGGTTGTAATGTACCCTTCACCAGCAACATGTGGGTGTTTAAGTGGTTCCACATCCTCACTAACACTTAAAATTATCTGTCTTTTTCATTTTAGTTTTCTGGAGGTGGATAGAGGTATCACACTGTGCTTTTAATTTGCTCATCCTAGATAACTGATAAAGACAGTTTATTAGTCTGCTATGTCTGTTGTAACAAATTACCATACGTGTGGTGGCTGAAAATAACATAAATGTATTCAGTTATTATTCAAGAGGCCAGAAGACTGAGATGAAGGTATCAGCAAGGCCAGACTCCTTCTGAAGTTTTCAGGGGAAATCTAGTCCTTGATTGTTCCAGTATCTGGTGGCACTCCCTGAATTGTAGCTACATTACTCTCACCTCCCATCTCTGTATGTTTTTCTGTGTTTGTCTGTGTTAAAACTCCCTCTGTCTCTCTCATAAGAACACATGTACTGATAATTTCATATAGGGCTTACCCAGATAACTTTTGCCATATAAAATGATATTCACAGATTCCAAGGATTAGAAAGTGAATATATCTCTGAGGTGGGGAGGCACTTTTCTGCTTATAAGTGGGCACCCTTTAAATTGTATCTCCTGTTTTGTGAAGTTCTTGCTCGAGTCTTTTCTACTGGGAGATCTGCCTTTTTCTTATTGATTTATTAGGTCTTCTTTATTTTCCTGAATACAAATTCTTTGTCAGATGCTTTGCAAATTCTTTTCTCACTTTGTGGCTTGCCTTACTCCTCTAATTGTGCCCAGCTCTAAATTTAGTTTAATCCAATTTATCTCACTTTCTAATAGATTAATAAATAGGTTTGGAGAAGCCCTCTGACTTTTCCAGGATGTGTGTCTAATCAGAGGGAAATGCTTCTGTTCAAACACATGTCCACATTACCAAAGTGTATTAATGGATCAAAGGGAGTTTTTGGAGCAATAAAATTGCAGGGTATTTCTAAATGTTTCCTTAGGCATTTAGAGTTATTTTTTAAATAATAAATTTTTAAAAATTTAATGTGGTATTTCCAAATTGTGGTTGGTTTCTTTGCAGAAATTGGCAAGCTGATTCTAAAATTTTATGAAAATTCAAGAGATTCAGAGTAGTCAAAACAATCTTGAAAAGAAAAATGAGTAGAAGGACTCACACTTCCTGATTTCAAAACTCATGACAAGGCTACAGTAAATAAGCCAGTGTGATGTTGGTGTAGGGATAGATCAGTAGATCAATGGAATAAATCATGAGAGTCCAGAAATAAACTCCCACATCTTGATCAACTGATTTTCAATAAGAGTGCCAAGATGATCATTAATAAGGAAAAATAGTCTTTTTTAAAAATAATACTAGGACAAACAAATAAGCACACAAAAGAATAAAATGAGACCTCTACCTCACACCACATATAAAAATTAACTCAAAGTGTAGTAAAAGTCTAAATGTAAGATCTAAAATTATAAAACTCTAAAACTAGAAAATATAGGAATCAATCATGATCTTAGATTTGATGGTGGTTTCTTACATACAAACACTAAAAGCAAAAGTAACAGAAGAAAAAGTAAATAAATTGGACTTTGTCAAAATTTTTTAAATTTGTGCTGCAAAGGACATCATCAAGAAAGTGAAAAGATAGCTGGCAGAATAAGAGAAAATAGTTGCAAACCATATAGTTGCTAAGAGACTTGCATCTAGAATATAAAAAGAACACATGCAATTCAATAATTAAAAGACAATTTAAAATGGGCACAGAATTTGAATAGACATTTCTCCAAAGAAGATATACAAATAGCCAATAAACACATGAAAAAACACTCAAACCATCGTGGAGGTACAAATCAAGACTACAGTAAAATACTACTTCATATGCACTGAGATGGTTAGAACCAAAATGATAGATAAAAATGTGTTGTCAAGGGTGCGGAGAAAGTAGAACCCTCATACACTGCTGATAGAAATATGAAATGATACAGTTATATGTTTTTCAGAAATACCGCTTTGAAGAACAGTCTAGCAGTAGCAGTTAATCCAGAGATTAAATACAAAGTTGCCATACAACCCAGTAATTTCACTCCTGGGTATACACCCTAGAGAAGTGAAAATAAATGTTATATCCACACAAAACTTGTATGTAAATGTTCAAAGCAGCATTATTCAAGATAGACAAAAGTGGAAACAACACCAATGTCCAACAGCTGATGAATGGATAAATAAAATGTGTTATAGTCATACCATAGAATATGATTCCTCCATAAAAAGAAATGAAGTACTAACACATGCTACAACGTAGATGAACTTAGAAAACATTATGCTAAGTGGAAGAAAATTGTCACAAAATTTATGATTGCATGCCTGTGAAATATTCAGAATAGGCAAATATATGGCGATAAAAAGTAGATTAGTGGTTGCCTAAGGATCGAAGAGTTGACTCATTGGAAAAGACCCTGATGCTGGGAGGGATTGAGGGCAGGAAGAGAAGGGGACGACAGAGGATGAGATGGCTGGATGGCATCACCGACTCGATGAACATGGGTTTGGGTGGACTCCGGGAGTTGGTGATGGACAGGGAGGCCTGGTGTGCTGCAATTCATGGGGTCACAAAGAATCGGACACAACTGAGCGACCGAACTGAACTGAACTGAAGGATAGGGAGATTGTGGGTGCTTATGGGAAATGATTGCTACTGAGCACAGGGTTTCTTATGGGGCATAGAAATGTTCTAAAAAAAAGTGATGTTGCAGAATACTGAAAATACACTTAAAAACACTGAGTTGTTGCATTTTAAATATAAGATGGACAAACACATTCTTTCTTATTCTATAATAAACCATCTTTAATTTGAACTCTATTCATTTGAAATCTATAATAAATTTGGCAGGACATCATCTGACACAAAAGACTTATAATGCAAATGAATTGTGTAAGCATAAAAGTTTATGAAAAATCTTTAAGCAAACTCATTGTACTTTTTAAAAATGCAACTTTTTTGCATTTATAATAGTTTTACTTACCAGGTTGCACTGTAACTGCTTGTCCACATGTCTCTTTTCTTAGACAAAATCTGATTTATAAAGAACTCAGATCGTCCTTATTTTTACATTTCCAGGGCCTGGTGCAGTGCCTAGCAAATAGAATCAAAGTGAAAGTAAAACTGTTAGTCACTCAGTCCAGCTCTTTGCGACCCCGTTGACTGTAGCCCACCAGGCTCCTCCATCCGTGGGATTTTCCAGGCAAGAATACTGGAGTAGGTTGCCAGTTCCTTCTCCAGGGGATGTTCCCAACCCAGGGATCTTCCCGACCCAGGGATTGAACCCAGGTCTCCCTCACTGCAGGTAGATGCTTTACCATCTGAGCTGCCAGGGAAGAGCAAATAGTACACATTCATTCAATAAATATTTACTAAAGGCTCACTGTTTCAAAGTAACACATTCGAATACTTCTGACTCCATTTACCTAAAAACAATAAGTGTGCACATCAAAAATTATTCTTTTTTTCCTTTGTAAAAACAACTTTATTAGGAAAATTTCTGCTAACTTTCTTCAAGTTATACATTTCTATAACTTCTTAAGCTTCACATCCACACTTCTTTACACAATGTGATATAATTTCAGTTTTCCCTAATTCGGTCCTTCCTAAAAATAATCTGAACAAGTGAAGCTTCACTGTGCCAAACCAGTATTTCTGCTTTCAATTTTGGATTGAAATATGCATATTATTAGATCCAGACCTCTCATCTTTCATATATTCACGCCTGGATTGATCATCATGACCCATGAAAGTTTATGAGGTGGAAGTAAATGTAAACAAATTGTTGGTTACATTTGCTTTAGAACCAACATTAGCACTTATTTGGGGTGGGAAGTACACAGTTGTTTGTTAGAATATCTTCTGTATTTCCTGCACAAACATTAGCAAGCTACCATGAAGGATGCTGAGTGAGACATTGTCCTGAGCTGAACAGGAAGATTGGGCAGTAGGCAGGAAAGAAAATCATGAGTAGGTCACACATGCAGAAAGAAAGTCAGTGAAACATGTGGATGAGGGATCTAGTGCTGTGAAGGCCAACATTGGCCCCATCTTTTAATTGCATGTCATGATGAGTTGGTAGTGTTTTTCATTTGCGGATTGGTGTTTTGTTTTGTTCTATGGCTGGTTGGCTTTTTTATATCTGCTAAATACCCAGAAATCACCCTTCAACTCAGTCTTAAATACATTTTCTTTAAAAGAACAGACATGCTCATAAATGATGAGCTTTCAATACCAAGCTAGAATCCAATTCTTCTACTGCCTTATTTCTATTTGTGTTTTCTTAAACTTCTCTGACAACAGTTCCTAAACTGTTTAGGTTGTTGCAAGGAAAAAAAATTAAGATAGATGGTCAGATAGAAATTTTTATAATACCCAGGGCAACAACAAGCAAAGAGAGAGAGAAAAAAAAAGTTCTTCCTGATGGTAATTCGTTTTATTCCACACATGAGATTGCGTTACCCTTGTCTTAGCAGGCAAAGGTTAGCCTTCTTCATAAATTTTATCCTGCCCACAGACCAATCTAATTATAGTAAATAATTTTCTCAATTCACAATTCTGCTTTTCTCCAACCTGCCCATTATGTTCTATAGTTTTGCAATAAGCGACTACAGAATTGCACGTTTCATTACCAATTCAGCATCTCTCCAAAAGTGATGCATGCCTAAGTCATTTCTTTCTCACCCAGCATCTCACCCAGTATTCCCTAGTCTTTCACACCATAAAATCTCTATTCAATAAAGAAAAGTTAACTTTTGATCAGGGAAGTGGGGGCTGTAATAGTTTTACAACACTGGCAATATTACAGAAACAAAGAAGCAGTATTTTATTTGTCAGTGTGGGATGGTAGAAAAATTTTCAGATTGGGCGTCAGAAGATCGAGAGACCTATTCACTGCACAACCTTGTGTGAGGCCCTTCATCTTTCTGAGCTTCAGGTTCATCACCTATAAAAATATCTAAAAATATCACCCATCTTCTACGGTTATTTGGGTGCTCAAAAAAGGAAGTAAAAATATTTGAAAATTGTAAAGAGCTACATAAACAGGAAATATTGTTTTATAATTGAAAATAACATACAAGTCTTTAAAGGCCCAGCTTCAACTCCATTGGCAGGTAGCTCTACAGTCGTGAGGAAAACACCCAAATTGAACCTACAATATATGACTCCATATTTACTATTTGTTCCCAAATAAATTATGCTGCCATCTCCTTGCATGGGTTTGTCTCATGGATTTTGTTTTGACTTGGGGGTGGGACATTTGTTTTGTTATCTTGCTATCTGAGCTATTGATTTTGTAGCTTTCCTCCATATGAAGTGAAAATTTTCATAGGCAGAAATTCATCTCCATACATGCTATCATTCCATCATTTTGCTGCACTAAGGGAGACAGCCTACAGAACCTTAAACCTTTTTTTAAAGACCCCAGTGATATATGAACATTCATTTCCAAGCACTCCCACTAGAGTCATTCTAATCTGGGGAGCTCTAGGGACTGTTTGAACGCGGACTATATGAAGTCATTTCTCAGGCACTTCTTCTCACTGTCGTGTAGCCAACAGGCTGAATCAACCACATGCAGTAATGAAAACATCCTGTATTTATAGGAATATTTCTCCAAGGAACATCCTTCAGCAGGAATGCCTGAAAGAGTTCTAAGAATTGAAGGACATATTTCAGACATGTCTAACCTGTCTCCGAACCCCTATAAAAATGGTCAGGATACCAAATTGTGCCTTTCCCCGCCTTGTGCTATAAAATGAAATGGGAGAGTTGTTTGGCTTTATGGCTCTCCATGTCATTGTGTCTTTTTGCTATTACCTGGGTGTAAAAAAATAAATAAAAATAAGCTATATTAAGCATTATGCCATGTCACTACTACACCAAGCAGCTACATAACTTTAACTGTGAATTTTGTTTTATCTTAAGGAATTTTTTTAAACATCAGTCTGCAAAAAATAGTCTACAGGCATATAAATTTTAGTTTTTTTTCCCCAAAAACAAAGCTCTTGGCATCCAGAAATATTGGAAGGAGAAAAAAAAAAAAAAGATATGAAGGATTTGTAGAAAACCAAAGTTTACATTTTCTCTTCTTTAAAGTAAAGAGGAGTTGGAATATATTTGCTTTAAGATTCTTGCACTGCTTAAATTCTTGAAATATGTAAACAGGGAAGACTGAGTAGTCAATTATTCCATAGTAGATTAAATAGATATTTTTCAAAAGCCTTTCCATGGGTGTTAGTTTCTCAGTCATGTCTGAATCTTTGTGACCCCCATGGACTGTAGCCTGCCAGGCTCCTCTGTCCATGGAATTCTCCAGGTAAGAACGCTGAAGTGGGTAGACGTTCCCTTCTCCAGGGGATCTTCCTGACCCAGAGATCAAAGCTGGGTCTCCTGGTTCTCCTCCAAGGAATTGCAGACAGATTCTTTACTGTTTGAGCCAGCCTCTATTTAAAGTGACCTAAGAGAATGGTTCCTAGGATTTCTGGAAGAAGTGGTTGGTGATCATTTCCACAGCCATGAGCTGGGAGGGAGGGTTGTGGAATTCCCCCAGAGGAATGTGAAGATGCTCACACACCAGTGGTCCTGAAATGGACGTTCATTTCAGAAAGGTAGACAAGAAATCAAACCTCACTTGGAGACTAACGAAGTAGGATCCGGTCTACTAATCAGGGATCTTTGCCTAACAGTTCATGCTGACCCAAACTGTGTGCTTTTTCCAACCACCCTCTTTGTTCCTTGACACATTTGTTCACTCAAAACAAGTTTAAAGAGGTAAAGCAAGTAGAGGTAAAAAAATGTCCCTTGACCACCATGGAACACCATAAAGATTGAGCATAGCCATTACGTGTCAACCATCAAATGTGGGAAGGACTAGAACTGTATGCCTTGCTTTAGTCCAGGATGGATGGAAACGGTTCTCTGTTCTCTTCATACCGTCTGTGCCTTTCCACTTTCACCTCAGGTGCTGACTTCAGCATAGTTACTCAAAGCGTATTGCAGGAAGTGGTCAAAATGAGCAAAAGAATATTCTGAAAAATTATAGCACGGGGAACACTCATGCCTATAATATGGAGGATCTTGAGAAACTATCATCTATCCCAATGAGCCATCATCATCACTTTCTGATCACCCTCTGAAGGTGGAGGCTGGGGCAAGAGTTTCACCAGCCTTGGCTTATCCTTGTGCTAGGAAAATGGAGCTAGGACCCTGGGAGGAAGGGGGAATTTGAGGCAACAGGAAAGAGAGAAAGATTGGGGGAAGAAAATCTGCTCTGATACCCATTGAAACAAACCCAGTAGGCCTAAAATGCAACCCAGTGGAAGAAGTTTTCCTCTCACGTTGGACTTCATGTGTATTTATGATGATCACCCTGTACTGAGCTCTTTTAAATCATATATTGTCCTTCAAGTCCTTCGAGATGTTGCAAAGTTACAAGATCCTTATTATAAATTACAAGGCCCAGAAGTGGAAACTGAAACCCAGAGAAGTCAAGTAACTTGCACAAGGACACACAGCTAGCAAGTGGTAGACTCAGGGCTCCAGCCCAGGTCTGCCTGACTCTGCAGGCTGTGTCTCAGTCACCACACAACATACTTCTCACTAATGGCAACACTCCTGCTGTTTCCTCTTCCCCATTAATGTACATGGGCTGCAAAAAGGTATCAATTTTCACCATCTTTTTTAAAACAGTTCTTTGTGTTGATGGTATGTTTATTCACATATTTCTAGGCACACCATAGAAGTTGAAATAACTTTTTCCACTATTCATTTCACATTTATTCAACACGTATCTCCTGAGTCCCTGAACCAAGCCAGGTATTGTGCAGGGTGCTTTAGGAAGTCACAGTCCACTGGAAGAGATCACATTAAAATGAAAATAAGTGCTTGGTTTCCCATGGTACAGTAAGGCGTAACCAAGAGATTAGAGTTTGCTTATTGAGCTGCAATCCAAAACCACATTATTGGGCTATAATTTCCTATTTGATTGACAAGAAAGGACTGAGCAACTGGCCCAAGGTCAAACAGCTAGTCAGTGGCAGTTCATTTCACTTACTTTATTGTCTCTGACATACCATGTTTTCATGATTCACCCTCTCTTAATAGCCTTATGTAATGTTCAAAACATATTTTATGTTTTACAGACATTTTTAAAATTTAAGGCCAAAGAAGCAAAAGCATCAAAAGCTAACATTGGGCTGGATCACATTTTGACTGCCAGTTTTAAGGACGGCAGAGAGCCTACAAGGTTTGGCTCTCCCCCAAGCATGTTTCCAGGCTATGGAAGCCGTTAATTCTGTCCTAAATGCACGCTGTGTCCTCATCTCCTCAGTAGCCCTCTATCTGGGCTAAGACTTAATTGGTTTGGGTTGGGTAATTCATAGCGCCTCATTAGGGCATCAAAACACATACTAGGCTCTCTAGTAATTTTCTCCCCTGAAAGAACATTGATTGCCTCCTTCATTGGGAAAGGAATTAGCTAAAGGACTCTTGGGTTTGTGCAAAGAGATTAAGTCCACAATGGGCAATTTCAAAGTGCATTGTACAATCAGATTTCTTTGAGCCTATCTGTCGATCAAATTTCTCTTCTCTTGCTCAAACTTCCTGCACATCTACCAAACAGCAAGTTGAGTGTTGGTTACCTTGCAGAAATGATATAACCTGTAAGTATTTTAAAGCTTTCACTAGCTAGTCTGCCAGTTTTCTTTTGTCTGAGATGAACTTTGTTAATACACTGATAGGAAAACCACCAAAAAATGGGTTTTCTGCTGATCTTGTTAATTACTCTGCTTCCCACTCTTGCAATAATAGGCTGGGTGAATGCCTGTCCATACCCACTCACCTCTACACATCAAAGGACACTGTGAATATCTGCAGTTCTCTACTTTTTGCCTCCAGGAGATGAGTCGGCCCTCCTATGAAAGTGAAAGTGAAAGTTGCTCAGTCCTGTCCAACTCTTTGCAACCCCATGGACTGTAAAGTCCATGGAATTCTCCAGGCCAGAATACTGGAGTGGGTAGTCTTTCCCTTCTCCAGGGGATTTTCCCAACCCAGGGAGGGGGACATCGACCAATGACAGAGAGTGTTTGGTGGATATACATCCCAGCTTCCTCACCTCTCAGCTGGGATAGTTCTAAGGTATGGTCTACATGTTCCCAGGGTTCCTGGGCAGAACACCCTCCAGTGACTCAAAGTCATGACCAGCCTGATAACATGCCCTTTACCGGCCTCTTTCCTCTCCTGTCCCGCTTCCTCATTCCACTGCCAGTGTTTCCTGGGGTCATCTCCCAAAAATATCACCTCCACTTCTGGAACTTTCCCTCTGGAAAACAGATAACTCATTCCCTTTTCTCTGATATCCTGAGACTCCTTGTCTCAGGGTCTGCTTCTGAGAAACATAAAGGAAAATACTTGGGATTGTTCTATCAATACTTGACTTCCACCATCTGGCATTGAAATCTCAAGGTCATTGAGATGCTATTCTGCTGCAGTGCATTGGTGTTTTCTCTGTTGACTCGATGTTCATCCCACAGTCCAGACATATCGGGTTGAATCTGGGGGCTAATAGACTAAACTCCTGAGAAGCGTTTTTTCCTTAAGGTTCAAGGAACTTCCTGGGAAATAACTTACCCTAGAAGAAGAGAGAGTTGAGACTTACCAAGTTGATCTAAAGATTTTAGATCAGTATTTGTGGAAGGACAGGATGTGGATTGAGACAGGATGTGGATTGAGACAATACCTTCTGCGTTCTCATATGCAGTATATCCTTACTCCATACCCATGATCTTCTGAAGGCCCTCTAGTGGAGAATGGTGTGCATAAGAAGAGGGAAGGCAATGAAAAAGAGGGAGAAGAAGAAACTAGAATAAATGAAATGCCTACTCTCCTTACAGTTGCTAAACGAGGTCAAACCAGAAACTTGTTCTGCCTTTTGTTATTGTATCCTCGGATCACTGTGTCATGGGGAAACATTAGTAAAACTTTGATCAACATCTCATAAATATAATTTCTCTGACAGTAGCCTGGCTTGGTGCAGCCAAGACATCTAATTCCTAAAAAGCTGCACACTTGTTTCTCAAGATAATATTCTGGGACTTTGCTGCTGCAAAACAAAATAAAGTCATTCCCTTTTCTCCAATCACGCAAAATATGCATTGGGCATATTGCCTCCAACAGTCTCTAGGGGACTAACCTGCTGCTTTCTCTCTTATCCCTTGCTTTCCTATAAAACTGGTATGACCTCCAGTATCAGCGGGAACAAAATTGTGAATGGGACCTGCTCCTGGCGTATGGGTTTGGAATCCTCCAGGAGCATCATGATGCCCCTGTCAGCTGGTTTTGCCCCTGGGTATATAATTTAACTGACAAATCTGGGGACTCACGTGGAGGCAGCCACCTCCCCAGCGACTTCACAGATGGGAACCCTGCAGTGAGTAAGTTATTCCAGCAAGTTTGACATCAGCTTATGTTGAACATTTTCCTGACAGGTCTGCTCGTTTCTTAACAGCATAAAACAACTCACTGTTATTAGGCATGAGTCTCCCTTGACTTGATAAATACCATGGCCCCATTTCTGACTGTTTTTATGGACATCCTAAAGGCATCTGAACATGGCATTTTACATTTGGCAGACGCCGATCAACAACAATCTTTTCTAATAAGTCTTGGAAGCAATGCACAGGGTCAAATATTCCAACAAGTGAAGGACATCCAGTTCTACAGACAAGTGCACTTTTGAGGGTGAATGGAAGTAGGGAGGGCATTCTTACTGCCTGAGCACATGTGGGCATATTTTGCAAAAATCAACTTAGCTGCAAATTTAACCTGAAATCAAATCATGTCTTGGCATTATGCCTAGCAAGCATTATATAGTTGTTAGTTTCAATCAGAAGAACAATTACTTCAAGTTATAGTACAGACCAGTTTTTAAAGGCCTCAGGCCAGCAAAGTTTTCCTAGGGTACAGCTAGCTGCAAAAAAAAATCCATAGATGAAAGAAGTGCCATACTTTGTTCTTTCAGCTTTTATTAATACTTTGTCAATTGGCAACAGGCACACAGCCCTGGCACTACACCAACACCACAAGCATGGTGCTGAGAGAGTGCAAATGAATGTGGAAGATGTGACCCGTGGGCTCAGAAAATTTGAAGTCTACACAGAGATTCAGACCTTACTGAATAAGCATACCCCCAAACCGAAGAAAGGATACAGAAGTCTGGGTAAAGACGAGATAATGAATGCAAAGCACTTAGTTCTGGGCCAGAGAGGTCCACAGTAAACACTAAAGGAGGAGTAGTTATTATGGTTATTTTATTAGAAAGCTTAACTCATAATTACATAAATACCAAGAGGAAACAAACTCAGGTTGGAGGGGGGTGAGTTCTGAGCCAGAATAAAAAGGTCTGGAGGTTCACATTGGAGCAGAGGAAACACAAGCCTCCTTCCCATCAGAGAAAGCTGGGTAAGCCACAGCACTGTCATAGAAGTGAGTTTATTTCATTCAAGGGCAGCAGGTCTGACTAATCTCAAACAAAGATTCCATCGAAAAAAAGGCTAAAATAAGAGGTTATTGAGACCAGAAGGTGGGCAATCACCTTAGTGTCTAGGTAAAGGAGAAAGGTTTAACAGAGTCAGAAAACAAGGATCTTTAAGCAGGTCAACCACATAATTCTCAGAGCCCAGAGCAAAACAAAAACGTGGATCCCCTTGTTCAAAAATTATTAAAAATTTCAAGACTGACAGGAGAGCATTTAAACAAGTCTGGAGCTCTTCTGAACCTGAGCCCTGTGAAAATACACAGGTCACATGCCCATGAAATCAGCCCTGTCTTTCAGAGTGTGACGATGAAAATACTTCCCAAAGACTACTCATGGGATACACGGGAAAAGGAAAACATTTTGGAAAGAGAGACTCATGAGGTGACTCTTTACTGTAATTGGCCAAGAAACATTGCAGAAAAAATGTGAGAGAAGTTGACAATAGAAAAGATATAAGGCATAAAGGAGAATGAGGGCTTGAAATCACCTCAAGTTAAGAGGGAGATTTTAAAAAGGAGAAATACAGTAAGAATCCTTTTAAATGACCAGCTTGTTTCCTTCACTGATGATATTAATCCCTCTGTAAAATGTGCTGACTGATATCCCAGGACTCTGGAAATCGGGCTTCCCTGCTGGCTCAGTGGTGAAGAATCCACTAGCCAATGCAGGAGGCAAGGGTTCGATCCCTGGGTTGGGAAGATCCCCTGGAGAAGGAAACAGCAACTCACTCCAGTATTCTCTCCTGGGAAATCCAATGGACAGAGGAGACTGGTGGGCTACTGTCCATGGGATCACGAAAGAATCAGACAGGACTTAGCGATGAAATGAAAACAACAAAAGGTGGAAACCCCAGATAGAAACCCCAGATGGGCAAAGGCTTTTGTCAGTTTGGTTCCTTTCTATATATTCAGGGGCCCGGCATATAATAGTGTCTGACATACAGTGCCCAGCATGTAGTAGTCATTAAACAAAGATTAGATGAATGAGTGAATCAGCCTGTGTGGGATACTGCTCTCTAAGAGACTCTGTGATTCTAAACTGAACGCTTTTATCCTGATCCAAGGGCCTTCCACACCGTGCTGAGCCGTATTACTCTGCTGTGTCCGACTCTTTGTGACCCCATGGACTGTAGCCCACCAGGCTCCTCTGTCTACGGGGATTCTCCAGGCGAGAATACTGATGCGGGATCGAACCCTCATCTCCTGCATTGGCTGGTGGATTCTTTACCACTGAGCCAGCAGGGAAGCCCAGGTGGCACTAAAGTAAGCAATCCACCTGCAATGCAGGAGACTTGGGTTTGATCCCTGGGTTGGGAAGATCCCCTAGAGTCGGAAAAGGCAACCCATTTCAGTATTCTTGCCCAGGAAATCCTGTGGACAGAGGAGACTGGCGGGCTACAGTCCATGGAGCCAGAAAGAGTTGGACACAACTGAGCACATACACATCCTTATCTAAAGTCAGTAACTTTCTCAAACCTGTTAACGTCATTTGTATTAGTTATCATAATTATAGAATCTATTAAACTATGGAAGCCAATGAAGTGTGTATATGAAGAGAGTTTTTATAAAACTGAGTTGAATCATTGGAAAGAGTCCATAACGGAAGGTTATTAGGGAAAATATTATCAATTGGATATGGGAAACATCATAAAAGACTAGGGGAAAATAAATAAAATTGTAGAATTCTTGACTCAGATTGCTTTGCAAGTGATTCTAAGTTCTCACTTCACTTTAAACACACTAAAAATGGAAATTGTAGCCTATTATGAATGTGATGAAATCAAGAAAGAGTTTGCAGACTTCACACAGCCAAGTTAGGCTCAAAGAAAAGGCCTTAGCCCTACATCAGAAGATAGATGACTGTAAGGTTACTTACTGTTACCATGTGTTGAGTACCTACTGTGTCTCAAGTATAATATTACCTTCTCTGCTCACATCATCACTGACTTAGGTGGCAACCCTGCCAGGTAGTATCCTTAGTCCCATTTCAAAGACAAAGAATTTGACACTCAGGAGCTCAGTTAGGTTGATACTGGACTCAAGGCTATACAGAAAGTGCCAGAGTTGCATATAAACACAGAATCTTCTGGCTTCAACTCCTAGGATCTTTCTGCCATATAAAACACTTAATAATTTGCTCAAAGTAACTGAGATCTTCCTATTGCAAATCTAATTTACTTTCCATTACATCACTAAGATATTTTAATGAACTAACCAACCATGGGGTCTGACTGCATCAGGTAAGAATAAAGCAAACTGCTCCAACTAATAAAATAAAATTAAAAAAAAAAAAAAAGAATAAAGCAAACTGAATAAATAAATGAATACATAAGCAAACTAACTTAAAGGAAATAAACCAAAATGCCAGCATATCAGGCCAATGGCTTAATTGTAGATTATAATTTTATATAAGGTTATTATAGTTATACAGATAATTATTTATATATTTATATATATTATATATTTTATATTATATATATTTTATATTATATATTTTATACTTATACTTTAATTTCTTTATTATTTTACACTTGTATTTAACATACATTTTAATTTCTACTGACACAATTGTTTACATTTTCTATCCTGGAAAATTCCTTCTGATACCAAGTTATCTGGGAAGTGAATTTAATCAGGATGCTCATTGGTGGGCCTACAGTGATAATGCAGAGTTCCAAAGAATAGCAAGGAGAGATAAGAAAGTCTTCCTCAGTGATCAGTGCAAAGAAACAGAGGAAAACAACAGAATGGGAAAGACTAGAGATCTCTTCAAGAAAATTAGAGGTACCAAGGGAACATTTCATGCAAAGATGGGCACAATAAAGGACAGAAACGGTATGGACCTAACAGAAGCAGAAGATACTAAGAGAGGTGGCAGGAATACACAGAAGAACTATATAAAAAAGATCTTCGTGATGCAGATAACCACAATGGTGTGATCACTTAACTAGAGCCAGACATTCTGGAATGTGAAGTCAAGTGGGCCTTAGGAAGCATCACTACGAACAAAGCTAGTGGAGGTGATGGAATTCCAGTTGAGCTATCAACTGGAGCTTTCAAATCCTAAAAGATAATGCTGTGAAAGTATTGCACTCAATAGGCTAGCAAATTTGGAAAACTCAGCAGTGGCCACAGGACTGGAAAAGGTCAATCCCAAAGAAGGGCAATGTCAAAGAATATTCAAACTACTGCACAATTGCACTCATCTCACATGCAAGTAAAGTAACGCTCAAAATTCTCCAACCATGAAATTTCAGATATGCCAGCTAGATTTAGAAAAGACAGAGGAACCAAAGATCAAATTGTCAACATTCACTGGATCATAGAAAAAGCAAGAGAATTTCAGAAAAATATCTATTTCTGCTTTATTGACTATGCCAAAGCCTTTGACTGTGTAGATCACAACAAACTGTGGAAAATTCTGAAAGAGATGGGAATACCAAACCACCTGATCTACCTCCTGAGAAATCTGTATGCAGGTTAAGAAGCAACAGTTAGAACTGGACATGGAACAACAGACTGGTTCCAAATTGGGAAAGGAGTACATCAAGGCTGTATATTGTCACCCTGCTTATTTAACTTATATGCAGAGTACATCAAGAAAAATGCCAGGCTGAATGAAGTGCAAACTGGAATCAAGATTTCTGGGAGAAATATCAATAAATTCAGATATGCAGATGATACCACCCTTATGGCAGAAAGTGAAGAGGAACTAAAGAGCCTCTTGATGAAAGTGAAAGAGGAAAGTGGAAAAGCTGGCTTAAAACTCAACATTCAAAAAACTAAGGCCATAGCATCCAGTCCCATTACTTCATGGCAAATAGATAGGGAAACAATGGAAACAATGACAGATTTTATTTTGGGGGGCTCCAAAATCACTGCAGATGGTGATTGCAGCCATGAAATTAAAAGACACTTACTCCTTGGAAGAAAAGCTATGACCAACCTAGACAGCATATTAAAAAGCAGAGACAGTACTTTGCCAACAGAGGTCTGTCTAGTCAAAGCTATGATTTTCTAGTAGTCATGCACGGATGTGAGAGTTGGAATATAAAGAAAACTGAGCACTGAAGGATTGATGCTTTTGAACTGTGGTGTTGGAGAACACTCTTGAGAGCCCCTTGGTCTGCAAGGAGATCCAACCAGTCCATCCTAAAGGAAATCAGTTCTGAATATTCATTGGAAGGACTGATGCTAGAGCAGAAACTCCAATACTCTGGCCACCTGATGTGAAGAACTGACTCATTGGAAAAGACCCTGATGCTGGGAAAGATTGAAGGCAAGAGGAGAAGGGGACCACAGAGAATGAGATGGTTGGATGGCATCACCAACGAGATGGACTTGAGTTTGAGCAACCCCCAGAGGTTGGTAATGGACAGGGAAGCCTGGCGTGCTGCAGTTCATGGGGTCACAAAGAGTTGTACACACTGGGCAACTGAACTGAACAGTGATAATTGCTTTGAAAGAATGTCTTATGCAAACTCAAGAAAAATCCAACAAAGTATCCCGACTCCATCACCAAATACACTGCCTTGATGACCAGATAATGGTTTTCCTAAATTCAGCACCCTGAAAAAAAAAGTGAAAGTGTTAGTTACTCATTCGTGTCTGACTCTTTGTGATTGCCAGATTCCTCTGTCCTTGGACTTCTCCAGGCAAGATTACTGGAGTTTATTTCTTATATTGATATAATTTAGAAAAAAGTATTTCCCATTTATATGAGAAGAAAAAGAGGGAAATGGAAAAGTAACTCCCAGAACTATAGGATCTGAGAGTGGAGTAGGTTGATTGGAGGCACGCAGACATTTTATTTGTCAGGACTATTTAGGTGCAAGTGACAAAAACTATCTTGGGTCACGGTGTCCATCCTTGGGTCAATCACAGTTTCCAGAAGAGTAGTGCACCAAATCTGGGTAGAATTGTCACCAAATTCATGTGGAGTGTGGGACAGGCAGAAAACCGAAGAGCGAAGGGGCAATTAACAGAAGAAGGAATAAAGAAATTCTTACTAATCAAAACAATCTCCCTTCCTATGTCTCTAACCTTAACAGAAAAAAAGAGGCACAGCAAAGGAGACATAAAGAATGATCAGAGAGAGTAAAGGTCATGATGAGCTTGATTTTAAACACATACAGGTCCTGGGGTTAAAAGTGGCCTCCAGTGTAGACATTCTAAAGGTAACTTGAAGGGAGTAACAGGTAACAAGATTTGTGAGTCATCTGCAGTGACATGGTAACTTACACAATTTTATCAGAACTCTTTGTATGTCAAGGGACAAAACTCCACCTTCTATTACCTTAAACCAAGGAACTGGAAAAGTTCAGAGTAAAATCCAGATGTTTATCTGGGTCTAGATGCTCAACAAATGGTGCTGGGTATCTGTCTTGCCCCATCTTCTCAGTTCTGCTTTGTCTGGGCTGACTTGATTACTGTGTATGCTCTTCCCACAAGATGGTGATGAGATTCCCCTCTACACCACCAGCAGTCTGAGTGTTCATCTTACCAGTTCAGTGGCAATAGCAGAAAGAGAGCCCCACTTTTGCAACTATTCCCAAAAAAAGTTCTTGTGCTCTTCGGGCTGCTTTTTGGCCACCTCTTGAACCAGTCCCTGTGCAAGAGACAGAAAAATGCACAGAAATGATCCTGCCCTGGGTCATATGCCCAACCCTGGAACCAGGAAGAAGGGTCAGTGAAAGGGTGTCAACAGAAGATGAGAGATAAGCATAAAAAGTGGTCCCAGAGAAAAGGCTTTCCTTCCCCTTTCTTTTGACTTCACCATGGTTCCCACCCAAGATGTCGATTGAGGGGATATGTATCTTCCAGTGGCACTCTAAGACTGCTCACTTACTCACCCAAATCTGCACATCTACCTCTTTGTCAATATAACACAGGTTGAGTGTCCTGGACTGCAGTTCGACACCGGTACAGTCCTCCCCTGATGAAAATCCTGATGCAGTTTGTTTTCTTCCAAATATGTGCAAAACACATTTTGCTCCTTTGATCACAATTATGCAGAGAAACAGATGTTTACCTTTCATTATCTTACAGATAACAGTTGGCATTTGAATGACCTACCTCATGTTTCCCTGCCCTTGTCCTTTGAATTCTCTTTTGGGGTGTATGTTCACATGCACAACTGCATAATTTTTCTCAGATAGTTTTTCTTAGATTGAGTTTGAACATACTAGCATAGTGTTTTGGTTTTCTACTGCTAAAACAACGAATAACCACAAATTTTAAGGCCTAAAACAACACTCAAAACATTTATTATCGCACAACTTTATGGATCAGAAGTATGGGCAGAGCATGTTCCAAGCTGGTTCCTCTGCTCCAGGTTCACAGATCAAATCAAGGGGTGAGCAGAGCTGTTTTCCTTTTGGGAGGCTCCAGGGAAGAACCTGCTTCCAAGATTGTTCAAGTTGTTGTCATAATCTTGCTCCTTGGGGTTGCAGGACTGAGGCCCCTTTTGCTCCATGGCTGTCAGCCAAGGGCTGCCCTTCGTTCCTAAAGACCGCTCTCCAGACCCTGTAAGTGGCTTCTACACTCAGAACAAGCAGCAGCACTTCAAACTCTCCTTACACTCCGAGTCTCTCTGATTCTCTTTCCTGCCTCAGTTCTACAGCATGTCTCTGACTCCAACTAAAGTAACTTCTCTGCTTTGAAGGGATTGTGTGATCTCATTGGGCCCAGTTGGATAATTCCATGTCTATAATCTTAGCTACAGATGCAAAGTCCTTTTTGTCATATGAAAAAGCATATTCACAGGCTCCAGGGATCACAGCTTGCACATCTTTGGGGGGACTATTC
Source organism: Muntiacus reevesi (assembly GCF_963930625.1). Taxonomy (NCBI): domain Eukaryota; kingdom Metazoa; phylum Chordata; class Mammalia; order Artiodactyla; family Cervidae; genus Muntiacus; species Muntiacus reevesi. The sequence goes on along the minus strand of NC_089251.1, from coordinate 140,254,531 downwards.
GGCCTATTACATATAGTTTATCAATTTTGCTCCTTATCACCTTCTCTACTCCACTGAGAGAATTCATACTTTCAATGGTGAAAGAGTACCAAATTTGGAGATTCCATTATCTGATCATCAAATCATCTTTCCAGTGGTGAAGTATGGATATTTCATTGAGCTTTACTAAAGTTTACACAAAACTTCCTCCCAAATCAATTTTCATCTATGCTCATCAATCAGCATTCTGATTAAACTCACCTCTAGGTAACTTTATATTAGGAAGGGACATTTCAGGATAGAGAATGCAAATAATTCAACAGAAATTAAAATGTAACTATAAATTAATATATTAATATAAATTATAAATATACATTAATGTAAATATAAATTAAAATGATGACACTCTGCTGTCAACTGGAATTGATCATGTGAGTCGATAATCAAAAGAATGACCAGGTCTAAGAGTACTTAAAGTACCCAGTGTCCCCACTCTAATATGGTGGCTCAGATGAGCTGATCCCCTGACAGACTGTGTCACGAGGGTCATACCTCAGCCTCATCATGGTCCCCCTCCCCACAAATCACCATTGAAGAGAGACATTGGAAAATAATTTTTATACAGATGCTAATAGGCATAATGAAAGCAGAGGACCTGTCCATCAAGACAGAAGAGTCAGTAGGCCTTCTCATGGGAAGACACTGGTTATTAGTAGGTAGGGATAAAGAAAAGTGTAATAGATATCCCAACCCAGGAAGAATGAGCCATTCTGTAAGAGGTGCAATTTAGCCTGCCTCTCCTAGCACCTTGACTGAAACTGTTAATGAGATCCACTTGGCACCCCAAGCAATTCCTGGGGATATTACTTATCGATGGGTATTATAAATATAACCAGTGAATCCAACACTGTGGAATGGTAACAAACTCATGTACATATCTGTATGCATGTATATGCACATTATATTCAATCCACGTGCATACATTTAAATAGGATTCTGTGTGGGCTCAGAGTTCATTTCCAATCCCTCAGGGCTCTGCTGCATCCCATGCCTCATGCCATCTGTGTGGCCAATGGATCTGCATCAGAGTCCTAAATCCTGCTCTTCTTGTGTTTGTGCCATCTTGGTTTTCAAGCTGCCATACTTTTGTATTATCATTTGACAACAAACATTACTTTTCCTAATTTGTAATGGCTAAACTTCTGAAATGCGTGCTCCCAATCTACCGCTTCATCAGTTCACAAGAGAATTCTTGAAATTGTACTACTTTTATAACTGTACTGCTTTCTTCTGTATTTTTTCACTATTTTTGTACTTTTTTGTTTACAATTATTTATTGCTGTATTACTTTTTTCACTCTGCTAGAACTTCTGCACTAACTATAGACTCTTAAATCACTAGTTTAGTAAGAGAACCAAGAGGTCAAAGAGGAAAGAAGAGTCATTCGCCAAACTCTACTTGCAGCTGGACCCCAAGAATATATCACAGAACAGGTTGACTGCCTATGACTTTCATAAAAGCTTGATTTTCATTAGATTTCCCCTCCAACTTTTTCATAATCTAGGCTTCCTGCCCTGTGTTAATTATATTTCTGACCCAAAACCAACAAGCTAAGAGGCTGCATGTTGCGATGGAAAGCATGCTGGACCAGACGCCAAAAACTGTGTGGTTTAGGGCCAACTCTAGAGCTAACCAGCTGTGTGACCTTGCACAAGTCACTTCATCTCTCAGAACTGTTGTTCCCTCACCTCTTTAATGAATAGTTAATAAAATCATGCCTATGATTTCTTCTCAGTCAATGTTATGTTATTCTTTGATTGCTCTTCTCACAATTAATGTACTATATATAACAAAATTGACAATTCTCATAAACCAGAGTAAGTTTTTATTAGTACCTCCTTCCAAACATAAATTACTATTCAGGAGCTATATACTACTAAAAATGAACACTACATGCAATTTAAAAAACAATTTTGTTAAATTTATTTCAGGTATGATTCAGCAAATGAGGTATTTAACATACTGCTGTGAAAGTAAACCTTGGTTTTAAATCCCAGCAAATAAAAAGTGGATCTGAAAAACTGGAGCTAAGATTGGCTGGGATCCATCATCTTTACGAGAGCAGAGGGAGTAGAATATACCATTTGCCTAAGAACTGGACAGATAATCCGGAGGAAGAGGGCAGAGGGTGGTAAATTGTTGGGAAAATTAAAGATACATTTTCCCCAGCTGTTTGATTTTTCATGCTGTTGAGTTTTGAGGTTATAATACGTAACTCGTATATGAAACATCACTGGGAGGAAGGGAACTCATTTAAAATTATGTTAGTTGTAGAATTATAACTAGGTGTAAAGCAAAGAAAGTAGTTATCTATTATTCATTCCTTCTGAATAGACATTTCCTGTCTGTGAATACAAAGCATGACTAGAATTCACTTGCTGAAACTTGGAGATGCTACGAGAAAACATATCTTTCTCGTTTGATCTGACCTTGTGTATGATAATGGAGCTTCTTTAAAATACTGTGACACTTGTCTGTTCTCCATATATTGCATCCCTGAGAATTATTCCTTCCTCTGGTCTCATGGGGTGGAAATTAACCTCAGAGGGTTTTAGTGTCTTGTCCAAGGTCATCCCAAGGCTCTGCCTCTATAGGCAATTCTGGACAGATCTGACCACAAAAGTCAGTCAAGTTAGTTATTTATGTATCTATATGTGACTGTCTATATTACATAAAGGATTTCCCTTACTGGTATCTGATCCCACCTAACCAGCAGATTGACCAGAAATTAACCTATTTCTTTGTTCATTCCAGGTGTCTCTAGGTGCTGAGTGAGCCTATGAAGGTAGCTTCTCTTTAGCATGGTAATAGAGAAGAAATGTCTTGCTAGAGACACTATATAGAACATACATGTACAAACACAGGGGTATAAGACATAGATGAGTCTCATGTTCAACTTCTAAAGCAAGTGACTTATCTCCTGACCAAGGCCTTGATCTGAACCAGAGCATAAAACCACAAACTGCAAGAACCTCCATAAACAGAGATAACACTTCCTATGGTTATCTTTTGTTTCTGTTTTCTCCAATTAAATTATGCACTAAATCAACTTTAATATTCAGTCAAATTTGACCTAGAATCTAATCTACTCATTTTCTAAAAATTATTAAATCAGAGCATAATCTTATTGAATTGATGTGTCATCCAGTTCAAGTCCTCCCAAAATTGATGACCAGGTGGATGGTTCGATCCTTGGGTTGGGAAGATCCCCTGCAGAAGGGAAAGGCTACACACTCCAGTATTCTGGCCCAGTGAATTCCATGGACTGTATAGAGTTGGACACGACTGAGCAACTTTCACTTTGACCAGTTCAAGCTCTCCCAAAATTGATGGCCAGGTGAATGGATAGGTGGATAGATTGGAAGGTGGATAGATTGAAACGTAGGAGGGATGGGTGGATGCATGGACAGATGATGGATGAATAATAAATGGATAAGTGAAATGGATTAATGAAATTCCTTTTCCTAGATTATAGTTACTGGTTCCAAGCTCTAAGAGTACAAAATGTACCTCTTCATGTAGCTATCTGCCTGTTAAAATCTCGCACTGATTAAAAAGTGAATGTAAATTTTCTCTGATGAGCTTTTTATCATGTTCCTAAGAAGAAGTCTGATATAAAGTAGTAAAACAAAAATAAACAAACCTATAATTTGGAGTAGCAGCTCTGGGGACAATAACAAGGTTTTCCAATCTCCTAGATCATAATTAACAGTGTAAAGAATTAAAGGGAAGTTCAGGAAGGAGTGCTTAAACCTTTTTGTAAATTTAAAATCAAGTAATGATCTCCATTGCTGGTCTCCAGGTTTATTCAAATTTGGACAATTAGGACAATTAAACATAAAACAGAGACAGTTCTAAAGAGGGAGCTGCAACAAAGCAGAATAATTGCTGGTACAGGCTATCAAATTTACATAAAAAAAGATTAAAAAGCTGATTTCCATTTAAAAAACAAGATCAGGCAACATCTAAAATAGATAACACAACCCGCTGAGAAAAGCTCTTTTCATCAATAAAGGAGAAGCAAAGGTGATTATACATAACAAAACTAATCTTCTATATTGCTTTAATCACCTAAAACCACTTTAACTGTTTATTTGGGAACTGTTAAGTGAGGAAAAAAAAATATTGCGTGTAAAAGTGTCTAATTTCCAGGTTTCAATAAAACATAGACACCATCAAGATCATGCTCACACATTCTCTCTTCACCACCTGCCCTCTTCTCTAGATCCTGTCTTCTCTCGGTTACCGAATTTTTCACCAATTACAAACCCACCCATTCTAGAACTTGAAAATTTGCCATGTAATTGGTTTAGCAGATGCTTCCAGGATAGCAGTTCTGTTTACTGTTACAGCATCTCATGAACAAAGTAGATTGTAAAGCCTTTTCCTTCATGTGTTGAGCACCTACGTGGCATCTTGAGCTCTTTTCAAAGCAGAGAAATAGCATAATTACCTGCATTTTAATGCATGCTACACCAGAGCCTTGTTAATATTTACTATCGTGTGTGTGTTTTCAAGAATAGTTATTTATTTATTAGTTCAGTACTTTCATGATTTGAGCTTGAGAACAGATCTCAAAGTCAGGGGATTGGTTGACATTAATATTTATTGTTATTATTAAAGCTTCTTGTTAATTTCCCCTAGAAGTTAAGAATTACAACTACCCCAGTCATGAATTTTGATTGATTAAGAAAAATGGAAGGAAGCTAAAAATTGGGTGACAATCCCATTTCAGTCCATTTATGTAGAAGCAGTGAAATGTTGATATCAAAAGCTTTCAGTATACCAAATGATGAGGTTCAGAACATGGTGCCCCTAAATATGGCACCTTGGCAAATGGAAAAGTTCAAGCTGAAGGAATCTGCTTCTGGCGCAGGCCAGACTTTCTGACCTTCTCCTGAAGCCAATCATAAAACCTTCATGTGGGAGGTACCCTCCCAATACCCTGAGGAAGGGAGCACATTTACCTCCAAAGACGGAGGGACACTGGTAGTCATCTGAACCTTATAAGTTCCCCCATTTACCACTTGTAGCTCACTTGTACCCCTTTTTGACAACGTTCCACTCTTCATCAAGCCTAGTATAACTCAGGATGAGCAGTTTTTTCAGGTCTTTATTCCTTTGTGAAGGTCCCCATGTCACATAAAATTCACATGAAGTAAGTGTGCATGCTTTTCCCTTCATCTGTCTTTTGTTATAGGGGCCCCAGTCAAAAACCCCAAAAGGTAGAAGGAAAAGATATTTTTCCTCCCCTGCAACACAAACCACAGGTCAAACAACATGAATCAAAACAAAATCCAACCTTAGGACAAGAAAGGAAGAGATGGATTTGACTTTAAATTGTTTTATAAATTCTCTCAAAACCTGTGCATACTCTTCTTTAGCTCCTATGTCTTCAAACTGAAAAGTGACTGCTGCTGCTGCTGCTGCTCTGTCAATTTAGTCGTGTCCGACTCTGTGCGACCCCATAGACGGCAGCCCACCAGGCTCCCCCGTCCCTGGGATTCTCCAGGCAAGAACACTGGAGTGGGTTGCCATTTCCTTCTCCAATGCATGAAAGTGAAAAGTGAAAGTAAGTCACTCATGGCAAAGTTCCAAACGCATGTATTTGTGAATGTAAGTTTTTAATGTCCTGTATCTGATTTACGTAGAAGCAATACCTATAACAACTATCACAAAAGGTAGAGAACAAAAATAAATTTAAAGACAGGCCAACAGCACTTACACACATAGAATGAGACAACATTATGATAACAACTCACATAATAATAGAATTCCAAAACTTTAAACCTCCCCTGATAATTGTGGTTATACTAATATATCTCTTTCTGTGGGAATAATCCTAAAGCACTTGCAGGGATGAGAGCTGCCCGGGATTGAATCCAACAGAAAGAGTGAGCTAGAACTAAATTATACCTTCAGTTTTGTCACTTATGTTCTCTCGGACTTGGAGTCAGTGGCTTACGCTCAGAGCATGTTAGCTTACCCATCGGCAAAACAACCTTGATGGCTTTCCTATCAAGCTCTAAAAGAAAATGAAAAGATGAACTAGAAACTGCAAGTCACTCTGAATCCCTCAGATAAAGACCCTATAAATATTTATTACTGCTGTTATTATTACAGTAAAACAGGCTTCAGCCCCAGACACAACTATTTCAACTACGCGTGCCATGCAACGAGGGAGAAAAGACAAAAGCTTGCTTTTATTCCGTAACCGTACAAACCAGAATCTAGTCAGCATCCACCCATGCAATATTTTTAAATGTCCAAAATATGCTAATCTGATAAATATGTAAAAGACACAGCCTGTACTTTAAGAAGTATGCAAGGTAAAAGGGAAGACAGGGCAAAACATAAAGAATAATCAGACATAAAAAAAAACAACAAGAAACGTTATTTTAAAATAACAAATAATGTAGATGAATCTCATATGTATTTAACAAGTGAAAGAGGCCAGATATGTCGTATATGATTCCATTTATATGAAGTTCAAGACTGGGCATGAGTATATGTGCTAAGTCACTTAGGTCACATCCAACTCTTTGCGACCCTATGAACTGCAGCCTGCCAGGCTCCTCTGTCCATGGAATTCTCCAGGCAAACTACGGGAGCTGGTTGCCATGCGCTCCTTCAGGGGATCTTTCCAACCCAGGGGTTGAACTCACGTCTCTTACATCTCCTGCATTGGCAAGCAGGTTCTTTACCACTAGTGCCACCTGAGAAGTCTCAAGACTGGACTCAGCTAATCTATTGTTAGAAGTCAAATCGTGGTTGCCTCTCCCTGGTGGTGTATGGGAAAGCACACGGGATGCTGGAAGTGCTCTATATCTTGATCCAGGTGGTGGTTTCCTGGGAAAGATCATATGTAAAAATTCATCTACCTACATACTCAAAATGTATGACTTTTATGTACATTATACCACAATTTTTTAAATTTTTAAATAAAGAAAAGCTAAAGGTGCTTTATATTTGACAGCATAGTTCAATTTGTTGTATCAGTGGTCATAACAATGAAAGTCAGAGGGATGCAGGACTGGCTGGAATAGCAGAGAAGCGCAGGGTCCCTCAGACAATATTTTTAGCTGTGTGGTTTCCGTGTGATGAGGAACTTGATTTAGCATGGAAGAAGGGAGAGAGCATTTCCCATAGAGGTATAGCAAGAGGTTACCACATAGTCCAAGACCATGCTTCCAAGTCATCCAAAACACCATGGACCTATGACTGCATTGGAAGGCTCCAAGATGAAAGATCTGGCAAAATGCTCTCAGCTGAACAAATAGAGAACAGTCCTATAACTCAAAAATTTTGGTGACATCAGCTATCCCAAGAGAATAAATCCAAGATTTAAGGTCAGAATATTTAGTCTTCTCACAGTTGGAGAAAGTTGGAACTCAAAAAACTATATGTCCACAGACGTGTTGGATGCAGTCATCAAAATGGCATCTATTTACTCCGAGAGCATTCTGAGAAGCAACCATGCGCACATCGACTGCACATGTGTAAGAGGACAAGCACACTTTGTCGACCCACGTCTCACACTTACCATGTCTTTGATAATGAGATTGCTAACTTCAAGTTAGCCGTTCAGGTTGGCTATCAGAAGGGCCGGGATCCCTGAAGCAGAGCCTGAGATTGGAATTCAGGAATACATGATTTACTAAGGATCTACTTGAAAGACAAGAGGTGTCAGGAGGTGAGGGGAGCAGGCTGGAGCAGAGGAGTGAATGAAGAGTGCAGGAGGGGAGGCCCCTGCAGAGGTGCACCCCTTTAGGTAAGGAGTTTTGCCTTTTGTAACCACCCTGTCAATCTTTAACTGCAGGCGGGGTGAAAAAGACAGTAACCTCCCACAAGCAGGCTCCTGTTGGGTTGTGCTAAGTCGCTTCAGTCATGTCCCACTCTTTGCGACCCTATGGACAGTAGCCCACCAGCCTCCTCTGTCCATGAAATTCTCCAGGCAAGAATACTGGAACGGGTTGCCTTGCCCTCCTTCAGAGGATCTTCCCGACCCAGGGATTGAACTTACATCTGTTACATCTCCTGCACTGGCAGGTAAATTCTTTACCACTAGCGCCACCTGGGAAGCCCACCCAAGCAGCACATCCATCATCTTTAAGTTAGCAGTTCATGTTGGAAATCAGACCAGCCCATCACTTTCACACCATCCTTACGATTTGCATAATCTTAAAAAAAAAAATTGGGTTTTCCTACAAATAAAATAGCATCTCAATATTAAAGATGTAGATTAGTTTCAGTGATACTTCAGATCTCTTGTGTCAGTAGCAGTAATAAAAACAAAGGGATTATAATTTGTGCTAGGCAATGGCAATAGGCTCAAGTTTGCCTTCAGAAAAGAATTTCCTTCAGATCTCAGGAAATTTAGGGAGTAAGAGAGAAACAGAATAAAATTCGGGAGGGGGACAGAAAGTGTCTTCTCTCAAACCATAAATCATAGAAATTGAATTAGATCATCTCAAATTGAGGGACAAAAAGCCAGTTATAGATCCATTTCACGACACTGGCTGACATGGATTCCATTTGTGACTCACCGAGTAGCATTACTTATTCTGAGTGCTCCTCTGACAATGCAGGCACTTAACATGAAGACATGTGTAACGTTGCAGGAGGGGAGAGGAGAAAGCAAAATCTGACGGTTTGCCTAGAAAGCAAACCCTGAGTGTCAAGCATTTCTGAAGCCTGTTCTCAGGGTCTCTCTTAAATTCTGCTGTTTGCATAGCTCAAAATTTATAAAATCCTATTCTCTTTCTCAGACACGATTACCACCATCAAACCATTTTCATCTCAACCTTAGGGCAGTAGACTACTAGAAGGCTAACTATGTGATAGGGATGCAGTCCCAGGGGGTGGGGAGGGGGGAGGGGAGCAGAAGGGCTGAGACCTGAGAGATGTGGCCTCCAGATGGGGAGGGGGACTGCATCCCTGGGAAAGCAAGCAAGGCGAATAAATACCCCAGTCACTCACTTCTCCTACCTCCTGATCCCCTGTCAATCCACCCTCATCTGAATCCATCCAGAAGGCAGCGGAAAAGGGTCTGCCCCATGTAGTCCGCCCAGGCACCCAGTGGGCTGGGGAAGAGTGGAGAGCGGATTCAGGCAGCAGACATATAATATCCAGCATGGTACCCCACTATTCCAAGCATGCAGCTGACACCTTTTGTAAACAGGCTAGAAGTTAGGGTTTAAAAAGGGAGGGGAGGGTAGTTTCTTCGATTTATTCCTTGTGGGAAGCGCTTCACGTATCATTTATAATAACATCTGCTAGATATTTTATGTTATTTCACCCTCATAATAACTGTGTGATGGGTGAAATAGCTTTGTTTTATAAATGATCAATGGGAAGCCTAGAGGAGCCAAGGAACTGGCTTCACATTACATCGCAAGGAGAGGAAGGAGTGGGGATGAGACCCAAGAACTTGCTGATATCATAGCCCATGGGGTCTCCCCTGTCCTTCTTCCTTAGACAGAGAAGGCTGCCATTGTTCAGAACAAGTTAGAAGCACTCCTCTGCTTGCTTTTACAGTGCTTTTAGGAACCTTCCCCTTTCCCCCAAATCAGTCGCATTACTTTATAGGCACACATTTTTAACAACAGCCAAAGAAGATGGAGATGATTCATCCTCATCACGTTCACCAGATGTAAGGCCAGATGACGCTTGAGTATTTCCAAAAGTCAAATTAGATTCTCTCTCCAAGGACTGAGGAGATTAAAAGTAAGCTCTGAATGATAACTCCAAAAGAAAAGTCTCAAAAACATCTGTAATGCCGGACATCTCAGTGGAGAAGGTGGTGCCTTTAAAACTGACAGCGGTTATCTCGCGGAGTAATCTCGGGCCTCCGAGAAAGGCCCATTTCTTATTTCTAGGCACTGTGAATTGGAAACAACCTGAATCTTTAAAAGCAAACATGTTTGTGTACTACATGCTTCCACCCCACCCTATCCTTCCTCACATGGAAATCAACACAGGGATAGAACTGGCTGCCTTGCCCTCCTGCTCCACCCAGCTCTATGCATGGAGCCTGGCCATGGTAGATCCTCAGATATCTGTTGGATGAATGAATGGATAGAATTCTCTTCCTTAAAGCATATTTGTGTGCTAGGGCACTCAGTCGTGTTTGACTCTTTGTGACTCCATGGACTATAGCCTACCAGGCTCCTCTGTCCAAGGAATTTCCCAGGTAAGACTACTGGAGCAGGTTGCCATTTTCTACTCCAGGGGATCACCTCCACCCAGGGATTGAACCCGCATCTCCTGCACTGGCAGGCAGATCTTTAACACTGAGCCACCTGGGAAGCCCTCCTAGAGCATCACCTTTGTGTAAACATTCCATACCCTTTGGTGTCATTCTGCAAGAAGAATGGACAATAATAATGAATACAAAGTGTTTTGTTCCCCCACTGATGAAACCAGGAAATCACCTACAGAATTACTGATGGGAAAGTAAGAAAATAAACAACCCCCTCCTCCTCTCATCCTCTGCACCACACTCTCGCTTCCTCACACACTCAGGTGTCGAAAGAACCACCAGTTCTGTTTGGCGGACTTCAAGCAACCTTTTCTTGCAAGGCCATCCAAAAAATAATGAGTATTATGACATCTCCTCCACAGCCATGTAATCAGCTAATACTAAAAGTGCTAAGAGAGATGGCGTTTTGCTAGTTCACATCTAAAATGTAGACAATCAACCATGAATGCCTCAGGCTGATCACATGCTGGGAGAAGCAATAATAATACGTCTGGCCAGATCTCCCTGCCAACTGGAAGGCCCAGGTTGTGGAGCAGATGTGCCGTGGAGGTGATGCATTTGGTCTTCAGTGGGGAGGTTCTGTGGGTCTCATCTGTCTTCTGCACCCCTACTGGTCAGCTCAGCGCCCAGCCCTAAAGCCAGCTGCTTAAGGCCCCGCTTCTGTGCGAATCCTCCAGGCACGGGGACAGAAGCGTGCCCGAAGGAGAAGTCAGCCCAGGAGCTGTGCCCTCAAGACACGGCCAGGCTTTGTTCACAGGCTCTTGTTTACAAGATGGTGACAACCCTCCCTTTCTCCACAGCCAGAGTTTGGGGACATCCTTTCAGGGGATTTCTGTATTGCTCTGCTACACGAGGGACGTCTAGCTCCTGCTTATACAATCAGCCCACAGATCCCATGTCAGCTGGAAGCCACAGATGACCAACTGCAAGATCAATAGGCCTCCGTCGCTGCCACATGAGGGAGACCCCAAGCTTATCAGTAGCATCATGATAAGTACCTATTTGCCTGACATCTCCTCAATCAATAACTTTGTTATTGTTTGCATTATCTGACTATAAGTTTGGTCAATATACCCAGCTAATGGGTAACATGAGCCAGGATTGCATTTCAATTTTTTTTTTCTTTCAAGTTTAACTCCCTCTGCGCCAGCTTGAAGGAGTCACCAACTGAACCTCGCTGGCACTACTTCCGCCTTTGCTGAGTTTCACTGAACCCCCCCATGACACAGGCTGTCTTGAGACAAGGAAGTTAAAGTTGCCCAGGTCTAAACCAAATTGAATAAACTCTGCCTCTCTTTGCTATTGTTTTTATTAGGTTTTCACTAGGATGGGCAGATGGTTTTACGTGTGTGTTTCCTTTATTTACTGCCCTGGAGGAAAAAAAAAAATCAACTAGCTAATGTGTGGATCAAGATGTACAATGCAAATGGGAATTAGCTGGTTGGAAAGTGGGTATGGGGCTAAACAAGTTTTGAACCCATGAAGAGCCTAAGATAGATATGGTAACACCATCAAGTAAGTAGAATAAAAGTCACTGTTCTTGAATTGTGTCACCAATCAGCCCTGAGCGCCACCTCAGAAGGGCCCCAGCCATTGTGTGATGAGAAGGACCAGCAGACGGCCCCGCATGTGACGACAGCTCCAGCTGGCCTCTCACCCCTAACAGGATTGCACAGGGCTCTTGTACAAGATCAGGCCCAAGAGGTTACGGCTAATCATAAAAAGAGAAATAAAACTTGTAGTAACAACAGTGTGCAAGGCACAGAATGCTTTGATTTTCTTGTCACATTAAAAATATTTACTGGTTTCTCCAGTCCAGATTTAGTGGCAACCCCAAGTACAGAAGGAATAAACAAATTACTCACTTACCAGAATGAGCCTGGTAGTATTCATCACCCACTTCATCATTCTGCCTTCGGGTGCTTTTTTTTTTTCTTATTTTGATTGGTGATAATAAGTTATTCATATATAACTGCATTGGTAATGGGGTATAAATTTATAGATCACAGGAAGGTTTTTTTTTTTAATAAATTTTGATAACTTTAAGAGGGTGACAGTGTTCTCAAATGGTAAGCTTCCACTTCCTAGCTCATGGACTCATGGACCCCAGAGCCAGCCACAGGGCATGTGAAGCCTGGCCCCCTGAGTTCACAGCTGAATGGCAGCCCAGATCTCAATTTCCTGCCTTCAGCTCCCCTGCTCGGAAGGCCTCCCGCACACCTTTCCACTTGGCGGTCCTTACTTCTCCACTTCCCGTCCCTCAGCTGTTCGCTTCTTCTCCATCATAGAGAGGGGAGAGAGCTGCTTGGGGAGAGGCAGACACTTGACCTCTATTACACTCCCAGGGTCATTCAGACCCTGTTTGTCATTTGTGAAGGAGCAGAAAACCAGAAAGTGCCAGAGAGGAAAAGTTCAGATAAGAAAGGAGGGGAGGGGAGTGGTCTGTGTCCATCTACTCAGACACAGCAGGTGCGAATAAACGCCTCCCTTCCAAAGCTCGCCTTCCCTCCTCCTCTGACTATTAACTTAACCTAAAGTCCTAACAAGAATTGATCTGTTAACAAATAGATCCAAAGGGGCTAACAGGGTTGATGTGGCTGTATCATGGGAAATAATGAGTCATGGAAAATTATGAATGAAAAACAAGTGTAATCAATATATGACAATAGATGTGAGGGGAGGGTGGTAATGGTTGCAAGGCACTGAGTCCTTTGTTTCACATCATGACTGATGGAGTTTCGGGCATGCTACCCCCAAACCAGCACCTTGATATACTGAGTGTTTTCAGCTGATGGAGTGTGAGGAAACAGTAGGTGCAGGGAAGACGCTCTGGCCTCCTTCCCTTGCCCGTCTCACTGAAGGAGGTCACAGCATCATGTGAGATGCGCCCTCCCTGTATCTGGAGTGAGGAGAAGAGCACCCTTATCACTCGAAATGGAAAGCATCCCACCCAACAGGCCTGGCCAAGTCCCCCAGTTACTGCGTTCAGCTCATACTCTTCACCTAATCCTGTGTGCTCTGCAAAGTCACTTCATTCGTGTCTGACTCTTTGCAACCCTATGGGCTATAGCCCCCCAGGCTCCTCTGTCCATGGGATTCTCCAGCAGGAATATTGGAGTGGGTTGCCGTGTCCTCCTCCAGGGGATCTTCCTGACCCCGGGATCAAACCCACATCTCTTACGTCTCCTGAATTGGCAGGCGGCTCTTTACTACTAGCGCCATCTGGGAAGCCCTCACCTCATCATCTCTCTCTATCGTATCTCTCTTCATCTAGTCTGGTATAAAAGCACTCCGTTTGGGACTTCCCTGGTGGTACAACGGTTAAGCATCCACCTGCCAATTCAGGGGACACGGGTTCGATCCCCGGTCCAGGAATATTCCACATGCCACTGAGCAGTTAGGCCCTGGCACCACAAATACAGAACCTGTGTTCTACTGAAGCCCACGAGCCTGTGTCCCACAGCCAGAGAAACCACCGCAGTGGAAACCTCACACACCGCAACTAGAGAGGAACCCCTGCTCACTGCGGCTAAAGAAAGCCCACAGGCAGCAACAAAGACCCAATGCAACCAAAAATAAATAAAGAATAAATCATTTTTAAGAAGCGCTCAGTTTTAACCATTTCTGGGGGCGTCCTCACTTCCTTATGGAGACTCTCGTGTCACAGAAAACAAATGTGTACGCTTTTCTCCTGCTCATCAGTCTTTGCATCAGTTTAATTTTCAGACCCAGCAGGAACATTACAAGGGTGGGAAAAAAACTTTATTCCCCTCACACATGACACTCATCACCAGAGCCCACGTGCTCCAGACCGGGGCGTACCACTGAGACCCGCACTGATTAGCTAGACTGAATTAGTTATGTCTTCTGCCTTCTTGTCTTCTGGCTAAAACCAAACGCTGTGGCTTCACACTTACATCCTGCTCTTTTTCTTTTAGACTTGTGAGTCTGTCTTTAAGTTTGGGGAGCTGAGGAAAGACGAAGCCATGGAGAGAGGAGGCCATGGAGAAGAACAGTGATCACTTAGCCCGTGAACCTCACAGAGTTTAGTGAGAAAGGAGGGACCCACCGGACTTGTGGGCGCCCTGCTGAGCTGGTTACATACTCAGTACCCCAGCCCCACTAACCATCTGCTCATTGCCCCTTCTGTGTGGACGGTCTCTCCTTTGTGGCAAACTACACGGTCTGGGATCTCAAATTCTGACCAGGTTTCCTAATTCATAAACTGGTAGGTTTTAGTGAAAGATTTACCCTTTCGAAACAAAGTTCTGAGACAGGATCGACTTCGAGGTTTCCCGGCTAGTGAGTAACAGGATTCTGCAGAAATAAGTCCTGTAAAAAAAAATAGAGTCTGTCCTTGGCACTGGAATCTGAAACAGCGATTCAGCCTCTCTGGCCATCTTCACGTGTGTTTCCTGCCCACAGGATGAAGTTGGAAAGTCAGAGCCGTCATCTGTCGCTACATGCGATTTCTTGCCCGTCAGCTGCACGGGGAAGAGCCTCGTTCGGGTACATTGATGTTAGTCCTACTGACACATTTCCAAGTTCTCCAGCTGCCGTGTAACTTGAAACGGGTCAACTCTGGGAGGGAGAGGTTTGCTTTTCCTTCCTGTAACCTCAGGACTGATTTAATTAAGCAACTCCTCCAGCCCCGATTTATAGTCTGAAAAGTGTTCTCGCCGCAGCCCTTCGATGTGCTGTGTTTTTCAATGAGCTGCAATGCACTGTTCAGTGGAAACACCATTCTGAGTGTCTGCTGCCACCCCAAGAGCTGTTCCAACATACGCACCCATCCCCGTATGTTTAACTGCAAAGGGCTGGATAAATGAGCCGTGGTTTCCTTTGATAACTTAGCACAGTTTTAGAAATCAGAGGCGAGGATGGCTAAATTCCCCCCCATGGGTTCCTGGGGAGGGCAAAACTTCACCCTAGCCTCCTGCTGTGAAGAAATAACCTTTTAAACCTCATTTTAGAAATCAGTCTTTTTTTCCCCAAGATTAAAACTAAAAATAAGAAAACCCTGTCACGTAGGGGCGGAGGGAGGAAAAAGAAAAGATGCCACAGCGTGACTGTCCTCTGTCTGTCCCTCGGGACCTTTTGTTCTACCATCAGACCCCAGATGTCCTCCCCTGTTTGACAGTCCTGACCCCATCCCCCTCCCAACCTGCCACCTAGGAATGAATGAAGCCAAATTTCCCATAGGAAATGCCCTTTCCTAGCCTCTCAAAGGCTTCTACCTCAAAATGAAATCTGACAAAAGAAACAAATTAGATTAAATTGCAGCACTAAGGGTTTCAGATTGCTCAGATAACAGACTCAGACGATACTGTTAGGACTAAGCAAAATCATCTTCTGCAGCGTGGGGGAAAACAGAGTTTCCTTCCCTTCATCTGTTCTTGCTGGCCATAGTGCGGTTTTTAATATCATCGAATGGTAATGAATAGATGGTGGGAGATGGGAGGACCAAGGGAAGGACATCAACCAGAGCGCCCACAGAAGCCAAGCCAGGAATATGTGTGAATGAAGCTGGATCAGTGAGAAATTCCACGTGATCACTGAAGATTTTTAAATGTTGGCAATCCGTTCCATTAAAAACAGAAAAATCCACCACGGCTCCTTCAGTGGTTATCGAGCACTTTCTTTCTTACACATCCATGCTGTTATCACCTTCTGTTCACCGATGGGGAAGAGCAAGTCTCTTAAGCGGCAAAACCAGTACCTACCCACAGCTTCAGCCACATTTTATCCACTGAACTGCCTGGGAGTTTTATAGATAGAGAAACGGAGGCCCCCACCCTAGGGTTAACTAACGTGACCAGGATCATAAAAGAGTCAGGGTGACTTTTTAAAAAAATAAATCATCAAACTACAGAAACTGAGAGGAGAATGCGAAGGAGGCGTGCTGAGACAGAACAGAGAAATAATGAAACATAAAAAAGAGAAGCGCCATCACTGGATGATAACAGCCTCATCCTAACGGCTGCCTAGACCAAGAGATAAAGATGTCTTATCGAAAAATACTGCAAATTTTCAAACACAGATAATTCTGCTTCTGTTATCAGTCCTTGTGTTTGAAACCCAATGGTGGAAGACCCTCAATAGTTATCCATGAGGTTCCGATTTAGTCTTCATTCTGGGCTTTATGTAGACAATGCTGCCCTCTCCTGGCCAAGATTTTAATAACATGAGTCATTGTTCAAATTGAAACATTTTTATATTTTCTCAATGTACTTTGAAGAAATTGGCATCCCTTTAGCATCACATATATGCATATTATTTACACGGCACAATACCCTCTCAAATTTTTTTATATAACTTGGTATTGGGTTTGTATCATTTTTACATGCATTTTATAGAGCACTAGAAGACATAAATGGAAAATAAATCATGTTGCTATGGGGCTCCTGAACTTTCAGAATTCAGTTCCTCCAGGAGGAAGTTTTTTTCTCATGACAGGAAACTTAGAAGAGTTCCAGAAACAGAAAATATTTGAGTGTCTCTAATCTGAACACTATCTGACAGAAATGACTATGCCCTTCCATTTGAAGGGAAGGGGGTTATTATATTTGAAGGAAACAACAGATCAGTTCATAAATATATTTTTAGGTAAAAGCAACTGTTCATGCTCATGGTGATAGAAAATCACCTTCTGCTTTCCTGCACCGACAGGTCATTTATCCTTAGAGAAATCACAGACCAGGAAGAGACTGTCAGCTAAGTTACCATACCAAGGTAGACACTGCAAGGCAATTTTCTTAGAGCTGAGTGACAGTTCTCAGAACCTCTAACAGAAGCCAGCTGCCTCACAGCTTGTTCCATGAGCACATGTCCCATGAGAGTCGCACCTCCATGGAAGTCATGATGTAGATGTTGGGTAGACAGCAACCCTACGGAGAGAAAATACCTCTTATGGAAACAAGCCTGGGGAGCATTATTAGAGGAAGCAACACAGTCACCATCAAGGTCCCTCTTGAAGAATAGATGCAAGTGTACAGAGAATTTTTTCACTTGCTGAATCAATTATTATTCTTAGGGGAAATCTAAATCTGAAAATATATGAAAGCCAAGACTCAAAAATGCCAAGAGTAGACTGAGGTCTGCAAGGCACACCTCGCTTGCTAACATACTATTGTGGCCTGTTTGTTCTTTGGTTGAAATATTTCACACGATAATCTAATGTTGGGTTTTTCAGTAAAAGCAAAAGACCTAACACCATGGGTTCTATTTTTCCACTACAGCTGAGGACTGGCTGCCCCCTTAGATGGGGCATGCCCACTGTGGGTTTCCCACCATCCCCACCACACCCTGACATATAACCTGTTTCATTGATTTACAATACTTGTCGTGCCTTGCAATTCTTTAAGCTATTTACCTTTTTGCTCTAGCTCTGAGAATTGTGATACCCACTTTTGTTCTTTAGCAACCGCAGCGCTCAGCAAATTTAAACAGTGCTCCAACTTGAGGGAGGGGAAGGCAAAGTTACAGGCACTAATTCTGATTTATCTCTTTTCATTTTGCCTACACTTTTCCTCTATTGTCTTCCTTCATGATTACAAATTCCCGTAAGAGTTTTAGTTAAAAGGTATCTCTAAAGCACCTAAAGTTTTAGCAAAGAAAATTTTAATATAAATCTATATTTAAAATAACTAAATCAGACTAATGGAAAGCACATTGAATTAGGAAGCAGAAAACCTGGGATCCTATTTCAACCTTTTCCCCTGATAAACTCTGTAACATTAAGTAATTCACTTAAACCCTCTTTACCTTTTAATACTCCATAAATAAGAGATAATAATAGTTGTTCCTTCTACCTCACTGGGATTTTGTAACAATAACCATAAATCAGAAGACATGTGAGTCTACAGAAGAATATTTTATAAAGACCAAGATAGCGTTACCATGATGCAGCAGTAGATACAAAGTAAAATACTGTTCAAGGGAAAAAAAGAAACTATTTAGAAAAAAAGAAGTTGTTGCTATATAATGATTTCTTTGGAGAATATACATCAACATGTTAATAGTAGTTATATCTAGGTAATAAGATTTGGGGGGATTTTTCCCCCTTGAGCTTACAGCAATTTTTTCTTCCCCTATAATGAACATATGTAATAAAAAATATAACAACAGTTAAAAAAAAAAGAGAGAGAGATTGGGAGAAAAAATAAAACTCTATATTTCCCATTTTACTAGGCTTGAATAATCACTGATTTCAACTGAAACCGTATATAAAATTGCCTTATATATCTTATGTTAGAAATCTGAAAATTAGAA
This sequence comes from Muntiacus reevesi, assembly GCF_963930625.1. Taxonomy (NCBI): domain Eukaryota; kingdom Metazoa; phylum Chordata; class Mammalia; order Artiodactyla; family Cervidae; genus Muntiacus; species Muntiacus reevesi. The sequence continues at coordinate 140,235,960 of NC_089251.1, read as the reverse complement.
ATCTCCTGAGAAATATTTTTTAATATATTGCAAGCAAACTGGACTAGTCAAGGTGAAGCTGTTGATTAACTATTTTGTACCTTCCCACTCCAAGCACTACAGGAATTTAACTTTCTGGTCCCCTCTTCATTACACGCAAGGCACATGTAATTTCTGTGCCTGTGTTCCCACATCAGAATGCAGAAGTTTCTAATGCTTAACCTCCTCTAGCCATTGTACCCTTTGTAGAGACACTGTGGCTGTATCCCAATTCAAATACCACTGTAAACCCATGCTTCTCAACTGAGGGTGGTGTATCTCCCCAGGGGACATCTGCCCATGTCTGGACATGTTTTTAATTGCCGCACTGGAGAAGGATGCTACCAGGATCTAGTAGGTAGAGAGCAGGGATGCTACTCCATGTCCTCAAATGCACAGAACAGCCCTTACCATGAAGAATTAGCAGTAATGGATTGAGAAGTCTTGCTTAAGTAAACAAATGCCCTAAGTTCAAATACAGTATCATATGGGTGTTTCTGGAGTCACTGGGATGAAGGTTATCAACTTTGTGCCTAATAATCAAAACAGGAGGAGGAGGGACACCATCTAGCTGATTTAAATTATCTGATAATTTGATATTTCAAAAAATACTTACTAGTCCTTTTCATAGTAGCCATTGCTTACTGTTGAATGAGATTCTTTCTTCTTAAGATCCCATGTATTTGAACTCTATAGAGGGTGATATCACAAAGAAAAACCAGGGAAAGTGTGGCGAAGAGCTCGGTTCATCACTATTTACATTTCTCTCTACCCAGGAAGAAGAGAGAAAGTGGGAACTCAATGCTTTGCTGGAGCAAATGAAACCTACACCCTCAACATCAAATATGCTGACAGGACATCACTCTTTTCAAAGTCAGAAAGAAAAATACTCTCAACAAGAAATGTGGAAGCTCAGGGTTGTATAATTTTTTTTAACTTATTCTGAGAAATAGTACCCTTAACAAAGGAAAATCAACTCTACACAAGAATTCTTAAAGCACTCAGGTTAAAGTAGAACAAAAGCAAAAAGATATATTTAGACACAAATGCTATAACTGTTTTCCTTTGAAAATCACTCTTTAGAAATTTCTCTAATTAGGCAAATAAAAGGGCTTTATACTCCTCAGTTTTGTTTATTAGTGTGGATTATCGTTCCTTTTGTGTTTGCAAAACAATAGGGCTTCATCAGTCAAAGAATTATTCAGGATAATAATTAGCAAGTTATTTTGGGGGGTGAAAATTTTTACTAATATTTAAAAATCCTATCACCACTCTACCCAGAGATAAATTATGAAATAACTGGGAAAACAGAGAGAGAAAGGACTCATGGAGGCTTTACCTCTACTGTCTTTGAGCTGAACCCTTGACACTCATTATTAATATGTTTTGTTCATAATAGTCATTATAAAGGAAATTCATTTGCCTGATTATTCCCTTTTTGACCCCAAGGTCACAGAGCATCCTATTTATAATTCTGGTCCAGGAGGAAACTGAAAAAGGAGAAGCACACACAAAATAGTCTCATTGCTCCGTTGATGAACAAGCTGAGTCGGTCCTCGGAACCCCTGGCCTCACCCTCTAGATTTCATGTGGCAGAGAGAGGGCTGGACATGCAGGAGAGGTCTGCGCAGAGTGTCGGCCAAGTGTGTGGCCTGGCGCTCATGTAGCTGAGATACCAGACACCAGGAGAAAAAAATAGATACAAGGACGAATGAAAGCTTCATAAAGTCCATTTCAAACCACTGCAGAGGAGGGTCAGGAGTCCTGCGGCGAGTCCAAAAGGGCCACGTGTGACAGCTGAAATCAACATCTCTCCTGACAGGTCCGGTTGCCCTGTTTTGACTGGCATCAGCCCGAGAGCCCATCACGCTGGCTTATGGCAGTTGGTCCACGGGGCTGCTTCTCCCCGTCTCTGAAGACATCTTACCTGCTCCCTTTGTCCCCTCTGGCCCCAAAGATGTCCAAGCAGACACAGGCAAGATATGTGAGGAGGAGGAGAAGGGGGAAGCAGGGGGAGGGGGAGGGAAGAGAGAGAGAAGGGGAGGCAAGCACTCAGGAAAAGAACATGGGAGAAAAAACAAACCTACGCTTCTTTCCTTCTAAAGAAACCATTGGAAACACTACAATCATGGCTAATTCTTTTTGAGTGTTTACTATGTCCCAAGTTCTTTCTAAACACTTTGCATGTATTGACCCACTTAATCTCTACGTCAGCCCTCTGTCATTTTTACCTCTATTACCCCATTTTATAGATAGAGAAACTGAGGTACATTTCCCTAGTTACACAGCTAGTAAATGACAGATTTGAAAAAGGAATCCAGATGGTCTGATTTCCGAGCCCGTGCATGCTCTTTACTGTCTTACGTTATCTCACCTTCCCAGTGTCTATGAGGGATGGTCATTGCCACAGCCTGTATTTTATAGGGAGAAATGAAGAAACAGAAAGGCTATGTGATATATCATCCCACAAACCATGATGCAATGAGAGTCATTTGTCCCCATCATTTGCCCTCATTATATTTTTCTGCCCCTCTGACCACAGAATGTGGTCCACTGGAGAAGGGAATGGCAAACCACTTCAGTATTTTTGCCTTGAGAACCCCATGAACAGTATGAAAAGGCAAAAAGATAGGACACTGAAAGAGGAACTCCCCAGGGTGGTAGGTGCCTAATATGCTCCTGGAGATCAGTGAAGAAATAACTACAGAAAGAATGAAGGGATGGAGCCAAAGCAAAAACAATACCCAGTTGTGAATGTGACTGGTGATAGAAGCAAGTTCTGATGCTGTAAAGAGCAATATTGCATAGGAACCTGGAATGTTAGGTCCATGAATCAAGGCAAATTGGAAGTGGTCAAACAGGAGATGGCAAGAGTGAATGTTGACATTCTAGGAATCAGCGAATGAAGATGGACTGGAATGGGTGAATTTAACTTAGATGACCATTATATCTACTACTGTGGGCAGGAATCCCTTAGAAGAAATGGAGTAGCCATCATGGTCAACAAAAGAGCCTGAAATGCAGTACTTGGATGCAATCTCAAAAATGACAGAATGATCTCTGTTCGTTTCCAAGGGAAACCATTCAATATCACAGTAATCCAAGCCTACGACCCAACCAAAAATGCTGAAGAAGCTGAAGTTGAATGGTTCTATGAAGACCTACAAGACCTTTTAGAACTAACACCCCAAAAAGATGTCCTTTTCATTATAGGGGACTGGAATGCAAAAGCAGGAAGTCAGGAAACACCTGGTGTAACAGGCAAATTTGGCCTTGGAGTACAGAATGAAGCAGGGCAAAGGCTAATAGACTTTTGCCAAAAGAACGCAAAGGTCATAGCAAACACCCTATTTCAACAACACAAGAGATGACTCTACACATGGACATCACCAGATAGTCAACACTGAAATCAGATTGATTATATTCTTTGCAGCCAAAGATGGAGAAGCTCTATAGAGTCAGCAAAAACAAGACCAGGAGCTGACTGTGGCTCAGATCATGAACTCCTTATTACAAATTCAGACTTAAATTGAAGAAAGTAGGGAAAACCACTAAACCATTCAGGTATGACCTAATCAAATCCCTTATGATTATACAGTGGAAGTGAGAAATAGATTTAAGGGACTAGATCTGATAAACAGAGTGCCTGATGAACTATGGACAGAGGTTCGTGACATTGTACAGGAAACAGGGATTAAGACCATCCTCAAGGAAAAGAAATGCAAAAAGGTAAAAAGGCTGTCTGAGGAGGCCTTACAAATAGCTGTGAAAAGAAGAGAAGTGAAAAGCAAAGGAGAAAAGGAAAAATATTCCCATCTGGATGCAAAGTTCCAAAGAATAGCAAGGAGAGATTTAAAAAAAAGCCTTCCTCAGCGATCAATGTAAAGAAATAGAGGAAAACAATTGAATGGGAAAGACTAGAGATCTCTTCAAGAAAATTAGAGATACCAAGGGAACATTTCATGCAAAGATGGGTTCAATAAAGGACAGAAATGGTATGGACCTAACAGAAGCAGAAGATATTAAGAAGAGGTGGCAAGAATACACAGAAGAACTGTACAACAAAGATAAAATAATCATGATGGTGTGATCACTCACCTAGAGCCAGACATCCTGGAATGTGAAGTCAAGTGGATGTCAGGAAGCATCACTATGAACAAAGCTTGTGGAGGTGATGGAATTCCAGTTGAGCTATTTCAAATCCTGAAAGATGATGCTGTGAAAGGGCTGCACTCAATATGCCAACAAATTTGGAAAACTCAGCAGTGGCCACAGGACTGGAAAAGGTCAGTTTTCATTCCAATCCCAAAGAAAGGCAATGCCAAAGAATGCTCAAACTACCACACAATTGCACTCATCTCACACGCTAGTAAAGTAATGCTCAAAATTCTCCAATCCAGGCTTCAGCAATATGTGAACTGTGAACTTCCATATGTTCAAGCTGGTTTTAGAAAAGACAGAGGAACCAGAGATCAAATTGCCAACATCTGCTAGATTATCAAAAAAGCAAGAGAGTTCCAGAAAAACATCTATTTCTGCTTTATTGACTATGGCAAAGCCTTTGACTGTGTGGATCACAATAACCTGTGGAAAATTCTGAAAGAGAATTTTCCAGGAATACCAGACCATCTGACCTGTCTCTTCAGAAACCTGTATGCAGGTCAGGAAGCAAGAGTTAGAACTGGACATGGAACAACAGACTGGTTCCAAATAGGAAAAGGAGTACGTCAAGGCTGTATATTGTCACCCTGCTTATTTAACTTATATGCAGAGTACATCATGAGAAATGCTGGGCTGGAGGAAGCACAAGCTGGAATCAAGATTGCCGGGAGAAATATCAATAACCTCAGATATGCAGACAGACAACACCACCTTTATGGCAGAAAGTGAAGAGGAACTAAAAAGCCTCCTGATGAAAGTGAAAGAGAAGAGCGAAAAAGTTGGCTTAAAGCTCAACATTCAAACAACTAAGATCATGGCATCTGGTCCCATCACTGCATGGCAAATAGATGGGGAGACAGTGGAAACAGTGTCAGACTTTATTTTGAGGAGCTCCAAAATCACTTCAGATGGTGATTGCATCCATGAAATTAAAAGACACTTACTCCTTGGAAGGAAAGTTATGACCAACCTAGATAGCATATTAAAAAGCAGAGACATTACTTTGCCAACAAAGGTCCATCTAGTCAAGGCTATGATTTTTCCAGTAGTCATGTATGGATGTGAGAGTTGGACTATAAGGAAAGCTGAGTGCCGAAGAATTGATGCTTTTGAACTGTGGTGTTGGAGAAGACTCTTGAGAGTCCCTTGGACTGCAAGGAGATCCAACCAGTCCATGCTAAAGGAGATCAGTCCTGGATGTTCATTGGAAGGACTGACGTTGAAGCTAAAATTCCAATACTTTGGCCACCTTATGCGAAGAGTTGACTCATTGGAAAAGACCCTAATGCTGGGAAGGATTGAGGGCAGGAGGATAAGGGGATGACAGAGGATGAGATGGCTGGATGGCATCACTGACTTAATGGATATGGGTTTGGGTAGACTCCAGGAGTTGGTGATGGACAGGGAGACATTGCATGCTGTGGTTCATAGAGTTGCAAAGAGTCAGACACAACTGAGCGACTGAACTGAACTGAACTGACATTTAAACAAATAATTTGACAAAAACATGCTTGGAACCAAGTCCAGTTCAACAAGTACTTTAACATTATGAATTAATAGAAAACAAACTACAAATGGAGATAATCTGCCTTTATGTCAGTTGGGTTGTTCTCTAATTATTCTGTGTGTATGAATGTCTGAAACTGCAACAATTCCCTAGTATATTGACATGAAGCATGCTTGACAGCTTGATGAGTCATCAGTCTGTCAATCAACTTCCATTTGTTGAATGCATATTATTAGGTGCAGCAGGAGACAATAAGTAATAAGAGAAATAGATTAAACCTGTCTTCATTTAATGGTAAATGGGATAAACTAAATACTTCAAAGATCAAGAATGAAAACATTCTCCCTTCTTCCTTTTTGAAAGACCTAATCTCTATTTGAGGTGGCAAAATAGCCAGTTAGAAATCCTCCCCTCGTCCAGATTGCCTTATGGTTAGAGGTAGCCATGGAAATACATCCGTGCTGGCTGATTGCAAATAAGTGCTAAACTCAAGGGGAACCTTCTGCAGTAGTATCTCCACAGTTCTCATCCTGCCCCTTTATCTTGCCTGGAGCATGAACACAGTGCCTGGTGCTGGAGGAAAGGTGACCGTAGGGCCTGGGAAGGAGCCCAGGCCCCCGGTGACGTCCTTGGGCACCATCATCTGTGCTGGACTGCCCCACCCAGATTCCTCATCACACGCATCCTTGTCTAAGCCAGGGAAGCCAGGGCTTTCTTCCCTGCAGCTGAACATTATCCCGGTCGATGGTAATTGCTCATTGTGTCCCTTTGTCCTCTCCCCTCGCTGGTTTTGAGGAGCACGTGTCTTCTAATTTCTGCCTATATGGCCACAGGCAGAGATAGGAGAGGGGAAAAAAATGAAAAACTAAACGAGATACAATACAACATCACTAATTGCATATTATGTAATTTTTACAGGTTTGATTATTTTGGGAAATTATTTGGAAGGAAAGCAGTAGATTTGTTATTACATTTTTTTTCCTGCAATGTCCTCCCATCTGTTTAATTTTTACACCTCATCTTGATGAAATCAAGATGTTATTTTCCTCTTCAAGTTTTTTCAATATGAAGCTTTTGAAAGATCTCCCAGTAGACTTTTCCAGTCGATTTTAATAACTATTTCTTGCTCCAACACTAAACTACCATGGTATCTAGGATCCTCAAGACTATAATAGATCTGAAACATTATATAATTTTTCTTAGAGCTGAAATCTTTATCACTTCTAACTCATAGCTAAATTCACTAAAAAGTTTTCATATAACTTCTCAGGAGTTCACTGAAATGACTGCTTAAAAATTATTGTTAAAGGAATCAACACATTCTTTGAGATGTTCAAATAGTATCTTAGGCATCACTTTGTTAGCCTTAGACTCATATAGCAGAAACCAAAATATTTAAATCCAGCCTAATATTTTTTAAAACTTTATATATATTTTTAACTTCACAGAGGTTTAAAAAATTACAAATTTATTGGCCCATTTTTTGATTGGGTCATTTATTTTTCTGGAATTGAGCTTCAGAAGTTGCTTGTATATTTTTGAGATTAATCCTTTGTCTGTTTCCTCATTTGCTATTATTTTCTCCCAATCCGAGGGCTGTCTTTTCACCTTACTTATAGTTTCCTTTGTTGTGCAAAAGCTTTTAATTTTCATTAGGTCCCATTTGTTTATTTTTGCTTTTATTTCCAATATTCTGGGAGGTGGGTCATAGAAGATCTTGCTGTGATTTATGTCAGAGAGTGTTTTGCCTATGTTCTCCTCTAGGAGTTTTATAGTTTCGGGTCTTACATTTAGATCTTTAATCCATTTTGAGTTTATTTTTGTGTATGGTGTTAGAAAGTGTTCTAGTTTCATTCTTTTACAAGTGGTTGACCAGTTTTCCCAGCACCACTTGTTAAAGAGGTTGTCTTTTTTCCATTGTATATCCTTGCCTCCTTTGTCAAAGATAAGGTGTCCATAGGTTCGTGGATTTATCTCTGGGCTTTCTATTCTGTTCCATTGATCTATATTTCTGTCTTTGTGCCAGTACCATACTGTCTTGATGACTGTGGCTTTGTAGTAGAGTCTGAAGTCAGGCAGGTTGATTCCTCCAGTTCCATTCTTCTTTCTCAAGATTACTTTGGCTATTCGAGGTCTTTTGTATTTCCATACAAATTGTGAAATTATTTGTTCTAGTTCTGTGAAAAATACCGTTGGTAGCTTGATAGGGATTGCATTGAATCTATAGATTGCTTTGGGTAGAATAGCCATTTTGACAATATTGATTCTTCCAATCCATGAACACGGTATGTTTCTCCATCTGTTTGTGTCCTCTTTGATTTCTTTCATCAATGTTTTATAGTTTTCTGTGTATAGATCTTTTGTTTCTTTAGGTAGATATACTCCTAAGTATTTTATTCTTTTTGAACTAAACAGACATTTCTCCAAAGAAGACATACAGATGGCTAACAAACACATGAAAAGATGCTCCACATCACTCATTATCAGAGAAATGCAAATCAAAACCACAATGAGGTACCATTACACGCCAGTCAGGATGGCTGCTATCCAAAAGTCTACAAGCAATAAATGCTGGAGAGGGTGTGGAGAAAAGGGAACCCTCTTACACTGTTGGTGGGAATGCAAACTAGTACAGCCACTATTGAAAACAGTGTGGAGATTTCTTAAAAAACTGGAAATAGAACTACCATATGACCCAGCAATACCACTTCTGGGCATACACACTGAGGAATCCAGATCTGAAAGAGACACGTGCACCCCAATGTTCATCGCAGCACTGTTTATAATAGCCAGGACATGGAAACAACCTAGATGCCCATCAGCAGATGAATGGATAAGGAAGCTGTGGTACATTTACACCATGGAATATTACTCAGCCGTTAAAAAGAATTCATTTGAATCAGTTCTAATGAGATGGATGAAACTGGAGCCCATTATACAGAGTGAGGTGAGCCAGAAAGATAAAGAACATTACAGTATACTAACGCATATATGCGGAATTTAGAAAGATGGTAACAATGGCCCTATATGCAGGGCAGAAGAGACGCAGAAGTATGGAACAGACTTTTGAACTCTGTGGGAGAAGGGGAGGGTGGGATGTTTCGAAAGAACAGTATGTATATTATCTGTGGTGAAATAGACCACCAGCCCAGGTGGGAGGCATGAGTCAAGTGCTCAGGCCTGTTGGGCTGGGGGGATCCAGAGGAATCGGGTGGAGAGGGAGGTGGGATGGGAGACCAGGATGGGGAATTCGTGTAGCTCTATGGCTGATTCATATCAATGTATGACAAAACCCACTGAAAAATAAAAAAATAAATTTAAAAAAAATAATAAAAAAAATAAAAAAATAAAAAATTACAAGTTTAAACAACTTAAAAAAAATACCTTAGGAAAAGTTGATATGTCAATACATATTCTGCTAAACCTACAGTTATTCATATATCTCAAGTAAAAACACGATTTCATTTTCTTTCATTCCCTCAATATTGAGAGAAAAGTTGATTTGGGATTAAGAGCTATCAGGATGCCTGCTTTATTTATCCCCTATATCACTATTCTTCACCTTTTAGTGTGTTAACCTAACTCTTAACTCGGTCATAGGAAAAAAGTATTTCAAAATAAACGTACTAAATGAAGAATCCAACTTAGAAAACTTTGCCTGGCATTTGTTCAAGTTCTAAAAACTCATAAATAACAAGGAGATGAGGTCTGGGGCTGATGAATCGCTGCACAGCCTGGGAAGTTTATTTTCTAGGACAGTCTCTAGGTTTCAGATGCCTGAATTAGGTACATCTCTTCAATACAAATGACTGCACCAGCCAGGTGGCTCCAACACCTCCTTTCCTCTTCACTGCCATTATTTGGGATTTCTTTCTCCTTCTGTCTCTCCTCTCCAGCCCAGCTCCCACTCCTTCCCAACTATAACCTTTTGATACTGCAGGACAAATATGGAGGGACAGCGAAGGAGGAAGCAAAGGAAAGTGTGAGGGAGGAAGAAAGAGCATGACTTCATCTCCCATTCCTTCTGTCCCGCCTGCACCCTGTGACATCTTACATTGCCTTCTGGGAGCAAGGGGGTTTGCAGACCCCTTCTGTGACAGCACAAAAGATCCTTTATGATCTGGAGTTGGCCTTTTTTTTTTTTTTTTTTTTTAATGTAATGTAATGACTTCAATAGACTCATTCCCAGGGGAACCCTACCCAGCTCAGTTTGAGTCTCAGTCTGGTGTGGGTGAGGCTCCTGCCTGAACTCTCAGGATGCTCATTCTTCCTGTGTACCCCTCCCCGTTTAACATCCTCTTCTCCACACAGTGAGCAACTTGGGAGCAGAAAATGTTTTGCATCTGTATTTTCAGGGCTTAGCAGCTTTAGTCAGTGACTGTTCAAAAACACCAATGGTGCTCAAAAAATATTTGTTGGAGTATGTATGAGTGACCCCAGAACTTTTCCAAATGCTTCATCCCAGAGGCCCTGCTCTACCTTCTCCCACCAGAAGTTACTCTTCCTTGATAAAAAAGGAAGACAAATTTAACTGAGCTTATCAACTATGCTCCAATATAAAGTTTAAAACTATTTTAAATTAACTGAGCTGGCCCTCCTGAAGTGGAAACAATGCTACTTAGGTCTCTTTGCTAGCCTGAGATCCAGCATTATCAACTATATATAGCTTTGTCTCTAAATGGAAAAAATAAATAGAGTGGCAGGTTGTCAGTGGAGAGACCCACACTTTCATTAAATGGGTGGGGCTTTTTAAAAGAACAAAGGTGAAGACATGGTTATACACAATAACGGTCAACATTTACTCAGCCGTTATCCTGTCTAGACTCTATTGTAAATACACTACATCTACTGTAATCTTTCATTCTTGAATCAGCCCCAGGAGGTCTTGTTCTCCCTGAGTTAGGATGCAGAAACTTTCTCTAGTCCACTAATATCCATTCAACAGGATATTACCAGGTCTTTTAAAAATATGTATATATATGTGGAATCTGAAAAAACCAAACTCATCAAAATGGAGAAGAGGCAGGGGTTGGGTGGGTGGGCAAAAAGGGTGAAAGGTGTCAAAAGATACCAACTTCCAGTTATAAGATAAGCAAGTCCTGGAGATGTAATGTACAACTTGGTGACTAGATGTATGTGTGTATGCACAGACTAGATGTATATATACACATCTACATATAGATAAATGTGACATGACATCAAAGTCGCTCAGTCCTGTCTGACTCTTTGCGACCCCATGGACTGTAGCCTACCAGGCTCCTCCATCCATGGAATTTTCCAGGCAAGTGTACTGGAGTGGGTTGCCATTTCCTTCTCTAGAAGATCTTCCCAACCCAGGGATCAAACCCAGGTCTCCCGCATTGTAGGCAGATGCTTTACCATCTGAGCCACCAAGGAAGTCCATAGATAGATGTATATGTGTGTATATATGTTTATTTATATATGAAAGTGAAAGTGAAGGTTAAGTTGCTTAGTCATGTCCGACTCTTTGCGACCCCTTGGACTGTAGCCCACCAGGCTCCTCTGTCCATGGGATTCTCCAGGCAAGAATACTGAAGTGGGTTGCCATTTCCTTACACATGCATATACATGCACACACACACACACACACACACACACACACACACACTGCATTGTGTATTTGAAAGCTGTTAAGAGAGTAGGTCTTAAAAATTCTCATCACACACAAAAAATTGTAACTGTGTGGTGATAGGTGTTAACTAGACTTACTGTGGTATTCATTTCTCAGTATGCACATATATCAAATCATTATGTTGTACATCTTAAACTTATAGAAAGCTATGTATCAGTTATATCTCAGTAACACTGGACAGAGTGAGGTCTAGGTAGGATCCTTGTCCAGGATTGGACAGGATCAGTAAATAAACAACCAGATTGTCAGTAAAAGAGAAAGTAAAAGAGGTCCTAGCAGAAAATCAGTGAGAGATAACTCTAAAACTGACCAAAGATCAAGAGTGATTCCAACTCAGAGATATGGGCTGATAAATTTGCCCTCCTCCATCTCTTGGCCCTAGATTCTCAGACCATCCACCCACAGAACCACACACCCCAGACTGTCCTGCCCCTCCCTGCCAAGCTTGACTGACTCAGAAATTTGAGAATCCCCTCTCCCAGAACCTGGCTGGGAAGGGAGGTAGATCAGGCGAGAATGCCCAGGAGAGGATCTGTTCCTGGCTCTCAGAGTCAGGACAAACTTGACCAGGAAACTCTCTCAACCCTGCTGATCCCTTTCTATTGGTCAGGCAGTCTGTGAAATTAATAGGTTTCTGTGGGTTGGGCAGATGAACCTAGTCTAGGCAACTGCCTTGACTGTATCTATGGGAAAACCCATGGCAAACACCAAGGAATCAATTACAAAAGAATCTTTGAAACCCCGCTGCTCCTGCGTGACCCCAACCACACAGTCAACATGACTGAAGGAGTTGCAGGAGAGATCATTGCCCACATGCTCTTTGCAGAGAGATTTCAATTTTTATTGTCATGGCTTTGTTTCCTTGCCATATTCTCTTTCCCAGCTAAATCAACACTTAAAACTTTTTAAATTCAGATTTTTTTAATAGATAAATAAAACATTACATATATCTTTAAAGCCTCCTCAAACTCCTCCCTGATTTCGCTGCATGTCATTCTTCAGGGGCAACCATTGTCTTGAGTTTGGTGCTTCTCATTCCATGCACGATGGTATATTTTCACTGGGTATGTAGGTGTACATCAACAACATGTACTTTTGTTTGGCATACTTTCAGTCTTTACAAATATGTTACTCTGGACTGGCATCTCTTTCACTCGGTTTTTGCTCAGTATTGCTTTTGAGATGTACTCATATTAATGTGGCTCTAGTGAATTCATTTCTAATTGCAGCATTCTATTATGTGAATATACCATATTACTATTATTATTCTATTACCATTAGTGTTCATTATAGTATTTCATTTTAGCAGTCTGTTATGTAAAGACACCATCATTTGTTTCTTAATTCTATTGAAGAGTAGAATAGCTGGATAGTAGAGTATGAGCATTTTTAACTTTAAAGAGAAGTTTGGTAATGCCTAATAAAGCAGTCAAGCCAATACATACCCATGCTACCCAGGTTGAGAGCTTCTTCTATTTCACATCCTCAGAAACACTTGATATTAGCAGACTCTTTAATTTTTGTCCACATGATGGAGGTGATATATTACCTCATTTCTGGCATTATCTTTATTCACAGATTGAAAAATATTTTTTCAGAATGATCTTATAGGTCAGTGGTTCTCAGAGTTTGGTCTGGGGACCCCTGGAAGAAGCCTGAAACTCCTTCAGGCAGACACTGAGGTCACAACTATTTCATAACAGCATCAAATGCTATTTGCTTTTTAAAGGCTCATTCTTTCACAGGAGTATAGTGGAGTTATCCAGAGGTATCTGGATGTGGTGCTGCCCCAAAGCATATGATCATCCAGCTGTCTTCTATTAAGACCATCATTAAGGAGATTTACACAAATGCAAAGCAATGCCGCTCTTCTAGTTGCTTTTGTCTTGGAAAAACTTAATATTCCCATTTTTTACAATATGTTAACAGATGATGGGTTTATTATATCTCTCATATAATTAACAAATACTTTAAAATATTTCAGTTTTAATTTCAAAAGTGATATTACTAGATAAAAGGTAAACAATAGCTCTTTGAAGTCCTCAATAATATTTACAAGCTTAGGGGGCCCTCCAGATACCAAAAGTTTGAAAGTCGCTGCCTTAGGCCAGACAGTTTAACTGTCACTCCCCACTTAAAGTGATGACAGTTGACTTTTAGAGGGTACTTCCTGCGAAGGACCATCACCCTGAGTGCCTGAGGGTCACTTTCCCTTTAACCTTCAAGATACTCTTATAAAGCAGATTGGCCCCACTTGAGGGGGAGGAAGCTGAGACTTGGGCCATGTGGGGGATATCCCTGAGGTCAGGAATGGGACTGAAGTCCAGCCTTGCTGCTTCCACAGGCCTCCTTGCCTTCACAACTCTGTCTTCCCTTCTTACTCCCTCCCACTTTCTTCTTAGTCATTCTCTGAGTCAGCCATCTTGAAACTATCGACTCATCTTTGAATCATCCTCTCCATTTCCTTTGAAACGATCCAAATCCCCTTCCCAAGGCAGCAGAGGGGCGAGAGACTCTGAGGCCAGCTTCCTGAAGATGGAGAAGCAGTAAAACATGGCCAAGCCCGAGGCTTCCAGGCAGCAGAGCCAGGCGTCGAGGCAGATATGCAGGATGGAGACCTGGAAACAGAACCTCCAAAAGGGCTGCACTAAGTGGGAAAATATTTGCTACAGAGATACTAGAAGGAGTGGTTGCAGAGGCCCTAAAATAGAAGGGTAGACCTTTTTTCCTCTGTGCTTCTTTGCCTCAGGCCCACAGGTGGAGAGAAATTATTAAAGTCAGACATCTGCCTATTAACCGTGTCTATCTCTTATGCTCTGTTCCCACTCACTGGTTTTCTTCATTCAGCAAATATACAATAGTGTGACAAGTGGGTTTATTGGGTTGATAATAACAGCTGACATTTATTGGTGTGAAATTATGCAGGTGCTTAGAAATGGGACTATGGAGAGAAAGGAGGGCCATCTTGTGAAGAGTTGGATTTAACACTGAAGGTTTAATAAAGGGAGCGGCATGCTTAGATTTGCTTTTACAAAGATCCTCTGGCTGCAGAGTGGAGAATGGATTGCTGGGGAGCAAGGCAGGAGGCAGAACATAGTGGGGCCTGGAACTTATTATCGGACTAGTAGGGATGGATGAAGTCAGTGATGAAGAGGCAGGAGGCAAAGATGGGAACTGTTTCTCATATGCCTAGAATTACTACTGTAGCCACTAACCGGGTTTCTCATCACCAGGCTTTTCTTCCCCCTTCCAACCAACCCTGAGATTAACCTTCCTTAGATACCACTTAGGCTTCCCGAGTGGCTCAGTGATAAATAATCCGCCTGCAATGCAAGAGATGCAGGAGACAGGTTTGATCGCGGAAGATCTCCTGGAGGAGGGAAGAGCTACCCACTCCAGTATTCTTGCCTGGAGAATACCATGGACAGAGGAGCTTGGTGGGCCGCAGTCCATAGGGTCGCAAAGAGCCGGACACGACTGAAGCGACTTAGCACGCATGCAGACACCACTTATCCCGTTGAGGAATAGAGCCTACGGCTTAAGTGCATTGGCAGCACAGCCAAACAGCTTGGGTTCAAATTCTACCTCAACCACTTCACTACGCCCAGGTTCCTCATCTGAAAAATGAGATCCTAGAAATGGTGTTTACTTCCCAGGGTTGAGGTGAGTCAATGTATATGAAAGAACTTGTATCATTACTTGTGTATGGTCTGACCTATTGTCAATAAGTCATGTTGGACTCTTGTGACCTCATGGACGGTAGCTTGCCAGGCTCCTGTGTCCATGGGATTTCCCAGGCAAGAATACTGGAGTGGGTTGCCATTTCCTTCTCCAGGGGATCTTCCTGACCCAAGAATTGAGCCTGGGTCTCCTACATTGCAGGCAGAGTCTTTACCGACTGATCTACAAGGGAAGCCCACCTGTGTATGGTAATCCTTCAGTAAAAATTTAATTACTATTGTGACATTTCTCCTACTCAGAAACCTTTCATAGTAGAGGAGACTAGATAGGGATATGGGATTAGGAGATATAAACTACTATGTATAAAGTAGACAAGCAACAAAAATATATTGAACAGCACAGGGAATGATGGCCTTTATAATGAATTATAATCTATAAAAATGTTGAATCACTATGCTATGCACCTGAAACTAAAATAGCATTGTAAATCAACTATATTTTAACTTAAAAAAAAAGAAATCTTCCATAGAAAGTATTCTATTTTCATTTGCTGGAATACTAAAGCCTGCCTCTCCAGATCCTTCATAATCCAGGCCCACCACACCACTAAGTCTCATTTAATGCTATTCCCCCAAATATATTCACCAAATATACCAGATACAGCACCTCTGTGCCTTGGTCATGCTGTTTCCCTCATTTCAAATGCCTTTCTTTTTCCCATCTATCCTCCCAGTTCTCTGTCCCTTAAATGCTCATCACCACTTCCAGAAAAATTACTCCAAATGCAGTGACCAGTAACCATATCCTGTATAATCATTTTCCCCCAAGCAGGACAGCCTGTCACTCCAACCAGAAGGCTATCATTCCAAATAACTCACACAGCCACTCATGCTCCTGCCTGTCACTGCTATCTAAATGCTAAGCACTCATAGAAGGCCCAGAGCATAAACTTGTCCTTCCTATGCTTCGTGGAGCACCATGGATGCCCCCAGAAGCCCATAAATAAAAAATAACTTCGGTGCAAGTTAAGTTTTCATCAGCACTATCAGCTATGAAATATTTAAAGGCTCTCATGGGCTGTTAAACCAAACCAATGCTGTATGTTAAAAAGAGATAAGACCAAAAATATACGAACAAATTGACCAAAATATATTTTAGGGGAAGCAAAGTCTTATCCTAAGCAGGAGTTCATAAAGCACATGTGTCCTTCCATGATTCGTGTTTTCTGATTGAGGTGTGATTCGAAAGAAAAGACCGCACAACATTGATAAATCTCATGTCTTTTTAACCACAAAGCTTTATAGGAATCAGCTTTTGTGTTAGGTTACTTAAAATTTTCTTTTATTTTCAAACATGACAGTGTAATGATAAAATCAAGTTTGCCTACAGGGTTTCCCACACCTGTAAGTTACTAGAAATTTTCCTTATTTGGGAAAAATGTGCTCTACAAGCTAGAAGATTTCTTTTTCAATGAAAATGATAACTTTGCATTTTTTAAACCAGGATACTGTGGGCATTTGCTCTGAGCTAGAAAAAAAAGATTTTTTCTAAATTAAGTCTCTCATTGTCTACAATCTTGCTACAGATTGTACTCAGTTCAATACTGAGTACTCTTGTACTCTTGCTACTCAGTTCAATAGAAAGAGTGGAGAGACAGAGAAGAACTTCTCTCCATGTTCTTAGAGAAATTCAGAGAGGTTAAGAGTGAAAGAGTGCATCAAAGTGGTACCAAGTACCAGACCTTGGAAAACATCTATTTTTTATTGATTCTCTTATTCAACCAACATTTACTAAGCCCCTAATTTTTACTGGACTACATAGCTTTGCCCCATCAGCAGTTTACAAAATATTTTGAGATGTAAGACACAAGGGTCCAGCCCCTGTGCTGACCCACCAGGGAACTGCACTTAATGGAAGGATGCCAGCTGCTGGGGAGTGAGAAGGAGGTGGTGGTGGTTGGGGGACCCCACGTACTACATCCTTGCTTCTCCCTCTCCACCATGATGGCTCAGTCTATTGGTCTGGTTTTTTGACTCAGTTTCCTATCCCTTCTGGAGCTAAAATATTTCCATCAAGTCTAACCTGCTTAGATGAGCCACAGTCATCAATACCAAGAAGTGGCTCTTACTTCCTGAGGCAGAGCTGCTGGCCAGTGCCCAGTTGTGAATGGACTTGTCATCTTGCCTGACCATGAAGAGTCACCTTGAGCACTTTTCAAAACTACAGATTCCTAGTCCCTGACCCCAATCTGTTTGAATTAGAAACTTTGGGGGAAGGGAGGTTTTCTAGATGAGAAAACTGAGGCTCAGGGAGGTGAAATTATAGGCCTAAATCTACACATGCAAGTGTGGAGCCACAAGTAAAGCCAGATCTATTCAGTCTCACCTTTCTTTGTGTTACAGTTAGATATGTAAGAGAGTATTGCTTCAGCCCCATTCCCTTTCTTCAATCACAGCCTCCTTACTCCATTTCCTGGAGTCATACTCTTTCTCAGTCTGTTCAAAAGTGTAATCTCATGTCACAGAAGTCAATACTCACAATAGGCAGAAGGGCACAATGAATGACTGAAGCAGGCTGGGGCAGTGCAGCATACATAGAAGGAGGCTACCCTAAAGAGAGCTTCAGTTCTTTCATGTCCAAGCTATTAACACTGGTGCTACTCAGCTCCTACCAGCTATTTGCCAGTGAGAATGTGGACCCTGATTCACTGGAAGATCTAGATTTTAAGGTGAAATCTCAAACTGTCAACCACATAATCATACTACACTATGTAACACTCCATTGTGGGAAGAGCCCCTCAAAAAGGGAATGGCAACCCACTCTAGTATTCTTGCTTGGAGAATTCCAAGGACAGATGAGTCTGATGGGCTACAGTCCATGGGATCACAAAGAGTTGGACACGACTGAGCAGCTAACACTTTCACTTAGAGATTTCAGAGAGCAAATCTATGGCTGCCCTTGAAGAAGCAAGGTGCTATGATATGAACTGCCTGTGAAGAGGGCCACATGTCAGAGAGCTGAAAGACAGCCTCAGGGTGCAGAGGGCTTCAGTCCAACAACTACAAGGAACTGAATTCTGCCAAAAAAGTTGGGACCTTGGAAAAAGATACCAAGTTCTGGAAAGGAATGCAGCCCCACCAGCATTTTTATTGCAGATTCGTAACCTTGACTAGAGGACCGAGCTAAGGCAAGCCCAGGCTCCTGACCTACAGAAACTGTGAGATAATAAATGTGTGCTGTTTTAAGCTACTACAATTGTGGTCATTTCTTATACAGCAACAGAAAACCAACATACCCTTCTAGGCCTGTCCTTCTCAGAGAGCCCTTCAAACTCCCTCTGCCATCAACATTTCCATCCCTAACGGCTCTGATCTCAGCTGACTGTCAAGAGAGAAAGTAACCTGGCAAACTGATTTACCATTTATTACTTCCCTACCCCTTAGCATTTTTTAAGAGAGGGCTTAGAAAGGTACTGGCTAAATCAAGTATATGATTGATTCAAAATGATAGAATTACAGAAAATGATGCAGAAAAGTAGGAGCCATTTGGTG
The DNA here is from genome assembly GCF_963930625.1 of Muntiacus reevesi. Lineage (NCBI taxonomy): Eukaryota > Metazoa > Chordata > Mammalia > Artiodactyla > Cervidae > Muntiacus > Muntiacus reevesi. The sequence continues at coordinate 140,217,389 of NC_089251.1, read as the reverse complement.
CCTGGAGATTGTCCCAGTGGGTCTCAAGGCGTACCATAGTGCTTACCTCGGAATGCAATCAGCCCAGCCAAAAACACTCTAAACAATGGGACCAGGAGCCAAAAACTGCATTGCCACTTATTAGAAATATTTATTGGAGAAAGCTTTAGTTTTCTTTTCTGTCAAATAGTGGTGAGACCTACCCTGCCTGCCTCAAGAGACTACTGCGAGGATTAGGCCAGTTGGCATATGTGTGTGAGATCACAGGAAATATGTATGTCTCTACCCCCCGTTACTGGGACAGAGCTCCTGAAACCCTCATAATTTCCTGGGTGATAGGAGTATCTTTTGTTCTAATGAGGTGACTCTGGCTGGTCTTCTGGATGAGCACTGGCCACTGGAATGAACAAGCCATGATTAGAAGCTTGGAATTTTCAGCCCCACCCCTCATTCTCTTGAGAAGAATGAAGGAGAAGAAATGCAGTTAATAATTGATCATGCCTGTGTAATGAAGCCTACACCAAAACCAAAATTGTATGGCGTTCAGAGAGCTTCCAAGTTGGTGATATTCCACAGGCCAGAAGTCCCTGTGCTTGGGACCCACTGGGATCTCATTCTAAATATCTCTTCATCTGCCTGTACATCTGTAGCCTTTATCATATCTTTTAATAAAGGAGATCAATCCTGGATTTTCATTGGAAGGATTGATGCTGAAGCTCAAACTCCAATACTTTGGCTACCTGATGTGAAGAGCTGACTCATTTGAAAAGATGCTGATGCTGGGAAAGATTGAGGGCAGGAGGAGAAGGTGATGACAGAGGATAAGATGGTTGGATGGCATCACCAACTCAATGGATATGGGTTTGGGTGGACTCCAGGAGTTGATGATAGACAGGGAGGCCTGGCGTGCTGCAGTTCATGGGGTCACAAAGAGTTGGACACGACTGAGCAACTGAACTGACGGAATTATAAGTGATTTCCTGAGTTCTGTGGGCAGCTCTAACAAGTAAGAGGAACCCAAAGAAGGGGTTGTGGGAAATTCTGGTTACAGCCAAATGTCCCAGACAGAAGCTGTGGGTGACCTAGGGACCTACTACTTGTGATTGGCGTCTAAGGGTGGGGCAGTGTTGTGGGACTAAGCTCTTAATCTGTGGGATCTGACACTGCCTCCAGGTAGTCACTATCAGAACAAGTTAAATTGTAGAACACCCAGGTAGTATCTGAGCACTGCTTAGGACAGGGGAAAAAATCCGCACATTTGGTGACCAGAAGTGTCAGAAGTGTTGTGAATGTGATAGTCTCGTGAGAGTAAAGGAAAAACATAAGGAGAGAAAGACTGGGCTTTTCTACTTAAAGTGAAAGCACTCTGGAAGTAAAAAATATATTCACAAAAATAGAAGTGATGAGGTAATCACAGATAATTTAAGCCAAAAAGATTCTGGCGCATGCATTCTTTTTTCAGGCCTGCAGCTTCAGCAGTGATCTTGCCCAAGTCTGCTGTCAGGCTTCCCTTTCGTTTCCACCTCTCAGTTTCAGCCAGAGGCTGACGTTCTCTTGTCCCAGCTCCGATGCAGCCGACGAGGACCAGGGAGGGACTGAGATGACAGTCCTTTGACATTCCAACATGTGACTAACGAGGAAGATGCCTCCAGGAAGGTCAAACAGATGTCTGGGGAGTCCCCCCACACCAGAGCTAAAACAGCCCCATCGAACTCCCCAGGCTCCAAAAACAAAACCACTCTTAGTGAGACTGAGCTTGCTCAGTCCTTCAAACCCAAGCAGTCAAGCCCCTGAGAGTTCTAGCACTCTGTCTCATCCAGCAGGGCTTCGTTGCATCTGGATCCATATTTCAAATGGCAGAAGCAAGCAACCACCTTCTTTCGATGTCTACATGGCTTAGAGTGAAGCCTACACCAGGCAGAGTTTTATTAGATTTAAATGCACTAGAAAAAAAGTGAAGAGAAAAGGAAAAAGATGATTTATCCTCCTTCTAGTCTAACAAACATAAAAAAAAAAAATTCTCATAACAACTCATTTTAAAGCCAAGGATTGAAGTCAAGGACCTCATGACTGATTGGAGGAATAAAAAAGTTTCCTTCTAGAACTAAACTAAATCATTAAATTATAGAAATTACTTATAGTAATAAAACAGCCATCACAATACAAACATTTACTGCCTTTACCCTGTACCTGGCACTATGCTAATGTTTTTCATGGTCACCAAACATGCCTGAAGGAGGGATTTACAACGACCTTTCCCTCTTAGAGAAGAGATAATAAGCCCACAGAAGGCCTATTAATCTTAACATCATCAACATCATTGGTATTTTTTCTTCTCTAGAAATAAAATATTAATTTTATTAATATTTTAAATTTGTAAGCAATAAAGAATGTTTTATGTAATGTTTTACTGTAAGCTAATTATGTTTACAGTAGCCTTGAAGAAAAAAGCATGGCTTAAAAATAATCAAATGTTTGCAACCCGAAATTAATATTCAGTGCACTAGGAGAATGTAAAGTTTAAGCAGAAATGAGAGTGAAAGCAATAATTAGAGCAATGCTAGCCTCTGTGTGGCAGAAGAGGTGATCATTTAGAAGCACACACAGGAGCCAAGAAAGGTCAGTGTTGGCTTCTGTGTTGCATTCTTAGAGCTGGTCTTCCATTAAACAGTCTAATCCTTCATGCTATAGACAGCTGCATGGAAGGCAGTTTGGGGAAGAAGGCAAATCAGAAGAGTAGAATAAGAGGAGGTAAAAAAAGGAGAAAAAAATTAAAACAAAAATTCGGACTCTGAGTTAAATCCAACGTGGGCAAATAAAATCAGCATAACAACAAAGATTTTCAAGTTTCCAGATGTAAAGCCTCATGAAATCTAAAATGCAAAGGATGGAATTCCCTGGTGGCCTGGAGGTTAGGATTCCAGGCTTTCACTGCCATGGCCCAGGTTCAACCCCTGATCAGGGAACTGAAATGCTACAAGCCACATGGCAAAAAAAAAATTGTTACTTTTATATTGAAATTTTTGGTATCAGAACTTGGCCTGTAGTTCAGAAAATACCAGTATTTAGGGCCACAGGAGGGAGTAGAAGAACATGGTAACAGAATATTATTCTGGATATTTGTACTACATATGTAAACCATGTAGAAGTTTTCCAATTTTTGGTTTTCATAGTAAGAGCTATTATTTACTGAGTGCCTTGTGTACCCAACTCTGTGCTAAACACTATTTGTAATACTCTATTTGATTTTATATTCCCAACAGGTCTACCAGATAACTATAATTACCCTCATTTGTACATGAGAAAACTGAAAATGAGGGAGGGTGAGTTGCTCAAAAAGGAGCAAAAAAAGAAAAGTACTGCATTTGAGACGAAAGAGTCCAAAATGAAGTACTTGGGTGCAATCTCAAAAAATGACAGAATGACTTCGGTTTGTTTCCAAAGTAAACCATTCAATATCACAGTAATCCAAGTCTATGCCCCAACCACGGACTACCGAAGAAGCTGAAGTTGAATGGTTCTGTGAAGACCTACAAGACCTTCTAGAACTAATGCCAAAAAAAATGTCCTTTTGTCTTTTTCATCATAGGGGACTAGAATGCAAAAGTAGGAAGTCAAGAGATACCTGGAGTAACAGGCAAATTTGGCCTTGGAGCACAAAATGAAGCAAGGCAAAAAAAACTAATAGAGTTTTGCCAAGAGAATGCACTGGTCCTAGCAAACACCCTCTTCCAACAACACAAGAGAAAACTCTACACATGGACATCATCAGATGGTCAATACCGAAATCAGATTATGTTCTTTGCAGCTGAAGATGGAGAAACTCTATACAGTCAGCAAAAACAAGACTGGGAGCTGACTGTGTCTCAGATCATGAGACACAGTCTCAATCCTTATTGCCAAATTCATACTTAAATTGAAGAAAGTAGGGGGAAACCTCTAGGTCAATAAGGTATGACCTAAATCAAATCACGATTATTCAGTGGAAGTGACAAATAGATTCAAGGCATTAGATCTGATAGACAGAGTCCCTGAGGAACTATGGACAGAGGTTCATAATATTGTATAAGAGCCAGTGATCAAAACCATCGCCAAGAAAAAGAAATGCAAAAAGGCAAAATGGTTGTCTGAAGAGGCCTTACAAATAGCTGAGAAAAAAAGTAGAAAAGGAAAGATATATTCATCTGAATGCAGAGCTCCAAAGAATAGCAAGGTGAGATGAGAAAGCCTGTTTAAGTGAACAATGCAAATAAATAGAGGAAAACAAAAGAATGGGAAAGGTTAGAGATCTCTTCAAGAAAATTAGGGCTTCCAAGGGAACATTTCATGCAAAGATGGACACAACAAAAGACAGAAGTGGTATGGACCTAAAAGAAGCAGAAGATATTAAGAAGAAGTGGCAAGAATACACAGAAGAACCATATTAAAAAGATCTTAATGATCCATATAACCACGATGGTGTGATCACTCACCTAGAGCCAGACGTCTTGGAGTGTGAAGTGAAGTGGGCCTTTTGAAATCATCACTATGAACAAAGCTAGTGGAGGTGATGGAATTCCAGTTGAGCTATTTCAAATCCTGAAAGATGATGCTGTGAAAGTGCTACACTCAATATGCCAGCAAATTTGGAAAACTCAGCAGTGGCCACAGGACTAGAAAAGGTCTGTTTTCATTCCAAACCCAAAGAAAGGCAATGCCAAAGAATGTTCAGACTACCACACAATTGCACTCATCTCACATGCTAGCGAAGTAATACTCAAAATTCTCCAAGCCAGGCTTCAACAGTATGTGAACCGAGAACTTCCATATGTTCAAGCTGGTTTTAGAAAAGGCAGAGGAGCCAGAGATCAAATTGTCAACATGCGTTGGATCATAGAAAAAACAAGAGAATTGCAGAAAGACATCTATGTCTGCTTTCTTGATTATGCCAAAGCCTTTGACTCTGTAGATCACAACAAACTGTGGGAAATTTTTCAAGAGATGGGAATACCAGACCACCTTACCTGCCTCCTAAGAAATCTGTATGCAGGTCATGAAGCAACAGAACTGGACATGGAACGGACTGTTTCAAAATTGAGAAAGGAGTACGTCAAGGCTGTATATTGTCACCCTGATGGTTTAACTTATATGCAGAGTGACGGTGGTTTAGTCACTAAGTCATGTCTGACTCTTGCAACTGCATGAACTGTAGCCCACCAGGCTCCTCTGTCCATGGGATTTCCCAGGCAGGAATACTGGAATGGTTTGCCATTTCTTTCTCCAGAGGTATATGCAGAGTAAATCATGCAAAATGCTGGGCTGGATGAAGCACAAGCTGGAATCAAGATTGCCAGGAGAAATATCAATAACCTCAGATATGCAGATAATACCACCCTTATGGCAGAAAGCAAAGAGGAACTAAAAGAGTCTCTTGAGGAGTACAAGAGAGGAGTGAAAAAGCTGACTTAAAACTCAACATTCAAAAAACTAAGATTATGGTATCTGGTCTTATCACTTCATGGCAAATAGATGGGGAAACAATGGAAACAGTGACAGACTTCATTTTCTTGGGCTCCAAAATCACTGCAGGTGATGACAGCAACCATGAAATTAAAAGACACTTGCTCCTTGGAAGAAAAGCTGTGACAAACCTAGACAGTGTATTAAAAAGCAGAGACATTACTTTGTCGACAAAGGTCCATCTAGTCAAAACTATGGTTTTTTTCAGTAGTCATGTATGGATGTGAGAGCTGGACCACAAAGAAGTCTGAGTGCCAAATAACTGATGCTTTTGAACTGTGGTGTTGGAGAAGATTCTTGAGATCCCTTGGACCACAAGGAGATCAAATCAGTCCATCCTAAAGGAAATCAATCCTGAATATTCATTGGAAGGACTGATGCTGAAACTGAGACTCCAATACTTTGGCCACCTGACGTGAAGAGCTGATTCATTAGAAAAGACCCTGATGCTGGGAAAGATTGAGGGCAGGAGGAGAAGGGGACAACAGAGGATGAGATGGTTGGACGGCATCACCAACTCAGTGGACATGAGTTTGAGAAAGTTCCGGGAGATGGTGAAGGACAGGGAAGCCTAGCGTGCTGCAGTCCATGGGGTCACAAAGAGTCAGACACAACTGAGCAACTAAAGAACAAGTTGCTCAAAGAGACCCAGGAAGAGGCAGAGCTGCTCACCAGTGCCAGTTCCATGTGACGAGCACTACTCTCAGAACCGCTCCATTGTAAGCATCATCACTGCTGCCAACAGCAGCACTTCTGAGCAGTTTACACAGAGCACCATTTCTGATCCCCACTTCAATCACTGTTACTCCCAATTTACAGGAGGAGAAACTGAGGCTCGAAGAGGTTAAATAATACCCAAGGCCACCTAGCTAGTGGGCTTCCCTGGTAGCTCAGCTGGTAAAGAATCTGCCTGCAATGCAGGAGACCCTGGTTCAATTTCTGGGTTGGAAAGATCCCCAGGAGAAGGGACAGTCTACCCACTCCAGTATTCTTAAGATTCCTGATGGCTCAGATGGTCTACAACGCAGTAGACCTAGGTTCAATCCCTGGGTTGGGAAGGTCCCCTGGAGGAAAGCATGGCAATCCACTCCAGTATTCTTTCCTGGAGAATCCCCATGGACAGAGGAGCCTGGTGGGCTACAGTTCATGGGGTCACAAAGGTCAGACATGACTGAGCGTCTAAGCACAGCACACACCTAGCTAGTAAGGTGGTGAAACTGAAATAGAAATGCAGACAAGCTGACTCCATAAACTAGAGCATGCTTCAGTGTTCTGTGCATTTCAGAAATATGACTAACAAATGAAAACACTCCTCTACAAATAATACAGAACTAGTTTTACAATAAATGTTAGTAAATGGCTTGCTCTGCACTCTGAATGTGAGAATTAGCATGAAAATCAGGTTAAATTCATTTACAGGTCATTTAATACAGAGACCTGTTGATTGTGTATTATTTTTGTTTTCTCATTTTGATAGAAATATGCCATAATGAGTTAACTGTAATAAATCACATTGATAGTTTATTGGAGTTAGAAACAAAAGAATTGATGCTTAATCTTACTATCTTTCAAAAGCAACAGTGAATTAACAAATTAAGAAAAATATTCTGAACAGTAAAGGATGTGACGGGAAACTGCTTTCTTCTACAGGCTTTCAGGTATATGCATATTTGTAGATGCATACCAGGGCTATTAGGTCCTGGAAACTAATAGGTATATTTGTCTGACAACAAACAGGGAAGATGAACTTTGAAGGGTTCAGCTAATGTCTCCTCTTCCACTCTCTTCCTACACTTTAACTTTCATAGTAAACTGGTTAAGTTATAGGTATTTATCTAACAACTGAGAAGTACACTAGAAAAACACATTTTATAAAACATGCATTAGTCAGGAAAACATAGACTATGCTAGATTAAAACATGAGCCAGTGACTCAGCAAAGTTAATCTCCTGCTCACACAGGGTGCTGTCAATTAGGCAGCTCCCCAGGGCATCTATCCTTTATCTGGGGACTCAGTAATCTAAGCTGCTTCCACTGAACGGCTTTGCTATCTCAGGACATGGCCTTCAAGATCACAGGGGAAGAGAGGGAGAGGGAAGCTGAAGGATCATATACAAGTCTTAAATGCTTTGGTTGAGAAATACTACCTGTCGTTCTACTTACAATTCAGTGGCCATCTGCTTACAGGCTCATGACTAAGAGGGCTTGGAAAAGTAGCAAGTATGTGCATACTTGGTAGATAATAAATGTCTCTGATATAGGTCACTGTATTCATGTTTTCTTAATACTATTACTGCCACTACTCTTAATACTAACACTGCAACTAATAATAAAACCATATATTTATCATAACTGAAGTTTGTTTCTGTTACTTATTTTTATCAAGGAACAAACTTTTCATTTTATTAGTCAATTCCACTGAGGTTATTTTGCTTCATTTATTATTTTTTTTTATCTTTAACCTCACATAAATATTTCTACTCTTTGGGATTTCTTTTTGTTCTTTTTGTATTTTCTTGAGCTGGGTATTTTATGTTCAATGTGATTTATTTTCTAATAAAAACTTAAGGTTATAAATTTCCCTCCAAATGACACTTTGTCTACTTTTTATAATTCTGATAGTTCTACTCTCATTGTGGTTTCATTCTGAATATTATACAATTTTATTTTGACTATCTCTTCATCCAGAAAATTAACTATTTAGGAAAATGTCTTGCTAATTTGCAAATGTATAGATTTTCTCTCCTTACTGCTTATAGGATCTTAGTTCCCTGACTAGGGATTGAACCTGGGCCACTGCAGTAAAAGTGCCATGTCCTAACCACTGGACTGCCAAGGAATTCCAAGGTAGCTCTCTTCTACTGTTGTTATTGTTAACTTATAATTGTATTACATTGTGATCAACCAGCATGGTTCCACCTGTATGGCAGCAAATGATTAACTTGTTGACATTTCTTTGGCCTGTTTTGTTTTTGTTTTACTATGTCTATCTCATTCTCTAAAATAAGGTAAAGAATTACCTAGAGGGTTTTTATAAGATAGCCAAACCTTTCTCCAGACTGTTGTTGTTCAGTTGCTAAGTCATGTCCAACTCTTTGCAATCCCATGGACTGCAGCATGCCAGGTTTCCTTGTCCTTCACTATCTCCCAGAGTGAAGTTTATGCAAACACATGTCCATTGAGTCGGTGATGCTACCAAACCATCTCATCCTCTGCCACCCTCTCTCTCCTGTTGCCTTCAGTCTTTCCCAGCATCAGAGTCTTTTCCAATGAATCAGCTCTTCACATCAGATGGTCAAACTATTGAAGCTTCAGTTTCAGCATCAGTCCTTCCAATGAATATTCAGAACTGATTTCCTTAAGGATTGACTGGGTTAATCTCTCTGGAGTCCAAGGGACTCCCAAGAGTCTTCTCCAATACCACAATTCTTAGGCATCAATTCTTTGTGGCTCAGCCTTCTTTATGGTCCAAATCTCACATCCATACATGGCTACTGGAAAAGACATAGCTTTGACTACTTGGACCTTTGTCGGCAAAGTGATGTCTTTGCTCTTAATACGCTGTCTAGGTTTACCATAGCTTTCCTTCCAAGGAGCAGGCATCTTTTAATTTAATTTAATGGCTACAGTCACCATCTGCAGTGATTTTGGAGCCCAAGAAAATAAAATCTGTCACTGCTTCCACTTTTTCTTCTTCTATTTGCCACAAAATGATGGGACCAGATGCCGTGATCTTAGTTTTTTGAATGTAGAGTTTTAAGCCAGTTTGTTCATTCTCCTCTTTCACCCTCTTTGAGAGGCTCTTTAACTCCTCTTCACTTTGTCCAGACTATAAGTCATAATTTCCAGGGGCAGGTACAGGCACTGTATTTTTCCTGCCCATTCATACCCACCACAGCAATGACTCTCGCAGATACCACTGGTGAAAACCTCTACTCCCACCATTCTGTAGTTTTGGAATCTGATGAATTGAGATTGGGGAAAGACTGCAGAAAGTATAGATTAGATGGTGGTAGAGATGCAGAATTCTGCTTGGTTACATTAAGTAACTTTATCTTATTCAACTTTGTGTCTCACTTATCTTTATAAACACAATGCCTGGCACAGAGAGGGCACTAATAAAATGTAAATGATTAGAGGGGCTTGCAAGGACGTGCCTGCCAATGTAGGAGATGTTACAGATGAGGGTTCAATCCCTGGGTTCAGAAGATCCCCTGGAGAAGGCCATGGCAACCCACTTCAGTATTTTGGCCTGGAGAATCTCATGGACAGAGGAGCATCGCAGGCTATGGTCCACAGGATCACACAGAGTCAGACACGACCAGCACACACACATGCAACTATGAGCATCACATGACAGCTAAAGATCTGCATAACAGAAATAAAACCCTAGTTCATCTTCTAAAACGTCAATGGCTTGTGAGAAGGTGTCACATTCACATTACTTTTGCATCTTGTCTCTATGTACAATCTTGAGCATTCAGTGAAATCTTCATAAAATGTATTAAATGTATTTTATTAGCATGTGTATTAGTTTCATGTTGCTGCTGGAGAAAATTACCACAGACTTAGTGACCTAAAACAACACAAATTTAACATCTTAGAGTCCTAGTGGTCAGAAGTTCACAGTGTTGGCACGGCTGCATCCATTTCTGGAGGCTTCAGGAGAGAACATAGTCTCTGGCCTTTTCCAGATTCCAGAGGCTGCCACATTCCTTAACTTGTGGCTCCCTTCCATTTGCAAAGCCATCAACAGCAGGTCTTTCTCACAATGCCAGTTCTCTTTTTCTAATATTTTTGCCTCTGCCTCGCCCACTTAAGGATTCCTGTGATCACATTTGGCCCACCAGATAATCTAGGTTAATCTCCTTATTTTAAAGTCAGCTGGTGAGCAACTTTAATTCTATCTACAAACTTAATTCCCCTTTCCATGCAACATGATATATTCATAGGTTCTGTGGATTAAAACATGAGCATCTTTCAGAAGGCATTATTCTGTCTACCACAGTACATAAGACTAAAAAGAAAAAAAACAAAAAAACAAGAACAGAGGAAGAAATGACAGTGAATTTTTAAAATGGAGTAGTAACATTTACAACAGTAATAAAATTACAAATATATAAGAATTAGTGCATTAGACTATAAGCATCTGGTAAAGCAAAAAAAAAAAAAAAAAATACTATTAGTTTACTCAAGAGCGCACACACACACATATACACAGAGTAATAGCTTGGTTAGCTGATGCCACAGCTGGGATATTACTGTTTATTAATTAGACAAATTAAATAAAAAATGAACAACATGTTTGCTAGTTACTATACTTTTGTAGAAAAAGTTCCTAAATGCCTTTCTTCCTGGAAAAGGATTTTTTTCTTACCGCTTCCATTCCAGCTCACCTCTAACATTTCCGGGAAAGTTCTAGGAGGATGGATAAAAGCCTTAGCGTTTCCCTCCCAGCTTAATCCATCACAGCGCCAGGATGGATGGTGACTGTGCAAGTGTACTCTGGAGACAAGAGCACTGCTGGCCTGAATTAGAAGCAAAGGCTGGTCAACATCGCCCCCTTGTGCAGAGAGGCAGAGACATCACTCCCTCTGGCTGCCCAATCGGCATGTTGCAGGAAATTTCTTGGCTGAAGCTCCATGGAAAATGGCTGTTTGGAGAGTGAAATTCCCCAGAGCTTTTAGAATCAACTCTTTTCATCGTTTTCAGTCTACTTATTGGGAAATCTCTCTAAAATATATTACACATAAGAAATAATCATACTGAGTCAATACTGCATGAAAGAATACGGCATAAAATAAATTATTCATTGCCTTGCCTTGTAAAGAGCACTCTGAATGCAATTTTAACTATCCTTTTTGGCTGTGAACCTCAGTCCATTTACTGTTCCATAGAGTAGATAAAACACCAATATTCTTTTGCACGTTTATGACATTTTTTTGAGGTTTTTTTCATCATCGCTGTTTGGGTTTTTTGCCTCCTCTGTTGCTTGTCAGTGGTCACTTTTTGATTTTAAGTTTGTCAGTGTGGCTTCCTTAGCAGTTTTCTTTCCTTTTTTATTTGCTGTGGAAATAGTAACTAGGATACCAAGCTGGTTAGAATTATAAGTAAAAGGAGGTTAAATAGGCTCCAGTAAAACCCTCTCTTACAAGTAAAATGTGTGAAATTTAAGACAAAACTAGAGTGACAGTGCACACAGCACTGCCTGTTGCATTGGATTTCAGGGCTGTTTGACATCTCTTTGACTTCTTAGGAGCTATTTTTACCTCTTCCCTATTTTTGTTCTGAATAGGTTAGTGTGAAATAGTTGTGTTTTGGCAGGGTGGAATATTATTATATTTTTCAATGTGTCAAAACCATGTAACAGAATTTCCTGAGAATGAAAAACAGAAAAGAAAAGCCGTATCCCTTTGAATGCTTATGGCAAATTGATACAAAACCAGGGATGCAACTTAAACATGAATTAATAGGAGAAAATGCAAAAGGTGACTCATCTGTATAGCAAAATACTATGAGATATGAGCTGTGTATACCACATGTACGTACATTGACTGGAAAATATGCTCACTGTCATAATGTTTAGTTTCTACACTGATAGAAAAATGCTCCTCTCTTTGGTTCCCCAGGGGACAGTACTGAGATATATTTCAGAAGGTCCCTTGGGAGGTGCCAGCAGACTCTAGCACTAGCAGCATCCACAGGCTTGTCCCACTCAGTAATGCATCCTGATATTAGTTGCCCCTCATTCCCGACTTCACTCCTCCAGCAGTCCTTCAATCATCACTGCAAGTCATTGCACACAGCCTTTGTCATGGGCTTTGGTTTTGAGAGAAGCCAGGTTTTTAAAAAAAAAAAAAAAAAAAAGACATTGTCAAAGGAGAATATGATGAGCTGCTGCACCTACTTACAACCATGAGAGGAAGACTAAGAGAATGCAAGAAACTGATCCAGAACCGTGGCACCAATCTGCTACAGAACCATCTACCTCTAGACATCTTGTTTCAAGAAAAGAAGAATCCCCTAATTAAGTGGTTGACAGTTGGGTTTTGTGTTGTTTGCAGCCAAAGTACTTCTTGGGAGTATCTCACTTAGAGCTGAAGGCAGAAGGATCAACGCTCATGTGGGAAGCCTGGGGGTGTTGGTAACCAGAGTTCCGCCTTGTGGAGAATGCAGGCAGAGACAAAGACAGAGGGAATGAGTCCTGTGGTTCACATTCTTCTGCCAGTGAATTCTTCTTTTTGCCTAAGATAGTTAGTGTAGAGTTTCTATCACTTGCAAACAAAAGTCCTCCATCATTTAAGTCTGAGTTTATTCTTGTTCTACCAAAAAAAAAAAAAAGTGGGCATGTGTGTGTGAGCGTATGTTCATTGAAGCATGGAAAAACATGAATGGATGTACTGAATGGCTACCAGCAGTTGTTTCTGAGAACTGGAATAGAGGGAAGTAAGAAGGACATAGGCTTCCCAGGTGGCGCTAGTGGTAAAGAACCCACCTGCCAATGCAGGAAACAAAGGAGATGCAGTTTCGATCCCTGGGTTGGGAAGATCCCCTGAAGGAGAGCAGGGCAATCCACTCTAGTACTTAATCACAGAGGAGCCTGGAGGGCTACAGTTCACAGGGTTACAAAGAGTCAGACACAACTGAAGCAACTTAGCACGCAAGAAGGTCATATGTATAATTTTCTCTTTATGAACTTTTAATGTTCAAACTTGTTACAACCAACTTTATCGTTTTTGTACTTTTTTAAAAAGACTAAAAACTGCAGAAATCCTGCGATAATGTGTGTGTTGTTTTGAGGCTGCTTAGTTTGAGATGTGTGGCAATTGAAAACTAATACACATGAGTCATCACAAACCTGAGAATCACTGCTTACAAACCACCCAACAAACCTCAGGCAGACAACCACAAATCCCAAGACCCGAATAAAAGCAGAAATAAGTGCTGAGTAAGGAACTGATGCCAGGAACTCATATCCAATTGGCCTGTGACTATGGACCCCTACCCTCCCAAACATATAATTTCCATTACTTCTAAAACCCAACCCAATAAGGCCACAATCTAAGTTAAAAACAAACAAAAAAGTGTGCCTGCCATGCAAATGCAGCTTTAAAGCAAGCTCATTTGCTGCCTAGACAGAAAAACCTAGAGCAGCCACAGCTTCCAGAGTCAGTGTCAACAGCTTGGAGCACTAAAGAAATGGGACGTATGCTGGGTTAACCTAAGCAAGTGGGCTGACAGGATGGAGCCAGGTCCAGAGGGGATGGGGTCATGGGAAAGGGATACACTGGCTCAGCCACACAAGCCAGCTGGTAGATGGACCAACGCAGAAAATAACAGGGACATGACACTCTCAGGGTTGAAATGGTACCGGCAACTGGAGCACTGACAGGGGAAAGAAAATCAGGACCAGCAGGACTGATGCCGGCAGGATCCGGAGCAGTGGCAGGAGACACAGGACAGAACACAGGGGAGAACCAGCAAAAACCAGCGTGAGGCTGCAAGGCTGGGAGGCAGCAAATGATGAGAGCCAAGACCTGGGATTCCAGGCGGGGACACTGAGGCAGAAATCCAGGGATATGAGAATAAGAGCTACATATGCATACTTACTACATACTAAGTGCTTTAAACTCACAGTGCACTTAATTCTTCCAAATTTCTTGTGAAGGGGAACTTTTTAACCATCTCCATTTTTTAAAAGAAGAAATTAACGTTGATAGAAGATACTGGTTTGCTCAGTCACATGCTAGTATATTGGTCAGCTTGGGCTATTGTAATAGAACACCACAGATCAAGTGATGTAAAGAACAGAAATTTGTTTTCTCAGCCTTCTGGAATTTCAAAGTCCAAGATCAAGGTGCTGGCAAGGTTGGTTTCTAGTGAAGTCTCTTTTCCTGGTTCGCAGCTGGTTGCCTTCCTGCTATGTCCTCACATGGCCTTTAATTTGGTACACATGTAGAGAGAGAGATCTCTGATTTATCCTCCTCTTCTTATGAAGACACCAGTCCTGATGGGTAAGGGACCCACCTTATGACTTCATTTAACCTTAATTACCTTCTTAGAGGCCCTCATCTCTAAACATTGTCACATTGAGCTTTCGGGCTACAACATGTGAATCTGGAGGAGATAGGATGGGTAGGGGAGTGGGGAAAAGACACAGATCAGTGCAAAAGAGCTAATTAGTAGTGAATACAGACAGTGTGACTTCAGAGCCTAATACTCTTTTTTGGATATTTATATTATTGAGGTATAACTTAAAAGATTACAGTTCAATGAGTTTTGAATAAATGCATATACATTCAAATAACCCACAGTCCTAGCAAGAACTCTACAGTAGATCTTAACCTTGAGACTCCCTCTACCAGACTATCTGATGACAGGAGGTGATGCTACTGGTAGATTTCATGGCAGCCCAGAGTGATCTCTGGCACTGAATACACAAGGTCCATGAGCAGCAAGACTGGATCATGAACTCCCTTCTACACACACCCACATCCGCATGGGGCTCCCTGCCTGGCCAGTCCTCACCCTTCACTGCTCTGGATTCCAGCAGACTGACCCTCCCTCTTTGTGTAAGGCACTGCCTCTGGCATCTTCTCTGTGGTTCCAGCTCCGACCAAATAGTCCCACAGTGGTTTCCACCAGATGACCCTTGTGCCTCCTCTACTTTGATAAAGAAGCACTTCCTCCCTGCTGAGTTCCAGTTCAGAAGAATCAGCATCTTCCTGCTGTTACTAGCCTCTGAGTTATCCTGCCACCCATTGCTTGGCTCCTCCGCTCTTCCATCTCCTATACCAACAGTTACCTGCATTATATTTTGCAGATTCAGACACTCAGCATGGTTTCTCTTCTCCTGGTTATGCTTTTATAGTATACTGCTACAGCCCCTCAGAAACTGGGGCAGTTCTAGGCTTTGGATGGCGCCCATGCACAGACGCTGGAAGATGGAGGACTCATCAGCAGAGATTTCTCCAAGAGAATACCAAAGATTATGTTTTTGTTCTTGACAGTTGACAACTTGCTGGTCTACCTTGTTAGCAAATTAGCACTTCCTTCCAATTCATTTGTTGCCCATGGCTCACCTGTTTTTCAGGTGGACCTGTGCAAGCTGTCGAAATTAGAGATGCTTTTATCACATGGTTCTTTAGCTACTGTCATGACACTATGCTACTAATTGGACTTGTCAAACTGCCACATATTTTCCCCAAAAAAGTACATGTCTCTATGAAGTGGCTGGGGAGAAAATAGTGACTTTGAAGTGCAAAATTGGATACTCCAACACTGAGAAACCTTCAACAGCCTGTGGGTATCCCCTTGGGTCCTGCCAACCAGCTGGGGTGGGGTGGGGGAGAAACCTTTGCAGAGGTTTAAAAGAGGCACAATGCCTGGTCCGTTCTAGTTCCAATTTACGTCAAACTGTAACTAACTGTAAAATCCATATTGAGTAGATTCCCAGGACTACCACAGAAGGAACCCCATCTCTAGTTTGGCTGTAAAACTAAGCCTTGGCTTCCAAGAGAGGGAACACCAGGAGGCAGACTGCACCCACTGGCTCACCGCCCTGTATCTGGGGACTTCTCCAGAGATGCAATACTTCTGAGTCTCCTTTCCTCAGCTCCCACCTCCTAAGTGACAGGCTGTTGGCTTGTCCTGATTGCAGAAGTAGAAGTCCCGCTGTCTAGGGGGGAGAGAAACCAGACAGCTCCCACTTCTCCTTCACTCTCTACGTGATAGATCACTTCAGCTGGAAGAAGTGTCGCTAAAGGACCTGGAAGCTAGTGGGAGAAATGTAACCCAAAAAAAGAAAGGAAGGAAGAAAGAATCCTTTAGTCACAGAGCTGTTCACCCTAACCACAGAACAGGCTCTTGCTTTCTGTGGGAATAATAAAATCCCAGGCCCGCACTATACTAGCTCCTCAAACAAGAAGCAGCTCCCTAGACTGTAACTCCTCAAGGCTTCTGGGTTGGATTTAGTTTTCACTGGGTAAAAGAATACATTAAAAGGAAAGACTGCGTACCCTTAAGAAAAATCAAAGGAGTAAATAAACTTGCTGTTCACACAAGGAAAACGCAGGCTGCAGGCAGCTCTGCCCTGTGGTGGATTCTGCACCTGGTGAACAGACAGCATTGTGTCTACCCCAGCTGGACTTTCCCCACAGTGGACCAGCAGCTTCAGAGGTCCAGCAGACTGCCAGGGACGTCTCTCCCACCTGGGAAAACAGAGTGGAAAGGAAGGGCTGAAAGAGATAACTTCATTCCAAAGGAAAAGCACAACAGCTAAAAGTTATTATAAGAGAAGGATCTCACAGCAGGTGGCAGGAGCTATTTAAAGGGTAAAGAAATATTCTTGGTGGAGAAGTGTTTAGGAAAAAAGCACAAATAGTGCATGAATATCATATCAGAGGAAGAAAAATGTTCTCTCCAAAATAAAGAGCAGGTATGGAATTAGTTGTTTTCACATCACATAAGCCCAGTGCATGCCACCTCAGCCTTTCCTCATCTCACCTGGCTCCTGCCTTTGACAACCCTTTCCTCCAAAGGCAGTCAGACTCACAATTCTCTGAGAAGAATGTTCCTCTAAATTATTCATAGGACAGTTCTACCAGCTTCCTATCCTCCCCTTCCAAGAAGTATCTGCTATGTAAAAATCCAGTGAAAATGAACAATGCTTGGAACAAATAATGAATCACTCCTTGTAAAATTTCAGAAACTTGTAGATATTTCATGCAGGGAAGAATGTCTCTTACCCACATCCTAAATGGTACCACATAAAAATATGTTATAAACTTGACCTTTTTTAGGGCATGAGATCCTGTTTTATGGGAATGAGAACATTATTTTTTAAATACTGACTTTCAAAAGTTGAGATCGCTACTTTCAATTAAAATCTAAAGCAGATCAGAAAAATATTTATGATGTTATTTCCAACTTGTCTTCTCTTCCTCGTATGTGAACTTTGTTATCAGTAAAGATACGGGAAAGTGTCTTCAATAACAACAACAAAAAACTTTCTAAAATCCTATTTAATCTTGTTGTATTTCTTTTCTACCAGTGCACTTTTGGAAATGTTTTACCCGTATGATACTCTAGTCCTGGTAGGGATAAAACACAATTGACAAGTCTGTGTCCATATTTACAACTGCTAGGGATTCCTACTATAATATTGACACTCTCAGTTCTCACTACAGTAGACTACTGCCAGGGACAGACACAATAACCCCTCTCAATTGCATGCTTTCTCAATGTGACTCTGCTATTCCTTCCATCAGCCCTCAGTGAAAGCATTAGTCACTCAGTCGTGTCCAACTCTTTGGGACCCCATAGACTGTAGACCACCAGGCTCCTCTGTCCATGGAATTCTCCAGGCAAGAATACTTCCATCAGTGAGTGGAGTCCATTTCCTCTCCCCTTGAACCTGGCTTGGCTTTGTGACTTTCTTGACTCACAGAACTGGGCAGGTGTGAGTTCCAGGCACCCTTGTGGAGCCCCAAGCCTCCATGTAAGGAAGCCCAGGCTGTCCTGCTAGACAAGTCTCCTAGAGGAAGGAGCCCCAAGGTGACCAGCCGACAGCCATACCAGACATGTGAGTGGGACCGTGCTGCATCTCCAGCCGAGCCATGACCAGCCCACACACGTAGAGCAGATGCATATCTTTTCCACTGAGTCCGCTCAGATTGCAAGTCTACAGAATCATAAGCAAATTACTGCTTTAAGCCACTGTGTTTGGGGGTACTTTGTTACCTAGCAGTAGATAACCAAACTACTGACCTTACACAAAATGACTAAATTGTGTACAGCTACCCAGATTTGGTACATCAAAGATAAAATACTTAACCTCAGGAAAAAAAAAAGCATCATCTGTCTAAATATAAAAATGCAAATGATCGAAGTTCAAATTATGCTCCAAATCAGAGACCACTTTCCCCATACCCCTGCTTCCCTTCTTCTATGGCAGCAGCCCTCAAAGTGTGGTCCTAGAGGAGCAGTATCAACAGCACATGAGAACTTGTTAGAAATGCAGATTCTTGACCTTCTATTGAGAGAGAAACTCTGAGGATGGGGCCCAGAAATCTGTATTTCAATAAGCCTTGCAGGTGAGTCTGATGCATGCTGAGGTGTGAGAACCACTGTTCTATAGCAATAACACTTCTGCTGTTTAACTGGTATACCTGGCCACCTGGATTAAAAACCAGGTTAGGTGGCTAGGTAAGGCTACGGCTAAGTTCTGACAAACAAAAAGTAAGCAGAAATGGGAAAAGGGGTGTTCTCTTCTCTCATTCACCTTCATGCTGGCTGGAATTCAGATATGATGGGTGGAGCCCTGGAAGCTGTCTTTGATCATGAGATGATCCTGGGAAAGGAATCCATGTACAGCAGAGCAATAAGATAGAAGGAGCCCAGGTCCCTGATATTATGGAGATGCCACATTCCTTGACTTCCTGAATATGAAGAATTCCTATTTTCAGTTCTGTTTTTAAAGTTTTCTGCCCCTCACAATTAAATCCTAACTAATATGTCATTCTAAGTAGTACCCCTTCCCCTCACCAGCTGAAATATTCTTTAATATAAGAATATTTTATTTTCTTCACTTGTCACAAGCTATTCATTAGGTTGTTTCTATTTTCATTTGCCTATTAACTGTCTCCCTATTTGACTGGAAGCTCATGGGGGCAGTTTTATTCATCATTAGATCCCCAGCATCCAACACTTTTACCCTTCAAACAAGGACTTGGAGAATATTTACTGAATCAAATGGACAGATGAAAGGAGAGATGTGGGAAAGCCACATTTTTTCCTGAGATCTTTAAGCACTGATAAAATGATCAAGCCTTAAATAAATCTTTTTACATCCAGTAAAACTGTCTCCCTACAACATCTTATCTGTTCCACAATGTAATATAAACATGAAGCAATAATAGTAACTAACACTTTTATACATCTTGTGTGAAAGCCACTCAGTCATGTCTGGCTCTTTCTGACCCCATGGACTGTAGCCTCCGAGGCTCCTCTGTCCATGGAATTCTCCAGGTCAGAATACTGGAGTGGGTAGCCATTCTCTTCTCCAGGGAATCTTCCCAACCCAGGGATTGGACCCAGGTCTAACACATTGCAGGCAGATTCTTTCCCATCTGAGTCACCAGGAAAGCCCAAGAATACTGGGGTGGGTAGCCTATGCCTTCTCCAGCAGATCTTCCTGACTCAGGAAGCAAACCGGGGTCTCCTGCATTATACCATAACAAGTTCCAAAAGAGGCACATACTGTAAAATACCTTATCACTATTCCTTAAACCTGTCAAAATCATCAAAAACAGGAAAGTCTGTGAAACCGTCACAGAGAACTTAAGAAGACATGACTAGAAAATGTAACCTAGTATTCTGGATAGAATTATGGGAACAGAAAAGGGCATTAGGTAGAGACAAAGGAAATCTGAATAAATTAAAGACTTTAGCTATTAATAATATGTCAATATTGGTTTAGTAATTGTAACAAATGTACCACACTAATACAAGATATTAATAGTAGGGAAACTGGGCATGGGATGAGGGAAGGGAAGGGGATGTAGGTATATATTCTCTGTACTATCTGCTCACTCCTGTAAGTCTAAAACTGTTCTAAAAAAATGAAGTCTACTTTTTAAAAAAGACATATATTAATTCTCATGAAAACTGAGATGGGAACCATGATGAGCCCTATTTTACAGATAAAAGAGTACCTTAAATTCAGTTTCCCCAAGTCTTTGAGACTTAGAATATATGTCTCTTCTGCACCAAAATGTATTTGATTCATTTAAATAATGTGTATTGATTACTGTCTGCCAGTCACAGACTGAGCTTAGGCGATTCTATGAAGAGAGGCACAACTAGGAAGGCAGAAAGAGCTTTGTATCTACCTACTGAAATTAAGGGCACGAGCAAACTTTTTATTAATAAAGTGTGCACAATTCTAAAGTGTATTTTACATGGTGACAGCACATACACTCCTTCAATAGCTAGAAACAACTGAGCTTGACATCTAATTATCAAGAATAATTATTTAAATATGAAGCCACCAGGTGGCATAAATTTTTAAGAACACATAAGTCATGTATCAAAAGTTACAAGGCTGTTTAAGAATGAATTTGTATCTTATCCCAGCTACTAAAATCACGAAGGCTCTATCTCTGAGGACAATCCCCAGTCTATACTGAAAGGACACCTCAAAGGCAAAAACTTCCTGTGTCGTTGCATTCTTTTCTGAAGATATTCAGTGTAAACGTCCTTCACTGTTATTTTGGCTGGTACAACCTTAACATTTTCATTATTGATTACTCCACTGAGCAAAACAAAGGTTTGGCACCTTGGCTGATCAAGCGGAAATTCCTGGCCCATGCCAGTCTGACCATGAAATGTTATACATGCTCACTATAACATGGTACACTAAGACAAAAATAAGCTTTCTTTTTTTTTGCAAAGTGTATTACCTCTGGGGCTTCTTGACTTTCATACCTGGAACTGTAATCAACAGGTAGACTCCAATCTAAATAGCCACCTGAAACAATACCCAAGGGAGCACTTTGTGCCCGTAACTTCACTGCTTCTTGTGATTCCTTTAGCTGCCTCACTGTATTTAGCTTCTTAAAAGTTCAGCTGAGGCATTAGGTCCCTCACAAAGTTTTAGCCTGCTCAGTGTGGGCCATGGCACCTTGTACAGACCTCAGTCATAGTATTTACCACAATTCAGTATATTTTAACAACTAATTAATGAATGAAGATGAGGTACCATTCTGGTCATCTGGGAAACATCAGTGAACAAATCAAAGATGCCTACCCTTGTGAGGAAAAATATACAATAAACAAACTATAATAAGTAAATTTTATAGTATGTTATAATGATAAGTGCTATGGAAAAGTAAAGGGTTTCCCTGGTGGCTCTGTGGTAAAAGAATCTACCTGCCAATGCAGATGTGGGTTCAATCCCTGGTCTAGGAAGATCCCCTGCAGAAGAAAATGGCAACCCACTCTAGTATTTTTGCCTGGGAAATCCCAGGGACAGAGGAGCCTGGCGGACTGTAGTCCATGGGATTGCAAAAGAGCTGGACACGACTTAGCAACTGACCAACAAAAACACATGGAAAAAGAAAACACGGAGTGGGTTAAGAGGGCTGGAATGGACTAGGGTACAGAAAAAGGTTCAAGTTATAGTACTTGAACTATATATAAGATATATATATATCTTCTTCTGTGAGAATGGGATTTGAGCAAAGACTTGAAGGAGGTGAGGGAATTAACTAACTTCCTTCAAGTCTTTGCAGATCCCAGAAGAGGCTTCCGGATAGTGGAAAGAACAAGAGCAAACAGCCTCACACAAGAATATGCTTGCTGAGTTTGAGAAGAAGCTTGGAGGCCAGTGAGTCCGGAGCAAAATGCCTCAGAAGGGAATAGGAGGGGAAGAGAGAGGTAAAGCAGGGAGCATCAGTGAAGGCAGCTTGTGGGCCATTACAAACACTGGCTTTTATTCTGTGTGAAATGGGGAACTGTTGATGGGTTTTGAGTAGTGGAGAGACATGATCTTACTTCTGCAAGATTCACTCAGGTCATTATGTGGAGAATAAAATTGTAGCGGGGCCAAGACAGAAGCAGAAAAACCTGTTAGGAGGTAATTATGAGAGAGGAGGCTGCCTCAGGCAAGAGAACTAGCATAAAGTGGGGCAGATGAGAGCCAGATTTTGGATTTAGCATCACGGGGGAAGGACATGGGGTGTAATCCTTGTGTTAATCGCTCAGTCATGTCTGACTCTTTGCTGCTCTACAGACTATAGCCTGCCAGGCTCCTCCATCCATGGAATTCTCCACTCAAGAATACTGGAGTGGGTTGCCATTTCCTTCTCCAGGGGATCTTCCCAACCCAGGGATTGAACCTGGGTCTCCTGCACTGCAGACAGATTCTTTACCCTCTGAACGCCAGGGAAGCCCCGATAACAAACAGAGGAGAGCCAAAGACGTCTCCAGGGATTTTGTCCTGAGCAACTACTGCAATGGAGGTATCATGAACCAAAGTGGGAAGACCATGGAAGAGGCAGGTTAGGATGTGAAGAGCAGGAATTCATGCAAGAACATGAATTTAGTTGTTGTCTGAAAATGTTCTGTTGACACTTTCTGGTAAGATGGAATAAATACAAGGAGAGTGGGTGTCAGCAGTCTGAAAGAAAATCTGGGATTCAGCCGGGCAGCACATTTTAGAAGTGCTCCATTTCAAATTCCCAACACTTGATATCAGAGACAACATTGTGAGGAAAAACACAGAAATCAGTGTCTTTGAATCTAAAAATGATTGTGAAGAATTAGACTCTGAACATGAAAAAAACCTAAAAATACCTCAAATGATTTATCTACATTTACCTCTTTATACATGACTTGAGAATAAAATATGATTTTAAAAATCCACTAGATGGGACTAAATTTTCAAAAAATAGAAAATAACTTCAGTAAAGAAATCACCATTTAATAGTTTAATGGGCAATGCTTTTCTTAGTGACACAAAAAAGTATTTTTAAATTGGATACAATGAGATAATAATGATTAAAAATAACTCATACTTACTAGCCACAATGAGCCAGGGACAGTGCTAAGTGCTATACATGGAATTTATATATACATGGAATCTCACAACAATCCTCTGAAGTAGTAACCAATTTTCCTCCTTTTAAGAGAATGCCCAAATAGTGAAGAAAACTTATGTGCCTTTTGTATGTCCCATACAATCTTTGTGCTTTGCTACTTTTTCCCCTTGGAATAAAATCATCAGCCTCCTATAATTTGTCACCTGTAAGAATTTTAAGAAGGAAATCTTTAGCATGAGTCTTAGATGCCTGCTGCATTTATTATCCCAAGTCCAGCTGCTCCCTCTGCTACACATAGACTTCTAATTCCAGTCTTTTGTGTGGGTTTGGGGTTTTGTTTGGTTCCCTTTTTCAAATAAAAAAATAGGCATGGGGGACTTCCCTGGTGGTCCAGTGGTTGGGACTCCGTAGTCCCAATGCAGGGAGTTCCAAAGTGAAAGTCACTCAGTCATGTCCACCTCTTGTGACCCCATGGACATACAGTCCATGGAATCCTCTGGGCCAGAATACTTGAGTGGGTAGCCTTTCCCTCCTCCAGGGGATCTTCCTAACCCAGGCATCGAAGCCAGGTCTCCCATACTGTGGGTAGATTCTTTACCAGCTGAGCTACAAGGGAAACCCAAGAACACTGGAGTGGGTAGCCGATCCCTTCTTCAGCAGATCTTCCCAACCCAGGAAATGAAACGGGGTCTCCTGCATTACAGGCGGGTTCTTTAGGAATGGAGCTATCAGGGAAGTTCCCTGGTCAGGGAATTGGATCTCAAGTGCGACAACTAAAGACCCCATGTGCCACAGCTGGGACCTAACACAGCCAAATAAATAAATACATGTTTAAAAAGAGAAAAGCACAGAAGGAGGTGCAGGGCTCAAGGGATGAGTAACACGTTGCCCCTGCCTTGAGGCACTTACAGTCTCATGGGTGAGACAGCGCAGGAACGGGTAATCTACCCCCTCTCACATGCCAGGTGCTCTGCGTCTGCGTGCAGCAAGCTCTGACAGCGCAGAGACAGCTTAGGGCAGGCCCTAATGGAAAGAAAAAGTGGGTGTTTTCTCAACTCCTTCAGCTTCACGCTGGATTACGGGTCATTCCGGTAAACATTCCTGGGCTGCGGTGAGCCACTCAGGGGGTGTTTTGATTATAGCTCTTTCATACCTTGTATCACGTAGGCCACAAGAGCATACACTGTTTGTTTAATATTGGACTAAAGATGACAGACTAGGTTCTATGGAAGTCCTGAAAATGATTCAGTTCCAAACTTCCCAGAAAAAAAAAAGAAACTCTGACACACAATTACAAAAGCATGATACTGACTGGGCTCAAAACCACAGTTACAAAAACTATTTAGCAATGTACTGGAGAATAGATGTTAATTGACATTTACAGAGTATTAGTCAATAATATATTAAACAATAACATTTACAGATTAATTACATGAACCTACACAAGGTACTTGTACTGGGGTTAGGGGGTGGGGAAAAAAAGGACGATACTTGGAAAAGGATCAGTCTGGTTAGGGAGACTCTGTGAACCTAAAATAAAAACCAGGGTTATAAACACACCAAATTCTAGTAAATTCAATCCCATTT
The DNA here is from genome assembly GCF_963930625.1 of Muntiacus reevesi. NCBI lineage: Eukaryota > Metazoa > Chordata > Mammalia > Artiodactyla > Cervidae > Muntiacus > Muntiacus reevesi. The sequence continues at coordinate 140,192,724 of NC_089251.1, read as the reverse complement.
TGCTGATGCTTGTAACCCTCATTCATAGTTTGAGACATGTTCACTAAGGGACCTCTTTTATTAACAGCATCTCACAACTGTGACAATATCTGCTCAAACCAATGGATTAAGAGGAAATGAAGTTTTTTTCCTGATCTGCAACTACAAGGCCCTAATGGTATAAAATCTGCTTGTGCAGGGGAGGAATGAGCAAGAATGTCCTCTAAGTTCAGCTAGCAAGAAGATATTTCCTAGAAGAAGCTACACTGTTGTTAATGCAATGTACAGAAACCTATACCAAATCACTGTCATTTTTGACAGGTCCCTTAGGGGAAAAAAAAAAGTGTGTCAAATACTAAAATATAAGATTTTAGCTGACAGGACTAGATTCCTTGCTAAAAGCTGTCTATACAGAAGCAACACTGGCAATCATGACACTGAAAATTTTTAAGGGTTCTTATTCTCATCTGCAGCCTTGGGATGTGTACAGACGAAAAGATGTATTCTCTCCTTCCCCATCATTCTTACAAACTCAAGCAAGTAACTTCATCTAAATTCCTTGTAGAGGGAAGGGGTAAAAGCCTAGGTGGGAGGAACTTTTGCAAATAGTGTCTCTTCCCCACTCCATCTTTTGATGTTACTGATGGAAATAGTCTATGTGTGAAAAAGAGAAAACCTGAGAACCACTCATCTGAAATATCTGAACACACAACCAGATACCTTGATACAGATAGTTTCAGGAGATACAGTAACTGCTACCATTAAGCTCACCTCCAGTAGCATTCCACTATACAGAGATGGGATGCCTCCTAGGGCGTGGATTAAGCCACTGTATCCTGTACCTGGGTTTAGGTAGTAACAATTCCTGTGAGGGCGTGAGTCAGCTGTGTTGTTTTCCAGTGTCACCAAGACTACATACTTGACTAAACCACAACTAACACAGAGATCAGAAAAGTTTTATCAAGATGCATGTGAACATCAGCCTGAAGACTGATGCAATTAACGACCACTTCACCTTTTTTATTCATATATTGAAAGAAATGTTAACTCTTCTAGAGAAGAAATGTGCTCTGATACTTCTGAAGTACATCCTATGATAAATTATATTTCACTTCAGCGCAGTAAAGCATCAGTTTTTAAGCCCCAGAAGACATTTTGTGTGGATGCTTTGCTTTCTTTGAATAAGCATTAGGGAGCAAAGGCATAAAACCTAAAGGGAAATGAGTTAAGAATCCAGTAAGACAGTTAAAGACAGATAAGACAGTTAAGACAGATAAGAGAAACCTATCTTTTTGGACTGATGATGAAGCTGAAACTCCAATACTTTGGCCACCTGATGTGAAGAGCTGACTCATTTGAAAAGACCCTGATGCTGGGAAAGATTGAGGGCAGGAGAAGAAGGGGACGACAGAGGATGAGATGGTTGGATGGCATCACCAATTCGATGGACATAAGTTTGAGAGGACTCCGGGAGCTGGTGATGGACAGGGAGGCCTGGAGTGCTGTGGTCCATGGGGTCGCAGAGTCGGACACGACTGACCAATTGAACTGAAGTGAATGCCGTAGATATTTGACTGCTAACACTAGTAAGAGAGTAGCGTAGCCAAAAATGCAGTATTTGGACAGGACTGCAAAAAAGAAAGCTCTTATCCTTAGAAAGTCAAATGTTTCCACCTTCCCAGGGTTACTAAAGCTGTTTTCCCACAGCTTCTTGGAAAATATCACTGTTTTCTCTGGGTTCTTTCCAGATGCTTTATTGAGAGAGTAAAATGGAGGAAGAGGAAAATACTGTAAACAACCTCACTATGGAAGGATGTATGGAAGGATGGGAAATGCTGACCTCAACCTACTTCTGTTCTTTCTGTCTAAAATTCTCATATGTATAATTGCAGAGGAAGAAGGATGATCAGAAATACAGCATTGGTCATTTGTTGATTGTTCTAGCACAATAATTCTCAAATATATTCATTATTTAGTCTAAATCAGAGCTTCTAAAACATTCTGTGGTAAAGGACCAAATTTTAAAATTTCCATCTACTGCAAGCTTTTATAAATTACAGTAGAAATGAGTTACTAGAAAAGTAAATTTTAAAAAATATACAAAATATAAGCCCCCAAATTTTGTATTAGTGATTTCTACGGGCATAAAATAACTCTGTCAAATTGCTATTAAAGTTTATAAAAGCTTATTCTCAGCTTCTGTACTTACCTTGTGGCAAATGGATAACAAACTATTCTGAACTACAGTCTGAAAAGAGCTGTCCTAACCACACACATATCCACAAACATGGGACACATATACATCACAGAAGCACACACAAATGCATCAAAGTAAAGATAAATTTCTATCCATTTTAAAAATAATTTAAATATATAGAAAATAATTGTTTTACATATTTCTTTAAAATCCACTTTATACCAAAAAGGTTGATGAGAAAGCGGCAGTCTCCTACCCCACCTCTCCCCTTCAGCACCTGCCCAAAGTGGCAGCTGACTAGCAATCACACCTGTCAGGGGAGTGGTCATTGCCAGCCTCCCTTCCTCCAGCCTGACTTTCCTCCTGGGGCTCTCTTCTTTTCACAGTTGCTGACCTGGGTATTCCCTCTGCCTCTCTTCTGTGCGGGGGTACCCTTTGAGAAAGACTATAATACTGTTCAAAATATTTGTGGCTCCTGCCTTGGGGTTGATTACACTCACCCCATTGATGTCAGGCTTGGTTATGAGTTGTGCTGTCCCATCGGATGGGGGGATTTTCCATCTCTGCCTTGTTAAACTCAGAAGTGACCGTGTGACTTGCTTTGGCCAATGACATGTGACATTCCAAGGTGGAAACTTAAGAGAGAGTTCTATCATCTCTTTTCCCTCTGCCACAAGTCTGGCAATTTCACAGGTAAAGGATGCTCCACCAGTCTGAGTCCAATTATGATAATGAAAAGGAGCAGAACTACACAATGGACACACTGGGTGAAAAGAAATAAACCTACATTGTAAACCACTGAGAGTTTGGTATTGTTTGTGACTGCATCATAGCCTGAGTTGATGAATATATCTGTATTTCCTAGATCTCCTTTGTTGGCTTTATGCTCTAAATTTGGCAATTTATCTTCCAGTAGCTTCCTGAGAAAGTGTCTATAACAGGCAAAGATCTAATATGTCTGAAAATAATAGAATACTGAGTTTGAAATAAGTTATCTCTCAGAATCAGAAAGCATTGAGACATTGTCTTCTAGTTTCCAATGATGCTGTCGAGAAGACCACTATTGTTTTTTCTAGTCCTTTGTGTGTATCTTCACCTGCTCCCAGAGGCTTTTAATGGCTGTTCTAGAATTTCGTGGTCATGTGCTTTGTTACGGGCCTTTTTCAAGAGATCTCAGTATCTCTTTCAATCTTAATGCTCATGTTTTTCAAATCTAGGACAGAATCTTCAATATTCTCTTAAAATCATCTTTTTTTTTAATAAAAATTTTAGTTTCATCAAAGTTAAACATGCTCAAAGTTTGCAGAGTCAACAACCTTCTCACTGAATATTTACTGTTCTCCAGGGACAGCCACTCTGATTTTTTTTTTTTTTTAGCTAGTTCTTTGGTATTAACCTCCATATCTCTACACATGTATTTAATTGTGGTAACATGATATTTCTGTTTTAGGCATTATTTATTTTCATTATGGAAAAGAGGATTTATTCTCCTCCTTCTCTGCACACCCACAACATATATGCTGCTTTCACTATATATCATAACTTAGATTAATCATGAGCATTTACATTATTCAGTTCAGTTCAGTCGCTCAGCTGTGTCCGACTCTTTGTGACCCCATGAATCGCAGCACACCAGGCCTCCCTGTCCATCACCAACTCACAGAGTTTACTCAAACTCATGTCCATCGAGTCGGTGATGCCATCCAACCATCTCATCCTCTGTCGTCCCCTTCTCCTCCTGCCCCCAATCCCTTCCAGCATCAGAGTCTTTTCCAGTGAGTCAACTCTTCGCATCAGGTGGCCAAAGTACTGGAGTTTCAGCTTCAGCATCAGTCCTTCCAATGAACACTCAGGACTGATCTTCTTTAGGATGGACTGGTTGGATCTCCTTGCAGTTCAAGGGACTCTCAAGAGTCTTCTCCAACACCACAGCTCAAAAGCATCAATTTTGCAGCCTCAGCTTTCTTCACAGTCCAACTCACATCCATAGATGACCACTGGAAAAACCATAGCCTTGACTAGACGGACCTTCGTTCGCAGTAATGTCTCTGCTTTTTAATATGCTATCCAGGTTGGTCATAACTTTCCTTCCAAGGAGTAAGCGTCTTTTAATTTCATGGCTGCAGTCACCATCTGCAGTGATTTTGGAGCCCAAAAAAATAAACTCTGACACTGTTTCCACTGTCTCCCCATCTATTTCCCATGAAGTGATGGGACCAGATGCCATGATCTTGGTTTTCTGAATATTGAGCTTTAAGCCAACTTTTTACATTATTGGGACCTTGCATTCCAGTTAGATGAGTCATGTAATAACTATGATTACTTTTCCTCTCCTACCAAACTTTTTGTTTTCCCTGGAGCTAATAACTGTATTGTTCTTTTCATTTACTTAGTTTCCTAAGCATATATTGCCAATTCAAAACTCTCTACCACTCACTTAAATTCTCATTCTGACATTTTTAGACGTCAGACTTTCTGGCTGGTTGGTAAGTTGGTTGGATAGTTTGTTGGTTTCTCTCTTTCAGGATGGACAATTCCCTTAAATTCTCTGGAGTACTCCCAAATGGAGATCCTTTCTCCTAATTTCTCAAGAAAGGATTGAATATACTTTAGTTAGCAGTTTGTTAGCTGGGTTTATAACTTTTAAATATTTGGACAAATATTCCATAGGCCTCTTTTTATTCTCTTTTCACAGGCTCTACAAATAGCATAAAGAAGACACGGCCACTAATCCCTGTACTCTGGGTTCCTGTCGGGCAAATGTGCTTCCTTCTCATCAATACCCCTTCTGCAGGCTTAGGTATCAGCTTCTCCAACTCTAAGTCAGTTACCCTTCCTCCATCCATCCTATCTTCTAAGTATGTGCTAAATTCTCTCAACTGCTGTTGTCAGCTTTTCTGTTCCTTTTTGTCCTTGAGGGGTTGCAGAAGTATCCTATTGCTGCTGTGACAAATTATCACAAACTAAATGTCTTCAAACAACACAGGTTTATTATCTTAAAATGCTGGAGGTCGGAAGTCCGTAATCAGTCTCAGACAGGCTAAAATCAAGGTGTTGGCAGGTGGCATCCCGTTAGGAAACTGTGAGGGAGAATCTGTTTCTTTGCCATTTCAAGTTCCTACAGGGTGTCTACATTTGTTGGCTAGTGACCTCATCGTCTATGCTCAAAGCCAGCTGCTGAGCCTCTTCCATTCTCTCTCTCTAGCTCTCCTGCTTCCTTCTTTCCCTTATAAAAAGCTTTGTGATTACATTGAAAGAGAAAGTATTGGTCGCTCAGTCGTGTCCAACTCTTTGTGACCCCATGGACTATAGCCCGCCAGGCTCCTCTGTCCATGGAATTCTTCAGGCAAAAATACTGGAGTGGGCAGCCATTTCCTTCTCTAGGGGATCTTCCTGACCCAGGGGTTGAACTCAGGTCTCCTGCATTGCAGGAGGATTCTTTATCATCTGATCCACCCTGGAAGCCCTCAGGGGTTACACTGGGCCCACTCAAACAATCTAAGATAATCACCATATCTCAAAATTCTTAACTTAATCACATCTGCAAAGTTCTTTTTTTTTTTAATAAGACAATCACAGGTCCCAGGAATTAAGATAGGAGTATTTATGAAGGGACCACTATTCTGTCTATCGTAAAGGTTTACACTTTTCTTACTCCTTTAGTGTGGAGTGTCAGAAATGAGCAAAGCAAAGAGTGTGGGTTCAATCACCTTGTTTGATCAGGAGCCCAAATAGTATGTGTACTGTTTCCAATCCCTGGGATTCTTATCAAATCTTTTTTCAAATAGATAAAAATAACAGATAGGAATAATAATAGAAATAACCAAATATCACTGAAGGCTTTAATCTATACATGAGATTAGAACAGCCTTCAGAAAATTTTCATGAATCATGAGTGTCACTGTTTGGAAGAGAATCTGGCAGAGTAGAAATGGGAAGAAAATGAATAAAAGTGGAAAACAGAACAAATGAGTGGGAAAAAAATTTTTTTGAAGGAGGTGCTTACAAGATTATGAAATATGCTTGACATTCAGTAATATGGGTGCTAACCACAGAGTAACAGACAAGAATCAAAGATGAGAACAGAAAGGTCACATATGAAAAAAAGAAAGTTAAATTTAGAATTGGAATTTCTAAATTCAAACCCCAATTCTCAAACTTACAGTCTGATCTTCTGTAAGTGTCTTGGTTGTACAGCTGAAGCTGAAATCCAAAAAAGTTATCTCAATTTAAATTAACAGATATATATGAAAGACTTCAGGGAGCCATCCATCACATTGCAGTTGGATGTTAGTTGAATCTAAAGCAGAAATTGGCATGAATTGAAAACTATCATTATGGCAAAGCAATGATAGCAAAAGAACCCAACGGCTGGAAGGCAGACTAAAAGAAAATTTTCTTTACTATTTCTAAAACAATGAACTTAAAAAAAGAAATAAAGAAATAAAGAAAAAGATGGACTAGTCTAGCCATAAGAAAATTCACCTTAATGCATGGGTATGATTGCAGATATTCTATAGAAATACCACTTTCATTCATATTATTATTATTTTTTACTGAACTCCTTCAATGTGCCAAACACCATGCTAGGTATAAAGTATATAGCTGTGAATAAGGCAGATGCAATCACTGCCCTCACAGAGGTTACAGTCTAGCAGGGAACCAGACAATTAAACAAAAAATGGCAAGTAAGTGTGACAGGTGATTTAATGGGAACCAAAACATGGAATTCAGGCAGTGAAATCAGACTAGGGTGCAAGTCTGAGGTAGGGGGTTAAGTACCATGCTCAGAGTTCATGACATACCCTTCAGAGCTCAGCTACACAGCAGGAATGACCAAAGCAAAGATGAAAGGGGATGGTTAGGCAGAGGGTGCTAGGGAGCCGACTCCTTCACCTAGGAAGGCTGACAAGGTATTTTGAAAGTTTTTTAGCCTAATTCTTGTGTCATGTATGAAATGGTGACAGGACCGATACGAGAGGAAAGTGCTTGTATTACTATGATGCTATCAAAATGATAGACTCATGGAATAATAATTACTTTGCTTTCTTCTCAAAGTAAATTCCCTCCCCTACTTCTCATCCTACAACCAGGCAGGGGAGAACAGCGGCTCTGGAATCAGGTTGCCAGCTTGGGTTCACATTCTTACTCTTGCCACTTGCTAGCTCTAAGACCTTGGAGACGCTATTTTCTTCATCCCTTCATTCTTCGGCTTACTTATGTACAAAATGCTCCTAATGTTACTATTTTCCTCATTAAGTTATTATGAGGATTAAGTTAGTTAATGAGTCAAAAGTGTTTAAAACAGTGCCCGGCACAAAGTAAGAACTTATCTTCACTTATTGCTGCTACCAGTTTTATTTGCCAACCACTGGCCTTTTGTAATTTCCAGGAGGATAAGAGGTCAGCTGATTTTATTTACATGGCATTGCTTTCAGTCACAAGGAAGACAAGAATGCAGAGGACTACTAGCTTACCAACTGGTCCTCAAAATAGAAATAAGAAGCAACCAGAATCTTGCTGATCAGTTCTTCAGTTCAGACTCTGAACGTGGGAAGATCAGAAAGCTTCAAAGAGGTCTTCATCTCTTTCAGGTTATACAGAACTAAGACAGAGATGGCAGAGAGTGTGACCATGCTGAAATCAGGTCCCACAAGAAGGCAGTACTTTGGTGGACTCCTATGATTCAGGCTGTAATACAGAAACAATATTTATAGATGCATTTAGAGACTATCAAGCTAAGGGAGACCTGTTTATGCAAACCAATGCCAGGAGATTAAGTCCAGAATTTCAACTGCATCCACGCATCAAACATTTGAGTGCCAGCTATGTATAAAATACTGTGCTAAATGTTAAGAATATAGCAATCAAAAAAAGAGACAAAAGTCCCTGCAAACATATTAAATGAGCTAAGTATATGTCATGCCAGAAAGTGACAGATGCCATGGAGAATAATAAAGAACCAAAAGGAGACAGAGAGAGCAAAAGAGCAAAGAGTGGGGTGTGGGGTGAACAATTTTCATCAGGGTAATAAGGGAAGGCCTCACGGAAATGGGGATGTTTAAGCAAAGACCTGAGGAGGTGAGAAGGACATGGAAATGTCTCAAAGGAGCATCCTGACCAGAAAGAATAACAAATTTGAGTCCCTGAGGAGAGTGTGTCCAAACTGTTGAGTAACAGCAAGGTGGTCAATGGGCCTGAGCAGTGAAAGGTAGTGGGAAAAAGCAGGAAGTGGATCAGAAAGGAAATGGGGTCTTGTAGGCCTAACTGTAAGAATCACAGCCTTTTCTGAGCAACGTGGGAGCTACTAGATAGCTTCAAACAGAATCATAGCTTAAAAGGATCACCCTGGCTGCTGGGCTGAGAAGAGAATGAAGGCTAATGGAGGTAACAGCAGCTTGGACCAAGGTGGTATCAGTGGAGATGGGAGAATTAGTCACATATTTTCAAGAGACAGCAGTAGGATTTGATGACAGATTGGATGTGGGGTGTAAAAGAGTTGCTGAGTTGGCCTCAGCAGTGGAAATGATGGAGTTGCCATGAACTGAGACAGAGAAGGTTGTTAAGTATAGAAGGTTTTTGAGCAGAGGCGAGATCAGGAGTTTAGTTTTAGATATAATAAAATGGAGAGGTCTATTAAACATCCAAGGCTTCCCTGGTAGCTCAGCTGGTAAAGAATCCACCAGCAATGCAGGAGACCCCAGTTTGATTCCTGGGTCAGGAAGATCCACTGGAGAGAGGATAGGCTACCTATTCCAGCATTCTGGCCTGGAGAATTCCATGGACTGTACAGACAGCCCATGGGGTTGCAAAGAGTCAGACATGACTGAACAACTCTCACTTTTCAGAGGTCTATTAAATATCCTAGGATACACAAGGCCTAATCTGAGACTAGGGAGTTTTGAGCATATTTATAATATCTGATGCCGTAAGACTGAATGAGGTACTGAGGGAAAGAGCATGAAACAGAAGAGGTGCAAAGTCAGAGACCCGGGACACTCCAATAGTAAGAGGTCAGTGAGCGAAAGAGATTGAGAACAATGACTAGTAGTGCATTATGAATATCAGGAGGATAAAGTGCCCTGTAACACTGAAGAAACAAGTGTAACAAGTGAAGTTACACGGGGGTTGTGATCAACTGTGTCAAACGCTGTTGATAAGTCGAATGAAAAGACTGAGAACAGGCCATTGGATTAAGTAACATGGAGAGCAGTTTTGGTGGAATTCTGGGGGCAAGAGTAGTTGGAGTGGATTTAACAGAAAATGTGAGAAAGGAATTGGGATGGTAAATATAGAACTCTTTCAGGAATATTCATTGTAAAGAGCCAAAAAAAGGGGGGGGGGGGGACAGTAGCTAGAGGAGAAAGTAGAAATAGAGAGTTTTGCTGTTGTTATTGTTGAAGATTAATTTTAAGAAGCAAAATATTAATTTACATTGTTTTTCAGTTGCTAAGCCAAGTCTGACTTTTTGTGACCTCATAAAACTGCAGCATGCCAGGCTTCTCTGTCCATCACTATCTCCCTGACTTTCTTCAAACTCATGCCCATTGAGTCAGTGATGCCATCCAACCGTCTCATCCTCTGTTACCCCCTTCTCCACTTGCCCTCAATTTTTCCCAGCATCAGGGTCTTTATCAATGAATGAGTCAGCTCTTGGAATTAGGTGGCCAAAGTACTGGAGCTTCGGCTTCAGCATCAGTCCTTCCAAGCTACCATATCTAACTTATGCAGGGAACTATAACTAGTAAACGGAACACAAATAGATGTAACTGATCAGTGCTTTCTCCTCTCTGTTGGAAAACTATTGGGAAAGTCCAATTAAAGTCATAAGACTAATTCATGGGCACAGACAATAGCTCCACCTTACACTGTTTCCAATTATGAAGACTCTCAAGCATCCATCTACACTGCAGGGAAAGAACTGCTAAGTAGATCAGATGCTTTAATCAGCTGAGCAGGGTACCTCTCCTGTGACCAGTGCTGGAGAAACTCTAACCATTCATTCATTCCTTCATTCAAGAAACATTACTGAGGGCCTGTTATATGCCAATTACTAGGGATACAAGTCCAGCAAAACATAACATTGCCTTTAGGAAGTTCATGGTTCAATAAATGATACAGACAAGCAAGGAAATCAAACCAGTCAATCCTGAAGGAAATTAACTCTGAATAGTCATTGGAAGGATTGATGCTGAAGCTCCAATACTTTGGCACCTGATTAGAAGAGTCAACTCACAGGAAAAGATCCTGATGCCTGGAAAGACTGAAGGCCAAAGGAGAAGGGGTGGCAGAGGATGAGATGGTTAGATACGTAATGTTAGATGTTTAGATATGTTAGAACCATTTAGTGACTGAACCGCAAGCAAATAAATAGTTCTCATATAATGGTAAAAGAGGTATGTGTACATACGAGACAAAATTTGAATTAAAATAGTTAACAGCTTAGTATTGGGACATCTAGGTCATTTCTTTTTTTCTGTTATAGATGGGCTTCCCTGGTGGCTCACAAATCCACCTACCAATGCAGGAGACATGGGTTCAATCTCTGGGTCAGGCAGAACTTCTGGAGAAGGCAATGGCAACTCACTCCAGTATTCTTGCCTGGGAAATTCCATGGACAGAGCAGCCTGGAAGACTACAGTTCATATGGTCACAAAAGAGTCAGACTAAACCACAACAATGGTTTAAGTGTTTGAGATACATCAGTGAACAAAACAAAGTGACTCCTATTTAGAATGTGCATATTAGCAGGGGAACCAGTAAACAATGAACATAAAAAGCAGTAAAACACACAGTATATCTGAAGATAATGACTGCTATAGGGAAAAATAGGGGCGGCTGAGGTAGGTGTCAAATTGTAATTTTAAATAGTATGAGCAAGGCCTCAGTGAGAAAGTGAAAGAGGTGAGGGAGTCAGCTATCTTCAAATTTGGAAAAAACATTTTAAGTACTAAAACAGACCCAAGGTGCTAAGGTAGAAGCGTAGCTGGTGTGTGGCAGTGGGAGAAGTAGGGAAACTTCTTAAGAAGCAATTGCAGTAATCCAGGCAAGAGATGAAGGTATTGCAGATCCACGTCACCTGCACCTGCAGAGGAGGTAGTAGTCAGTTTTTGGATATATTTTGAAGGTACAGCCAATAGAATTACCTACAAGAATAGATGTGGAATAAGAGAGAAAAGAAGGTATTAAGAATCATCCCAAGATTTCTAAAGTCAGCAACTAAGATGGAAAATGCTGCAGGTGCAGATGTGAGGGGGGAAATCAGCTCAGTGTTGGACAGATTGAGCTTGAGATGTCTATTAGACACCTCTATAGGACCTAGGATCCTCTTGGCCTTCTTGCCTGTGGGACAATTTGCAACTTATTTTGTCCCTATTGCCATGGCCACCCAACCACAGGCAGTAACCACCCAATACTGCTTTGCCTCATGCTCAGGCCACACATCTCACACAAAGGTCTGCCCAGTCCCCACACAAAACCTAAGTGTGCACATGTTCCAGAGGAGGGTAGTGTTAGCATCTTCTGACTGAATCTTAACCTTCTCTCCTGACTCCCCTCTTTTCGCTACCCTCATTTCCCCAGGACTGTACTCCCTAGTAAGATAAGAGCACAGAAGCCTCTATTTCTGGGAGAACCAAGGCTAGGACAACATGCTAAGACAACAGGGAAGGCATGAATGGATAACTGTTTAAATGAGTATGGAGTTTGGGAGAGTGATTTGGGGAAAAGATATAACTTTGAGAGTTAATCAGCATGGGCACTGTATTTACAATCACAAGGCAGGATGAGGGCATAAAAGAGTGAACAAAAAGATAAATAACAGGTGTTGGAGAAGTTGAAGATTTTATTCTAGTATCTTTGAGAGCAGAAACAACCTTTTATTCATGGCTATAGCTCCAGTTTTGTAGTACAGAGCACAAAGTAGGTGCTCAACAGGTATTTTTAGAATAAACAAAATAGGTCACCATGGCCCTCGGGTTAGGTAGAAAAACTAAGTCACGAGAGATGATGAACTAAAACAGGCAGGGTTCATGGAACTTGAGTTCACAGTGAGGGTAAAAATTAGGTTCAACAGCGGAAGCAAGAGAGTAAAATAACAGGAAAAGGAAGCGGTGGTTAGAAAAAAAGTGCTCAGATACCACTTTCTCCTTGAAGCCTTTTACAATCATCTCATGAGACCTTTCCCCTTTTCCATCTCATCTAATTTATACTAAGTCCACTTGCACCCATGTACTCTTCTCTTTCATCTCCCCAACATTAACCCTGTTTTCCAATTGAAAAATTAAGTAAAAATAGTAGCTTTTAAATCCCAGAGATAAAAATGAATGCTAAAGTTGGATGAGTCTAGTTCATTTCTATGGTTTATGGATATGCAAATACATGAAATTAGAAGACTACATTTCAAATCTGAAGCATATCCAAAGTGTTTAGCAAAATAACATGCATTTGAATGACTGGATGACTGAATGAATAAGTGAATCAATGAGGTCAGGTAAGAACAGAGGTCAGGGGAGTCAACATCAAGGACAAAATACGATTAAATGACTGTTGGAGGCTCACTGATCTGACCATAGGGCAAAGGTGGATCAGGCAAGTGGGCCTGCAGTTAAAAAGCACCGAGGAAGCTAGCAAAGCAACTAAGACATGAAGAGGTAGGGCCTAAGTGAGCTCACAGTGCAAACAGAAAAGGAAAATGTAGAGAAATTTTAAAATTAAAAATTACCATATTTGGTGAGTGCTAAGTATAGGCTATGAGTAACTCTTTATGATCCCATGGACTGTAGCCTGCCAGGCTTCTCTGTCCATGGGATTCTCCAGGCAAGAATACTGGAGTGGGTTGCCATTCCTTTCTCCAAGGGATCTTCTGGACCCAGGGATCGAACCCAGGTCTCCTGCATTGCAGGCAGATACTTTACCATCTGAGCCACCTGGGAATTCCCAAATAATTCCAATATTTTGGTATCATGTATAGGGCCAGGGTAAGAAGAGCAAGGAGAAAAGCTACATTTTGAAAGTGTATTTGACACAAAGATGAGATATATAAATAAATCTAATAATGGGAAACATTTTAATTGACACTTGTTACATGTCATTGTGCCAAGCACAACTTTCCATGAATGATCTCATTTAATTATCATAAGAACACTATGATGTAGTAGCTACTATCATCTTCACTTCACAGATGAGAAAACTGAGGTGCACGAGGGAAGACCATGCCCAAAGTCACACAGCTGAACCAGGATTTGAATCCTAAAACACTTAGAAATTTTGCACGACCACAGAGATATAATTTGTTCAATAAATACTTAATGAACACCACTGCATTGTGCCGAGGATGGGAGGAGAGAAATTCTGGTGGCAAACAAGGCGCACTTGGTCACTACCTGCACAGACTTACATGAACAGTAAACAAATAATTCCAAGAATCATGAATCAGGAAAGTGCTAAGTTACAGTTAGGTAGAAGTGGGTGACAGGAAAGAATTTCAAGGAAAGGGAATAGCATGTATAAATACCTTGAGGTGAGAACCTACAGTAGAGAACAAGAGAAAAGAGCCTTGAAAAATAAAAGACTAACATGGCTGGAGTGCAGATAGCTAGAGAAATCACCGGGGAGGCTGAGAACACAAGCCTGGATAACAGAGGGCCTGGCCTTTATGATAAGGGCTCAGATTGTGTTCAGTAAACAAAGGGAAGGACTTAAGGAATTCAATCAGGGTAGCGACTTGATCAGATTTGTATTTGTTAAAAATTACTCTGGCTGGAGGGAGGGGCAGCACAGAAGAGGAGGAAAAAAAAAAAATTACTCTGGCTGCAGTATGGCAAATGGATTAGAAGGAGCCAAGACCAGTTTTGTAGGACCTAGCTGGCAGTTACTGCAGAACTTCCAGCAAGAGGTGACGTTAGCTTCCAGTGGGATGGAAAAGTGGTCGTTAAGAACAGAGAGAAGCCACAAATCCTATTTTTTCAAGGCAGGTCTAGGGGATTCTGATGTGTGTTGGAGGTGTCTTAGGTTTCTGAACTGAGTAGATGGATAGCATTTCCTTTACTGAACCAAGGGCTATAGGAAGAGGGGTTTGGCACACCCAAGTCATCCAGATGAAAGTGTAGCAAAGGCACTTGGAAATATGAATCTAGAGTTCAAGAGCAAGATCTAGGCTTGAGCTTTGAGCTGGAGTCTTTGGCGTATGGTATATGAAGGGAACAGAAGAGGATGAGACCACCTAGGAAAGCGCATAGGTGGGACTCCAGAAGCGGGTGAAGCTCAACAGGATTCCAGTACTTAACAGCTGGCTAAAGGAGGAAAATCGGGTTGTTAAAGAACAACCAGAGAGTTAAGAGGAAAACAAGAGCGGAAGACAAGAGCATATGTGGATAAGGGTGTGGGCAATAGTGTAAGATGCCAGAACAAGGTCTTGTAAGCAGAGGCCTGAAGCTTGTCTGTGACAATTCAGAGCTGCTCCATGTGCGTGGTAAGAACAGAAACTAGACTAGAGAGGGCTGAGGGGTGAGTCATGACAGAATGTCTACGTGGTAAGAGATGGAGAGGGATTTAAAGACAGAAATCTAGACGTGAGAGACTTGGTGGTGGTTTAGTCCCTAAGTCGAGACCTACTCTTGTGACCCCATGGGCTGTAGCCTGCCGGGTTTTCTGTCCATGGGATTATCCAGGCAAGAGTACTGCAGCGGACTGCCATTTCCTTTTCCAGGGGAGAGAGGCTTAAGGCTGTTCAAATACTAGACAGAAACGCCGGTAGCGGAAGAAAGTTGAAAATAACGGAAGGAAAGGAGGTTATTCTTCAGCCGAAAGAGAAAGCAGGAGGAGATCTACAGTACTAGGCTAGAGCACGGGACGAGGGAACTCTTTCAACAGGAAGTCAGTATGGGGCGGAGCTGACTTGGACCCTCTCCGCTTCATAAGACACATTTGCGGTAAGTGTGCCTGCTAAGTTGCTTCACTCGCGTCCGACTCTTGGCAAGCCCATGGACTCGTTGCCCGCCAGGCTCCTCTCTCCATGGGATTCTCCAGGCAAGAATATTGGAGTGGCTTGCCATTTCCTTCTACAGAGCTTTAAGCGACTGAAAGTGAATTACAACAGACCTGAAAGCCCGGGAGAGAGCACTGCCGAGTTAAATAAAACGGATAATGATAAAGTCAGCATTGACTCTCGGGTGACCTCTGAGGGGGCAAGACCAGCTGCTTCCAGGCAACGGATGTCGCACTGAGGGTTCGGATGGGGAAGTAGATGAAGAAAAGGGGGCAGCGGCTGCAGTAGAAAACTGGCTGTGAAAAAGAAAGCAATACAGGATGGTTCCCCCACCCCCACCCCCCAAAAGGCGGGCAGATAGGGGGCGATTAGGGGAAGACATTTCTAAAGTGCAAAAAAGCAACCTCGGTCAGGGCAGGGCAGGGCTCGGAGGCCCAAGGTGTGCCCCACGGATCTGGCCGTCCTCGCTGCCCGGCTAAACTCCGCCAGCTACCCGGAATCCCAAGGCCTCCGTCCCCCGAAACTGAATGGTCCCACCGGCGGCCGCCAGGTTTCTCTGCGGATTCTCGGAGCGAAGCCTCCCGGCCTGCCCAAAAAGGCGGAAAACCCTTCCCACAGTGGCCCACGACGCCCCCGGGCCGCGCCGGCGCCGCGCCGAGGCCTAGCGTCCCAGCGTCCCGCCCAGGCCTCGGGAAACCGCAGAGCTGCAGCAAGCCTTCCTCCCCGGCTCCGCAGGGCTTCCGCGCTCAGCCGGGGCCCCGACCCGGTGGCGCGTCTTTCTGGTCCCGGCAGCTTTTGAAAGTTCCCGGGGCGGGCGGCGCTCTGCGGCCCAGGCCCGTGACGCTGCAGCCGCCCTAGAGCCCGCCGCTTACAGCCGCAAGGGCAGCCCGCACCGGGGGTTTCCATCGAACCGTCCACACCCCTCGGGAATTCCCCACCACGCCACACACAAACCCCAACTCTTCCTGCAAATTTCCGCCGCCGGTTTTAAACCGTCGATACGTGGCAAGAGCAGCGAGGGTGCTTATAGCCCCCCACCTCCCCACCCCCAGGTCCCAGCCCACCGCCGCTTTCCCTCTCCCGGAGGAACCCCTCCGCCGCGCCCGAAGGAACTCGAAGGTCTTCGGCAACTTCCGCCTTCAGCGCGGAGGGCGGGGCAGCTCGAGCTCCTCCCGACCGAGCTCGGCTGTTTCCGTGCGCGGCCGCTGCGCACTCGGCACTGGGCGGCGCTGGCTGGCTCCCTGGCTGCGAGTCCTCAGTCGGCGGCGGCTGCTGCTGCCTGTGGCCCGGGCGGCTGGGAGAAGCGGAGTGTTGGTGAGTGACGCGGCGGAGGTGTAGTTTGACGCGGTGTGTTACGTGGGGGAGAGAATAAAACTCCAGCGAGATCCGGGCCGCGAACGAAAGCAGTGACGGAGGAGCTTGTACCACCGGTAAGAGGAGCAGGAGGAGGAGGCAGGAGCCGGAGAGAGCCGGGGGGACGGAGGGGGGACGGGGAGGCGCCGGACACCCGCGCTCGGGGCCTTCCCCTCGCAGGAGGGGCCGCGGTAAAGATGGAGCCTCCGCCCGAGCCCCACACCATCGCCGCCGCTCGCAGCGAACAAAGAATAATGGCGGCGGACTGGAGCCAGCGGCGGCCGGGGCGGCAGCGACTCTGCCTGCAGCCAGCGGCGGCGCTCATGGCGGGGGGCGGCGGGGCGGCGGGCGGGGTGGGAGCCGGCGGCCGGGGGTGTGTGCGGGCGGGCGGCCGGCCGCGGCGAGCTGGCGCCCGCGTTCCCGCCGCCGCCGGGCCGGGCCGGGCCGGGCGCGGAGCCGGGAGCCCGGAGCCGCCCCGGGGGAGGCCGCCCGCCGGCCCGGCCGGCTCTACCCCCTGCGCCGCCTGCCCGGCCCCCGCCGACAACGTCGCCCCCCGACCCGGCCCGCAGTCCGTCGGGGTAGCGCCGCCGGGGTGCCCGCGGGGGGTGGAGGAGGAAGAAGGCGACTGTTGAGGGCAGAGGAGGTGAAGGTGCCTGCCTTCCTGGTAGCCTCCGTGTCTGCCATGCCCGCCTAGCGAGGGGAAGCGGTGCTCCGTCTGACCTACTCTCCTCTCCTCTCTTTGTGCAATAAAGTTCGAAACCCAAGGTTTTCCTCTCGTCCTGTATTTTATTCACGCCCTTTCCCCCCGCTCCCGCTCCATTGGGAAAATGCTGTTTTCTGTGCTTTTCTGCTTACATGAGGTAATGAGAACTCGCGCTTTTTAAAATAATTTTTTGACTCTTTCCCTCACCCTCTTTTTTTTTTTTCTTCTAAATCAGTAGTCATGGAAATGCATTCTTTGGGGGAGGAAAGGGGTGCTAGGAAAAATATATTTGTAATTAAAAAAAAAAAACCTATTGGGATCTTGTAAAAGGGAAGCTGATGTTTGAAAAGAGTTTCGGTTTTAACCTTTTTCAATAAGGTAATCACTTGAGAGCGATCATTCTGAAACACTTCGTTGAAACGAGTATTAGCGACGTACTTTTGTTTCACATCACCTTGGCGGGGGCAGCCGTGGTGTTGGGTCCTTTGGCTCTCCCCTCGCACCCCGACCATATTTCTCACATCTTTCTTAAATACGAGATTGGTTAACCCTAAATCTAAAAATAGCGATTTAAAAGTATCCATTATTTTCCTCGCCCGTAGTAGGCAACCCTAGCCCCAGACTCACAATAATTTAAGTCACAAAGTTTATTTTTTCTTTTCCTGTTGGGGAAAAGGGACAGCAGAAAAATCATTGACACATCAAAAATTAAAAGACAATTTTTAAAGGACCATGGGATGTGACCTATTTAAGTTTGTCTTACCTTCTTCAGAAGTTAAAATTTCATGCAAGCGTTAGCTTTCATCAGTTCTGCCTTGTAAAGGTTTAGTATAAAATACTTTTGGTTGCCAGTTGTTGAAATCTTTTACATTCATTTCCTGATTTAAAAATAAAGCCAAAACGGTTACTTTAAGGTGATGCAAAAGATTGTTTTTAAAATACTTCCCTGTCTCATGGTATGATAGAATGGTGATTGATACAAGGTTTCTTGTTAGGAATAAATAGTAGAAACACTGTCTTCTGATTTTCTTTATCCAAGTCACTTTCCCAAAACCTCCTTACTGTATTACTAGTATTAAAAAAAAAAAAACAAATACACGTTAGCCATTTTTCATTGCCAAGAAATTTAATTAAGAAGATGAACTAAAGAGTATTTTTCCGTTAAGAGTTGGGAAGATGATTTTATTTCCAAACACTGAGGAAATTATGGTCTTGATGTTGCCATAGATTACTGTTTTTCCTTAAGGATTTTCTGCAGACCAGCGTAAGTTGAATAGAATTCTTTTCCCTTACAGATACTATCTGACAATGACTCTTCCTTTGTTGATTTTTTTTTAAAGTTATGATAGTTTTTTTCTTTTATTCAAAAGGTCTTTTTAATTTTTTAATTATAAATTCATAATCTAATTCTTACCAGTCTCAGGTGAAACTTTGTAAACTTTTGTAATCATTAATATTTGAATATTCATTTGTAACATGTTACTAAGTTATACTTCTAACCCCTCCCAGGGATCAGCAGAAATTACAGTTAAATCTGCTTGAGCCTTTTTTTAATGAATGTGTATTCAGAAAGCCAGTGAGTCTTTGATAGACATTAACTGAAGACTATTAAAAAGCATTTCTTATGGAATATAAAACTCCTGTGTAACTCCTTTTGAATCATTTTTTTTTTCTCCCCCACATAAGAGCCTAAGGAAACTTATTCATAAAATGGCTCCTTTTTCTGCTTTCTGAAATTCATTTTCATGATTAGATCTGATTAATAGACATTTTTGTTTCTTCATAGAGACGTACCTTTATTTTTCATTCTAAGGCACTGAGTTTTATTTTGGGGGATATAATATGACTACAGTAAAACCAGGTATATATCCCTTGCTTTACGTCATTTTAAAAATTCTTTTCCTTTATTTACACAGTAGAAAAAAATTCTTGTAATCTTAACATTTACAGTTTATCAGTGAAATTTGTAATTTCATTTATTCTATAAATGTCTTGTCAGGCATGGTCCTGTGGACTTGTTTATAGCCAGCCTGTGACATAATCTTACAAGCATATCTTTCTTGATACATAGTGTCACTTCAAGTGATGGCTTCTTTATTGACTAGTTAGAGCTCGAATCTGAGTTTAAGGATATAGTAGTCAGAGAATGGGAAAAAGAAAATGAAAGGATTTTTTTTCTTTTTACTCAGGTATGAACACATTTCTACATTATCACTTGAGACACACTTTATGGTACTTCAAATAATAGCATTCACTGTGGTAGAGAATCTAGTTAATGGAAAGCGTTGGGTTTGGGAATCATGGGCCAGTTTGAATCCTGCTGTTGCCACTATTATCCTGTGCCTACCCTCAAGGAATTTTGTGACCTACAAGAAGTTTCTTGATCTTTCTCAGTCTTTGTTTCTTTATCTGTTAGAATGCCAGCTACTTTTAGTGTTGTCAGGTAATTATAAAATACTTCCTTGGGGATTCAGTTTATTTTTGAGTTTTATTTTAACTTGTAGCTGTGGAACCTTGGGAAGATTTCTTCTCTATACTTCTTATTTTCCTTGATCTTAAGTATACAGTATCTAACTCACACATGTGGGAATTAAATGAGTTAGTACATATTAAACTCTAGGCATGTCACAAGTGGTCAACAAATGTTTCCTATTATGTTTTAAATTATTCATCATTATTGTTACTGTGTTCTAATTCACTAGGCCAGAAGCTGCAGCAAATCCAAAGATGGATTACACTGTCATATCTCTCTACCCTCAAGGAACTATTGGGGACATGATGACTAATAAGGCAGAATATATGCCATAAGAAAGCAGTCAAAAGGAAAGAGAGATCACACTTGATGAAGATGGAAGAAAAGAGGATTATATTTTTGTATTTCCAATTTTATTTTTTAATAAGTAATTCTTTTAGATAGTCCATAATTCAAAACACATAAAATGTAATGCAGCAGAAGGTCATGTTTTTTGCCCCCACCCTCCAGTCACCCAAGTGTTACCAATTTCTCTTTTGTCTTTTCAGAGGTACTCTATCCATATACAAACCAGTATGTATGTGCTCTCTGCCCCATCCCCCTTTATATACGAATGGTAGTATACTGTGTACACTCCTATATCTTCCAGTTTTCACTTAACATGGCTTAGCATTTGGGTTGTGTCAGTACATAAAGACCTTCATTCTTTTCATTATCAGGCACTTCATCATCTGAATATACCTTTGTTTCTTGACCAGTTGGTGTGTTGATTTTATTTTTAGCTCTCATGGCTTTTTCAAGTAAGGAAATTTGTCATTATGCCTTTATTTCTTTAAATGAAAGATTTCATTTGAATGAGAGCAGTTTGTGATAGGAAGTTATTTAAACTCCCTCAATTATCTTCAGTTTCAGTTTTTTTTTTAAGTTTTAGTAAAATGTTTGAGATGTACATGAATAGGGAAGCAAGCTGTTTAAGAGTTAACTCTCAAAGTAAATTTAGTCTGTATTTAACTCCTTTGTTGTGGTTCTTATAGCCCTAAACAGCCTCTCTTTTATTATTTCAGCCAATAAAAGTCTATAGTTTTCTCTTTAAATGAGAAAGAATATCTTATGTAGTCCAAACCTTTTTTTAAGTAGACCATTCTCACGGAATGCAATTACCCAGTAATCTTGATTACTGTGCTAGCTTTCTCTGAGTTAATTTTTTTACACACTCATTAACTTATTTTTTTTATGATTTTCTAATATTTCTTAGTGTAGTTATCAGTGAGTTTTATATTTGATACCTAAATAGTTTCACCTATATGATTGTCTACTGAGACTTTACTTCTTAGATAAATTTTTTTTTCTTTTACTGTGGAAGTCCTTGGCCAAGTTACTACTTGGCCCAAGTAATAACTCCTTCCAACTAGAGCACAAAAGAAAAGTTTCGATGCTCTCTTTTTCTTTTTTTCGACCTTCTGAGCAGCATTTAACTATTAATATATTTTAAATATACATCTGTTAGTATATTTATCTTTAAAATACACATGCTATAAGGTCTTTAAGTTGATTAAACTTAGAAAATGATAACTAATAATCTAGCAGCAGGGACTCAAAAAACTCCCTTATCTTTCAAAGAAACAAATCATTAAATGAAGCTGTTTTGGTGATCCATTCTTTGTATGCTTAACTTGGCAGATATATTAAAGCTTTTAATATAAGAATATTGTCTTACGGTTATTTTGAGGATTTACTAATATTTTATATAAAATACTAAACATGCTATTTTTACCCACTCAGTGACTAAAATGTTTACAAAGCACTTATAGATTAGTAGGGGTCGGGAGTGGATAACTGAAATCTGTAAAGACAGGAAAGTTTTCCTCTGGAACATATCTGGGGGCTACAAGGGAATTAAATGATTCCTCACAGTCTCATTGTATCAATGAATTGCCTTTTGGGTTGGAGGTAAAGATCATGAACTAAAACAACAAACTGATACTGTGAAAATGGTTACTTGTTTTCCTCTGCCAATTTAATAAATATGCTAACTCAGTCATTATATGTGGTTAGTCTTGGTCAACTTTTTGAAGTTATAAGAAGAAAGTGTGGTTCTAAATTTACACTATCAAATCTGTAAATGTAGATTTTTGAGACATATTTGAAACATTTGTTTCTCTTCTGACTCAGTATGCTCACTTAGTATATACAAACTCTGTCTTGTGTTCTGTTTTGCTTTGCATTTTTCTCTTTTCTTAGCTCTGCCAGTCCTGATCCTGTACAAATATGTTTCGTTGTTTCACCTAGTTTTGCTTACATGTCTCCTCTGTTACCAGTAAGAAGATGGGCAAAGATTTCTGGTGTTAATTCCAGAAGATAAGTAGAAGACAGTATTTTACATAACCAGTGATGAAAAATTACCTTTATGTATTTAATCAATTACATGAATCACAGCTTAAGAATAGTACTGCTTGTTAAACTTTTAAATACCTGAGTTGCTTTTCCTCAGGGTTGAGGTAAGATTATTAAAATTTAGTTTACCATAAGTGAAATGGGCTGTCTGAACAAATTCTTCCTGGTTGGATTTATCTAGAGTCTCTGAATAATCTATCACTCCTCAAGGTTTAGAGAGTAAGAGGTCTGAGGCATTGATGCCAAGGTTTTTCCTAAAGGAGAAAAGTAAATACATTTATTTGGGGAAGAGAATTAAGTGAGAAGTTAAAATAGCTAAGTAATGGCCTTGGTGTCTGTCTGAGTGGAGGATGGGTCTGAGAGTTTATACCCATGGTATTAGAAAATGTCTTTACCAAAGATTAGTATATCTTGGAAACTAAGATTTCTTTCTTTAATTTTAAGTCTTTCTCTAATGAACTGGTTATCTGGGTTTGAATTTCTGGTTATTATTATATGACAGTATCTGTGTTAATTTGCTTCAGTCGTGTCTGACTTATCGTGACCCTATGGACTGTAGCCCACCAGGCTCCTCTGTCCATGGGATTCTCCAGGCAAGAGTATGACAGTATAGATGTAACTAAAAATGTTTGTAGTCTAAACAAAGCTGAGTAACAATTTTGAGGTGGTTATCCCTTTTTGTGTAAGCCATTGGCAGTAGGAGATTCATGCATACCTTGTTTGTCATCATTGAATTGAAATTTATTGCTTGTTCTGAACTCTGTACTCTTAAACGGGCAT
Source organism: Muntiacus reevesi (assembly GCF_963930625.1). Lineage (NCBI taxonomy): Eukaryota > Metazoa > Chordata > Mammalia > Artiodactyla > Cervidae > Muntiacus > Muntiacus reevesi. The sequence continues at coordinate 140,169,857 of NC_089251.1, read as the reverse complement.
CATATTCTTAAAATACTTATTGTTTGCAGTTACTGCCATTTATCTATCTAGTCATTTATTCAGCGAACATTTATTGACCATCATCTTTCTCATAGTTGGTGAAATAGTCATAAGAAAATTTAATCAGGTATTTTTAGAGAGATTAAATAAACCATTGTTCTAGTTGCTATAGAAGCCTGAGTATGTGGCTTTACTGCCCTCAAGGAATTTACAGTATAATGGAGATGACAGAAGTGAGTATAAGGAAAAACGGTCTGTATGTGGCAGAATGTCAGTTTTCACTGTCTTGAAGGACTGTTGAGTTTAGAAGAAAAGGTGTTCAGTGAGGAAACTTTTGTGAGAAAGATAGCTCTCAAATTGCATACAGAAGAACTTGGGAGGTAAAAACGAAGGCACTATATTGTGGGCAAGTGGCATGGATAAGAAAAATGAAGACTGGGAGCAGAATGAACTTGACATTCACCTTTCTTGAGGTGGTGAAAGTGTCGTGTTAAATGTAAATCCACAGTATGAGGAGCCCTAAGTGTGAAGAGGGAAGCTTTAAATGTCATGTAAGAGGAGGAACAACATAAACAGAGGGCTGGTGTGTGAGAACAAGCTAGAGTGTAGGTGACCGGGCTCCACACCACCCGTCCCAGGCAACTGCTGAAGTCCCCGTGGCCGCTTTTTGTCTCCAGTGCTGAATTCTTCCAGGGCTTAGTCATGTTCGACTCCTTGTGGCCCCGTGAACTGTAGCCTGCCAGGGTGCTCTGTCCATGGGATTTCCCAGGCAAAAATACCAGAGTGGGTTGCCATTTCCTTTTCCAGGGGGATCTTCCCAACCCAGGGATCGAACTCACCTTTCCTGTGTCTCTTGCATTGCAGGTGGATTCTTTACCTGCTAAACCATTAGGGAAGCCTGTTCTGAACATTGCATATAAATGGATTCCGTTGTGATGAGCTTCTTTTACTTAACACAGTAAAACTGTTAGGGTTTACCCATGTTGAATTTATCAGGACTTCATTACTTTCTGTTGCTAAGTAATATTCCATTTTATAGATATGCAGTATTCATGAATTCATGGACATTTGGACCTTTGGGCCATTGTGAATAATGCTGCCATGAACATTCATTTATAACACATCTTGTCGTTTCTCTTGGGTTTATACCTAGGAGTGGAATTGCTGGCCTATATGGTAACTGTTTAACCATTTAGAGGAACTGCCAGTCTTAAGAGTGGTACCCTTTTACATTCCCACTGGTAGTGTATAAGGGTTCAGATTTCTCTGTATCCTCAACACTTGTTTTTATTTTTCACTGTAGCCATTTAGGTGGGTAAGAAGTAGTATCTCGTTGTGGTGTAGACTTGCATTTCCCTAACGACTAATGCTGTCAAGCATCTTTTTGTGTACTTATTGACCATTTGTATATCTTGGAAGAAGTGTCTGTTCAGATCCTTTGCCCATTTTTAAATTGGGTTATTTGTCTTATTATTGAGTTGTAATAGTTCTTTGTTATTCTAGATACAAGTTTCTTAACAGATATATATGATTTATGAAATTTTCTTCTATGAATTGTCTTCACTTCTTGGCACAACAGTTTTTAATTTTGACAATTTCCAATTCATCTTTTTCTTTGCTTGTGCTTTTTGTTGTCATATCTTGGACATCATAAATTCTTAATTATTATAGGCATTTTCTAAATATCTCTGAAAGCCACGACAAAACGACACCACTATTTAATGAAAAATATGACTACATCTACTAATACATATTTGAAATTGCACCCCACTTGGTCTGGTCTTCTCTTTTATCCTGTGTCCAGATCCCTTAGTTTTGAGTACTGCCCAAAAGAAGCAAAGGTAAATATCAAGAAATAGCAACTTTGAAACTAAGTTTAATTCAAATTTTTGAGAATTATTTGTTACTAGAGAATTTATTATGTTGTGTGGATGTAGTGTATCACTCATAAATTTAAATTCTCCTGTTTTAGGGGAATTCACATTTAGCAGACTTTTACCATGGAGGCATCCCTGGTATCTTAGGCATAAGCAGTCCGCCTACAGTGTAGAAGACATGGATTCCATCCCTAGGTCCAGAAGATCTCCTGGAGAAGAGAATGACTACCCACTCCAGTACTGTTGCCTGGATAATCCCATGGACAGAGGAGCCTGGCGGTCTACAATCCATGGGGTCGCAGAGAATTGGACACTACTGAGTGACTTAACACACACACCATGGAGGCAGTACTAACTCCTTCATTTTTTGCAGCTGACTAAACTGACCTCTGGAGAATTTAAATTTACATACTAGTAGAACATTTTCCCTGGGCAAGAAATAACAGTAAAGCATAGTCTTCGTCACTCTGAATATTAATAGCATTATCTCTTTGTGAAGAAAGTTTTGAAAGTTTAGCTTGATTGATGATTACTAAAATTTGTTGTTCCTCATCAGTAGTTTTGGTTTATAAAAGTTCATTTACTTGAAGGAAGTATTGTAGCCAAAGTCTTGTAAAAATACTGATTTTGTTATTTTATTAATCAAGTCTGCATCAATAGAAAGGTTACCATAAATAGCCAGCTCTTGCTTTCCTTTTTTCCATAATTCATTGTTTTTCTATTGTTTCGAAACAGTTTATGGTTTGAAATGATTATTAACTAAATACTTGTTTGGAGGGAATTTATATGTAAACTGATGGTAGGGATTAGTTTATACTTGCCTAGCTCTTTGGTGAGTTTGTGAGCCCTTTGAGAGAAAGGGTTCTTGGCTGCTTTACACTATAGTCGCCATAGTTTTTGGCAGAACACTTAATTATGTAATATGCACGAAAACTTACAATGAATGAATTCCTCTTGGAGGGTCACAGATTTGAAAAGCAGGATTAAAACCAATCCCCCTTGAGGTTTTGCACCAAGGGGGATTAAAACCAATCCTTCTTGAGGTTAGAGGAAGCTGACATATATGCATATGCTTAAACAATTAGGGGCTTCCCTGCGGCTCTGACGGTAAAGAATCTGCCTGCAGTTCGAGAGAACCTGGGTTCCATCCCTGGGTAGAGAAGATCCCCTGGAGAAGGAAAGGAATGGCAACCCACTCCAGTATTCATGCCTGGAGAATTCCATGGATGAGAAGCTGAGTGGGCCATGGTCCATGGGATCACAAATAGTTGGACACTTGTAATTGCTTAGACGGGTTACAGATTTATTTTTTAAAAGCCAAGGAAATTAGATTCGTTTTTTCCTAGCTTAAAAAGAAAATTTTCTCCCTGGAGTCTAAATTAATTCTGATGGTTTACTAACACTTTTCACCTCTGAAACAGGAAAAATAGCATGAGACTATTAATCAAAGTGATTTCCAGAAGTCACTACCAGGTTGATAAATAAAAGTACATTTACCTGAAATGCTGGACTTGATTTTTTCAGGATTAGAGATAAATGATACCTAAATATGAAGTGAAGTGAGTCCTTATCAAAACTGTACATAAAGTCTACTGTGGTCTACATGTCATTTTTCATCTTTGTAGATTAACCATGGCTAGTTTTTAAGATATAGTTCAATATACCCTTGGTACTTTGAGTGCTTGAGATTTTTCTAGTAAGCCAAATATAATTAAAATGATCAGCATGTTGCTTAATAGTTTATGCAGTTCTACTGCCAGATATTTCTCCACTTTTTATAATATCAGAAGCTAGATAGATGTGCATAGCCCTAAACAGTCTTGTAAAGTTCTTAGAAATCTCTTAACATCTTTAGTTCTCCATCTGTGAAGTCAGAGCTAAAGCCAGAATTGCTCTTATATATGAGTTCTGCCATATAACATGTACAGTGTTACTTCAGGAAAACTGATTTTCACTCTTTGTTGTCTAGTATGTAAATAATTCACAAAGAATAGCATTTTAAAATTTAGTTCAAAGCAGAACTGTTAGAATCATTAACTTTATACACTTTTTTTTTTAAACACTTGGACATTCATTTTTCCTTTGAATATAGTGATTTTCACATAGTCACCCAGGCTTTGTTGAGTAAATGGAGTAATGGGCTATAAATATTTAACCTCCAGGCATAACTTTTGTAGGTCCTTAACAGTGTTAGCCTTGAGCTAGTTTATGAAGCAGAGCTTGAAATTTGAAGAGAGCTTCACTCTTTACTCAACACGGAAATTGCTCTCCTAAAAGTAATTACATGTAGGAGGTGCATAATGCTCTTTTCCCTTAAAAAAAAAAAAAAAAAAAGGCAGCTTCAAAAATCTTAATTAGTAGAAACTTCATATATAGAGTCTTATATAAGGTCACTTCTTTGAAAGGCTCAAGGTGGAAAAAGCTGTGAAAAGGGTATCAGATGGGTGTTTGGATAGAAAGAAGAATGGTGAGAGTTCTGTTGAATGTTGTTGTCTACAATATGCATAGTCATAGCTGCTGCTCTGCCAAGCAGCATTGCTTGTCTCTTGGTGACCAGATCTGTGAAGGCTTGTTTCAGAGCCACGGGTAGTCTTACCTGAAGGAAAACAAGGCAGATACATTGTGCAGTACTTAAAAATAACAGTGACTGATCTGAGAAAGTACTAAAGCTTTCTTATTGAAAGATAGTATAGAATTAGTCACAACACAATATGAGGATGGTTTATGTAAATCAAATAATAACTTTCCTAATTCATTTCTGTTAAGGACTTCTTTTGAGGACAGTTTCTTACAGTGCATACTACATATTTTAAAATAACATTAAAAATAGCATTCAAATACTGTGGTAATCAGAAAACTGCAATACATCATAACATGTAAATTTTGAACAATAAACAAATAAATTAGGGAATTAGTTTTAATAACATTGAAAAGATTCCTTTTTGTTGTATGTGGTGTTTTTTAGGTAGTGGTAGTTGAGTACTGGCGTTTACTATTAATAACTTATTAAAACATATAAACACATTTTCAAGCTTTTACTTTTGTCTCATGAATGATTAAATCTCATCAAATTCAGATCACATAGAATTAGTTTCAGATACAGCTTTTCTTCCCTTTCTCTAATACTATACTATAGGCTAAAGTATGGATTTGTATTCCAGTTAAGGGAGAAAGATCTTGGTAGGATCATAAAGCTGTTTCTGAAAATTATGTCAGAATTTACTTAGCTTGGTAAAGTTGCCAGGTGATTTTAGTTTTTCACATTGCCTATTCTGGTTCTTTCACTAAAAACATATCTATATAACCTTAGTTTGTTAGGGTGTAATCAGTCTCTAATAAGGTTCTTATCGCTGGAGTTGATAAGTGTGTTGAGCGTGGAGTGTGCTTGTTGTGTACCTAAGTACATACCTACACACATTTATACATACACATTACAACATCCAAATACGCTGTTTTCCTATCTGGTTTCAGTGAAAGTATGCTGTATTTAATACCAAATGACTATTATTAGCATCAGAAACCTGAAGCATTAGATTTCCAGTATTGATTGCATACATCTCAGTTCTGCTTAATAGGGCATGCAATGAAGATAAATGAAGTGTCTCAAGGTTAACAACCAAAAAGCATACAGGAGGGAAAAATAGAAAGAAGCAGTGCACCATAACCATTGACTCCTGGCACCTAGAGTCCTTTATGTAGCAGCTGAACATTTTGCTACTCTCTAATAAATTAATCACGTGGTGGTGGTTTAGTTGCCAAGTTGTGTCCAGCTCTTAGAACCGCATGGACTGTAGCCCACCAGGCTGCTTTGTCTTTGGGATTCTCAAGGCAAGAACACTGGAATGGGTTGCCATTTCCTTCTGGGGGATCTTCCCAACCCAGGAATCAAGCCCGGGTCTCCTGAATTGTAGGCAGATTCTTTACCAACTGAGGTACAAGGGAAGCTCAAATTAATCATAACACTCAGAATATTAATCTTAGTCAAGACATATTAAAGGTGTACGAGTATGCTACCAGGGCTTTCAAACAGCTGTAATATACTAAAAAATTAGCAAGTACAAAACAACTATGTGAAAAGTATTATACATGAGCGCTAGATGTTTTTAGGTTTTCTGCAAAGTATTTTTAGTAATACATTTGACTGTGACAACAGACTGGTCATTTAGTTTTAAAATCATGTGCCCAAATGTGACTTTTTGCTGTGATTATTCTGGAGACTTTAAGTCTGCTTTTGTGATTTTCTTAAATCCCTGGACTTGGTGAAAGACCCACTTGATAGATACAGGAGCAGTTTGTGTTTTTTTTTTTCCCTCATTTATAATAAAGGTCATTTGCATTTTAAAAACCATGGCCTATGTTCATATGTTCTATTAGTTACGAATGTATTATTTCTTTTTCAGAGTCAAAATTCACAGTTCATTTCTGTGAATACTGATCCGCTCATTCTAAACTGGATTACATTTGTCATAGATTTAAGGGATTAAAAAGTAAACTTGTGAGGGAGATGGATTTACTTTTCATAAACTTGAGCTAGAATGTTTAGCATCTTAAGGACCTGGGCACTTCTTAAAAGTTCAAAGTATTTTAGGATAAAGAACAAGGTGAAGATTTACAGCATTCTTTCCTTTCACTTAATGGTTGTTAGCGAAAATGATGATACAGGCTTGCTTTCTTGTTCAGTGACCTTTATTACAGAATTTGGTACTGCCAGAAATTTCTCCCTGATTTGGTATAGTTCTGTATAGGTGCTGGGTAGGTGAATTTGAATGCTACCTTATCCATGAGGGCTTTATACTGATCCACTTTTATAGCATTGAAAATCCCTAAGCATCCTTCCCACCCTTATATTTTACCCAACACTTACTGTGTTCTGATTTGTTACACATTTTACTTGTTATACTTTCTCTCTTCTATTTCCACACACTAGAATATAAATTCCACAAAGTTTTAAAAAAATTTATTTCTTCATCTCCAGTAAACAGTGCCCGACATGTAAGTACTCAGATACAATACAAGTATACTGTATGTAGTGTAAGTTATTAAAATTGAAGATCCTGTTGGTTTAAGAACAGTGAATTATTCACTTCTGGTGAGTTACCTCAGGATATTTTGCTTTACAGAGTAAAATACATTGCAACATAAAAATTCTAAACCCATTAACTTAACTTTGAGACATCATTCTAATATTCTCATTTTGCCCCTAGTAGCTGCAGATTGATTAGGAATGACCATGCTTTATCTTTTATCCTTTATACAAAATCAGTCACCAACCACTGACTCACTCATTTCTCTAAAGGCCTACTGTAATTAAAGTCTTTGCTTATACCATTTTTCTTGTCAGAAAATAAATCCCCAAATTTATTAATACTGTTTTATCCTCAGTGTTTGGCATTCCACCACTCTTGACTATTGCACCATACTCTCTTCTTAAATATCATGGAAGCAGTCATTTGACACTTTACTGAAATGTTTATCCTAACTGTATTGAAATTTTTGAATATCAATTGTCTTGACTGTATAAAGGTACAAAAGTGATACAATCCTAGTCAGATAAATTTCTTGAAACTTTCTAAGATGGAAAGAAAAAAGCTGCTTTATCCTCTTTGAAAATTAAGAAAAGGACTGTTAAACTGATAAATTTTACATATCATAATGTATCTGAATGGTAATATTTTTATATTTGCTCAAGATTAAGAGGCTAGGTCATGTATTTTTAGTCCATCGTCTTTACGATGAACCATATAGTAAAAGGAGATAATAAATATTGTGGCCTGCGTAATTATGTGTGTGTGCATGCATCTTGTGTTGTCACTTCCTAAAATCAAAGCATTTAAAACTGAGAGAGATCTTTTTACCCATCTCTTGTTTTCAGATGAGGAAACTAGAACACAAAAAACCTAATTTGTCCTGTGACCACTTGATGACAGCTCCAGCTTTCTATCAAATGTTAGGCTATTTCCCAGCTATTCAGAACAGCATTCTTTGTTTCGCTCAAGGTGAGGTGCATAATACTGCAGAATCATTCCCTTTTTGTTTTTCATATTAAGAGATAGAACTCTGAAGACCCTTATAGCAAAATGGCATGTCTTTGTGAATGAATTTATTATTTTTTTTAATTTTAGGCATGACACTATTTTGAAATTCATTTTTAAGTTCATAGTTTTCAAAGAATTATACTCTATTTTTAGGGAAAAATCATGAAAATACCTAAATCTTAAATAACATTCCCAAATAAATTTTGGAATTCAGAATTATTGGAAGGACTCAAGAATTCTTGACAAACTGTCAAGCTAATACTAGATTTTCCATGATTTCTAAAGATCTATTGTTTCTAATGTTCCAAATCCAGTATTTTTACAACATTCTATCTGAATTCATATGTACCTGATCTTTGCTTATTCGGTCTTTTGCTTGTTTTTGCACTCCCAAAATGCATTTCATTTGTATAATCAATTAGGAATCTCCTTGCTTCAAGTAATTTTGGGAACCCATATATTGGCTCTGTTAAATGATGCCTGTGTCTGAATACTGCTCTGCTTACTAAGACCGCTCCTGGGTTAATAGAAAAATTGAAGACTGTACACATCATACCTTATTATCTCTTTTCTCTCCACCTGAAGATACAAACACAAAGGAGTAAAAGCTTTCAAAGTCATAATTAATGTGCTCACATTAAATGCTAGTTTAGTTTAGTTGGAGACTGCTGTTTCAGTACCTTCAAGATGAAAACCAGAAGAACAGTTTCTGGTTTAGTTGACTCTTGAATTTCTTACCTGAAACAAATTGTTTTTCCTTAAATGATTCTCACTTGTTCTTTGAGAAAGGCATGAATTAACTTATGAAAGACAACAATTGTACTGTTGCTCAAGTGGTTGATATCTATTCAAGCTAATTAATATGGCTGTCCCCGACTTTGAAAAAGGCTTGGTTGTCTTCCAGAATGAAATGGTAATGAAACACTGGCAGTTTATTTACATGGGGGATCCTAACCATTGGAAACACCACACTTTGTCTTTAGAAGAAAATTAAAAGTAAGTAAAATAATATCATCTAGTTGGGTAGGGAAGAAGATGCAAATCACGTTCTTTCTTTGAATGTGACCTTGTAACTATAATTACTATAGTAACTATAGTATACTATAATTACTATAATTAACTAATGGTTTTATTCTTTTGTCATAGAATCATAAATACTTTATTTTCTGAAGCAAGTTGCAATGATACCCTTCCCAGGTGGCACTAGTGGTAAAGAACCGGCCTGCCAATGCAGGAGACACAGGAGACGTGGATTCAGTCCCTGGGTCAGGAAGACCCCCTGGGGAAGGGCATGGCAACTCATTCCAGTATCCTTGCCTGGAGAATCCCATGGACAGAGGAGCCTGGTGGGCTGCAGCCCACAGGGACACAAAAAGTCAGACATGACTGAAGTGATTTAGCACGCACACACCTTAAATGTTGAAAGAAAATTAATTGGCTCTAATATATTGAAAAGTAAACAGAAGAAAGTATGATCTGTGCTTTGAGTTACTTTTAATCAGATGGTAGGGTGAAACTATTTGGATGACAGCATAGGTTAAAAAAAAAATGTGTCGAACTTCCCTGGTGGTCCAGTGGTTAAGACTCCATGTTTCCAATGCTAGGGGGGCTGTGTATTTGATCCCTGGTGGGAAAGATTCCACATGTGGCATGGTGCTGCCAGAAAATTAAAAAAACAAATGTGACTTGGACTGAAGTCTTTCCAAAATGGTTGTGTGTTCTCTGTCTACAAAAAGGTATTATGGTAAATTTGCGTTTATCTTTGTTCTCATTAAGTTGATGATGTGGGGGAGAAGATGGAGAAAAGTTTGTGGGTTTCAGCTGTTATTTAGCTTGACTCAGTGCTGTCCTCAAATGGATCATTTATTGTTATTAAGATTAGATTTTTTGCTTTCATGTTTTCTTTCGGAGCAACAGTATGGATCGTATTTAGTATTCACAAACTATTTTTTGATATTGCTTTCTGTTATTTTTAAGTCTGTCTGAAATTTTTTAGTTTAAAAGAACATCAATTTTAAGTATACAACGCAATGAATTATCACAGGGGGTAGTAAAGTTATTTTACAATTCTTTTTTTAAAAGTTATTTTTACTCTTCAGAAATTGAGGTAAACAGTTCAGGTAAATTTTGAACAAATACTAATTTCATATTTTAAGTATCAGATTAAAAACTTTTTATCAGTGGATATCTCAAAATCATGACCGAAATAAAGCTTTTGGTTCATATTTTCAAAATGTTACCCATCATTTCTGGTATCAGAATTTCTTTAATTGCACACGTAATCCTGAATCCATGCTCATAGAAAGAAAAAAAAAATAAAAGTACTGAAATATATAAAAGTAAAAGGTGCAAATCATCATATACAATTCTACCAAATCTTTCTCTTTTCAGAGCTACCACTTCTTATGGTTCAGTTATAATTTCTACACCTTTTCCATGCATATACCTTTATAACAATTTGTTTTACATGTTCTGTTTTGTTTTTAATGTAAATGGAGTTCTACGTTATAATACGTTCTATAACTTGCCATTTCACTGTCTTGGAAAGCTTTATTTGTCATTCCATTATAGTTAGACTTCATTGTTTTTCATTGCTTTAATTTTTTAATGGTCCTCTTAATGATGGATACTTGTTTCTAGTTTTTTACTATTCCAAAAAAAAATTTTATCTTTGTAAACTAGTCAATAATAAGAGTTTCTTACTGAGTAGTAGTTTCTCTGTATTCTAGATGTTATTGTGTTGATTGTATGTATGAGATATTTTCTCCTTGTGTACTTGTCTTAGTGGCTTTTGTCTTGTTAATATTTGAAATAATTTTGTAGTCAAATCTGTTGATCTTCTCCTTTGTCGTTTGTTTTGTGGCTTCTTTATTTCTAAATTATTCATTTCCATGGAGATATTTTCATTTTTAACTGTCACTTGTAAAAACATTTTATAGACTCCTGTGAATGGTGGCAGAATGTTAGTATGTGATACATTTTGATGGCATGTAATAATCACATAAGGATTAATGACTTTTGATGATCAATTTCAGAGTTATAAAATAAATGTAATAAATTCTGGAAAAGAATTGGAGTTTTTGTGTTGTTTATCAAATCACCATAGGTAGTCCTTACTGTTAAATTTACTTTTGACAGGTAGTATGTTAGGGACTGAACGATAACGGTGCACAAGTAAGAAATAGTCCCTTTTATTGTGACCCCCTTGAGAACAGTCCCTCCCCAGTTACATCTGCTGTATAGTCAGCTTTTCTAACTCAAAGTCATGTCGCTGCTGCGAATTGCTCTCCACTTTTGCTGTCACCCAGTGCCAGATTGAACAAACATACTAAACTTGTAGCAAAGCAGGATCTAAAAGGATCAGCCTTGATTAATTCATCCAGAATCTCTCAGTTAAAATTTTTAAGTGTTTTATTGTGTGTGTGTTGTTTGTGTGTATACATGCACATGTGTGGAGTGTTGCACATTATATAGGGTAAGGAGAACGCAAAAGAATCTTTTCTGTGTTTGAGGTCTCTAATTTGACTCTGTCAAGAGCCATAAGTTGAGCTCTTGAAACTTGGGCTATTTTGTCTTAACCACCAGCCATTTCCGGAGGAAGTAGGTTATAATTTTTCTTCCCTATGACAGAGGGACTACCTTTATAGGAGATACGTTGAAGCCAGTATCTCATAGACCCTATTATCAGCTCACTTCTGCTCTCTGTCCTCCCTCCTTACCTGATTGATACATTTTTAAAAAATTAAAACTTTGCTGCTGCCCTTCCTCTCCTTATCAGGACAGATTCATGGAAGAGGGGAATCCCATCTTCTGTAACAGATGGAGTAATATTGGGAAGTAAAAGGAAAAAGCTTTTTTCTTTTTTTGAAAAAACTAGTACTTT